>NC_037344.1:3894545-4543636 GCF_002263795.3 Bos taurus
GCTGGGCCAGATTGCCCCCTTCCCTGTGATCAGGGTTTAAGGGTTTCAAGGAACAGGAGGACACAACAGTGCTCCAAACGAGAAGCTGGTCAGCTCTGACTCTACATCCTTGAACCTGGAGAATGTCATCTCCAAGTTCTCACTGGCATCATTTAAGGCATCAGCAAAACAAATGTTTTTCACAAGCTCTCCAATTCATAGATTACACCAGAAGCCAGGGGGGCACTGCCTGTTGGGAGACCACTTCCTACAACTTTGACTGAATTGCCAAAGAAAACCACAGGCATGGAGCCTCATTTGGTTTCCTGACCTTGGAGAGCAGAATCAAGTATTTATTAATAGTGACCTGATTCCTGTTTTGTGTGGGTGTATGTGTGTGTGTTTTTAGTTCCGTAATTAAATATTTTGTTACAGCTTTCATTCTAAACTATTACAGTACTAGGAAACATCAGTATTTTTCATGGTTTGCGTTTCTCATGTAATGCTGTAAAATGGAAGCTAAGGAAACAAGAAAATTTTGAGAAGGGATCTCTTATGTTTTTCAGATCTCTCACACAAAGCTTTCTGCGGATGATGAGTGGAAGTAAGTGATTTGTATTTTTTTAATAGCTGATATACTAAAAATTAGATTTCCATTGTAATAGTTTGAGAAATTAAATGCAGCCATCATTTTACTATAATTCCCCAGGATAGAAGGTGGGTTAGCAAAGCCATGTATGCGCAATGATTGTATAGACCCAAACTGCAGGGGTTTCATCTGCCTTCTGCAATGGGCTACATGCTGTTCCACAAATGTATATGTCCTTCAATATATGTCCTTATATGTCCTTGTCCTTTTAGGCACAAGATACATCTTGTTTTCCTTTTAGGCTATTTCTTCTGTGTTATGGTACCTACTCTGGGGCCATTGGACTCCTGTGGGCACCGAATGAAATAAAACAGTTCTTCCTTTTTTTTGCATTATGGTCACCAATTATGAATGTATTCCTAATCAAAACAGATGATATGTTACATTCTACACTAGTTTATACTTTCCAAAGTACTTCCACGTAGGTTAACCATCTAAGATGCATTTTCACCATATATTCACAAAATCGTTAATGTTATAAAGTATATTTTGTTTGATATCTATGCAAGTCCTATTCGACTGATGACAAACCCACTCTTCTATCTGTGTATTACACAGAGTGTTAAATAGTTATTTTGGACCTGGAATGTAAAAACTGTAACTAAGTGCTTGTACCCGTTTATTTTTTTCACTTCCCATTTCTTCAGAAGAATGAATATATTTTTTAAAGAGCTTCTAGAAATCATTCTCAGCTCCTAAGCTCAGCTTCCAATACAGAGACCAATAGTCACATAATCTTATTCAGGTTGTTTACCTAATACGGACTTCAGCTTCTCCATTTGATCAATGAAGGGGTCTCAGCACATCTATGGTACCTCCCAGCACTAACAGTCTCAGATTTTATCTGAGAAGATAGATTTCTGAGCAGTTTGAGAATAGTTGAGAAATTATTAATTATTCATGGAAATGCTGGGAACACAGGAGGTTCAAACAGTGCAGCGCTTTAACAGCACAAGTTAGTAAGTTAACGGAGAAGGAAACGGCAACCCACTCCAGTACTCTTGCCTGGGGAATCCCAGGGACAGAGGAGCCTGGTGGGCTGCAATCCATAGGGTCACACAGAGTTGGACATGACTGAAGCGACTTAGCGTGCATGCATGCATTGGAGAAGGAAATGGCAACCCACTCCAGTGTTCTTGCCTGGAGAATCCCAGGGACAGAGGAGCCTGGTGGGCTGCTGTCTGTGGGGTCGCACAGAGTCGGACACGACTAAAGCGACTTAGCAGCAGCAGCAGCAAGCAGAAATATTTAGGAGGCTCTGTGGGCTCATTTCTGTGCGTTTTCCAGCAGGGGGCACCCCTGGGATTTGGATGGAGCCCTTGCTGAGGTAGCTCTGTAGAAATGCTGGTGGAGAGAGACCCAAACCAGGTACCCAATAAGTGGCTTTAAAAGGTCACAGGATATTACCCTGAAGTGCTGTCTGATCAGTGCCCTAACTAAATGCAAACTAAGAGATTCTGTGACTGATAGTGCCTCACTTGGGGTAGAAGATGATGCTAACCAATAGTTATGAAGTAATTGTCAAGGTTCATATTAAATACTATTCCATTTTACCTAATTCCTGAACCACTCTCTCTTCCTCTGGGTTAGTAGATCCTAATTTAGGCTGCACTTTAGAATCATAAGAGGAACTGTGAAAATTACTGATGCCTCAATCGCATCCTGGAAATCTCTATGCATTTGCTCAGGCTGCCGTAGCAGATCATGCAGACTGGGTGCTAAAACAACAAAAACCTATTTTCTCACAGATCTAGAGGCTTCAAGTCCAAGACCCAGGGGCCGCAGGCTTTGGTTCTTTTTGAAGCCTCTCTCCTTGGCTTCTGCCTGTGTATCCAGACGGTCTTCCCCGTGTCCTCACCTCCCCTTCTCATAAGGACACCAGTCATGTTGGTTAGGACCCGTCTTAATGACCCCATTTACCTTAATTACCTCTTTAAAGACCCTTTCTCCAAACACAGTCACATTCTGAGGTCCTGGGGGTTAGCACTTCAGCTTATGAATTTTGAGGGAACCCAGTTCAGCCTAGAACACCAAGCAATGGTCACTCCATTGCTGTGGGGTTCCAGCCTGGACACTGTGATTTTTAAAAGCTCCTCAGTGATTTCCAGATCACAGTCCCGGTCAAGCAGCTCTGCTCTGTAGGAGGTTAAACCAGGTGACTTGCTACTTCAGTGGTTTTATCTACCACTGTATAAAATTAAAAGCCCAACTAAACACGGAAGCATTTAGTCATCCTCTGAATGTTTGTGCCTAAGATAATACTTAGGCCTCTTCTTTCTCCTTATGATGAAAATAATTTCTACAACTCCGAGGTTTCCGTAGCCCCACAAATAGTATTCTCTCCATAGGCACCATCTCCTTTTACGTAAGAATGTTAGAAATTACTTGAAATTGCCAATATTTGATTGGAGGGCTTTTTTACTTTCAAAAATGGCAATTTCATATGATACAACATAATAGTAAGTGTTATTCTTCATATGAAAGTGAAAGTGTTAGTTTCTCAGTTGTGTCTGACTCTTTGCGACCGCATGGACTGTAGCCCGCCAGACTCCTCTGTCCATGGGATTTTCCAGACAAGAATACTGGAGTGGGTTACTGTTTCTTTCTCCAGAGGATCTTCCTGACCCAGGTATCAAACCTGGGTCTCCCACATTGAAGGCAGATTCTTTACCATCTGAGCCACCAGGGAAGACTATTGTTCATACAGATACAAATAAAATATCATATATATGTGCTCTACAGTTATAGAGCACCTATCTTGTGAGGTACAGAGAGATCATTATTTTAGATTTGAAAATGAGGAAACTGAGGTGCAGAGAAAATAACTGACTTTCCCAAGGGGATGATGTGGCAGATGGGAGGTTGGAACCCAGGTCTTCAGAGCCCACCAGTGAGCTTCCGTCCCCACTGCTCACCTTGAAAGGACAAGGCTGAGGCCAAAAGCACATGGGCAAGCTAAAGGCAGAGAGGAATTGGTTTCACTGACAGACTCAGGCTCCTCTTCTCTGCTGTCCCTTCCCCCAAGCCTGGGGGAAAGGGGGGAACTGAGAACTTAGGAGAACTTTGTAATCAAAGCTTCAGAAACCCCCAGTTTGAAATTCCCAATTGCTTCTCATGAGTCCTGCCTATTTTTCTTGTTTTGCTAACTGTCCGAGAGTTGAGGGCTTGTTCAGCTGACCGCCTTTGCTGGTTGCAGCCTGCAGCAGGAGAGGATGTACAAGATGCACCGGGGACACGAGTCCATGCACGTGGAGATGGTCCTGATCTTCCTCTGCGCCCTGGTCGTTGCCCAGATAGTGCTGGTGCAGTGGAGACAGAGGCACGGCCGCTCCTACAACGTGAGTCACCCCGGGGCCGCTGGAAGCCTGCTCCTCTTCCCAACACATCCCTCCTTTGTTACCACTTTGAAGGAAATGGTTTGGTTTAAGTCAGTGGCTCTCAGCCCCATGCAGTTTTGCCCCCGGGAGACTCTGAGCAACATCTGGAAACATTTGTGATTGTCACGCCTTAGCAGGAGGGAAGCAGGGAAGGGAGCGGCTACTGGCATGTAGCAGTAGAGGCCAGGGATGCCGCTCCACACGCAAGAACAGCTCCTCATGACAGAAACACCAGTGGTGCCACGGCTGAGAAACCCAGGCTTAAGTAAGCCTACTTTCCTTTTGGGCTGAACTGTTTCTGCCAACGGCCCAGGACAGGAGGATTAGGAATGGCAGAAACAAAAGGCTGAGGCTGTCTAACTTGGCTTCATCAGCATTAAACTGTCTTGGCGTGGATGGTTTCTGTCCCCAGGGGGGCGTGGAAAAGCAGGACCCTGTTGTCACAGACCCCTCCCACCCGGCACGCCCACTGGAACCTCCCCATCTCATAGCCTCAGTCGTGGCCTGGGCTTGTTGGACCTGAGACAGGCGCTGCCATGCTGAGAGCAGAGCTGCTCACTGCCCCGGGTGCAGCAGAATCAGCTGGGGGACTCGTCAAATGAGATGCCCAGGTCCCACCCCCAGAGTTTTTTCACTCAATGTAGGCCAAATAACTTGCACGTTGAACGAGTTCCCAAGTGGTACAGACGTTACTGGTCCAGGGATGGCACTCTGAGAACCAGCGATGCAGGCCTGAGAATGGGCTGGGTGGGGAGACGCTGGAGAAGGGCCCGCAGTTCACGCTGTCCATGGCCCTGGGTCTCAGACTGGTCACTGTGTCAGAAAACTTGCCTGTGACAAATGAAGTGCTGGCTTAGACAAGTATTTTATTTTCTTTCCGCCTATCATAAAAATTGTTTCCTACGTAGCATGGGACTGAAAAGAATTCTTCTAAGTTTCCTCTAATATGTAAATCTAAGTTAATTTTGACCATTTTATTTAGAAAGGGGAATCTCAGGAGATTTCCGTTTGTTTTTTAAACAAATGCATCCGTGTGCTGTCATGTCACCACTGTCCTGTAGATTAAAATGAACACCCTCTATATTCCACTTGAATGAATTTTCTTCAATGAAGGAGAGTAGGATCAAACCTCATTAGTTATTCTCTCTCATATCAAAGAAAAAGCCCCTTAAATATATGGTTTCCTTATCTTCAAAATGGAAATACCTAGCATAGAATTTCCAGAGTCCTTAAAAAGAAACCTGGATTCTTAAGGAAAGGGTTTGTAGCCCTGTTCCATCCTTCCTTTATAACTGATAATTACCTCTGAGTTGGTTTGAGTTCAGTTTCCACGAAGACACAGATGTGGATTTACTTAGAAAGAAATCCCCTTTGAAAGGAAACACCACATGAGCCAACTGACTTGAACTGTATCCCACCACTCCTCTGCCATTTTTATTTGGTGATTTTTGAGGTACCTCATGCTAGAAAGGATCTGTCCTCGTGTCTGATGAGGTTGCTCATATCGAAGCTGAAGCTGCCGCTGCCTCCACCACTGTGGAGCTTCACACGCTGGCTGCACCAGCGACGCAGCCGCCCATGAGCAGTCAGGGGCCCCTTGGAGGACTTGCTGCTGCTGGCGGTTCTGAGCCTCGGTGGCTGGCTACAGCTGTCGGCCGGCGGGAGTGGCCTCCCCAGGTGCTTCCCGATGCCCACTGCACAAGCTGTACTGCCCAGAACGCCTCTCCAGGGACCTTGCTTTTGCCTGTGCTCCGCCCCCCAGAACTGGGCTCCCGCAGTCACTCCCCTTCTCCCTGAGGCGCTGTTACTGTGTCCTGCCACACAGCTGCACTATTTTATGTCTCCTCAGATGTGCTCTGTGGTCCTGAGGATACCTTGGAGGTAACCAGGTGACTGTGATTGTTGCATCTCTTAGGGTGACCCATTCTGACAAAGCCAGGAGCCTAAGGATGCCTTCAGTGGTCAAGCACAGATTTGGGTCTTGTGGTGGTGCCAAAGGAACCGTTCTGGGTTAGCACAAAGATACAGCTGGCCTCTAGAATGTTCTCTACTTCTTTGCCCCTCATAGTCCATCTACTGTTATTGCATGGCCCCACAGGAACAGGTGGAGAGACCCTGTGTGTCTCTGATGACAGTCTAGGCTCAAGGTAAGAGCCAGCGTGTGAGGCTGACCATTCCCCTGCCAATGCTTTGGCTTCACCCCTTGCTCTGTGTATCTTCTTGGAGGTTCACTGCCAGAGCCGTCATCAGAACTCGGCCATCTCAGGAGCCCTTGGTGACATCTGCAAACACTGGGACTGGTAATAGTTCCCAGAGCGCCTGTAGCTGACTCCAGCACTGGTTTCCAGCTCTCTTACTGTGGTTTGCATGAACTGTATCCAAAAACCTGGATCTAACGGCCTATTCAGGTTAACATCTTTGGTATGAAATTTGATGGACATGTTTCCATAAAAGCTGACCTAAACAGCCTTGTCATCCAAAAATAACCCAACTTGTTTTTAACATATAACCTAACTTTTAACTTGGGCTTCCCTGGTGGCGCAAATGGTAAAGAATCTACCTGCAATGCAGGAGACCTGGGTTCGATCCCTGAGTTGGGAAGATCCCCTGGAGGAGGGCATGGCAACCCACTCCAGTATTCTTGCCTGGAGAATCCCCATGGACAGAGGAGCCTGGTGGTCTGCAGTCCATGGGGTCATGATGAGTCAGACATAGCTGAGTGACTAAGCACAGCAAGCATTTTTAACTTGTTTCTTTTGGCATTTAAGATTATGTAGGACCTACCAGAACTAGAGCTTTTAACATGTTTATAAGGTTCAGGAAGCTCCTGGCTCTTTTTACAAGGGACCATATAGTGAAGTTTTTGATGAAGTTTCATGAATTGATGCTGTAACCTTCACCAATACATTAATAATATATCATTATATATAACATATTAACTATAATTACTATAATATAGTATAATATAATAATATACTATAATAGTTACTCCATAATAATTATTACTATAAAATATATATGAAATACCATATATAAATTTATATGTAACTGTTACATATTATTACAGTTGTGATTAAGTGCTTTTTGTACATTATCTAACTTACCCTGGGAGGTGATAATTTTTACTCCCTTTGTGAAATATAGTTCAGAGAAATTAAATAACTTGGTCAAGGTCACATAACTAATTAGTTGCAGAGAGGAAACAAAAATCCAACCTCATTAGTTATTTTCTCTTACATCAAGGCTATTGATATTCCTTCAATATCTCTGAATCACACTTTCCTTATCTGCAAAATGTAAACACTGCAAATACGAGGAGCTTCCCAGGTGGCGCTAGTGGTAAAGAACACGTCTGCCAATGCAGGAGACATAAGAGACTCAGATTGGATCCCTGGGTCAGGAAGATTCCCTGGAGGAGGGCACAGCAACCCACTCCAGTATTCTTGTTTCGAAAATCCCATGGACAGAGAAGCCTGGCAGGCTACGGTCCCTGGGGTTTCAAAGAGTCAGACACGACGGAAGCAACTTAGCACGTCATGCACATAAGAGCCCACCTTCCAGACTCGGGACTGAGAACATCTCCCTGTGAGAATTTCTAGATGCACAGTGAATGTTCAGTACCATCAGTTGACTCTGAATGCATTCAAGGGCTATGACTTGTAAATAACATTTGTGTAAATTTAACCATACACTGTAAAAGCAGTGTACTAATAAAAGAATGCTTTTCTGAATGCTTTTGTAAAGCTAAAGTGAATACCACCCCTCCCCCATTAATCTACATTCTCCATTAGGAGACTTGAATGTAATGTTTTTTTCAGATATCACATCTGTGTATCCTGCCTTGCCATACCCCCCTACTCTGCCATCTGCTTTGTCTGGGAGTGTTCCCTGGACTGGTTCTATGAGATGTATTTCCAGGAATGAGGGGCAGGCTGTGAAGAGAAGAGCCCTGGCTTAGAAGTCAGACAACTCTAGTTGCTCAGCTTACCACAGTGAGCCTCAGTTTTCTGATCTTTAAAAAGATGGCATTTTTAAAAATAGGAAGGCCTCCTGGTTTCAGCTCTGATACATAAAAAGCTTGAAATCATCACTTGCTACAAGGGAAAAAGCTGAACAAGCTGAGTATCAGTGACTTCTCCTGGACTTATCAGAGAACTGAGGTCATAGGAAAAATTGTTGTTGTTCAGTCGCTCACTTGTGTACGACGCTTTGTGACCCCATGGACTGCAGCACGCCAAGCTTCCCTGTCCTTCTCCATCTCTCGAAACATGCTCAGACTCATGTCCATTGAGTCCATGATGCCATCCAACTATTTCTTCTTCTGTTGTCCCCTTCTCCTCCTGCCCTCAATCCTTCCTAGCATCAGGGTCTTTTCCAATGAGTCAGTTCTTCACATCAGGTGGCCAAATTATTGGAGCTTCAGCTTCAGCATCAGTCCTTCCAATGAATATTCAGGGTTGATTTCCTTTAGAATTGACTGGTTTGATCTCCTTGCAGTCCAAGGAACTCCCAAGATCTTCTCCAGCACCACAGTTCAAAAGCATCAGTTCTTCGGTGCTCAGTCTGATATCAACTCACATCTATACATGACTACTGAAAAAAATCATAACTTTGACTACGATTATACAGACCTTTGTTGGCAAAGTAATGTCTCTTCTTTTTAATATGCTGTCTAGGCTTGTCATAACTTTTCTTCCAAGGGGCAAGCATCTTTTAATTTCATGGATGCAGTCACCATCTGCAGTGATTTTGGAGCCTCCCAAAATAAAATCTGTCCCTGTTTGAATTGTTTCCCAGGAAAAGCCATCACCCCTAAATCTGGAAAAACAGATGCATGTAGGGAATCATAACCAAGATCTGCTTATTGGGAACAGAAGCTGCCAGAGCCATAGACTGGAAGAAATGCTCAATGGGTAACTTGGAAGAATTGCTGGGAGCAGAGTTCTGGCCAGTGTGAGAGCGGGAACCTCCAGGGGCCACAGTCTTAGGGACCCCTCATATTTTTGTAGATTTTACCTCCTGGAACCCCAACAGGTCTTCTCATGGTAAAAAGCCAAGGAAAATTTTTGTGTTTCCAACAGGCTTGCAGGGGAAAATTAATCATTTTGAATAAGTGTTCGCCACCACAAAGGCCTAAGAATTTATCAGAGCCTTAGCCGATAAGAGAAAGCCGATAAGATAAGAGCCTTAGCCTTAGGAGAAAAAGGGAAATGACCCAACCCCAGGCCCTTCTAGCCTTCCTGTCTCACCTAATGGGAAAACAAAAAGTTCAGAAACACCTGTGAAGGTCATATTCCAGGGATGGAGCTCACTGAAAGATAAACACAGAATGATAGAATGCTTCCACTGCCTCCTGGTGGACCCCATCATCTGGTGTCCAGTATAACAGTGCATTATGGCTAAAAGGGCTGCAAGCCACACAAACTACAATGAGTTTTTAGGGAAACCAAAGACGAAAAGAGAGACACAAACAAGTGTACTAATGGAAATTGAAGAGTCTGACACAGAGCAAATATCAAACATAGTCCCACTCCTATGGGCTAGTCCAGCCAGATTAACACAGAACCCCACACTAAAGGTTCTTAATACCCAAATAAGAGCCTGAATAAGAACTTCTCAACGAAAAATTACAAGTCATGCTGAGAGGAGGAGTTCAAGACTGGTTCAAAAGCTAGTTCTTTGAGGAGATCAATAAATTTAATAAACCTCTAGCCAGTTAACCAAGAAAAGTAAGAGAGAGAATATATATTACTAATATCAGAACAGAAGAAAGGATCATTATTACTGATCTCATGGACATAAAAGAAAATAAATTAATATTATGAACAACCCTATGCCCACATATAGACTAATTCCTTGAAAAACTCAAACTATACCACAACTCACACAAGGAGAAATAAATCATCTGATTAATGTCTGTTTTTAAAAAGTGAATCAGCAATTAATAACCTTCCAAAACAAAAAGCACCAAGTCCAGATGATTTCACTGATGAATTCTACCAACTATGTAAGGAAGAAATGATACCAATTCTCTACAATCTCTCCAGGGATTAGAAGCAGAGGTAATACATCAGAATTCATTCTTTGAGGCCAGCACTTCAACCTAATACTTCAACCAGATAAAGATATTATGAGAAAAAGAAACTCTAGACCAGCATCTCTCATGAACATAAATATAAAAATCCTAAACAAAATATTAGCAAATTGAATTAAACCATGCATGAAAAGAATTATACACCATGACCAAGTGGAATTTGTCCCAGGTAGGTAAGGCTGGTTCAACAATTAAAAATTAATTTATGTAAGCAACCACATCAAGAGGATAAGGAAGAAAATTTACATGATTATACCAATAGATGTAGAAGAAGAATCTGACAGGGTCCAACACTCATTCATATAAAAACTCTCAGCAAACTAGGAATAGAGGGAAACTTTCTCAACTTGATAAGAATATCTACAAAATCCTGTCCTAACCTAACATACTTAATGGTGAGAAACTGGATAATTTCCTCTTAAGATACGGAAGAAGGCGAGAATGTCTCCTCTCACCACTCCAGTTCGACATTGTACTGGAAGTCCTAGCTTTAGTGCAATAAGACAAAAAAAGAGGAAATAAAAGGTATATAGATTGGGAAGGAAGAAATAAAACCATCTCTGTTTGTGGATGACATGACTGTCTATATGGAAAACTCCCAAAAAATCAACAGACATTTCCTGGAATTAATAAGTGATCATAGCAAGGTTGCAGGATACAAGGTCAATATGAAAAAGTCAATTACTTTCTTATATGCTAGCAATGAATAATTGGAATTTGAAATTAAAACACAATATCATTTACAATAGCACCCAAAGAAGGAAATACTTATTTATAAATCCAGCAAAATATTCACAAGAGCTATATGCAAAAACTGAGAAGGTCTCAAGTCAATGTAAATATAATCAGTGTTCCTGGATCGGAAAGTTCAATACTTTCAAGCTGTTGATTCCTTCCAACTTGATCTATAGGTTCTGTAATCCCATTCAAAATCCCAGCAAACTGTTTTGTGAACATTGACCAACTGATTCTACACTTCATGTGGAAAGGCAAATGACCTAGAATAGACAGCACAACAGTGAAGAACGGTGTTGGAGGACTGACACTACCCTACTTCAAGACTTACCATAAAACTGTAGTAATGAATACAGTGCGGTTTTGGTGAAAGGAAGAACACATAGATCAATGGAAAAAAGGAGAGAGCCCATAAATAGACCCCCATAGATATAGTCAACTGATCCACGATAAAGGAGTGAAGGCAATTCAGTGGAGCAAGGATATTTTTACTTGGTACAAGGATACTTTTACTTTAAATGGTACTGAAAAAATTGATCATTCATATGCAAAAAATAATAATAATCTAGACATAGAACTTGGAGAGGCAATGGCACCCCACTCCAGTACTCTTGCCTGGAAAATCCCATGGACGGAGGAGCCTGGTAGGCTGCAGTCCATGGGGTCGCTAAGAGTCGGGCACGACTGAGCGACTTCACTTTCACTTTTCACTTTCATGCATTGGAGAAGGAAATGGCAACCCACTCCAGTGTTCTTGCCTGGAGAATCCCAGGGACGGGGGAGCCTGGTGGGCTGTCATCTCTGGGGTCACACAGAGTTGGACACGACTGAAGCGACTTAGCAGCAGACATAGAACTTACATATTTCACAAAAATAAACCCAAAGTGGATCATGGACCTAAATGTGAAACTGTAGAACTTTCAGAAGATAAAATGGAAAAATTGATGAGTTTTTAGATATAACACCAAAAGCAAGATCCAGGAAAGAAAATATTGGTAAGTTGGATTTTATTTAAAGTAAAAAGTGCTCTGTGAAAGATTCAGTTAAGAGAATGAAAAGACAAGCTACAAACTGGGAGAAAGTAATTATAAAATACATGCTTAATAAAGGACTGCTATTCAAAATATTCAAAAAAAATTCAAATATATATTCAAAATATACTTAGAGCTCAATCATAAGAAAGCAACTCAGTTAAATGGCAAAATATCTAAAAAGATAGCTCATCAAGATATACAGATGGCAAATAAGCATATGAAAAGAAGCCCATCATCATTTGTCATTAGGGAATTACAAGTTAAAACAATAACTTGCAATTAGTTACTAATATAAGGGTATTATAATGGCTCAAATCTAACAATACCAAATGCTGACAAGGATGTGAAGCAGCAGGAACTCTTTGCAACTCCCACTGAGTGGGAATGCAAAATGATAAAACCACTGTGGAAAGCAGTTGGGCAGTCTTCCACAAAGCTAAATGCATATTATTTATATGCATATAAATATATGTATATATTTATAAATATATTATTTATAAATAACATTATTTATATAGTATATTATTATTATATACTATAATAATAATAATTATTATAGCAAGGTTGCAGGACACAAGGTCATAGTATATTATTCACTAGGGATTTACCCGATTGAATTGAAGACCTACCCTCACACAAAAAGCTGCATGAAAATATTTACAGCACCTTTATTCATAATCACCCCAAACTGGAAACAATCCAGATGTCCTTTAAAACAGGGATCCTCAGCTCCCACGATCTAGTGTCTGAGCTGGAACTGATGTAATAATAAAGAAATGAAGCGCACAATAAATGTAACGCGCTGGAGTCGTCCTGAGATCACCCCCACCCCCTCCCACCTTCTGTCCATGGAAAAACTGTCCTACATAAAACCAGTCCCTGGTACCAAAAATCCTGGGTTCTGCTGCTTTAAAATGTGGCTAAATGAGCAAACTGTGGCACCTCCGTACAATGGAATGTTGGTCAGCAGAAAAAGATTTAAGCTATCGAGTCCCAAAAAGACACGGAGGAACAAGCCAATATGAAAAGGCTACATACTGATTCCAGTTACATGACATCCAAATGCAAAAGCAAACAAAAGAAGCTGCTCAGGGAAGGAAAAGGATAAGTCTGCTGCTGCTGCTGCCAATTCGCTTCAGTTGTGTTCGACTCTTTGCGACCCCATAGACAACAGCCCACCAGGCTCCCCTGTCCCTGGGATTCTCCAGGCAAGAACACTGGAGTGGGTTGCCATTTCCTTCTCCAATGCATGAAAGTGAAGAGTGAAAGTGAAGTCGCTCAGTAGTGTCCGACTCTAAGTGACCCCATGGACTGCAGCCTACCAGACTCCTCTGCCCAAGGATAAGTCTAAGCAAGTGAAATGGGTATTTTAAGGCCATAGAATTGATCTGTGTGGTACTGTAATTTTGGATTCAAGACATTATGCATTTGTCAAACCCCTTATGATTATACAGTGGAACTGAGAAATAGATTTAAGGGCCTAGATCTGATAGAGAGAGTGCCTGATGAACTATGGAATGACGTTCGTGACATGGTACAGGAGACAGGGATCAAGACCATCCCCATGGAAAAGAAATGCAAAAAAGCAAAATGGCTGTCTGGGGAGGCCTTACAAATAGCTGTGAAAAGAAGAGAAGCGAAAAGCAAAGGAGAAAAGAAAGATATATAAGCATCTGAATGCAGAGTTCCAAAGAATAGCAAGAAGAGATAAGAAAGCCTTCTTTAGTGATCAATGCAAAGAAATAGAGGAAAACAACAGAATGGGAAAGACTAGAGATCTCTTCAAGAAAATCAGAGATACCAAAGGAACATTTCATGCAAAGATGGGCTCGATAAAGGATAGAAATGGTATGGACTTAACAGAAGCAGAAGATATTAAGAAGAGATGGCAAGAATACACAGAAAAACTGTACAAAAAAGAGCTTCACAACCCAGATAATCACGATGGTGTGATCACTGACCTAGAGCCAGACATCCTGGAATGTGAAGTCAAATGGGCCTTAGAAAGCATCACTACGAACAAAGCTAGTGGAGGTGATGGAATTCCAGTTGAGCTATTCCAAATCCTGAAAGATGATGCTGTGAAAGTGCTGCACTCAATATGCCAGCAAATTTGGAAAACTCAGCAGTGGCCACAGGACTGGAAAAGGTCAGTTTTCATTCCAATCCCAAAGAAAGGCAATGCCAAAGAATGCTCAAACTACCGCACAATTGCACTCATCTCACACGCTAGTAAAGTAATGCTCAAAATTCTCCAAGCCAGGCTTCAGCAATATGTGAACCGTGAACTTCCTGATGTTCAAGCTGGTTTTAGAAAAGGCAGAGGAACCAGAGATCAAATTGCCAACACCCACTAGATCATGGAAAAAGCAAGAGAGTTCCAGAAAAACATCTATTTCTGCTTTATTGACTATGCCAAAGCCTTTGACTGTGTGGATCACAAGAAACTGTGGAAAATTCTGAAAGAGATGGGAATACCAGACCACCTGATCTGCCTCTTGAGAAATTTGTATGCAGGTCAGGAAGCAACAGTTAGAACTGGACATGGAACAACAGACTGATTCCAAATAGGAAAAGGAGTACGTCAAGGCTGTATATTGTCACCCCGCTTATTTAACTTATATGTAGAGTATATTATGCGAAACACTGGACTGGAAGAAACACAAGCTGGAATCAAGATTCCCGGGAGAAATATCAATAACCTGAGATATGCAGATGACACCACCCTTATGGCAGAAAGTGAAGAGGAACTCAAAAGCCTCTTTATGAAAGTGAAAGTGGAGAGTGAAAAAGTTGGCTTAAAGCTCAACATTCAGAAAACGAAGATCATGGCATCTGGTCCCATCACTTCATGGGAAATAGATGGGGAAACAGTGGAAACAGTGTCAGACTTTATTTTTCTGGGCTCCAAAATCACTGCAGATGGTGACTGCAGCCATGAAATTAAAAGACGCTTACTCCTTGGAAGGAAAATTATGACCAACCTAGATGGCATATTCAAAAGCAGAGACATTACTTTCCCAACAAAGGTCCGTCTAGTCAAGGCTATGGTTTTTCCTGTGGTCATGTATGGATGTGAGATTTGGACTGTGAAGAAGGCTGAGCACCGAAGAATTGATGCTTTTGAACTGTGGTGTTGGAGAAGACTCTTGAGAGTCCCTTGGAGTGCAAGGAGATCCAACCAGTCCATTCTGAAGGAGATCAGCCCTGGGATTCCTTTGGAAGGAATGATGCTAAAGCTGAAACTCCAGTCCTTTGGCCACCTCATGCGAAGAGTTGACTCATTGGAAAAGACTGATGCTGGGAGGGATTGGGGGCAGGAGGAGAAGGGGACGACAGAGGATGAGATGGCTGGATGGCATCACTGACTCGATGGACGTGAGTCTGAGTGAACTCCGGGAGTTGGTGATGGACAGGGAGGCCTGGCGTGCTGTGATTCACGGGGTCGCAAAGAGTCAGACACAACTGAGCGACTGATCTGATCTGATCTGATCTGATCTGACTGAACTGTGTAGCACAAAAAGCAGACCTAAAGTATGCAAATTTTAAAAAATCATTTTGGAGGTTGGGGAATCCCAGGGAGAAATGCAGATGGTGAAGAGAAAGTGCATCACAAGTTTATGAAACAACCTCATTGAAGGAAATTAGGGGGAAATGTGCTGTTCTGGGTACCTTTGGAAACCTTTGCTTGTTTGTTCAGTCACTAAGTCATGTCAGATTCTTTGTGACCCCATGGAAGCATGCCAGGCTTCCCTGTCCTTCACTATCTCCCGGAATTAGCTCAAACTCATGTCCATTGAGTCGGTGATGCCATCCAACCATCCCATCCTCTGTCACCCCCTTCTCTTGCATCAGAGTCTTTTCCAATGAGTCGGCTCTTCCCATCAGGTGGCCAAAGTATTAGAGCTTCAGCTTTAGCATCAGTTCTTCCAATGAATATTCAGGGTTGATTTCCTTTAGGATTGACAGGTTTGATCTCCTTGCTGTCCAAGAGACTCTCAAGAGCCTTCTCCAGCACCAAATTTCAAAAGCATCAAATTCTTCAGTGCTCAGCCTTCTTTATGGTCCAGCTCTCACATTTGGTCCAGCTCTCACATCCATACATGACTACTGAAAAAACCATAGCTTTGACTATACTGAACTTTGTCGGTAAAGTAATGTCTCTGCTTTTTAATATACTGTCTAGTCTTGTCATAGCTTTCCTTCCAAGGAACAAGCATCTTAATTTCATTCCTGCAATCACTGTCCACAGAGATTTTGGAGCCACCAAAGACAAAATCTGTCACTGTTTCTACTTTTTACCCATGTATTAGCCATGAAGTGATGGGACTGGATGCCATGATCTTAGTTTTTTGAATGTTAAGTTTTAAGCCAGCTTTTTCACTGTCCTCTTACACCCTCATCAAGAGGCTTTTTAGTTCCTCTTCACTTTCTGCCATTAGAGTTGTATCATCTGCATATCAGAGTTTGATGATATTTCTCCTGGCAATCTTGATTCCAGCTTGTGATGCATCCAGCCCAGCATTTCACATGATGTTCTCTGCATATAAGTTAAGTGAACAGGGTGACAGTATACAGCTTTGATGTACTCATTTCCCACTTTTTAACCAGTCCATTGTTCCAGTTCTAACTGTTTATTCTTGACCTGCATACAGATTTCTCAGGAGGCAAGTAAGGTGGTCTGGTATTCCCATCTCTTGAAGAATTTTTCATAGTTCATAGTGATCCACACAATCAAAGGCTTTAGCATAGTCAATGAAGCCAAAGTAGATATTTTTCTGGAATCCCCTTGCCTTTTCTATGATCCATCAGATGCTGGCAATTTGATCTCTGGTTTATCTGCCTTTTCTAAAGTCAGCTTACAAGATACGATGTTGTACACATCTGGAAGTTCTCAGTTCACATACTGTTGAAGCCTGGCTTGGAGAATTTTGAGCATTAGTTTGCTAGCATGTGAAATGAGTGCGATTGTTCAGTAGTTTGAACATTCTTTGGTATTGCCTTTCTTTGAGATTAGAATGAAAACACCTTTTCCATTCCTGTAGCCACTGCAGAGTTTTCCAAATTTGCTGGCATATTAAGTGCTGCACTTCAACAGCATCGTCTTTTAGGATTTGAAATAGCTCAGCTGAAATTCCATCACCTCCACTAGCTTTGTTCTTAGTAATGCCTCCCAAGGCCCACTTGACTTCACACTCCAGGATGTCTGTCCCTAGGTGAGTTGACCATACCATCATGGTTATCTGGGTCATGGAGATCTTTTTTATATAGTTCTTCTGTGTATTCTTACTACCTCTTCTTGATATCTTCTGCTTCTGTTAGGTCTGTACCATTTCTGTCCTTTATTGTCCCGTCTTTGCATGAAGTGTTCCCTTGTATCTCTAATTTTCTTGAAGAGATCTCTAGTCTTTCCCATTCTATTGTTTTCCTCTATTTCTTGCATTGTTCACTTAAGAAGGCTTTCTAGTATCTTCTTGCTGTTCTCTTGAACTCTCCATTCTCCTTTGCCTCGTGCTTCTCTTCTTTTCTCAGTTATTTGTTAGGCCTCCTTGGACAATCACTTTGCCTTCTTGCATTTCTTCTTCTTGGGAATGGGTTTGGTCACCACCTCCTGTACAGTGTGACAAACCTCCATCCATAGTTCTTCAGGCATTCTGTCTACCAGATTTAATGCCTTGAATTGACTTGTTACTTGTTACCTGCAATGTGTAATCATAAGTGATTTGATTTTGGTCATACCAAAATTTATGTTTGAATTTTGCAATAAGGATCTGATGATGTGAGCCATAGTCAGCTCCAGGTCTTGTCTTTGCAAGACAAGAATATAATCAATCTGAATTCAGTATTGACCATCTGGTGATGTCCATGTGTAGAGGCTTCTCTTGTGTTGTGTTGTTGGAAGAGGGTGTTTGTTAGCCTTTGCCTGTTACTCCAGGTATCTCTTGACTTCCCACTTTTGTATTCCACTAACCTGTGATGAAAGGGCATCTTGTGTGTGTGTGTGTGTGTGTGTGTGTGTGTGTGTTAGTTCTAGAAGGTCTTGTAGGTCTTCACAGAATTGTTCTACTTCAGCTTCTTTGGCATCAGTGGTTGGGGCATAGACTTGGACCACTGTGATGTTGAATGGTTTGTCTTGGAAACAAATTGAGATCACCCTACCTTTGGAAACTAGAGGAGTCCATAAGATGAAGGCAATAGGAGCTGCACGTGATCACTTGTTGACAAGGTTGTTTCCCATGGGCTATGGGTTAAAAAATTTTGATGGTCCTATTTATGTGTACTGGGATGGACAACTCTGTAAATCAGTGAAAAATGGCAGGAGTGGGAGTTTACAGATTTTTTTTAAAAGCGGAGGAAGTTAGGAAAGAAGTAGGAAGTACACACAATAATATGTGTGAACACCTTTGTGCCCAGAAGGTATTATTATTTTACATAAACTTATGCCCTGAAGGTATTATTTATTATGCATAAAGTATTATTACTTTCACATTATTTCCTGCATAATTTGAACCGTGTTCTTCAGCAGCAAGAGACAAATCCAAAAGCTCAGAACTTTTTCAGATACAGTTTTTAACAAATGTGTCTGTCTTCTGAAGTGCTCATTTAATTCTTCTAGACAGGTTCAGTTGTATTTCTGTAGGAGCTGTGTACATCAGAGCAGCTTATCATAAATACCTAAAGCAAAGGAAATAGGTTATTAAGAAAATAAAGTTGATTAGCCATCTGTATGTCTTCTTTGCAGAAATGTCTGTTCAGGTCTTCTGCCCACTTTTTGATTGGATTGTTCATTTTTCTGGTATTGAGTTGTATGAGCTGCTTGTATATTTTAGAGAGTAATTCTTCATCAGTTGTTTGTTTGCTATTATTTTCTCCCATTCTGAGGGTTGTATTTTCACCTTGCTTATAGTTTCCTTCATTGTGCAAAAACTTTTAAGTTTAATTAGGTCCCATTTGTTTATTTTTGTTTTTATTTCCATACTCTAGGAGGTAGGTCACAGAGGATCTTGCTGTGATTTATGTCAGAGAGTGTCCTGCTGATGTTTTCCTCTAAGAGTTTTATAGTTTCTGGTCTGAGATCTAAGTCTTTAGTCCATTTGAGTTTATTTTTGTGTATGGTGTTAGAAAGTGTTCTACTTTCATTCTTTTACACATCGTTGACCGTCATCAAAAAGTCTACAAACAATAAATGCTGGTGAGAGTGTGGAACCCTCTTACACTGTTAGTGGGAATTCAAACTGATACCGCCACTATGGAGAACAGTGTGGAGATTCCTTTAAAAATTAGGAATAAAACTACCATATGACCCAGCAATCCCACTACTGGGCATACCCTGGGGAATCCAGAATTGAAAAAGATACATGTACCCCAATATTCATTGCAACACTATTTACAATAGCCAGGACATGGAAGCAACCTTGACAGATTGAATGGATAAGGAAGTTGTGGTACATATACACGATGGAATATTACTCAGCCATAAAAGGAACACATTTGGGTCAGTTCTAATGAGGTGGATGAACCTTGAGCCTATTACACAGAGTGAATAGGCTATGTCTATCCACAGAAAGAGAAGGACAAATACCATATATTAATGCATATGTACAGAATCTAGAAAGATGGTACCAACGATCCTACGTGCAAGGCAGCCAAAGGAGACACAGATGTAAAGAACATTCTTTTGGACTCAGTGGGAGAGGGAGAGAGCCGGTTGATTTGAAAGAATAGCATTGAAACATATGCATTCCCATGTATAAAACAGTAAGCAGTGTGAGTTTGGTGTGTGACTCAGGGCACCCAGAGCCGGTGCTCTGTGACTACCTGGAGGGTCTGGGCGGGGAGGGAGGTGGGGATGCTCGGGATGGGGGGACACAGGAATGCCTACAGCCAATCCATACTGATGTGTGGCAGAAACCACCATAATACTGTAAAGTAGTTGTCCTCCAACTAAAACAAATAAATTTTTTAAAAAGAAAATATACCGTTAACTGCTCCTAGGTGATGCCAAAACATGTGAGTAGAAAATAGGAAAGGTCTGATATTTTGTTTGAGATACTGCTTAATATCTGAAAGTTTCAGACACATTTTTCTTTATTTATTTATTTTTTGGTCCTTTTTTTTAATTGTGAGAAAACATATATAAGATGAAATTTAATGTTTTAAAATATACAGTTCAGTAGCATTACAGACATGCATGTTGTTGTACCAACACCACCATTCATGTCCAGAATTTCAACTTCTCCAACTGGAACTCGCAACCCATTAGACAGTAACTTTCCATTCCCTCCTTCCCATCCTTGGCAATAACCATTCTACCTCTGTCTCTGTGAATCTGACTACTCTTGGTATCTCATATACATGGAATCCTACAGAATTTGTCCTTTGCCCCTGGATTATTTCATGTAGCTTAGTTTCTTCAAGAATCACTTACATTGTGGCACGTTTCAGAATTTTTTTTAAAGGCTAAATAATGTTCCATTGTACGTATAGACCTAGAACTTTGTAGTTTTCCCTCACAGAGATCTTGTACATATTTTGTTAGATTTATACCTAAATATTTTGTTTCCTTTCTTCTTCTTTCTTGGTGCTAATGTAAATGGTACTGGGTTTTTAATGTTATTATTATTTTTTCTTCTTTTCATTTCTCGGTTTTTAATTCTAATTGATTACTTATCTATAAGAAAGCTATTAGCCAGCCACTGCAGCCTTAATTTGATGCTGCACTTCCCCTCCCTAACCATCCTTGGTTCAAGGCAGCACCGAAGGAGTCCAACCCCCATAACCAAGAGCATCACTTCCCCCGCAAGAAGCCCCAGGCTCCCACACACCTGCGGGGGAGCAGTTGGGCACTCTCAGTCTAAAGCAATCTCTCTTGTGCCAGGTTCATGCTGAAATGTGCAGAAACAGGTGAACACCCACCCAGTAATGAGAGAGGGAAGTTTAGGGGTCCCCGCCTAACATGCTCAGATACTCAGTTGTGTCCAATTCTTTACGACCCCATGAACTGTAGCCCACCAGACTCCTCTGTCCATGGGATTTTCCAGGCAAGGATACTGGAGCAGGTTGCCATTTCCTTCTTCCAAACATATTTTTAGCACAGTATCAACTGAGCATCTGGATATTTGAATTTTTCTCTCTGCAGCTGCTAGTGTTGATATGGTAGAAACAGAGGCAAAGCCTCAAAGTTACATTACTTCCAAATGCTTTTAACAGCATTTAATTAAAAATAAAGTTTCATTCAACAGCACCCTCTCCACCTTCTTTTATGTATCCTATTTTTCATAGCTGTAAGAAATGGGGGTGGGGCACCAAAATAGAATTTTTCTACTGCTCTTCAAATCAGTAGAAAGCTTGATGACGAAATACACAGAATTTTGTCTTCGAACATACTGTTCAGTTCAGTTCACTTCAGTTGCTCAGTTGTGTCCGACTCTTTGCGATCCCATGAATCCCAGCACGCCAGGCCTCCCTGTCCATCACCGACTCCTGAAGTTTACCTAAACTCATGTCCATCAAGTCGGTGATGCCATCCAGCCATCTCATCCTACTGTTAACTTGCCTCAATACACAGGCAAATACTTTGCCACAGACTGAAAATTTGCTCTATTTAAATCAAACTTACTCCTATTAATACTAGCTGTGAAACACTAGAACATATTATTGTACCAGTAAAGTACTATCTGTTCGAATCTTTTAAAAATGAGACAAGACACTAATATATCCATAGTTGCATTTGCAGGTGTGCTAACTCACTTCAGGCGTGTCTGACTCTTTGAGACCCTGTGGACTGTAGCCCGCCAGGCTCCTCTGTCCATAGGATTCTCCGGGCAAGAATACTGAAGTGGGTTGCTGTGCCCTCCTCCAGGGGATCTTCCCGACCCAGGTACTGAACCTGTGTCTTCTGTCTCCTGCATTGGCAGCCATGTTCTTTACCACTATATATGTGTGTGTGTGTGTGTGTGTGTGTGTGTGTGTGTGATATACATATATATATATACATATAGCATATATATTGTGCGCTATATATATATATGCAGAATCGCCTTTAAGAATTTAAATGGCAAAATCAAGTCAATTGACTTGAAGATAGAAATATGGACCCAGTGAATTTCTGAGAGCCCTTCATATGCCAGGATTCCATACTTTTACTTGTTTGAACTGGTAGCAGCAGTATTTCCTGGCATCAGGTATTCTCATGATACTTTTCAGCTCCCCTCTGGGCACACCTCTGCTCTGCATCCAGCCCCACCCATACAAACACATACAGACACACGCACAAATGGTTGCAGATAGTTTGGGATTTGCAGTGCAAACAGCATCACATGACTTTCTTTTCCCTTTTTTTCTCTCCTTTCACACTGTGTGAGTCATTCAACATTCTGTACAACTAGACAAATGAAAAGATTCCTTTGTTTTGACATAATTAGCAGCTCTTTTCATTTGCATTATGTGCAGGGCTACAACAACAAACACGGTGCCTTTCAGCAGCATCTTAGTCGGGAAGTTGCTCCTGCCGTGATGTGTGGGTGGGGAGGGCAGGGTGATGCGATCCAGATGCATGGGCTGCCCTTCGCCAGGAATGCAGATGTGTTTCATCCACGCGTGCCCGGATGCTGACCCCTCTGGCATTATTAATGTGTCCCAGCTGCCAGGCTTCCTCCTCTGCGTGTACGCGCCTCAGTGTCACATATTTCGTGTGCTTACTTATGAGCCACGACATTCCTACATTTCACATGTGGCAGTTACTATTAAAAATGAGCAGGTCTAACTCTTCTGGAAATTGATAAAGAATCTTTTAAATTGCTTTGAAATGTGGCCATCATTTCAAAATGACTTCTCATGCAGTTATTGAATTCATAATGCAAACTTCTGACCTTTCCCCTTGCATGTTGAGAAAACATGGCTCTGAGTATTCCACTTTAAAGATAGTCAAGAAGTTAATATTTGCATACATAATACATCATAATGATTTTTTACTTTCCTTTTATTTCTCATCTCCAAGGCCTATTTTTAAAAAGTAGCATGTCTATAAATTGAACATTGTTATTTATTGTTAATTAAATCCAGGCATCAAGTAAGAGAAATTTGGCATCTTCTAGAAATGGGTCAGACTTATAGCTCTACAGGGAAAGAATTAGCTTTATAAAAATATAATCCAGTCATTGCTTCAAACTATAGTTAGAGCATAGTACCACTGATTAGAGGAAATAGATTAATTTTATAAATTTTGACTTATAATCTAAAGTATAAAATATAGAAGCATGATAGTTTCTCTAAATTAAAATGAACTGAATCTTATTCATTTTTTTAATTCATCATTTTACAGGGTAAATGTAAAGGTGAATCATAACTTAAAGCAAAAAGATGAAAAATGCAAATGACAGATGATCAGATTTTGAAAGATGGGGTTCATGTCCATTTCCTTCTTTAATGCCAGAATAATGAACTTAAAAAAGCCAAAAGCTATAATTTACCATAGATAACAATCTTGGTGATCAGTTATAAGAAATGAATGACCTAAATACTGAGGAGATTTTTTTGAGGGATTGCACACTGTCATTATCAATAGTAGAGTCAGAGACTTCCCTGGCAATCCAGTGGCTAAGAGTTCCCTTTCCAATGCAGGGGGCGTGGGTTCAATCCTTGGTTGGAAGCTAAGATCCCACAGGCTTCAGTAAAAAAAAAAACAAAATATAAAACAGAAGCAATATTGTAACAAATACAAGAAAGACTTTTAAAATGGTCCACATAAAAATCTTAAAAGTTGTTGCTGCTGAGTGCTAAAAGAAACATATCTTAAGTCCTGGTTACCTAGCATGTGGTTTCTGGCCCTCATGAAAACTATTCTGCTTCCTTCAGTAAAACTTGTTTTACCTGTTTGGATACATATATACATATTTATCTCAGTTTCACAAATAAAGGTGCAAACTCATCCATTAGCTTTGACCATACCTACAAAATAGGATGGAAAATGAAAGCAATGATCTGATTAATTCAGGCAGAAGTAATGAATATTTACTCTTCCCTGAAAGTACTGCCTGAAATTTATAAACAAAAAAAGTATGTTGTAAGATATCTTTTTCTGAACTCTCCAAACAGTTACTTCAGATTTTCTCCAAGTATAAAAAAAGCAAGATAAAGTGAAGTCACTCAGTCGTGTCCAACTTTTTGGGACCCCATGGATTGTAGCCTACCAGGCTCCTCCATCCATAGGATTTTCAGACAAGAGTTCTGGAGTGGGTTGCCACTTCCTTCTCCAGGGGGTCTTCCCAACCCAGGGATCAAACCCGGGTCTTCTGCATTACAGGCAGATTCTTTACAATCTGAGCCACCAGGAAAGCCCTTCACTGTGTATATTTTTGTTCAAATGCATATGCTATGTCATGCTGTGCTTACTCACTCAGTTGCGTCTGACCCTGCAACCCCATGGACTGTAGCCTACTGAGCTCCCGCTGTCCATGGGGATTCTCCGTGCAAGAATACTGGAGTGGGTTGCCATTCCTTCCTCTCAAATTCACATATATAATAACAATTGTAGTGTTCTTTGAAAGAAGATTTCAGTTCAGTTCAGTCGCTCAGTCATGTCTGACTCTTTGCAACTCCATGGACTGCAGCACACCAGGCTTCCCTGTCCATCACTAACTCCCAGAGCTTGCTCAAACTCATCGAGTTTGTGATGCCATCCAACCATCTCATCCTCTGTTGTCCCCTTCTCCTCCTACCTTCAATCTTTCCCAGCATCAGGGTGAGTCTTCACATCAAGTGGCCAAAGTATTGGAGTTTCGGCTTCAGCATCAATGCTTCCAATGAATATTCCTAAAGGACTGATTTCCTTTAGGATTGACTGGTTGGATCTCCTTGCAGTCCAAGGGACTCTCAAGAGTTTTCTCCAACATCACAGTTCAAAAGCATCAATTCTTCAGCACTAACCAGTCCATCCTAAAGGAGATCAGTCCTGGGTGTTCATTGGAAGGACTGATGCTGAAGCTGAAACTCCAATACTTTGGCCACCTGATGCAAAGAGCTGACTCACTGGAAAAGACCCTGATGCTGGGAAAGATTGAGGGCAGGAGGAGAAGGGGATGACAGAGGATGACATGGTTGGATGGCATCACTGACTCAATGGACATGGGTTTGGGTGAACTCCGGGAGTTGGTGATGGACAGGGAGGCCTGGCATGCTGCAGTTCATGGCGTCACAAAGGATCAGACACGACTGAGCGACTGAGCAGAACTGAAGCTTTCTTTATGGTCCAACTCTCACATCCATACATGACTACTGGAAAAAACATAGCTTTAACTAGACAGACTTTTGTTGGCAAAGTAATGTCTCTGCTTTTTAAAACGCTGTCATAGCTTGTCTTCCAAGGAGCAAGTGTCTTTTAATTTCATGGCTGCAGTCACCATCTGCAGTGAGTTTGGAACCCAAGAAAATAAAGTCTGTCACTGTCTCCATTGTTTCCCCATCTATTTGCCATGAAGTGATGGGACTGGATGCCATGATCTTAGTTTTCTGAATGTTGAGTTTTAAGCCAACTTTTTCACTTTCCTCTTACACTGTCATCAAGAGGCTCTTTAGTTCCTCTTCACTTTCTGCCATAGGGGTGGTGTCATCTGCATATCTGAGGTCATTGGTATTTCTCCCAGGAATCTTGATTCCAGCTTGTGCTTCATCCAGCGCAGCGTTTCTCATGATGTACTCTGTGTATAAGTTAAATAAGCAGGGTGACAATATACATTCCTGTTGTACTCCTTTCCCAATTTGGAACCGGTCTGTTGTTCCGTGTCTGGTTGTAACTGTTGCTTCTTGACCTGCATACACATTTCTCAGGAGGCAGGTAAGGCAGTCTGGTATTCCCATCTCTTGAAGAATTTTCCACATTTTGTTGTGATCCACACAGTCAAAGGCTTTGGCATAGTCAATAAAGCAGAAGTAGATGTTTTTCTGAAATTCTCTTGGTTTTTCTATTGCCAACAGATGTTGGCAATTTGATCTCTGCTTCCTCTGCCTTTTCTAAATCCAGCTTGAACATCTGGAAGTTTTTGGTTCATGTACTGTTGAAGCCTAGCTTGGAGAATTTTGAGAATTAGCTTGCTAGCATGTGAGGTGAGTGCAATTGTGCGGTAGTTTGAGCATTCTTCGGTATTGCTTTTCTTTGAGATTGGAATGAAAACTGACATTTTCCAGTCCTGTGGCCACTACTGAGTTTTCCAAATTTGCTGGCATATTGAGTGCAGCACTTTAACAGCATCATCTTTTAGGATTTGAAATAGTTCAGCTGGAATTCCATCACCTCCACTAGCTTTGTTTGTAGTGATGCTTCCTAAGGCCCACCAGACTTTGCACTCCAGGATGTCTGGCTCTAGGTGGGTGATCACACCATCATGGGTATCTGGGTCATGAAGATCTGTGTATTCTTGCCACCTCTTCTTAATTAATATCTTCTGCTTCTGTTAGGTCCATACCATTTCTGTCCTTTATTGAGCCCATCTTTGCATGAAATGTTCCCTTGGCATCTCTAATTTTCTTGAAGAGATCCCTAGTCTTTCCCATCCCATGGTTTTCCTCTCTTTCTTAGCATTGATTACTTAGGAAAGGTTTCTTATCTCTTCTTGCTATTCTTTGGAACTCTGAATTCAGATGGATATATCTTTCCTTTTCTCCTTTGCCTTTTGCTTCTCTTATTTTCTCAGCTATTGGTAAGGCCTGCTCAGCCAGAGGCTGAGCAGGTCAGTCTCTGTGGGGTCTCTGGGTCCTGGCGTGCACAAGGTTTTGTTTGGGCCCTCTGAGCATGTGTGGCAGGCTGGAGTTTTGATTCTAAATGCGATTTTGCCAATCCTACCATCCTGCTGGGGTTTCTCCTTTACCCTTGGATATGGTGTATCTTTTTTTGGTGGGATCCAAAAAAAGAATCCAAAATTTTCCTGTCAATGGTTGTTTAGCAGCAAGTTGCAGTTTTCGAGTTCTCACAGGAGAAGATGAGCACATGTCCTTCTACTCCACCATCTTGTATGTAATTTGAAAGAAAATTTAGAGCAACTCTAAGAAGACTTCAGATCCAGCCCATTCAAGAAGAATTAAAAAGAATAAAAGGCCTGGAAAATGTCTTCTTATTTGACATGGAAAGAAGAAAGGCTGCATTTCATTTACATCTTGAAGTTCTATCAATAATTCTGATTATTGACCTTGAGACTATTGTAACAAAATTCTTATTAAAGGACCCAAAAGTATACTCATAAACTTTTTTCTAAGCCGCCTATTTTTAATCACAAAGATGAAGAAATTAAGCAAACAACATTAGTCTTTTTATACTCAGATGACAGACACGTGACACGCATGCTCTGACAAGTCTTGCCACATCCCTGGCAGACATAATTAATTGACCATTATTATAATTAATTGATCTTCACTGCTCAGACAGGACTCAGGCTCAGAATCTTCCTGAACAGAGTATTACCAATTTAACTCCACACGTGAGACAACCATCTTTGCCGTCCACCTCATATATTAGTGCTGAGCAAATACAGGCAGTTAGTGGAATGTTCTAAAACATAAAAGACCAAGGGTTATTGCTACTGTTCCAGTGAAAATGAAAGTCGCTCAGTCGCGTCTGACTCTTTGCCATCCCATGGACTTCATCCATGGAATTCTCCAGGCCAGAATACTGAAGTGGGTAGCCTTTCCCTTCTCCAACCAATCTGCTTTTTACCAGGAGGTGAGTAGCTGGCATTAGGCCTGATCTGTAGAGTAAAAATATCACTGTGGTAACTGTATCACGTCATTGACCCACAGCCCATCAGTTCAGTCTGTCCTGCTTCCTGCCATGCAGAACTGAGGCCAGCCAACTTAAGGGACCTTCTGAAGGCTACTGGGACTCAGGTCAGCGGCACAGGCCACAAAGCGGTGACACATAGAAGGGACAGGAAGGAGTTTGATTCCCATCTGGAACAGCCTGGAAAGGGCACCAGTAACTGAAGAGAAAAGACGAGAAGCAAATGGTGGTCTACAGATCCAGTGATCAGGGACAAGATCACCCCGCAGTCAGGATGCAAGGGTTTTCCCCACACAGTGCGCTGGGACGGAAGGCAGGCGGGTCCCTGACGCGACATGCCCTGACACCACCTCCTCCTTTGCCATCGCTGTGCATGTGCATATGTGCCGTGAGAGTAACTGTAGCCCCTGCTCCCTGCAGCCCAGGATGTTTCCAGAGCCCTTACAGCTGTGATGCCATTTGTGTCCCACCCTGGTGGCTCAGAAAGTAGAGAATCTTCCTGCAGTGCAGGAGCCCCAGGTTCGATCCCTGGGTCAGGAAGATCCCCTGGAGAAGGGAATGGCAGCCCACTTGGGTATTTTTGCTTGGAAAACCCCATGGACACAGGAGCCTGCTGGACTACAGTCCATGGAGTCACAGAGTCAGACACAACGAAGCAACTAACACTTTCACTTTGAATCAGCACAGGAAGGCAGGCATTGTGGTCCCCAACTTTACGACTAAAGTGCATTGTCCAACAGCACAGAGCTGTTTCAGCCTAAAGTTCCTTCCATCTGAAATATCTGCAGGAGGTGACGGAAGATGGATATTTTGGATTATTTCCCATCTGAATGTTCAAATAACTGTGCCCTTCAGAGCTCTGCATGTGGGGTGGTGAACCAGGTGCCATGTCCCAGACAGGGTGGTGAAGGTGGCTCCCCCAACCCCTAACCCAGAGTCAATAGTAGACATGCTGTCTGGCCCTCAGTCATTGAAGGAGACTTTCTGTTCATCTTTCTGACAGCTGGTGACCCTGTTGCAGATGTGGGTTGTCCCTTTGTATTTCACGATAAAACTTTACTGGTGGCGATTTCTGTCTATGTGGGGGATGTTCTCAGTTATTACCAGCTACATCCTCTTCAGAGCTACCCGAAAACCCCTCTCAGGGAGAACACCACGGTATGTATTTCATTCATTCCTTCCTCAGCACACCCTTCATTTCAACCATTAGAAAGTATATTTAATTTCCTTTTTCCGATGCTGGGAGGGATTGGGGGCAGGAGGAAAAGGGGATGACAGAGGATGAGGTGGCTGGATGGCATCACGGACTTGATGCACGTGAGTCTGAGTAAACTCCGGGAGATGGTGATGGACAGGGAGGCCTGGCGTGCTGCGATTCATGGGGTCGCAAAGAGTCGGACACAAGTGAGCAACTGATCTGATCTGATGGGGAGTAGGGTATTATATCTCTTTGACCCTTTGTTGCAAAACTGTTTGGAGACTTGCTCTACTGTTGTGTGTTCACATTCATATTTAATGGGGATTCAGACATGCCTGTAAATTTTATTGTTTTAGACAATAGCTAGTAAAAGCCAGGAGGAAGAGAAGTGAAACCGTTGTTTAAATTTTCTAGAGCACTATTTGCATGTTGATTTTTAGTTCAGCGTTTTATAGGGTTCTATGCTAAGTCAGGTCACAGACATTTTATCATAAAGTAAGAGTTAGAAGTTTGTACTTCCAACAGCTATGTATGTATTTCACATCTGATAAATCATAAGCAACAGACAAGCTATTACTCACATAACAAATGAGGCTTTAATATTCCAGCACTCACTTTAGTTACCACTGCCAACCTCTGGAAATGTATATAATTCCATCGGATCATTCACTAATCTTTCCAAAGGGTTTATAGTCTCATAATGTGTCCACAAGTTCTTGCTCTCTGTGTTCTGTAGACAAGATCTGAATCCAATTCAGATAAAACTGCTGAGATAAAGAGAAAATGTGTAGTGTTCAATGGCAATAAGACAATGTCAGATTTTGATCTGTGTTGGAGAATAAGTCAGAAGTATCCATGAAATATTTTTATGATTATTTAGCCATTCGCATGCTTATTTGTAATCCTCTAGAGAAGTGGGAAAGGCAGATATCAACTTTTACTTCTGCTTTGGAGAAGGAAAATATATTCAGTGAGAGAAACCAGATAAATAAATGTAATGATGAAAGCTGACGTTCAAGTAAATGAATTTCAGGTTTATGCGTATTTTAGTTTAATCCCACTTAGGGAACAGCTTTAGGGTGATATTAAGAAACCTTCTAAGCTGGCCAGTTTAGGGCTTTACACAGCCTTTGTCGGGCCTGGCTTACCCATCAGCAAATGAGCATACCGTACCCTTTCTCCTTCTTACAAAACGCTATATACTTTATAAATTGTTTAAGACTTGTGAAAGAGATCTATGTTTTGGATGAATTGAAATGTACTTGTTTTCATCTCCTGAATGCAATTCACATTTTGTTTCAGTGAGAAAGCGTCATTTTTCTACTGTTTAATGAATTCCCTGAGCTAAACACTGAGCTATTTCTCTGCCCGTGAAGAGGAACTCCTATGCCTAAAACACCTACAACACCTCCTGACGCTTCATTGCTCCTATATCTCAGATGACCAGAGCCCCCTGCCCTCCGCTGCTCCTCCTCCAGCTTCTTCCTGCCCCTCAGCTCCTAGCCTTGGCACAGTCTGAGAGCCAAGATGCTCCACTAACATTTTAAGAGACAATGGGAGTATCATATTAAGGCTCCATTCCTTCCAGAAAAGTAGTCTGGATAAAAGAGCTCCAGGTCCTGAGAAATAGTATGCCCTAAGGGTCTTTATGGATGCTTGCTTACTCATCACATTATAGGTGAGTCTCACTGTGTCCCATTTGGAAGTGGAGGACTTCATGACAAGTGAGGAAAGCTGGTCAGAGCAGATTTGCATGGTGCAGAGGGCAAACCCAAGAGGCATCTCTAGTACCAATGCAGTTTAAAAACTGGTTATTCCTCTCCAGAGTACACCAAGGCCCTGCTGTGGGAGAGAGAACAGAGAAAGGGAAGTGGGTTTCCTCTCTAATACAGTCAGGTTTCTGTCAAGCAATATTCAGGCTCAAACACAGGCCACAGGTCAGCCACAAAGAGCTGGGACCGATCACATCAATTCCAGCCCAAAGCCAAGCTTCCCTTTGTGGAGGCTGCTCTGACACGAACACAGTGTCTAATCTGGCATATCTATTTCAGTGTAATTTGAATAGCAAGGGAGTTCTGGGCTCTACAAACTCATACTGCCAATAAACAGGAAGATTTGAGTGGGGACAGGGAAGGGTAGGTTTGGAAAACATAACACATCTATTACAATGATATGACATATTGAACATTTAACATGTCAGTTCTTTTAAATATGACTACATTTTTTCACATAATCTTTAGGACAGATTTAGGAGCTGGTGTTACCTGTCCCCCTCCCCCACTTCATAAATGAAGAAATTGTAGGAAGAAAAGCTAAGCAGGGGGCCACAGTCCCGCAGGCAGTAAGTCAGGGAGCCCAGAATCAAGCCACAGACTACTGGAGTGCAAAGCCCCTGCCCCAAGAGCATGTTGCGGCTTAATTATGGTAACCGGCTGCTTTGCATAGAGAAACCCTGCAGTTCAAACAGTTAGTAAGCAGACACAGCTCTAATGCTGGCACAGCCTTGAGCAGGGACCCTTGAGGTAGAGAATATGTGTGGAGTTGAAGGAAGCCCACTCTGGCGCTAACTGGTGCTGTGAGGGTGGAGGGAAGATCCTCTTAGAGCAGCCACTTTTCCCACGTCACCATTTGTGGCAGCATTAACTTCTGCCTTTATCTCGTGCACTGAACAGTGATCCACAGTGCTCAGCACCAAGTCATAGGACCAGCAGCCCAAGGAGTCGCTGTGGCAGGAAGACCCCCCAAGTCCTCTCTGGCCCCTGTTACAGGTGACACAACCTCACAGTCCTTGGAGACACCTTCTGCAGCCCCTGGGAGTTTCCTGCTCCAGGTAATTCCCTGATGGGACAGGATTACACCTATAGGAAAATGCTGTCTAGATAATGGTGGTACGTCAATTGCTTGAAGCAGAGAAAGCATTTCACCATAGAAATAATGTAAATGACAAGTCATTTCTCAGACAAGGTCACAAATCCTCGTTTAAATCATGTTTCATAAGATCCCTTTTAACTGGGACTCGGTGAAGCACAGCATTTTTTTAAAGAACACTGGCTCCAGGCACACCCTGGGAAATCCCCAGCCCACGCCCACTCCAGTGCAAACCAGCTTGCCAAGCTGCCCGGAAACATAGTTCACAAAGCAACGCTGGTGCCAAAGCCACGCCTCCTAATTCATAGAAACAAACACAGAAAGTCAAATAGGAGGAGACAAAGTAATTTTTTTTTTCAAAAGAACAGAACAAGATAAAACTCCAGGAAAAAAAAATAATGAAGCAGAGATAAGCAATTTGTCTGATAAAGAGTTCAGTGATGGTCATACAAATGCTCAGAAATCTCAGAAGAATGGATTAACAGAGGGAGAACTTCAACAAATAAGTTAGCAAATATAAAAGAACCAATCAGAGCTGAAGGATATAATAACTGAAACAAAAAAATACACTAGAGGGAATCAATAGCAGATTAGATGATACAGAAGAATGGATCAGTGACTGTGTTAGGGGAAGCACACTGATTGAAACCACCCACCCTGGCCAGGTACCATAGTAACCATTTGCATGAGTTGTTTTATGACAGGAGATCCTGGTAAGGAATACGGAACTAATAAGCCACCACCAACACGCGGCAGAGCAGTTCTCCTGGGTTCCCTTACCCTCCTGCTCTCCCCCTGGGTGCCCTTTCCCAGTAAAATCTCTTGCTTTGTCAGCACATGTGTCTCCTCAGACAATTCATTTCCAAGTGTTAGACAAGAGCCCAGTTTCGGGCCCTGGAAGGGGTCCGCCTTCCTGCAGCAACTGGAAGACAGTAAAAGTCAATGAATCAGAACAACAACAAAAAGAACTTTTTTCAATGAGGATACATTAAGGGACCTCTGGGACAACCTCAAGTATACTAACATTCACATGATGGGAGTCTGAAAAGGAAAAGAAAAAAAGAAAATGACGGAAAACTTCTTTGAAGAAAAACTCCCTAAGCCGGGGAAGGAAACATATATAGGTCCAGGAAGCACAGAGAATCCAAAGCATGATGAACCCAAAGTGATCCATGTCAACACAAACCATGATTAAAATGGCAAAAGTTAAAGATAATGAGCAAATTTGGAAGACAGCAAGGAAAAATGAGTGACATACCAGGGAGCCCCCCTAAAGCTATAAATTGATTTTTCAGCAGAAACTTTACAAGCCAAAAGAGAGTGTCGGGATATATTTAAAGTGCTACAAGGATTTTTTTTTTTAGTTGCAAACAAGAATACTCTTCCCAACAAGGTAATTTCTCCTTCAGAATCAAAGGAGAAGTAAAGAGGTTCCCAGATAAGCTAAAACTAAGAGTTCATCACCATTAAACCAGCTTCACAAGAAATGTTGAAGGGTTTTCTTTAAGTGGAGAACAACTAGCCATAACTAGAAATAAGAAAATATATCAAGGAAAACACTCACTGGTAAAGGTAAATCCACTGGTGAAGGCAGTGGGTCAAGCACTAGTATGAATATGAAAGGACAAAGTCTGTAAAATAAATTATAACTACAATAAATAGTTAAGGGATACACAAAGCAAAAAGGTATAAAATATGATGTCAAACCCATAAAACATGGGCTGGAGAGGAGTAGAAATGTACTACTTTTAGAATGCATTCAAATAAGTGAGCATCAGTTCAAAACAAATCCATATATATATATATATATATATACATTTATACACAGGTCCATATATATGACGGAGAAGGCAATGGCACCCCACTCCAGTACTCTTGCCTGGAAAATCCCATGGATGGAGGAGCCTGGTGGGCTGCAGTCCATGGGGTTGCGAAGAGTCGGACACGACTGAGCGTCTTCACTTTCACTTTTCACTTTCATGCATTGGAGAAGGAAATGGCAGCCCACTCCAGTGTTCTTGCCTGGAGAATCCCAGAGTCAGGGGAGCCTGGTGGGCTGCCATCAGTGGGGTCGCACAGAGTTGGACACGACTGAAGCAACTTAGCAGCAACATATATATGAAGCTCATGAACCACAAACCAAAAACCCACAATAGATATACCAAAAAAATAAAGTGAAAAGAACTCTAAGCAAACACTAAAGAAAATCACTAAACTGTAAGGGAAGAGAATAAAAGAAGGAGAAAGGAACCATAAAAATGACCAAAAAACAATTCACAAAATGGCAGTAAATATATATATGAGAACTTTAAATGTAAACAGACTAAATACTCAATCAGAGGACATACGGTGACTGAATAGATTAAAAACTCAAACCCATCTATATGCTAGTTTCAAGAGATACACATCAGATCTAAAAACACACAGGGACTGAAAGTGAAAAGATGGAAAATACATTCCTTCTAAATGGAAAGTGAAAGAAAGCTAGGATACCAATATTTACATCAGAAATGATAGACTTTAAAACAAAGACTAAAACAAAAGACAAAGACTACAAAATGATAAAGGAGTCAGTCCAAGAAAAGAATATAACATTTGGGGATATTTATGCACCTAAGATAGCAGCACCTACATACATATAGCACATATTAACAGACATAAAGGGAGAGATTGACAGCAATACTGAATTAGCAGGGGACTTTAATATTTCATTTATCTCAATAGATAGATCACCCAGGTAGAAAATCAGTCAGGAAATATGGGCCTTAAGTGATTAGATCAGATGAACTTAATAGATGTGTATACAAATTGCATCCAAAAACTGCAGAATACAAATTCTTTTCAAGTGCACATGGAACATTCTCCAGGATAGATAACATGCTAGGCCATATGTCAAACAAGTGTCAATAAATTAAGAAGATCAACATCATATCAAGTATCTTTTCTAATCATAATAGTATGACAATAGAAATCAACTACAGGAAGAAATCTGGAAAAAATAAAAACATATAGATACTAAACAATGTGCTACTAAACAACCAATGGGTAAATAAAGCAATAAAAAAAAGGAGATCAAAAGACACCTCAGGACAAATGGAAGTGGAATCACAAGGTCCAAAACTTATGGGATGCAGCAATCAGTTTTAAGAGGAAAGTTTATAGCAATACAGGTATACCTCAAGAAACAAGGAAAATCTCAAATAAACAACTTAAATTTAAATATAAAGGAACCAGAAAAAAGAACAGGCAAAGCCCAAAGTTAGTAGAAGAGTGGAAATAATAAAAAAGCAAAGAAAATGAATGCAATAGAGACTTTTAAAGATAGAAGAGATCAACAAAACCAAGAGCTGTTTCTTTGAGACAAAATTAATGAATCTTTAGCCAGTCTCATCAAGAAAAAGAGAAGGCCCAGATAAAATCAGAAATGAAACAGGAGAAATTACAACCATAAACATACAATCATAAGAGACTACTACAATTATATGCCAACAAATTAGACAACCTGGAAGAAATGGATAAATAGTTAGAAATATATGGTCTTCCAAGACTGAATCAACATAAAATAGAGAATCTGAATAGACCAATTACTAGTAATTAAATTGAATCAGTAATCAAAAAATTTCAACAAACCCCGTCTATGGGGTCCGACTCTGTGTGACCCCATAGACAGCAGCCCACTAGGCTCCTCTGTCCCTGGGATTCTCCAGGCAAGAATACTGGAGTGGGTTGCCATTTCCTTCTCCAATAATCAAAAAACTTCCAACAAACAAAAATCCAGGACAAGATGGCTTCATGGGGAATTCTACCAAACATTTAAACTTTTCTAATTATTCAAAAAAAAAGAGAGAGAGAGAAGGGAGCACTCTCAAACTCAATCTATAAGGCTAGTATTACCCTGATACCAAAACCAAACAAAAACACTACCAAAAAAGAAAAATTACAGGTCAGTATCCCTGATGATCATAGATGCAAATATCCTCAAAAAATATTAGGAATTCAAATTCAACAATACATTGAAGAAAATCATACAACATGATCAAGTGGGATTTACTCCAGGGATGCAAGGACTGTTCAACATCCACAAATCAATCAACATGATAAAGAACATTAACTAAACAAATGATAAAAATCACATGATCATCTCAATGGGTTCAGAAAAAGCACTTGAGAAAAGTTAACATCCATTTATGATAAAAATTCTCAACAAAGTGGGTATAGGGGGAACATGCGTCAACATAATAAACACTGACAAACCCACAGTTAACCTCATATTCAAACAGTGAAAAACTGAACCGTTATCTTCTAAGATCAGGAACAAAGCAAGGATATACACTCTCATCACTTTTATTCAATTTGGTTTTGGAAGTCCTAGCCACAGCAATCAGAGAAGAAAAAGAAATAAATCTAAGTTGGAGAGGAAGAAGTAAAAGTACCACTGTGTGCAGATGACATAGTACTGTACACAGAAAATCCTAAAGATGCCACTGGAAAACTACTAGAACTCATTAATGAATTTGGTGAAGTTGCAGGGTATAAAATGAATACAAAGAAACATGTTGCATTTCCATATACTAACAATGAACTATGAAACAGAGAAATTAAGGAAACAGTCCCATTTATCACAGCATCAAAAAGAATAAAATATTTAGGAATAACCTACCTAAGGAAGTAAAAGACCTGTACTTGGAAAATTCTAAGACAATGATAAAATAAATTGAAGATGACACAAATAAATAGAAAGATATACCGGTCTTATGAACTGGAAGAATTTATATTGTTAAAAATCCATACTACCCAAGGCAATCCACAGGTTCAATACAATCCTTATTAAAATACCAATGGCATTCTTCACAAATAATCCTAAAATTTGTATGGAACCACCAAAGACTCCAGATAGCTAAAACAATCTTGAGAAAGAACAGAGCTGGAGGTATCACACTGTCTGATTTTAAACCAAACTACAAAGCTATAGTAATCAAAACAGTATGGTACTGGCAGAAACAGCCATTTAGATCGATGAAATAGAGTAGAGAGTGCAGAAATAAACCCACACTAATGTGATCAATTAATCTACAATAAAGGAGGCAAGAAAATACAATGAAGAAAAGACAGTCTCTTTAGTAAATGGTGTTGGGAAAACCAGACAGCTACGTGTAGAAGAATGAAACGACCCCATTTTCTTATACTATATACAAAAAATAAACTCAAAATGGATTGAAGGCTTAAGTGTAAGACCTGAAACCATAAAAATCCTAGAAGATAACATAGTCAGGACACACTTTGGCATCAGTCTTTGCAATATTTTTTGATCTGTCTTCTCAGGCAAGGGCAACCAAAGCAAAAGTAAACAAATGGGACCACATCAAGCTAAAGAGTTTTTACACGGCAGCAGAAACCATCAACAAAAATGAAAATGTAACCAACTGAATGGGAGAAGATATTTGAAAATGATATGTTCAATAAGGGGTCTATCTCCAAATATATGAAGAACTCATACAACTCTATATTAGAAAACCAAACAATTCATTTTAAAAATGGGCCAAGGACCTGAATAGACATTTTCCCAAAGAAGGCATACAAATGGCCAACAGGCTCATGAAAAGATGCTCATCAGTCATCTGGGGAAATCAAATCACATGGAAATCAAAACCACAAAAAAATATTATGTCACATCTGTCAGAATCATGATTATCAAAAAGACAAGAAATAATTAGTGTTGGCAAGAATGTGAAGAAAAGGGAGCCCTTGTGCCCTGTGGATGGGACGGTAAATTGTTGGAGTCACTATGGAAAACAGTGTGGAGATTCCTAAAAAACAGCAATAACAACAACAACAAAAAACAATGTTTAAATATGATTACCTTACCATCAGCAGTTCTTCTCTGGGGTATGGCTTGGGTAAAAACACCAACTTAAAAACATGTATGCACCCCCCTGTTCATTGCAGCATTATTTACAATAGCCAAAATATGGCAGCATGTTCCTTAACAGATTAATGGATAAAGAAGAGGGAGTAAACATGTAAAATGGAATATTACTTAGCCATTGAAAGGACCAAAGTTTGCATATTTTGAGAACATGGATGGACCTAGAAGGTTATGCTAAGTTTAGAAGGCAGACAAAGACAAATATCATATACCACTTACATGTGGAATATAAAAAAAATAAAAACAAATGAACAAACATAACAAAACAGAAACAGAGTCATAGATACAGAGAATAAAATAGATGTTGCCACAGGGGAAGGGAGTAGGGGAATGAAATAGGTGAAAGGGATTAAGAAGCACAAACATCAAGTTACAAAACAAGGAAGTTTCAGGGACGTAATATGTAGGCATACCTTTTGGGTCAGATTCCAGAGCACTGCAATAAAGTGACTATCACAGCAGAGCAAGTCACAAGTTTTTTGGCTTCCCAGTACATATAAAAGTTTACACTACGTATGTTTATACTACACTATTAAGTGTGTGACAGAATTATATCCAAAAAATGATGTGCATTTCTTTATTTTTAAATCTCTATTGTTAAAAAATGCCTACCATCACCTGAGCCTTCAAGGAGTTGTAATCTTATTCCTGGTGGAAGGTCTCGCCTCCAAGTTGGTGGCTGCTGACCAGATTGGTGATCGCTGAAGGTCGGGTTGGCTGTGGCAATTTCTTCTAATAAGACAGTGAAGTCTGCTGCATTGATTGACTCTTTCATGACGATTTCTCTGTACAGTGTGGTGCTGTTTGATAGCATTTTACCCACATAGAACTCCTTTCAAAATTGGAGTCGGTCTTCTCACACCCTGCTGTTTATTTAGCAACTAAGTTTATGTAATACTCTAAACCCTTTGTTATTTCAGCAGGCTTCACAGCATCTTCACCAGGAGTAGATCCCATCCCAAGAAACTACTTCCTTTACTTATCCATAAGAAGCAACTCCTCGTTTGTTTCCTCATGAGACTGCAGCAGTTCTTCAGGCTCCACTTTGAATTCTAGCTGCCTTGCTAACCACCACATCTGCAACTCCTTCCTCCACTGAAGGCTTAAATTCCTCCAAGTCATTCACAAGGGATAGAATCAACTTCTTCCAAACTCCTGTCAATGTTGATATTCTGACCTCTTCCCATGAACCACAAGTGTTCTTAATGGCATCTAGAATGGTGAATCCTTCCCCGAAGGCTTTTTATTTACTTTGACCAGATCCGTCAGAGGAATCACTATTTATGACAGCTGTAGCCTTATGAAATGTACTTCTTAACTAATAAGAATTGAAATTCAAAATCAGTCCTTGATTCATGGGCTGAAGAATGGATGTTGTGTTACGGGCATAAAAGCACTAATCTCACTGTACATCTCCACCAGAGTTCTTGAATGACCAGGTGCATTGTCAGTGAGCAGCAATAGTATGAATCTTTTCCCTGGGGGTTAGTAAGTATTCAGTAAACATGTTGCAAACAGATGTGCTGCTATCGAGGCTTTGCTATTGCATTTATACAGCAAAAGCAGAGTAGACTGAGCATAATTCTTCAGGACCCTAAGATTTTCAAATCTTAGGCTTCTACTGAAAGTCACCAGCTACATAAGACCCTAACAAGAGAGTCAGCCTGTCATTTGAAGCTTTGAAGCCAGGCATTGTCTTCTCCTAAGTATGAAAGTCCTAGATGGCATCTTCCAATAGAAGGCTGTTTTGTCTATGTTGAAAATCTGTTGTTTAGTCACTAAGTCATTTCTGACTTTTTGCGACCCCATGGACTATAGCCCACCAGGCTCCTCTGTCCATGGGATTTCCCAGACAAGAATACTGGAGGGGATTCCCATTTCCTTCTCCAGGGGATGTTCCTAACCCAGGGACCCAACCCATGTCTCCTGCTTGGCAGGTGGATTCTTTGCCACAGAGCCACTAGAGAAGCCTCTATTTACTGTTGCCACCATCGTTAATTGTCTTAGCTAGATCTTCTGGGTAACTTTCTGCTGCTTCTACATCGGCACTGGCTGCTTCACCTTGCACTCTTGTTACGGAGACAGGGTCTTTCCTGACATATCTCATGACCCAACCTCTGTTAGCTTCAGACTTTTCTTCTGCAGCTTCCTCACCTCTCAGCCTTCAGGGAATTGAAGAGAGTTAGGAATCCCAGGGACAGGGGAGCCTGGTGGGCTGCCGTCTGTGGGGTCGCACAGAGTCGGACACGACTGAAGCAGTGCATCAGCAGCAGCAGCAGCAGGGCCTTGCTCTGGATTAGGCTTTGGCTTAAGAGAATGAATGTTGTGGCTGGTTTGATCTATCCAGACCACTACAACTTTCTCCATATCAGCAGTAAAGCTGTCTCACTTTCATTTGTACATTCCCTGGAGCAGCACTTTGCACTTCCTTCAAGCACTTCTCCTTTGCATCCGTAACTTGGCTCACTGATGCAAGAGGCCTAAGCTTTCAGCCAATTTCTGCTTTTGACATGCCTTCCTCACTAAGCTTAATCACTTCTAGCTTTTGATTTAAAGTGACAGATATGCAACTCTTCCTTTCACTTGAGCAATGGGGTCATTGTAGGATTATTAATCGGCCTGATTTCAATCTCGTTGTGTCCCAGGGAATAGGGAGGCCTGAGAAGAAGGAGAAAGGTGGGGGGAAGACCAAGCAGTCAAGTCAAAACACACTACTTTTATCAGTTGAGTTTGCCATGTTACATGTGTGTGGTTTGTGGTGCCCCAAAACAATTATAACAGTAACACCAAAGATCACTGATCACAGATCACCAAAACAAATATGATAATAATGTAAAAGTTTGAAATCTTGTAAGAATTACCAAAATGGGGCACAGAGACACAAAGTGAGTACATGCTGTTGGAAAAGTGGTGCCTACAGACCTGCTCAACAAAGGGTTAACACAGACCTTCTGTTCAATAACAACAATGCAGTGTTTGCAAAGTGTAATAAAGCTAGGTCTGCCTGTATAGTTGGTACAATCATAATAACTGTATGGTAATAGGTGGTAACTAGATTCCTAGTGGAGGTGATTTCGTAATACATAGAAATACCAAATCACTATGCTGTACACCTGAAAGTAATATAAAGTCATAAGTCAACTATACTTCAATAAAAATTTTAATAAGTAAATAAAAGAACGCTGAAACATTGCATCAGTAATAATATAGAACATAAGCATTTGCGGCAATGGCTCCAACAGGGAGGAAGCCAGGGAAGGTGAGATCTGGGGACAGGGTGCCAGGGGTCAGAGGCGAAAGCGTGGGGCCCTGTCTCCAGAGGGAGATTCTGAATGAAGTTTGGGGAGAAATGCAGGAGAGGGGTTCCAGAGAAGGAGGCGGGAAAGGGCTGAGGGCAAACGGGGAGCCTTATGCTCCTGTGCAGTGTGCCAGCACCCCCTTTGCTGCTCCGGGCCCCCAGCCCCCCTCCTTCCAGCCCCTGTGTGTTCTGACAGGCAGGGCCCTTGTACCGAACCAGGAATGGAGCCGCGCCCCAGCCCCAGCCCAGGCTCTCTCAGGCAGGAAGCAGCCATGCGGCCCTTCGGGCGGTTTTCCTAAGAGCTTTTACTGCGGGCAGCAGGGGAAGCAGCCAGGTCCACGGCTCCTTCCACATCCGCTCCATCCTTGCCCTGCATCCCCACCCTCTCACTTCTCCATGAGGACCCTGTGGGAAGGGGGAAAGCTCTGAAAGCCACCATGGTGAGTGTGGGACGGACACAGGGCCCGTCCACGTAGCACAGAAAACAATGCGCAGGGCTCCTGCTCCAGGGCTGCGCGGGGGCCGCGTGAGTGAGGCCGCGCGAGGGCAGGGGCAGCGCGGGCGGGAAGCGAGAGGCTCCGGGGAGGACATCTCGCATCACTCGCTTGCCTCCAAAGACTCCTGCCAAAGCCACTGTAAGCCAATATAGGGTCAAATGAGAAAAGAAGAGAGGGAGGTCGACAAGGCCCCATGTAGAATAACCAGTCCCGAAGGTCACCTTTACATGAGGGCGTAAGTCACAATGAATTTATATACGGATATATACATAGAAACACACCTGCATGATAGTACTGTCTATATATTGCTTGTTGGTAGTATATTAAAACTCTAGATTATCATGGAGTTTAGCTGATATGATATATTCATGCTCTGTGTATTGTAAAATGAACAGAATTTTAGAAACTAAAAACTGACTTATAACAATGTTTGAAAAAGAGAAAATATTTTCTAATATATCATGTTTGGTGCGTCTCCCCATTTTTCACTCCACAGATTGGTTTACAAATGGTTTCTTCTAATCTACAAACTCAGCTATGCATTTGGTGTTGTGGGTTATTTGGCTATCATATTTACAATGTGTGGATTCCATTTATTTTTCAGGTAAGTATCTCCAATTAAGATATTGATGTCTCTAAGCACTTACTTGTAGCATTAACCTGGTCAAGTTCTCAGTGTCTGGAAGCCACATTTGGCCCTGCAGTTTTCCAGGGACGCACTGTTTATAGGGCTATCATTGGTATCATAGATGCCACTGGGGGACACTAATAAAAGGAAAATAACACTCAGATTTCAAAGTTTTTAAAAAATTATAAGCTTTAAAGACATCGTCATTAAAAGTTGGCCTATATTTGTTAGAGCAGTTTTTATTGAGCTAAAAAGTTCCCTTCTACAAAATTCTTAAGTCTCATATCCCTCTATATATCTTTCTTCTTTAAACCCCTAAAGCTATGCTATCCAACACAGTAGCTGCCAACCCATGTAAATACTGAGCATGTAAAATATGAAATAAGAGGTGCTGTAAGTCTAAAATACACATTGAGTTTCAAAGATCGTATAAGAAAATCATTTTGTGATTACATGAGATGACAGTACTCTGGATGTTTTAGTGAAATTATTTGATCTGTTTCTTTTTACCTTTTATTTGTGGCTATAAGAAAATTTTTAATTATGTCCAATCTGTATTTCCATTGGACAGCACTGCTCTAGAATTTTGTTTCTGCTCTAAATCTCTTCTGCTGGAGGCATTTAGTAAAAGAGGAAACTGAGTACTTAGACAGTGAAAGAGAAGTGAAGAGGTAATGGGGCAACAAAGTCTAGGGAGAAATAAAGGAAGTTGGGATAATAATATCCATGACTCAGAATCATGTTTCCACTGGGAAGATGGCTGCTGAGATGTGCTGTGAGTGAGGTTCTCAGGGGCAGAGCTGTAATCAACCTGTGTGTTGGAAAGGAAGTGTGAGACATACCACTGTGGATGGTGGACATACCAGCTGTGGAAAACCACTCAAATGAAAATCCCTGGAATATGTCTCACGTCAAAATTCCTCTAACTCTGGGACCTCCTTGGTGGTCCTATGGTTGGGACTCCAACTGGGGGTGCAGGTTCGATCTCTGGTCAGTGAACTAAGATCCCACAGGCCACGTGACCAAAAAAAAATTACTCTAAATCTCTGGAACCTTAGAAATTTGAAAGGCAGAAGTTAGCTACCCATAAGTCATAAAACAAGGAAGGAAACTTGATGGAGACCCAGCCCTGGGGGGAAGGGCTCTTCCTGTGGCAACACAACAATCTGATTTCACAAATATTTCATGCAATTTTCAGAGAGGGAACTCCTACCATTCCCTAGGAAGAAAGGGATAGAATACAGCTGTACAGATCTATTATTGTTTGTTTAAGCTATAGAAAGACATTGAATTATTCTTGCAGCATACTGTCTATATTATTTTAATGTGTGTAAAATATTTTTTTACTTTTATGAAGTCACTTGGGACTGTAGTTATCCCCAAAATATTATCTGTATGATTTTAAGATCCTTATCCAGGAATTCTCCTATAATGAGGTGTATGAAGAACCTAACCCTTCAAATGGGAAATGAAGTGAGAATCGTTCAGTTGTGTCTGACTTTGCAAACCCATGGACTGTATGTAGGCTGCCAGGCTCCTCTATCCATGGAATTCTCCAAGCCAGAATACTGGAGTGGGTAGCTTCTCCAAGGGACCTTCCCAACCCAGGGGTTAGGGAACCCAGGTCTCCCACATTGCAGGTGATTTCTTTACCAGCTGAACCACCAGAGAAGCCCTCAGATGGGAAGGAACTATTTTTTTCACTACTAATTGTCGTTGAACACAATTGTATTGAGATTCTTTTCTCTGGAACTACAAGTTTGTTGCTACACTTTTTATCAATTAGACTATAAATCCATGCTCCCCTGGGCATAGAGGAAAGGTCATCTTCATTCTTCGTCACTGCCCCAGTTTGGAAGGATGAAGCTGCCCACTGTGTTGGAATGCCCAGTTCACAACACCAAAAGACCTCTGCCCTCCAGGTCTGCACAGCTGTACCATTCCCTCCTCAAGTTAACAGAGCACAGAAACCACCAGTAGAGGGTTCCAGAGAGAGACAGACCCCCACCTCCTCTCCTCTCTCCACTTCCTTCCTGCCTCAGGCAGATCCCCAACTTCCATTGCTAGTATTAGTGACTCTTGCAGAGGGAGCAAATCGAAAGTGTGATCATTAAGATCCAGATATTACATCAGGAGCTAATCATTCACTTTTTAAAGAAATCTTTACCTTTAGAAAAAGAAGGCGGTGGGCGGGGGTGGGGAAGGGGCTGATTCACGTTTGTTATATGACAGAAACCAACACAACATTGTAAAGCAATTATCCTCCAATTAAAAATAAATTAAAAAAAAAGAAATAGTTGTTGTAGAGAATCCTAGCGTATTTGAAATATCCAACTTGCAAAATAAATTTTTTTTATTAATACATGGCACTATGGCATAGTAACAAATGACATCAAAATGTGAGCTTAATCCCTGTACCAATTGTCAGGTTAAGCAATCATTTTTCCTAAGTCCCCATTTTTCAAACCAAAGTATGGCTAATGATGTCTATCTCCAATATTTTTAGGTAAGATTAAGTATTTGAAAGCATTCTATAAAATCTAAGTTTGATCACAGGAATCAAACTTCTCGGCCCTAGCTACTGTCCAGACCCCACCCCAAGCCACTTAAATTAGAGCCCTAGAAGATAGTGTATTAGTATATCCTTAAAATCTCCCCCAGGTAATCCTAACATACAGTTAGGGCTGAGAACCATTGGACTATTAAAGAGGTTCTTCATGTTAGCTCCCCACTGCAATCATCCTTCTCTGGAGAGCCTCCAAAAATATTGCTGCATGGGCTCCACCTCCAGAGAGCTAATGTAATTGGCCCAGGGTGCAGCCTGCAGATGGAGGTTTTTTACAAGCTGCCCAGGTTTTCCCACCGACAGCCAAGCTTGAGAACCTCTGGTTAGAGTTGGCTTGTCTCAGCACTGCAGTCCAAAGAAGACGTTAAACACTCTTTCAAGAATTATTTCGTCCACTTAGCCTTGAGTGGTAAAACGTAAAGGAATGGAGAGAATTTTAAATTCACTTAAAAAAAAGAAACACTAAACAAATAAATGAAGGAAAATACACTCAAGGTTCTCTTAGATACCATGGCAAGAAATACTTTCCAAGCTGCAGTCTTTCCCGAGACCAACCCCCGCCCCCCACCACCACAAGATGCCCATTCTTACTTCCCTTGGCTGTTGTTTTCAATAGAATCAAAGCTAGAGATTCCATGGATTTTGGCATCGTGTCCTTGTTCTATGGCCTCTACTATGGAGTAATGGGGAGAGACTTCGCAGAGATCTGTTCGGACTACATGGCTTCTACTCTAGGGGTAAGCGTTGCTTTCATTCTTTGAAATCGTTTTTGGTATGTAGAAAAATGGTCTCATCTTACACATTTGTGACCATTTTCAGAAATAGGTGTTATTTGGTTCTATCAGCCCAACTGCTCCTTGGATTCTCCGGGTGTGAAATTATCTGGAAGTAACCATATCTAGCATACTCCAATTGCCAACATTTAAAGGTTTAGTAAAAATTAATCTAAAAAATAAAAATAAAGAATTAGTAAAAATTCAGCAATAACAAAAACCCTTTATCTGCCGATGCAAATAAAAGTCATATTTGATGCACATAAAGCACTTTAGAATCAATCAGTACCTCAGGGTAATAATCATCATAAAGATCAGTTATTATACAGCATTTGAAGAAATAGAAGAGATAAAATGTGTGCTAAATGTGTTCTGACTGTGTATTGTCCCCTGGAATTAAAAAAATCACTAATAGTTTTTTTAACGCTCTTAAAATTAAAATTCAGAATGGACACAGTTTCTGGAAAGATGGATTCCAGATGCAGATATTAGGAGTAACCATCTGTGGTCTAACACACGCACATCTCTTAAAAACTTACATCCCAAAGGTTCCGGGTGTGACCAGTGGTTTCAGAAATTCCACATCTCTGTCCTCTACCAGTCTCTTGGCACACATCCAGGTATGAAATGGAGAAACCGCTGTGAGCAGTGAGGAAAGACTGGCCTTCTGGACTGTGTTCTCCCCTCCACTTACCGGTCAGGACCTAGTCGACAAGGCCTTTGTTTCATCCCCCACCTCCCCCATCTCTGTAGACTCCATCTTACTCTTTCTCTAGAGCCTGGAGTCCAACTTCTGTGGTGGAATGCTGGAATGGCCAGCCTTGTGTCATCTCTAAGACAGCTGCCTTTCTAGTGAGGTCTAAGGCAAGCACAGAAGGGAGCATTTTCACTCCCAGTGCCTCCAACAGAAACCAGAGCCATCCCCCTTCTACAAATTTCCAAAGCCTCTTGTGCCTGCTTGTGGACAGGAGAGGAAGAGTTGAATTTCCTCTGTTCTCCAGTGGACCAGGAAGAAAAGATTTAACCTAGCAAAAGAACAAAGTCTTTAAACCCCAGCTTTACAGAGATTCCTCACCTGATTCCATCCCACCAGTCTATGACATCTTGTCATCTCCTGCCATCCTCGTTCCAACCACCAAGTACTGTCTCAAGCCATTGGCACAACCACCAGTGACTTCAACTGATGGTGTGTGTGTGTGCACGTGTGTATATGCACTTATTCATGTGCTTGTGACAGAGGTAAAGAGGAAGCACCACACCAGTGCCTGAGCCCCACACTAATTAAGTCAGACTCTGGGAGTGGAGCCAATGCATCTGCTTTGTTTTAAAAGCTCCCTAGGAAAAGGAATAAGCTATTAAGCCATGCAGAAAGTTGGATGAGTCGTAAATATATAGTGCTAAGTGAAAGAAGCCAGTCTGTACTCTATGATTCCACTTATATGACAATTTGGAAAAGGTACAACTGTGGAGATGCTAAAGAGACCAGTGGTTGCCAAGAGGCTTAGGGAGGGAGCAGGGTTGAATGTGTGAAGCACAGGGAATTTGTTAGAGTGGTGAAATTATTCTGTATGATACTCTAATGGTGAATGCATGACACTATGCATCTGTCAAAATCAACAGTACTTTATAGCAGAAAGGTTAAACCTTAAGTGTGCAAATCTAAAACAAGTCATATAGGATGTCAGGAAATGCCAGGATAGAATGCGGACTGTGACAAGAGAATTCAACTGTATTACAAATGTGTAAAATAACCTCTCTGAAGTGGGGGGGACGGGGGAAGTGCTGACCTAAGTCTCTTTGAAATGAGTGGAGATGTAAGATTAAAAGCAAAAGGAACTGTATGTAAGCACTGCACTCCATTAAGTAAGTTCCCCTCAGGGCTATGGGGATACCCTGATACCACTGCGCATGTATTCTGGAACTGGACTCCAAGTGAATGGAAGACTGGTCATGGAAGCTATGTTTCTTGCTCTCAGAAGGCTATATACACGCAAGGAGAGAAGGCTAGAATGATCTGTGAATAGATCAGAGACATCAGTCTGAACTGGTGTTTAGCTTAACATAGATTGAAAGTGAAAGTTTAAAAGTGAAGTTGCTCGGTCATGTCCGACTCTTTGCGACCCCATGGACTGTCAGGCTCCTCCGTCCATGGGATTTTCCAGGCAAGAGTGCTGGAGTGGATTGCCATTTCCTTCTCCAGGGGATCTTCCCGACCCAGGAATCGTACCCAGGTCTCCCGCATTGCAGGCAGATGCTTTACCGTCTGAGCCACCAGGGAAGATACATATAACATAGATTATATGTATCTTAATGTAGATGATATATAGAGAAATATTTTATAGATATGTGTATACACATGGGTTAGAGTATACAGATATATTTCCTTGCTTTGTCAACTAAGAAGCCCTGGAAGCAATGACAGCTTAGTAGCAGTGAGCACACAAAGTGCTCCGATCTTGTTTTCTAATACCAGTCTATAATAAAAGGAAACAGTGTTCCTTGGGAGAACAGCTGATTCTGGGTCTTGGCAGGGAACATACAATATGAACCTAGAGTATTTTGTAGGGCCAGAAAGTAAGGAGGCTCTCAAAAAAAGCCCACACAAGAAAAAACCCACAATGATGAGGCTATGTCAAAGAGACACAGAAGCCAAGGCTGAAACAATTTGAGCAACACAGCAGCAGTAGTATTCGTAGTAAATAGTATTGGGTTATAACTCGAAGTTTAGAATAAATATCCATGAGTCCACAGTGAAATAAGTGAATGATTGAATAGATAGATATAAATAAATGAGAACAGACAAATCTATTCAGACAAATTCCACATAATTTATGGAGATATTCCACCTTTAAGAGGTTGCATGGTTAACTTTTATGTGTCAACTTGATTAGGCTCTCGTATCCAGTTGTTTGACCAAAGATGAGTCTACATGTTGCTTTGAATGTATTTTGTAGCTGTAATTAACTTTAAGGGAAAGCAAATACCCTTGAAAATATAGATGGGTCTTTAAGCTAATAAGTCAAAGACGTTAAGGGTAAAAACTGAAGTTTCTCAGAGAAGGAGTTCTGCCTCAAGTCTGAAAACTCTTTCCAGAGTTCGGCCTGTTAGCCTGCCCTCCAGGTTCCAGACTTGCCAGCCTCAGGTCTTTAAAATGAGTCTCTCTCTCCCTTCCCCCTTTCTCCCTCTCTGCCCACTCTCCCCCGACCCACATGCATGCATATCCTCTGTTCCATTTCCCTGGAGAACTCTGACTGATACAGATGTGGACCATAACTCCTAACTCCCCACTCCCTAAGTGTGAAGTGCTCGTGGTGATGGTGATTTCCTTCCAAAGAGTACAGTGTAGAAAGAAGTAAAAGAAGTAAAAGGTAGTTGTAGAGTGGAGAAACTTGACAAACACTACCTCAAACTCAGTAATCAAGGTCAACATCAGCAACGATGGATCATGTGGACTGCACGCACCCTTGCCACAATGTGGTAAGCGTGGCATTTCACCTCTGTTCTCTTTTTCCCTAAAACTCATAAGCTCAGCATAATCAAGAGAAAAACACATTAGCTAAACTCCAAGTGAAGGACATTCTATAAGCACCGCCCCCACCCCCAAACTGTCAATCATAGGGAAAAAAAGTCTGAGAAACTGCCAAAGCCAAGAGAAGCCTAAAAAATTAAAAAAAGAGAGAAGCCTAAAGAGATAAGACAATTAATGGTATCCTGGATGGGATTCTAGAACAAAATAAGGACATTTGAGAAAAACCAAGCAATCTGAACAAAGTATAGACTTGATTTCATAATAATGCATCAGTGTTGGTTCATTAATTGTAACAAATGTACCACCCTAAATGTAAAATGTTAATCACAGGGGAAACTTGGTGTGGAAACTCTATTCTATCTTTGTATCTTTTGTATCTAAAACAATTATAAAATAAATCTTTTATTTTTAAAAAAGCTTCTTAGACATTCTAATGTGCTGCCAATGTTAGGAATCGCTCCTCATCCACAGCCCTGGGGAGATGCAATGTCCCAAGTTAGAATTCTAAATGCGCTGCTTTCTAATGGGATTAGTCTTCATACTCCCTATAGTCAGATGGGATTTTATTTAAATTGATTAAAATTTTAATTATATTAAAGTTAATTAAAAGATACATAGATGTCTGGGATTACTTGAGATCTGGGAATCAGAGTCTCAGGAGAATAAGGAGAAGGGTCAGGTTCTGGGTGAATTTAAAAAGCTTCCCATGTCATTCTGAACTACAGCCCTCGATAAAAGTGTTCCTCTTAAAGGATTCCTCAGTGGAGAAGTTAGGTGGTTACAATTAGCGATGTGCTTTGGGGCTCAGTGGGGTTTTGCCTGGGAAACCTTCACCCCACAGTAGCGTTGTTCTATGGGAAACACGTTTCAAGTTCTAAAGCAGCAGAGAAACGGTGAAGCCTCTCTGTCTTCCAGCTGCCAGTGGCTTCCCTGTGCTCACAGAATGATGTGTGCTCTGGGCCTGTCCCCCACAGTTCTACAGCGGCAGTGGGATGCCCACCAGGAGTCTGTCGGACGACATCTGCGCCGTGTGTGGGCAGAAGATCATTGTGGAACTTGATGAGGAAGGGCTCATTGAAAACACCTACCAGCTTTCATGCAAGCATGTGTATCCTTTTCACGGGAGGCCATATGGCCTTCCTCAAGCCGGGAGATGGAATATCAGGGAAGACTGTCCCGTCACCCCCCTCCTCCTTTGTCTCCTCCTTCTCCCCACTTCCTTCTGCCTTGCTTAGCTCCCTTCACCAAACCCCAAGCCTTTATGCTCCTGTCCATTTTCTTATTGAGACTCTCTCTGATCCCTGATGAATAATGAACTGCTCTTAGTTAGCAGGTGGTAAACCTCTTTCCCTTCTCCTCTCCACCCTCCTCCTCCCCCAGTAATTTCTTTTTTAAAAGGAGTCTTCAGGCCACACGAACAGGAGGGCCGCAGCATCTGAGCAGAGGCTGGCTGGGAGAACCGGTGAAGCCTTAAGCACACAGGTAGCCAGTGAGGACCAGGGGAGAGAGGCTGGGGAGTGAAGAACAGAGTGCAGTTTCAGCTGCAGGGCAGAGCTCAGGACTTGCCTGGCGGAGCCCTTGTCTGAATCTCACAAGAACAAGAATGACAATGTCCAGTTTTTTTACTCTAAGGATTGAATAAATGGAATCTGTCCAGATTAAACAGAATCAAATCATGAGTGCCACACATCTACGGTATTAATGGTGGCGTGTTTTACCTGGAAATAATTCTCAGGAACCTGCTTGTGTCCACAGTGGTGATGGGGAAAGCCAAGTATCAGCTTTGGTCTTGAAAAGAGGACACCTTAAATTACACTTGGACCATTTGATTCCCTGGCCTATGGGTTGTGCCCCAAATCACTATCCACTGGAGAAGGGATCTTTGGGGGCCAGACCAGCCTGGCCCTGGAAACCAGCACCCTCTGGGACTCCAGCAACAGTGAGGAAGGGCTCCATGTGCTGAGAGATGCTGGCATCAAGAGCCCTGGGCCGAGGCTGCACTGCCTGAGCACGTAACTCTGGATGCCACAGTGGTGTTTGCGTTGACCAACAATCAGTATTTTAATTCTTCTCTTCATACAGGGAAAAGAAGGCATCATTTATCTTTATTTGATAGTACAATATCAATTTTATAATATTGCTGTGCACTCAGTCAGTTCAAAGCTCTGGCATTATAAGGTGATCAAACCATCTGCCTCTTGCTTCTGAAGCCCACCGAACTCAGTCAGTAACACCATAGACATGCAGCACTCATGATTTGATTCTGTTTAATCTGGACAGATTCCATTTATTCAATCCTGAGAGTAAAAAACTGGACCAAATGCATCTGAACTGTAATAGGAGCCTTTACTCCAACATTTAAGTCTTAACATTTTAAGGTAAGAAACACAAAGATATCCCATGTGGGATTCTATGTGGTTTTTCAGTGTGATACATTTCCCAAAAACCTATCATTCTTAGTAGAAATTTTCCAAGTCTGGTCCTAGTTTTAAATATGATTTAGTTTTCAAATGTTGGAACAGAGCCCCTTCTGCCATTTGCAAGTGGAAATATTTTCTCTCTCCATCTTTAAAAGCCCTTAGGGATTGTTGTACATGTGTGCATATGTAATCGAAAATGTAGTCACCTTTAAATTTGCTTTGCAGGGAGTATTATTAATGGCCCATTTTAGCATGAGTCATATTAGCAAGGAGTGGGCAAACATGAATCATATTAACAAGGGGTGGGAATCTGAGTCTTGCTCTGCAGAAATTCTGCTGGGGTGAAGGCTTTGCATATGAGATTTTGAAGAGAAAAGGGGATATTAAAGAGGAGATGAACATCTCAATGCTTGCTCAATGAGCCCTGAATGCCATACCTATCTGGAGCTCTTTTGAATGAAGAACTGTACAGGTTTTGACTTAGTATCTTTGTTATAATACACTTTATGCTAACCCAAACATGCAAAAGTGACCCCAGTTCCAAGAACATAAAAGAATGGGGACTCTTGGTCGCACACCAATCTAATACCGAGGAATCATCTGCGTGGCCTTGTCTCCACCTCCACGCCCTCCGTTAGTGAGGGAACGTCTACATGGGTGCTGTAGCAGGTCAGGGAAAGCCACCCTGGGATCAGTGACTATAGAAGGAAATCAACACGATGAATCTCATAGTTAATCATTGTGTTTGTTGTTTAGTCATTAAGTCATAGCCAACTCTTTTTGTGACCCCATGGACTGTAGCCCACCAGGCTCCTCTGTCCATGGGATTTCCCAGGCAAGAATACTGGAGTGGGTTGCCATTTCCTTCTCCAGAGGATCGTCCCAACCCGGGGATTTAACCTGCATCTCCTACATTGGCAGGCAGATTCTTCACCACAGAGCCACCAGAAAAGCCCCAGTTAATGATCTTACTCAAATCTATAAGCTGTGGAACCCGAGGAAAATAAGTTTGCAATAGTAATTGGTTTTGAATGATTCATTCAAATATTCATTCAATAAATAGGCGTGTGTGTGTGTGTGTGTGTGTGTGTGCTTAGTCGCTCAGTCATGTCCATGTCCAACTGTCTGAGGCCCCATGGAATATAGCACACCAGGCTCCTCTGTCCATGGAGTTCTCCAGGCAAGAACACTGGAGTGGGCTGACATTACCCCGTCCAGGGGATCCTCCTGTCCCAGGGATCCAACTTGAGTTTTGCATCTCCTGCATTGGCAGGTGGATTATTTGCCACTAGTGCCACCTGGGAAGCCCCCAAACAGGCACTAAGGCACTGCTTAAGGTGCTGAGCACAGAGATGAATGAGTCACTGTCCCACAGGTAGCACATTGCCCAGGAGAGATATATAAGTACACAAAAAGTCATGACCCAGAGTGACTTGACTCAGGCTCTGTAAGACTCAGTCCCTGGTGCTGAGGGAAAACATATGGTTCATTGTCAACTTTGGGGACAAAGCATCGAAAGGGATTGTATACAAATGAATCTGTAAGTGCCTAGATTCTATATATTCTATTTCAAAATAACTGGCTCCTTATCAGTAATAAAAACTTGAGAAAAAACTTATGAAGCTAATAGAAATATCTGTACAATATTTGACCACAAATAATTTGAACTTGCTGCAATTCATGGGGTCACAAAGAGTCAGACATGACTGAGCGACTGAACTGAACTGAACTGAACTGAATCTCATTACATAGATGGTAGTGGGTAGGTGCCCAAAAAGCTAAATGGGGAGATGCTATGATAAATGCAGAGATATGCACAAAAAGTGAGGATATGTTTGCATAAGACATCCTGTAAAAAAGCACATCCACATTCTTTGTCTAATTTAATCACAGAATCTGAGGTCAGAACATGTAAGGCTAAGAAGATGAGTAAACTCCTCAGGGTCATAGGCTTTGACTTCAAGCTCACTGTCCTTGGTGGCTCCACTGTCCTGCAGAGGCTCTAGGAAAGCAATAGACACAACCAAGTCATGACCGAGAGCCATTTCTGCCTCCACCACTCCACCCAACAGGCGGGATCACTTCCATCACATCGTCATGAAGTAGACCTTGCCTTTCAGTATCTTCCCTAACAAGATCCCTAAGCTTTCATGAATTCTGCATCCGAGGTTGGTGTATTGTTGGTAAAAAGCAGACGTGCCCTTACTGCAAAGAGAAGGTCGATTTGAAGAGGATGATCAATAACCCGTATCCTTTTTATGAAGTTATGAAATATTATTTTCTGGCAACACATCCTCTAATTTAAACTTTCCTTATCATCACTACAGGTACGGCAGAAAACACTGTTTTCCCTAACTACCTATTTCAAAGTGACTTGTCCCTTTTCTTGCCCATGTCTGCGTTACTACTCTAGCTAAGTTAAATGCCAAAAAAGATACATTCTACTCTTTGTATTCCACTTATTCCACTATAAGGGCTTTAGTGAAAATGTGATGGGACATTGCAAATATGGATAATATGAATATATGGAAGGATAAGATAAGTAGGTAGGCAGATAAATGGATGATAGATAGGCAGAGAGACAGATGGTAAATAACAGGTGGATAAGATGAGTAGATGGGGAGGAAAATAGAACAGAAAATTTAAAAGCCCCAACTGTGAACTAGAATATAGAAAAGTATTTTTAAGGTGTACAAAATTGTAGTATTTCCAGAATTAGTAGGGTTTTCCCCCCTGAATTTTGGCTTCTTTAATTCCTTGCTATATCTCATCTTTTCTTAGGCTAACCTAAGTAATAATAATATTGAAAGGACTGAAGACCTACTACAGATTTGGTCAGTGAATGGCAACAACAGGATTTTTATAGACAGCAGGGACCCCAGACCAAATAAACTCACATCTCATTAAGGTCACAGGAAGGGAGTGTCCCCCTCCAGCGCTGACTGCAAGCCTTGGCCCTCCACCCCACCCACCCAAGACCGCAGTGTCTCTTCCAGGGGGGTAAATAGATCTAAAACGCATCCCCCTTAAGTGGAAGAGCCCTGAGGGGATGGCCACAGCCTGCCAGGAACTCCCTCTTAGCTCCTCAGCAGCAGCCTTCGCCAGTCAGTCCCCTACGTATGCACCTCCAAGCCGTGAACTTTCAGGGATGGGAGCGTGCCTTTGCATGTCCAATCATGTAAGTTAGCTCGTGTGTCTGTTCAGCCACTGTACTGTACTACTGTACTTTTCATAAGATTAAAAATGTGTCATTTTTTGTTTGCTTGATTTTTATGTGTTATTTGTGTGAAAAGTACAGTATGTAGATGATGATGTTAGTTGGGTACCTAGATAACTTTGTTGGACTTATGAAAGCACTCTCTGAAAGGAACTCACTCATACGCAGGGGACTTACCGTATTCCTTCTAAGTTCCAGTCACCCGACTTTCACAGTGCTAAAGGAGATCCCCCATCCCTGCCCCCTTGACTCTTCACCAACCCTCACTGTGCAGGTTCACCAGTGGCTATCTGCAGAAGCGCCGCCGTGGCTGAGAGCTGCAGGTAAGGAAGGACTTGTCAGTAGAGCCGCAGGGGCGGCAGCGCAGGTGGGCCCTGGGTCTCAGAGCCACACCCCGGCACAGAGAACCCACTCAGCTCCCTCCCAGCTGGCTTTTGTCTCAGAACCCGGCCAAGAACAGCCCCGGCAGAAGGCCGTCATGCACCTTCTCTCCTCACTAGGCTGAGCCAGAACAGCTTTCGACTAGTAACTCACTTGTGAAACCTCAGTATATGCGTCTTTGTCATAAAATGGGTGATAATGTGGTCATAAATGTCACCTTAACGATCATTTAAATAATAAAAGACAATTGATTTCTTTGAGAGAACGAAACGGTCTTGAGAGAATAAACTTTTGAATATTACATATACTTTTTTTTTCTGTGAAATACAGAACTGTGTTTCTGAATGGAGCATCTAACAACAAGCATCATTCTTCCAAGGCAGCTAAAGAAACACATGCACTCCTCATTGAGATTCAGTGTAAGATAAACGATACATATGAAAAGTCTGCCTTTCCGTGTATAACACGGCTAATAGAGATACTACGTATGAAGTTCCCTCAGCACAGTCTAGCCGAGGGACCAGGATAGGATATGTATTATCAGTGAACTAATGCCTTCCTTTTTAACATGCAGTGAGTTCCCTCTGATGAACGAGGGCAGAATAGCCCAGAGCTGTTTTTGCTCGCTCAACGGTAGTTTTCATCGTCCTTCGTTTTCCACGTTCATCATCCCCCGCTTCCTCTTTATTTCAGTATGTGACCCTTACCTTTTATTCTTCTTTGGGATTGTATTTGGGGATTTTATTGTAGACCGTTTTACTTTTAGAAATCAGATGTAGTATAAATAACAGTGACTATTTCTGCTACGTGGCTAGATGTAGCGCAACCTCCTTAACTGAGATTCAGCTGGGAGCGCACACACTTTCTATACGGACAGATCCTGGACTGGCTTCGTTACCTGGTGGCCTGGCAACCCGTGGTCATCGGGATCGTCCAAGGCATTAACTATTCACTAGGGCTGGAATAGCATGGCACGCTTACCCCAGAAGCGATGTACTGCATGTGGAAATATTTTCTAACACTCTTTTAATTTTTAGAGATCCCAAGAATTCAGAGAACTGAATAAAAGCTGGCACTGGGTCTGTGTGGAAAGAATTTAAGCAGAAGCTGAGCAGTGGAATAAACACAGAGGCCTTGCATCTTTCCGGTTACAACCACTGTCTCATCCGGGCTTGTGGCACTTCTGGTACCACCCACCGTGGACATCCCATCCCGAGCTTGGCTTACAGTGATCTCACCTGGGATGGGTTTCAGAGGTCTGCAAAGTGCTTCTCACATACAATTTTATTGAGTTATAACAAATGCCGTCTTATCGGTTGAACATCTTCAAAGAAGTAGAGTCATTAAATCTATGGTTTAAGGACACGGTCTTTTCTGGTCTCTGCTCTTGTTACCCCGCGGCAGCTTTGGTACCACTGAGCCCTTCCGTTAGCACCGGGTGCTGCCGTCCATACAATGGCCAGAGCCGCGCGGGGTCCGCTGGGCTGCTGCACACTCAGCCCACGCACGGGTGACTGAGGGAGCGCACCCCTCTCTTCTTCGGGGCCACCTGTTTACACGTAAACACACACACTCTCTTTCCATGGCCATACTGTTTTCACTTCCATCCCAGCCCTTTTCAACACCTGAAATCACATCATAGACTCATTTGTCTACTGTCTGTCTTCCTCTCCATGAAGACAGAGGATTTTATGTTTTGTTCCCTACTATCTTTGCAGCACTTGGGCACCATCTGACACATAAGAGGCACTAATAAATATCTGCTGAACAAATGAACCAATCCAACAAGAGAGAAAAAATGAACAGAACTGAGAAGACAAGTCAGAACAAATTAACCTAAGAATGGTATTACCACGTTTAACTCCCTTAAATTAATTCATTTTAAATTACTGGTCATTTACTAAATAGTCACCACTATACATCACACCAGACATCTGCAACACTTGACGACATTACACTTGAATGAAGTAAAAAGGAAACACGTCTATTACCAAAACACGGGCAACACGTTGCAGCAACATAGGTGACCTAGATTATCCTACTGAGTGAAGTAAATCAGAAAGACAAATATCCTGATATCACTTATACGTGGAATCTAAAATATGCCACAAATGAACTGATCTATGAAACAGAAAGACTCCCAGACAGAACAGACTTGGAGTTGCCAGTGCGGAGGGGGGCCAGGTAACTGTTGGATTGGGAGTTTGGGATTAGCAGATGCAGACTATTATATATAGAAAGGATAAACAACAACCTCCTACTGTGTAGCACAGGGAACTATATTCAGTATTCTGTGATAAATCATAATGGAAAAGAATATGAAAAAGAATGGACACATATGTATAAATGCATCACTTTGCTGTGCAGCAGAAATTAACTCAACACTATAAATCAATTGTACTTAATAAATTGAAAAAAATGTTGGCAATGTCCTTTATACAAAATTCCATCATAGTTATGATGAGATCTCACATTAAGATTTTTTTTGGCTGTGCCAGGTCTTCATTGGAATGCATAGGCTTTCTGTAGTTGCAGGGCAGAAGCTTAGTTGCCCCGAGGTATATGGGATTTTAGTTCCCCCACCAGGAATCAAACCTACATCCCTTGCGTTGGAAGGTGGATTCTAAACCACAGGAACACCAAGGAAGTCCCTCACATTAAGATTTCTACCTTTTGGTAATTTTCCTTCTTGAAACTACTCAATGCTTCAGTATTACAACTGGCTCATCATCCAGATTATTAGAAGATTTAACTCTAGTTTATTTCCCTACTCAGCAGACATTTCAACAATTCCATATATATTACATAGCAGCCATGTGCAAGGTTAAAGAGAGAAAACGAGATTCTTGAACTGGGTATTGACAAAGCACCTTGCAGTTGGATAAACACCAACTAACACTTAGTTTCTCTTCTGTACAAGAGTCCTTAAATGACCTCTGTTGTATGTGACCTCTGATGTGTTCGACCTCTGGGGTATTTGCCACTTATTTTTTATGGAGAGCTGCATGATGGCCCTTTAGAACTCTGAGCAAGTAAACCAATAGATGTCTGCATGGAATTGTGACTGAACTTCAGAACTTAGAAATGTTAGATAATTACCAAACAATATCAGGGGCAAAAAAAGAGATGCTATTTTCTTTATACAGTTTAAGCATGTAAAATCTAATCTCAGTTTTATGAAGTAATATATATATACACATTGAAAAAATTATGGAGAGCACTAACCTATCTCCAGTTACCAGAGGTTAGCTCAAGGTGAAGGGATAAGAGCTGACTCTTTCTTTTATATGCTGTAGTTTCTTCTCCAAAATTTCTACAGTTTAACATTTGTAATGAAAAAAAATAAAGATTCTTTTCAAAAAATTATTTTAGATCTATCAATTAACTATGAAGCTGTTCCTGTTGCTGTTTAAATTATTGAAATGAAATCTACAGATCACGTCCATGTTAAATTTGTCTGGTTCTCATGACAATGTTATACTTACGTAGGAAATAGAGAAGTGAAGCAAAAAGTCCATTTTGTCTTTGGTTTCTGTGGCATCTCTCGTTTCCTCTTCCTGAACTTGCCTGTTTTTTATTAGACTGGCTACTGTCTCCTCCATTGCATGCTCCCAGGAGTTTGTAAGAGAGAAGAACCCACCCTTGGGTTTCCCAAGGACTAAAACCTATTATGCATTTAATGGACTTATTTCTTTGGTATAACTTTCTGCAAACAGCAGAAAATATACCCGAGATCCCCACTAGGACCCATAACACAAAAATGTTCATTTACAAACCATAATATCTAATGAGATGAACCACTCCGTGGAAATAATAATCGCTAACATCCGCCACAGGCGCCTGTCGGCCTGTGTGGGCACCCGGGTCTCCATTCCTGCGGGCGTTCTTCTTGCCTCCTCAGCCTGAACAGCACCCCGGGTCACACGCCCAGTGCTTCACTGACTCTGCTGCATATCGGTCTCAACACAGGACCCTCTGATGAATTCATTACTGCCCTGTCTTTGTGACAGGGAAATATCTTCGGTCAGACCGACTTACCCAGAGATGCACTGTCCTAACCCAGGGCTTTCTGACTTCAGACCCCAGTAAACCACACAGACCCAGTTCTGGCTGAAGATGAAGCAAGGTCACTTCCTTCACACATGGTTCCCAGCTTACCAAGAGAGTTGCACAAAATCCAGGATCAGCTCCTTGCTTTTAAATTTAATGCATTCATTTAATGCCTTATTATCTAGATTCTAAAAATTAACATATGGAAGTAGTATCTTTCTTTTAAATCACTGTGTATCAAATATTTTTGAGTCATTGTGAGGAACCTCTAGGTCGATGCTTGCTTAAAAATTTATTTAGCTCACACATACTTCTATAACATTTCAGAAAGAGAAAAAGAGAGCCCTTTTTAGAATTAGAAACAAGACTTTTTAAAAGAAGGAAAAAGCAATATGATTCAGGGAGCAGAGTAACCAGACAGTAATGAGAACCTCACACATAACTAAAGGCTGAAGATCAGCATCAGGGATATAGAAGACTGCTTTAAATTCTTCAAAACTGAGTATTTATTTCATCAGTTTCATTTCCATAGAAATACATAATTTACTGCACCTTGGGTTATATACACTCTCTCAAGTAACTGTGGCTGGAGAAACTTAACAAATTCTGAGGAAGACGCACACAGTTCATTTTAAAATATACCCTCTAGGTATTTTAGTATCCTGTAAAGCTTAATGGGGACACAAAACAGCACTTTTTTTTCCTGAGAACAATACATTTGGCTGAAGGACTTTAACATTTTGTCTTGTTGCTCCTGAGAGCAGTCACACACAGAAGGGACAGCTGGGGGACAAAGAACACCCTCTCCAGACATGGATGAGTCCCCTGGCAGAAAGCTGATGGAAAGTCACTTAAACTCTATTCATTTCTGCTGTTTCCTAATGAACTAAGCCAATTGCTACAGATAATTCACATATCAATAATGGACTGAGATCATGACTGTCTCATAGGATAAATAAAAGCCTAGAACCATGTTTTTCCAATTTGGTCACAGTTTTGATAAAACAGCACTCTAGACAAAATTTGAACAGTTTTAGTCATTTTAGTAAGCAGGTCCTCATTCAATAGTTTATATATGGTTGTTGTTCGGTCGCTAAATTCCAACTCTTTGCAACCTCATGGACTGCAGCACACCAGGCTTTCCTGTCCTTCACTATCTCCTGGAGTTTGCTCAAATTCATGTCCACTGAGTCAGTGATGCCATCCAACCATCTCATCCTCTGTCATCCCCTTCTCCTCCTCCTTCCCTCAATCTTTCCCAGCATCAGGGTCTTTTCCAGTGAGTCAGCTCTTCACATCAGGTGGCCAAAGTATTGGAGCTTCAGCATCAGTTCTTCCAATGAATATTCACTGGATGGTTTACATATAATTAAGTCAGAATGGACTCAGTTATAACTAGTGATAGAAGGACCACCACCAGACCAAGACTGACCCTTAATGAAGGATCCTAGGACCTTATTGCAGCTCTCAAATTTAACCAAAACCCTTCCTGCTGAGTCTCATCCACGGGCCACTCCAGGTAGGTCTTGGTGTTCATGATCTTCCGCAGCTTACAGAAGCGCTGGGGAATGGCCTTCTTGTCAATGGGCTCCAGCAGAATCAGAATGGCAGCATCATTGTTCTCATCAAAGAGACGGAAATGGGAGAAGTCCAGCTCATACTTGCACCACTCGCTCTTCACAAAGTTCTCCGAAAGCACAAAGATGGTTTTGTGGCTCTTTTCAATGGAGTCAATGATGTTGTCGATAATCCACTTGCCAGGAATGAAGTCTCGCTTATGAAGACACAGCTTAAAGGGAGGGTTGAAGTGCTCCAGCTCCTGGACCATGAGGTTCTCCACCCAGTAGGAATCCCGCTCGCTGTAGGACACGAAGGCGTCGTAGCAGATGTCCCTGCGGGGAGCCTTCCTGGGCTTCCTCTTGGCCTGCAGCCACGCCCACATCATCTTCATGTACCACAGTCCGTGGAAACGGTGACACAGCACCCCCGTGAGCAGGAGCAACAGGAAGAGGGCACAGCACGCTGCGGACACCACGGCCGCCCTGTGGCATTCAGAAAGGGAGAGCCGGGCGTCCTGCACCCGCTGGCCCCGCACATGGGAGGGAGAGTCACAGCGGTAGTCATCGGGCCAGTCGACCAGGACACGGCCCAGTGCCTGCTGTCCCTGTGTGAAGGACAGGAAGTCACAGGAGCAAATGAAGTTGTTGCCACCGGCCTCCAACGTCTTCAGTTGCTGAAAAGAATCAAGTTGTTCCTTTGAGAAAGTATTTATTATATTTCTGCTAATTCTCATAACTGATAACACGGGTAAGAAGGAGGCATCTGGTAGAGTCTTCAACTTATTTCTGGAAATATAAAGTTCTTTGAGTTGTGGCAAAATCAAAGAAAATGAATCGAGATTGTTATTGCTAACATCTAAAATTTCCAGGGTCTGGGGAAGGCACTGGGTTAAACTGTGTATCCTTGTGCTGGATAAGTTCAGCTGTTTCATTTTTCCTGGCCACTGACAAGTTTCAGGCATTGAAAGAAAATTATTCTTACTGATATCAAGGTTATTCAGATTTTCCAGAGTAAGCAAAAGTTCTCCCGTTTTTTCTAGTGATTTCAAACGATTCTGCCTTAAAACCAAGGTTTGAAGGAAGGGCCAGGCATCCTTACAGGCTGAGTTTTTCAAGGTTTCTTCAGACATTAAGTTTTCACTGAGATCCAAATATTCTAATGATTTTAAATGTTGTGAAAGTAAACAAGGAACCAGAAAAACCTTACTGTTTTCTATTGTGACTCTTTTAACTCTGCCTGTGAGTGGATATATACTACTCAGATCATGAAATAAGAAAAACTGTGGAATATGCAACTTCCGTATTGTTAACGTCTCCACATTACCTAGGTGTCTAATTCTGTCCAAACTCAGTGCTCTAAAATCGCCAATTCCATCATGGGTACAGTCATCAAACTCTACTTCTAAGATCCCAGAAACATAGTTAAACAGTTTGACAACTTCAACAAAACTTTCATCGGTGAATTGCACATTTCTAAATATAAGCTTTTTAACCGATGTACTCATTTCACTGATGGATGCTTCTGAAAAATGGAAAGTGTGCAAATTAGTATCTCTCAGTTCAAAACAATCTAAGGAACTTACAATATCTACAAGAATGTCCACGAGTAAAATAGGCTGCTTCAGATGTAGAATCAGATGGCTAATGTTCTGGATTGACTTTAAACTCTTTGGCACATATATCTGCAGATTTTGAGCACTGATCTCAAGCTCCTCAAGAAAAGTCAGTCCAGTGAAATCCTTTTCATGAATCTCAGTGAAGCTGTTACTATTTCCTACTTTTAGGGTCCGCAGATTTGGGAGATGAGAAAAAAGAGATGTTTCCCCAAGTGTTTTGTATAAATTTCCCAGTAAGTTTAAGAATTTCAAGACATAAAGGGACCTGAACCAGGAGGATGATAAGTTAGATAAGCGATTATAGGATAAGTCCAAATATTCAAGATTCCTCAGGTGAAAAAAAGAATCTTCCTCCACTGTGTGAATTTCATTGGCCCCCAGCCTCAGAGTCTTCAGGTTCACACACCTCTGCAGGTCTCTGTTGCCGACATAGGTGATCTCATTGTTGGACAGGTCAAGGCTTTTCACACCTGCCGTGAGACCAGAGGGGATGGAGTTTAAAGATCTGGAATGGCCATCGCAGACACCAGTTGGGTCACAAGACAGAGAAGAAGCCTGGTCAGAGGCTCCTTCCGTGGACAGGATGATGACAGCCCAGACCCATGCTGTCCACAAAGCACGTGGCATTGTCCAGTGATTTGACCTACAAAGAAAAGAGGTTCAAATGAATGACTGTGTTTGACATCATGGCTTAATTCCAGTTCTTGAGAAATGTTCTGTAAGATATAAAACATGGGACTTCCCTGGGGTCCAGTGGTTAAGAAGCCACCTGCCAATGCAGGAGACTCAGCTGCACCACAGCTACTGAGCCCATGTGCTGCAAGTACTGAAGCCCATGCACCTAGAATCCATGCTCCACAACAAGAGAAGCCACCTCAATGAGAAGCCCACACGCAGCAACACAGACCGAGCCAGCCATAAATGAATGAGATATAACACACATCAGCTCAGTTCAGTCACTCAGTCGTGTCCGACTCTTTGTGACCCCAAGGACTGGAACACGCCAGGCCTCCCTGTCCATCACCAACTCCCAGAGTTTACTCAAACTCATGTCCACTGAGTCAGTGATGCCACCCAACCATCTCATCCTCTGTCGTCCCCTTCTCTTCCTGCTGTCAATCTTTCCCAGCATCAGGTTCTTTTCAAGTGAGTCAGTTCTTCACATCAGGTGGCCAAAGTATTGGAGTTTCAGCTTCAGCATCAGTCCTCCAATGAATATTCAGGACTGATTTACTTTAGGATGGACTGGTTGGATCTCCTTGCTGTCCAAGGGACTTTCAAGAGTCTTCTCCAACACTACAGTTCAAAAGCATCAATTCTTCACACACACACACATATACACCAAGAAATAACCAAGAGGGAAATGGAATATATGAATAGGATAAAAAATGAACTCCCTAACACCTCCAACAACACTAACACAGGTAGACCACCACTGAACAATGACATAAAAAGCACAGTACCACGTAGGAATATGGAGCAGGACCAATCATGGATTGAAAAATGAGTAAATGAATTATAGAGGATGAAAAAGCAAGCAGTTTAAGAAAAGGGCTAGGCTTAACCAAGTGGATTTACCACCTCCTACCTGTACCCTTCAGATCTTCCACTAGAACACACCTCTTGTCTGACCTGATGCCCCCAAGAGTTAGAGGTCTCACAAAGCCAAACAACAGCTCTCTCTGACCACCTTTCACTAGAAGCAGCTCCAGGAAGAGTGTGCTCTTTAACCAAAAGAAAAAGGTTCCATGCTCTTCAACCTGTTTTGCACTTAACGACTAGCATACAGGAGGGATGCTGAGAATCCCAGGCAGAGCAAGGGGGTTTGTTGGGTTGAGGGACAATCAGACCATCAGAACTTTCTCTTCCTGAGAAACTAAGTGCAGAAAGCAGTGTTTGACTCGGTGTGTGTGTGTGTGTGTGTGTGTGTGTGCTCGCGCCCGTGCTCAGTGGCTCAGTCATGTCTGACTCTTTGCAACTCCATGGACTGTAGTTCACCAGGCTCCTCTGTCCACGAAATTCTCCAGGCAAGAACACTGGAGTGGGTTGGCATTTCCTCCTCCAGGGAATCTTTCTGACCCAGGGATCAAACCCATGTCTCCTATGTCTCCGCACTGCAGGAGGATTCTTTACCTGCTGAATCACTGAGGAAGCTGTTTGACTCAGTACCTTTTTCAAAAGATCATTTTGGGGAAACAACAATACTACCTTTGCCAATACTCACACGTCCATCTAAGGGTGAGTGTGCCTCCTCAAGGCTCTCTATTCCAACCCGATGTCTACGCATCTGTCTTTGTACTGGCAACATTACATATATGACTCATCTTCATATCCAGAAGAGCAAGGCCTTCCTCCTTGTTCTTCTTTAAGTGAGCCTTGGTTAGTCTTGGCCCTCTGTATATTCTTATGAACTACAGAATTAGCTTAACAGTTTCAAAAACAAAATCCATTGATTTTTAATTGGCAATACCATCAATCTATAGATAATTTGGGAATTATTGACATCATTATAATATTGAAGTTCTCAATTCATGAGCATGATATATTTCTATTTATTTTGGTCTTCTTTATTGCAATAATACCTTATGATTTTTCCATACAGAGGTCTTGGCATATTTTTGTGATATTTATTCCTAGGTATTTGACACTTTTGAAGTTTTAAAAATAGTATTACTTATATATGGCATGTACCTATATATACAGAGAGAGAAATTCAATTAAATTTTACATATTTACCATACATTGAGCAACCTTGCAAAACTAATTCAGCAATTTTCACAGTTTATAAATTCCTGGTTTTTTGCTACATACATAATCATATCATCCAGGCATAATGATCGTTTTATTTCCTTTTTTCATTTGATTTCCTTTTTCCTTATACTTTATTCTGTTTATTCATAAATGCTGAATTTTATCAAATTCTTTTTTTCTTCCTGTAACTATTGAGATAATAACATTTCCTTCTTTACTTTGTTAATAAACATTGGTGACTACACAGATAAACTTTAGTGTTAACGCAACCTCGCATTTTTAAAATAAACCCATTTGTCTGGATGTGTTATCCTTAAGAATGCTCAAACTACCACACAATTGCACTCATCTCACATGCTAGTAAAGTAATGCTCAAAATTCTCCAAGCCAGGCTTTAGCAATACATGAACCGTGAACTTCCAGATGTTCAAGCTGGTTTTAGAAAAGGCAGAGGAACCAGAGATCAAATTGCCAACATCCACTGGATCATCGAAAAAGTAAGAGAGTTCCAGAAAAACATCTATTTCTGCTTTATTGACTATGCCAAAGCCTTTGACTGTGTGGATCACAATAAACTGTGGAAAGTTCTGAAAGAGATGGGAATACCAGACCACCTGACCTGCCTCTTGAGAAACCTGTATGCAGGTCAGGAAGCAACAGTTAGAACTGGACATGGAACAACAGACTGGTTCCAAATAGGAAAAGGAGTTCGTCAAGGCTGTATATTGTCACCCTGTTTATTTAACTTATATGCAGAGTACATCATGAGAAACGCTGGGCTGGAAGAAACACAAGCTGGAATCAAGATTGCTGGGAGAAATATCAATAACCTCAGATATGCAGATGACACCACCCTTATAGCAGAAAGTGAAGAGGAACTCAAAAGCCTCTTGATGAAAGTGAAAGTGGAGAGTGAAAAAGTTGGCTTAAAGCTCAACATTCAGAAAACTAAGATCATGGCATCTGATCCCATCACTTCATGGGAAATAGATGGGGAAACAGTGGAAACAGTGTCACACTTTATTTTTGGGGGCTCCAAAATCACTGCAGATGGTGACTGCAGCCATGAAATTAAAAGACGCTTACTCCTTGGAAGGAAAGTTATGACCAACCTAGATAGCATATTCAAAAGCAGAGACATTACTTTCCCAACAAAGGTTCGTCTAGTCAAGGCTATGGTTTTTCCAGTGGTCATGTATGGATGTGAGAGTTGGACTGTGAAGAAAGCTGAGCGCCGAAGAATTGATGCTTTTGAACTGTGGTGTTGGAGAAGACTCTTGAGAGTCCCTTGGACTGCAAGGAGATCCAACCAGTCCATTCTGAAAGAGATCAGCCCTGGGATTTCTTTGGAAGGAATGATGCTAAGGCTGAAACTCCAGTACCCTGGCCACCTCATGTGAAGAGTTGACTCATTGGAAAAGACTCTGATGCTGGGAGGGATTGGGGACAGGAGGTAAAGGGGACGATAGGATGAGATGGCTGGATGGCATCACTGACTCGATGGACATGAATTTGAGTGAACTCTGGGAGTTGGTGATGGACAGGGAGGCCTGGCATGCTGCGATTCATGGGGTCGCAGAGTCGGACGTGACTGAGCAACTGAACTGAACTGATTATCCTTTTTATATATTTCTGGATTTTGTTTATAGTATTTTGTTTAGAATTTCTGAATCTATATTCATAAATAAAATTGCCTTTTGAATTTCCTTCCTCCTAATGCTGTTGTTGTTGTTAAATACATTAAATACATTAACAGTTACAGAATGATTCAGATTTTCTTTTTATTCTTTTGTCAGTTATGTTTTTCAAGGAATTTATCAAATTTTCTCCTAATTTGTCAAACTTACTGACATAGTTACTTACATCCTCTTATTATTTTAATGTCTACAGGACCTCTATTCTACTCCTTAGATGAGTTATTCATGCCTGCTTTCTTTTTCGATTGTCTTGTCAGAGGTTTATCATCTTTATTAGCATTTTCAAAAAACCAACTTTTCAGTCAACAGAGCCTCGATTCTCTACTTCATTAATTTGTATTCTTATATTACTATTTTCTTCCTTCTGCTTTCTCTGGATTTATTTTAACGTTCTCATTTGCGCTTCCTTGGACAGATGTTTCCTCATTCACTTTCAGCCGTTCCTCACTGCTGACATACCTGCTTCAGGTCATGGATTTTCCTCTGGGCACTAGTTTAGCTATGTCTCCATGTCTCTCTCCACTCTGCTCTTTCCATACTTTGGTCTCTTCAAGTTTCAGTCTAAACATTTTCTTCTGATCTATTTTCTAGTTTTTTTTTCTTCAACTATGTTTAATTTACTGTTAAATCTACCCACTGATTTTAAATTTTTTATTATTACAGTTTTAAGCTATGTAATTTCTATTTGGTTCCTTTACACATCTGCCATGTCATCGCTGCTGCTGCTGCTGCTGCTGCTAAGTCGCTTCAGTCGTGTCCAACTCTGTGCGACCCCATAGACGGCAGCCCACCAGGCTCCCCATCCCTGGGATTCTCCAAGCAAGAACACTGGAGTGGGTTGCCATTTCCTTCTCCAATGCATGAAAGTGAAAAGTGAAAGTGAAGTCACTCAGTTGTGTCCGACTCAGCAACCCCATGGACTGCAGCCTACCAGGCTCCTCCATCCATGGGATTCTCCAGGCAAAATAGTTTCAAATTCTCTGCCAAAATTTTCAGCCTTGATTTTTATCACTTTGAACACAGTATCACAGTCTGACAAGCTGCAGAGCATTTTTGACAGCCTCAGAAGACAGGGAGTTAAGTGTTAAGGTCTGGGGCAGTCATGGATTGGATAGGAAAGGCCAAATTAGAGGAAGATAAGTCCTTACAGAGGTTCCATCACAGCTCTGATTTATCCAGATGGCTCAGGCGGCCTCAATCTCTGAATAAGGACCAAGATCATTTCTGGAAAGCTAGTGCTCACGGGTACCTAGCACTAGGCAGCAAAGGAAAATTTGCTTCAGAAGAAGACAGCATCATCCTAGGCCTCAGATGTCATTTGAAAATCTGAAACAAGTTTTCAGATACAATGTCCAGTATAAAACAAAAACAACCAGGCACTAACGGAAGCAAGGTAATAAGCACAAGAAGAGCAGAAACAGCAGACAATAGACACGAACCCACAGAGGCCACAGATCCAGCATTGTCCCCACCTCTAAAAGTAACAGAGTTAAGATGAAATGACTATTACTGTTTGCGCCTATGTCTATGCCACTGTCTTCCTGCTTAATCATTGTTGGAGGAAAAATCCTCTTAGTATAATTTTACTGAACAACCAAAATTTACTTGATTTTTGTCCACTTTGTAAGATAGTACACAAATCTTAAGGAATCTATACCAATTTTTTTTTATTATACTAAGATTTAAAGTCAAATATGACTATGCCAAAGCCTTTGACTGTGTGGATCACAATAAACTGTGGGAAATCCTGAAAGAGATGGGAATACCAGACCACCTGACCTGCCTCTTGAGAAACCTGTATGCAGGTCAGGAAGCAACAGTTAGAACTGGACATGGAACAACAGACTGGTTCCAAATAGGAAAAGGAGTACGTCAAGGCTGTATATTGTCACCCTGCTTATTTAACTTATATGCAGAGTACATCATGAGAAACGCTGGGCTGGAAGAAACACAAGCTGGAATCAAGACTGCCGGGAGAAATATCAATAACCTCAGATATGCAGATGACACCACCCTTATAGCAGAAAGTGAAGAGAAACTAAAAAGCCTCTTGATGAAAGTGAAAGTGGAGAGTGAAAAAGTTGGCTTAAAGCTCAACATTCAGAAAACTAAGATCATGGCATCCGATCCCATCACTTCATGGGAAATAGATGGGGAAACAGTGGAAACAGTGTCACACTTTATTTTGGGGGGCTCCAAAATCACTGCAGATGGTGACTGCAGCCATGAAATTAAAAGACGCTTACTCCTTGGAAGGAAAGTTATGACCAACCTAGATAGCATATTCAAAAGCAGAGACATTACTTTCCCAACAAAGGTCCGTCTAGTCAAGGCTATGGTTTTTCCAGTGGTCATGTATGGATGTGAGAGTTGGACTGTGAAGAAAGCTGAGTGCCGAAGAATTGATGCTTTTGAACTGTGGTGTTGGAGAAGACTCTTGAGAGTCCCTTGGACTGCAAGGAGATCCAACCAGTCCATTCTGAAGGAGATCAGCCCTGGGATTCCTTTGGATGGAATGATGCTAAAGCTGAAACTCCAGTACTTTGGCCACCTCATGCGAAGAGTTGAGTCATTGGAAAAGACTCTGATGCTGGGAGGGACTGGGGGCAGGAGGAGAAGGGGACAACAGAGGATGAGATGGCTTGATGGCATTACTGACTTGATGGATGTGAGTCTGAGTGAACTCTGGGAGTTTGTGATGGACAGGGAGGCCTGGCGTGCTGTGATTCATGGGGTTGCAAAGAGTCAGACACAACTGAGCAACTGAACTGAACTGATGCCCATTTTAAAATTTGTCCTCGCTTCTTTTTCTCTTTAAAAGGTGAAGTGTATATGAGCAGAGGTCTTGGGCTATTTCATATAAATGTTATATGACACCTATTGCATGACCAGTTTTCAACAAATAATAATTATTGATAATGCTAAAACTATGGTTAACAACTTGATACTTAAGGTTAGAATTACTTGTCTCTCCTCACATTTCCTCAAGACATTATAGCAGGGGGCAGAGAACTCTTCAGTGTAAGACACCAGGAAAGGGAAGGGATGCTCAAGTTAGATGGAGTGGAGTCACATCTAATGAAGGATGTGGACCTGCACAAAGTATAAAAATCATGTGCCTAAAGAATTCAGAAAATTGCCAGAGTGGTGAGGAATTATTGGTCCCAGACTTAGGATAGGACAGGAGTCTGAGGAGTAAGCCTGGCATTAGAGGCGATCTAGCTGAGAGGAAGCTGAAGCCCTGTGGCTCAGAGTGAAAGCAGGAGCAGACCTCTCTCCAGGGCAAGGGCTGGGATGCCGAGGTGAAGCCGGACTGGAGAGGGACAGGCTGGTGGCCAGATGCCTGGCAGAGAAGTGCAAGTGGGCTCTCCATAAAGCCAGGCGCAGAGAAGAGGCTACACCTTCTGTGAACAGGGCCCTCACAAATCTCTGCCTTCTGACCCTCGGTCTCCACCTGGCTAGAAGCTAGCATCCTAGAAATCTCCCATAAGGTCTGCCACAAATGCTGGTATGGATCCAAATATTAAAAGATATCAGTTTAGTTCAGTCACTCAGTCGTGTCTGACGCTTTGCGACCCCATGGACTGCAGCACACTAGGCCTCCCTGTCCATCGCCAACTCCCAGAGTTTACTCAAATTCATGTCCATTGTGTTGGTGATGCCATCCAACCATCTCATCCTCTGTCGTCCCCTTTTCCTCCTGCCTTCAATCTTTCCCAGCATCAGGGTCTTTTCAAATAACTAAGAATTTTTCAGAACTTAAGAAAAATGTAAGTTCATGAATTATAAATGTATATTAAATCCCAAGCAAAAAAAAAGAATAGAAATTTCTCATCTAACCTCAAAACAATGGAATAATAGCCCCAAAGGGCTGAGAAAACATACCTGTTAGTCTAGACATTTACATCCATTTAAATAATCATCCAAGAGTAAAGCTAAGACATTTCCAGACATTAAAGACCTAAAGAAGAATTTTATGCATAGACAGTTGTTAAAAGAAGTACCCAAATACATATGTTCTTTAGCAACATGGAAAATAAACCTAGTAAGAATAGATAGCAAGAAGCAACAACCGGATTTTTTTAAACATAACGATAGATAAGGAAGAAGACAGCACTCAGAAACTCAGACATGCCTCTTCTGTATGAGGGCACAGTGATGTAAATTTTAAATGATATTGTGGAGATAAAAAAAATTTTTGACAAGCAATTTACTTAAAGATATTTATGAAGAGGTTACACCAAGATGCCACATATAATTAATTATGCTCAATCAGCAAAATCAAAACAAGATATTTAACCAATCAAATCAAATTCTTAAGTAACACAATGAAAAAAAAATTAACTGACGGCTTAGAAACTTCCAAAACAAGTTGTCAACTTCAGGCAATGTTTGTAAAATGCGTTCACTACAAAAAGTTTAAAGATACAAATGTTTTCTGCTCAGAACAGGAAGAAACAAAATACTGGTGAATAAGGATATCTGCCTTTTTTGTGTCTCTACTTTCAAGTCAGGTCATCCTACTTCCCAGTTGCTTTTTGCCAAGATCTGAGTTAGCAACATTGCAGGCAGTGCAGAGGAGACCTTTTACAAGAGTACAAGCATCTCACCCACCTGAACTGCTCACACCCAGAACAATTTCTATTCTCCCAGATTTTTTTTTCTCCCCAAACAGGAAAAAGTATTTTCCTGCCTGGGATAGAAGTTCTAAACACAAGTTCTCATTTATAGAGGTTCAAAGGGCGTGAAGCCCACCCCGGGGACAGAGGCCAGGCTCGGGGTGCGGGGAGCGAGAGTCCTGGGCAGATCCGAGTCCTGACCCTGTCCCACTTCTGAGGCCTGGTGGGAAATCCCAGCCCTGGAAGCCGGGTCTCTGCGGTAAGCAGTGAGCGCAGACGCACCTGTGCACCCCGGAAAGCTTCCACCTGGGCCCCGTCACAGCCGCTTCGAGTGAAAGAGGCGGGAGCGGCCGGGTCAGGCACAGCGGCCGGCGAGAGGGCGGCCCTTCGGGGAACCTTGGCCACCCGCCCCTCGCCTCCGGGAACGCGGCCGCCCGCAGCGCGGAGCCCCGCTAGGAGGCTCCAGGACTCTGCGCTCCGCCGCCGCCCGCGGACACCCGGACGCCGAGGGCTGGGCGAACCCCGGCCGCGCCCCCGTCCCTTTCCGGGCGGCCCCCGCTCCTCCCCGGGACTGCGCGGGCGGGGCGGCGGGAGCGTCGCGGCCTCGGGGCCCAGTGCCCCACTCTCCCAGGGACCCGCGCGGTACGACGGGGGTCCCGGGTGCCGCCGACCGGGAAGCGGGGATGCCCAGCGCCCGCGTCCGCGCTCGGCCACCCTGGGGCCCTGCCTGCTTGGCCACCCGCCGGGTCCGGAGACGACTGCGGAGCGGGGATGCCAGCGGATCCTAATTCCTGACCGACGTACCTGGGACTTGCGCGGCCTTGCAGCGCCTTCCACAGCCTCCGGCCGGGAGCGGCCCGGGAAAAGCGCGGGAACGTGCGCACCCCCTCCTCGCGGGTGCGGGACCGCCGGTTCCGCGGAGTGCGCGTAACCCCTGCGGCCCAGCGCGCCGCCGCGCTTCCCCACGGTCTCCGGCGGGGACCGTGACCCGGGTGCTGCCCGGGTCGGAGGAGGGCGCTGGGGCCCGGGTTGCGGGGAGATGCTTCACGCCTCCGTGTGGGATTCCCCCACCACACAGTTAGATTTCGAAACCAACGAGAAGGCTTATTACCCAACCAGTATTTTCCTGAAGCCTCGAGCACCCAAAGCCTATTACCCTGAAACACTCGGTCTTTAAACTCCACCTCTCCATTCTTCTTGCACCCGTGGATGCCCAAATTCAGGCTCACCCCTGCCCCTACGCCCTCTTCAACACTATTTCCCCGTCAGCATATCTACACGGCCCACCTCCACTCTCAAGTTTACAGTCTCCTGCATTAGAATAACTCATCAATCACTATCCAAACCAACGCAGCAGAATTTTGCCTGAAGAGCAGATGAGGATGAGACGGAGTTTAAACATTTCAGTCCTGTGGTGGTCCCTTTGTGGTGCGCTGACTGTCCGTCCGTAGCTGCCTGCCACCTGCCATCCCTGCTCTTATGATGAAAAGATGTGGACTCCACTTGCGTCTACGATTTGAGCCTAAGCATTTCCATCCTTGTTTCTCAAAGTGGGTAATTCCCAAAACAAACAGCCTAGTTTGGCTTTCTTCTTTGCCACAGAAACTAGTGAAGCGTGTCTGTAAGGGAAACGAACTACCTTGATAGTCATAAACTACATTTTATTTTCATAATTACATTTGCCCTTCCTAAATTGAGATCAGAGACTGAAGAAGCATTCTTGTTCCTCTTTGACACAGGAGGAAATGCCATGCAAATTCTAAGTGGCAGAAATGAGACTTGAAACCAGAATTTTACCCGAAACTAAGGTTTCTTTCTTTCTATTCTACATGCCTAGTCCTCATTGCAAAGGCACCCCACTCCAGTACTCTTGCCTAGCAAATCCCATGACGGAGGAGCCTGGTAGGCTGGGGTGGCTAGGAGTCAGACATGACTGAGTGACTTCACTTTCACTTTTCACTTTCATGCACTGGAGAAGGAAATGGCAACCCACTCCAGTGTTCTTGCCTGGAGAATCCCAGGGACAGGGGAGCCTGGTGGGCTGCTGTCTCTGGGGTTGCACAGAGTCAGACACGACTGAAGTGACTTAGCAGCAGCAGCAGCAGGTCTCATTAAAGGCCCCAGTCTCAGGCAAACTTAATCTACAGGCATGAACGTGAACTTGAGAGGGTGGAATCTGGTTTTCTGTACAGTTTACTGATTACCTGTGGACTTTTCTCCTCATTCCTGACCATCCTGGCTCTCCAGTTGTCGGAAAGACTTCCTTCTTATTACTTCAAAATCCCCCCCACCCTTCCTCATGATTTCTCAAGTGGATCCTTGGGAAAACTTCTTTCCAATTTTTTTGCCCTGAAACTAAAACCTCTGTTCTTTCTCTGTGAATCTTTTCTAGTAGAGCTGCCTAGATAGACTGATGTTATTGCTTTGTAATCCCAAAGTCGATTAGAATATTCTGACAAAATAAGGTAAAAATCATGTATTTACCCACAACGTATTACCAGTATCATCTCCTCGCAATGAAGATTTCTCCTACACTCTCCTCAAAACTCCGCATGTTCTCCTCTGGCACATCTTTGTACGTGTTCAGTTCTTCACATTTTCAAAGCATTTTCATATGAATCTTTTCACTTGAGTCTCCCAATAGCAGGTGAAATAAATAGTTTTGATATTATAACACCTTTCAGTTCAAGTGATTAAAGAATTTGACTCAAGCCATATGGCTCACAGCCAAGTGGCAAAACCCAGGTCAGAGTCCAAAATACCTTAGCTTCTTTTTGGTAGGATATCAGACCTTCTCTAACTCAAAACTTATTTAACCACAAAACTTATTTTTTTTTAAAAAAATGAACACAATATGAAAATGTATTCACTTAAATATAACTTTAATGGTATCCATATTTTTGAGAATCTGACTGAAATTCTAAAATGAAGTTATCAAAAAAAGTCTGTGTCTTATTCACATAAAATATTTTGTACTAGTTAAAGAAAATAATAAAAAATAACATCCATCAAAAATCACTTAATGAAAATCTGCTGTAATCCTTGCACTAATTAATATACAGATCTTTGTACACAAATAATCGTTCTTCAAAATGTTTCTACTTTGAACAATGTCAATAACATCTGTAATTTTTGAAGAATAGAATTTAATAGTCCCTATGTAAAATGAATATAATCAGATTGATTATATTCTTTGCAGCTAAAGATGGAGAAGCTCTATACAGTCAGCAAAAACAAGACCAGGAGCTGAGTGTGGATTCAGACTTAAATTGAAGGTAGGGAAAACCACTAGGCAATTCGGGTATGTGTGCTGGTGGTTCAGTCATGCCCGACTCTTGCAACCCGACAGGCGGCGGCCCGCAGGCTCCTCTGTCCATGGGATTCTCCAGGCAAGAACACTGGAGTGGGTAGTCATTCCGCCTCCAGGAGGTCTTCACCCAGGGATCGAACCTGCTTCTCCTGACTACAGGCAGATTCTTTACCCACTGAGCTACCAGGGAATGACTTAAAAATCCCTTATGAGTATACAGTGGAAGTGACAAATACATTCAAGGGATTAGATCTGATAAACAGAGTGCCTGAAGAGCTATGGATTGAGGTTCCTGACATTGTACAGGAGGTGGTGATTAAAACCATCCCCAAGAAAAAGAAATGCAAAAAGGCAAAATGATTGTCTGACAAGGCCTTACAAATAGCTGAGAAAAGAAGAGAAGGGAAAGGCAAGGGGAAAAAAGGAAAGTTATACCCAACTGAATGCAGAGTTCCAAAGAACAGCAAAGAGAGATAAGAAAGCCTTCCTAAGTGAACAATGTAAAGAAATAGAGGAAAACAATAGAATGGGAAAGACTGGTGTTGAAGAAGACTCTTGAGAGTCCCTTGGACTGCAAGGAGATCCAACCAATCCATTCTAAAGGAAATCAACCTTGAATACTCATTGGAAGGATCGATGCTGAAGTGGAAGCTTCAATACTTTGGCCACCTGATATGAAGAGCAAACTCATTGGAAAAGATCCTGAAGCTGGGAAAGAGATCTCTTTAAGAAAATTAGAGATACCAAGGGAACATTTCATGCAAAGATGGGCTCAATAAAGGACAGAAACAGTATGGGCCTAATAGAAGCAGAAGATATTAAGAAGAGGTGGCAAGAATACACAAAAGATCTATATAAAAAAGATATTAATGACCCAGATAACCATGTGGTGTGATCACTCAACTACAGCCAGATATCCTGGAATGTGAAGTCAAGTGGGCCTTAGGAAGCATCACTATGAACAAAGCTAGTGGAGGTGATAGAATTCCAGTTGAGCTATTTCAAATCCTGAAAGATGATGCTGTGAAAGTGCTGCACTCAATATGCCAGCAAATTTGGAAAACTCAGCAGTGGCTGAGGACTGGAAAAGGTCAGTTTTCATTCCAATCCCAAAGAAAGGCAATGCCAAAGAATGCTCAAAGTACCGCACATTTGCACTCATCTCACATGTTAGTAAAGTAATGCTCAAAATTCTCCATGCCAGGCTTCAACAGTACATGAACCAAGAACTTCTAGATGTTCAGGCTGGATTTAGAAAAGGCCAAGGAACCAGTGATCTAATTGCCAACATCCATTGTATCATAGAAAAAGCAAGAGAATTCCAGAAAAAACATCTACTTCTGCATCATTAACTACACTAAGGTCTTGACTGTGTGGATCACAACAAACTGTGGAAAATTCTGAAAGAGATGGGAATACCAGAGTACCTTACCTGTCTCTTGAGAAACCCGTATGCAGGTCAAGAAGCAGCAGGTAGAACCAGACACGGAACAACGGACCGGTTTCATAACAGGGAAAGGGTACGTCAAGGCTGTATATTGTCACCTTGCTTATTTAACTTATATGCAGAGTACATCATGAGAAACGCTGGGCTGGATGAGGCACAAGCTGGAATGAAGATTCCTGGGAAAAATAACAATACCCTCAGATATGCAGATGACACCACCCTTATGGGAGAAAGTGAAGAGGAACTAAGAGCCTCTTGATGAAAGTGAAAGAGGAGCGTGAAAAAACTGACTTAAAACTCAACATTCAAAAAACTAAGATCATGGCATCCAGTCCCATCACTTCATGGCAAATAGGAGGGGAAAATGTGGAAGCAGTGACAGACTTCCCTTCTTGGGCTCTGAAATCACTGGGGATGGTGAGTGCAGCCATGAAGTTAGAAGACAATTGCTTCTTGGCAGGAAAGCTATGACAAACCTAGACAGTGTATTAAAAAGCAAAGACATCACTTTGCTGACAAAGGTCATAGTCAAAGCTATGGTCTTTCTAGTAGTCATGTATGGATGTGAGAGTTGGACCATAAAGAAGGCAGAGTGCCAAAGAATTGATGCTTTCAAACTGTGGTGCTGAAGAAGACTCTCAAGAGTCCCTTGGACTGCAAGGAGATCCAACCAGTCCATTCTGAAGGAAATCAACCTTGAATACCCATTGGAAGGACCAATGCTGAAGTGGAAGCTTCAATACTTTGGCCACCTGATATGAAGAGCAAACTCATTGGAAAAGATCCTGAAGCTGGGAAAGATTGAAGGCAAAAGGAGAAGAGGGCAGCAGAGTATAGATGGTTGGACGACATCACTGATTCAATGGACATGAACTTGGGTAAACTCCAGGAGATGATGAGGGATACGGAGGCCTGACATGCTGCAATCCATGGGGTCGCAAAGAGTCGGACATAACTTGGCAACTGGAAAACAACAATATTGCTAACATCAAATATGCAATTCTACTTAATATTTGCATTGGATAAATTTTCTGGCCACTGGTAAGATTTAAGTGAAGAACCAAGTTGACACTGACCAAATTCAATGTTAGGTTTTTCTAAAGAAAGTAACATTCTCCAAAGTTTATATATTATTTTGTCTTAAATGAAAAGTATGTAGGTAGCACAAGGCATCCTCTGAACTGTTTTCAATTATTCTCCAATCATCAAATTTTCACTGAGATCCAAGTATCCTGTGGATTTTAAATATTGTGAAGGAAGATATGACATTGAGCAGACTTTGGCACTTTCAACCGTGAATGTCTTTAGTTAGTATAAAAAAGCATGTCTTTAAAGTTCTGTCATGGTGGAAAATTCTCATAGCTAAGCTCTCGTTATTACAGTTTCTATTCAGCCTGGTCTGATCATGGAATTTCAGATATCTTGCTATCCATTTTCCATTTTCCTGAAGTACAGTCTTCCAGTTCTACATCCTCTAAACAGATTTTCAAATCATCTTGTTTAATAGCTACAACTTCTTTAACTATTAGTTTTTTCATGGGCCCGAATGTGAGATTGTCTTCTGTTGCCTATGATCTCATATGAAGAGCAATATTTTTCACTTTTAAACATTTTGGAAACTTGGAAAATTTACCAAAACCTTCAGAATAAAATTGACCTCTTCATATGTGGTCAAAAGGTACAAATTCTCAGTTATCAGATGCATAAATTCTGGGAAAGTAATCTTCAGCAAGGTGACGATAATTAATAATACTGTTATTATAACTTTGAAAGTTGCTAAGAGAATAAGTCTTAAAAGTTCTCAACACAAGAAAAAATGGTAACTGAAGTGATGGATGTTATTAACATGCTGGATATTATGTAAAAAGGTTGTAATAATTATTTCACAACACATACATATATCAAATTATTAATAATAATAATATCAAAATTATTATTGTTGTATTATTAAACTAATACAGTATTACATGTCAATCATGTCTCAATAAAACTGGGAGGTGGGACACATCGAGATACCATGGCCTGTTCACTGTGTTGTTGTCGGTTGTGTCCAACACTTTGTGACCCCGTGGACCTAGCCCACCAGGTTCCTCTGTCCATGGGATTCTCCAGGCAAGAGTACTAGAGTGTGGTGCCATTTCCTTCTCCAAGAGATCTTCCCCACCCAGATATCAAACCTGCATCTCCTGCATTGACAGGCAGATTCTTTACCACTGAGCCACCAGGGAAGCCCACGTGCTCACTAGAATGGCTAAAGAAATAAAGACTGACAATACCAAGTGCTGATTAGGATACAGAACAAACGTTTTCATACACTGCTGCTGGCAGTGCAAAATGACACTCCCAGAAAGTTTGAAAGTTTCTTGTAAAATTATATTAACACCTTATCAATGACTCGGTAGTCTCAATCCTGGGTATTTACCGACTAGAAATGAAAAATAAATCCACAAAAAAGCATATTCTTCATTCAGGGCTAGAAACAACCCAAGTATCTATCAACTCATGAATAGATAAATTGTTGTATATCTATACCATAGACTACTGCTGCTGCTGCTGCTAAGTCACTTCAGTCGTGTCCGACTCTGTGCGACCCCATAGATGGCAGCCCACTAGGCTCCCCTGTCCCTGAGATTCTCCAGGCAAGAACACTGGAGTGGGTTGCCATTTCCTTCTCCAATGCATGAAAGTGAAAAGTGAAAGTGAAGTCGATCAGTCGTGCCCGACTCCTAGCGACCCCATGGACTGCAGCCCACCAGGCTCCTCCATCCATGGGATTTTCCAGGCAAGAGTACTGGAGTGGGGTGCCATTGCCTTCTCCTACTCAACAATAAGAAGACAGAGGTACTGAAATATACAAGAACTGGATGATCTGAAAAGAATGATACTAAGTGAAAGAAATCAGACACGGGCAAATACATAGTACAGAATCCACTTATATGAAATTCTACACAAATCATGACAGAGAGCAGAGATATCAGAAAACCAGCTTGGGAAGAGGGCTGACTATCGGGGCCAAAAAGGGGCTTTGGGACATAATGGAAATGTTCTGCATCATGATTGTGATAATGGTTACACGACTATATGTCTTTGTCAAGCTCATCAAACGGTACTTCTTAGATTGATAAATTTTATTCTATACAAATTATCTCAATAAAACTGAGTTTAAATAATCCTCTCCAAGAGCAAAGAATGGGTATATCAGGCCTCCAAAACAGAGGACCATTTGTCTGTTTTTTATAGAACGAAGGAGAAAACATCTAATTTCTCCAACAGGTCATTCTGCCTTGCTTATAAAACATCTACTTTTACCTTAATAAGTTTACATTAATTTCTCACTTGCAAGAGATCTAACTAGGGTATTTCTTGATGGAAAGAAAATTATTTCTTAAGTAGCTCAGGAAGTCTAAACTACACAGAAGTATAAATCATAAAATCTTCTAATATCATATTCAGATGGCTTTATCCCTTCTGGAATGCTCATTTTCAGCTTTCTGTCTTGCCAATACTACTCCATGCATAGTCAGAGCAATTCATCACCCAAATTTTACAAAATCCATTCCAGGACTAGACTCATTGGGCTACAATGATTCCAGGAATTAATGTATTCCTAGACCATTCCTGATGGCCTAAATGTTCATTCTTTTAAAAAAGAAAGAAAGAAAAAAGAAAGGAGGGGAGAAAGAAAAGAAAAAAAGACAAAAGTTCTCAGAGTAAAATTGACTATTTCATCTGTTAGTCCAAGTGACTGGTCTACATTGATTTCAAACTTGTTGGTACATATTTCTAAGGATCAGAAGCATCAGTCTTAAGTTAATTCAGAACATAAAGCCCATAAAAATTTGTGATTCTTTTTTAGTTTAAAGAATTTGTAAGTATTTCAGGAATCTACAACTTGGAGAGATGAAAAAAGAGGGAAAGAGACTTTTCTTCAAGTTCTTTGATGCACTATCCCAGATGCAAAGGGCCAAACCACGAAGATGACATATGAGGTCAGTTGTTATGAGTTAGATTCAAATATACAAGAATCCAGACAAGGCAATAATCTTCACCTGTTGCAAGACATGTACTAGACGACAGACAAGGAGATTTCAAATTCGCATACAGCAGCTGGTTGTGGCTGGAGTATATCTCATGAGGGCGTGGCCTTTGTGCTCCTCTGTACAGGGACGCCTCAGCAGCCCTGAGATTGCAGGAGGCGCTAATCAACTATTACTTGTTGAGTAATGGGTTGATGAGTCTTTTTGGAGGGTTAGTTGGGTCTAGAGGAATGGAGTGTGGACATTACAGACACAGTGAGACTTCAAGGGACAGAAGTGTGACCAGTGACTTCTTGCCCCAACTTCCTATCCTTGCCACACGATAGCTGACCTTGTTTAAAAACAAGAATGAAGAAATGTTGGTGTATTCTTTCCAACCACAGAGTCAGACGAAGCCACTAGTGAGCAGCTGGTATCATTTTAATTCTGCATGGCCTCATCCATCAGGAAGAATAGGGAAAGAAGGCAGAATTTTATCAATTTCCCAGTTCTTTGGAGCGCCTGGGGAAATATGTTGAAATATTTTAAGAATCAGATAGCTGCTAAATCCAACCATGTGATGTGGCAACCTGCATAGAAGTTGCTGCCTTCCGTGTGGATGGAAAAAATGAGCTCATGATAATGACTCAAACCCAGGGACATTGCTGTGTGACCACTGCCTTCTCTAGCTTCAGTCCTATTAAAAAGCACAAACAGGGCTCAGTGTGTACCAACCACGGTCACAGACAAGAATGTTGCCAGCTTCATAATCCATATCATTGGCCACCTCTCTATGAAGGAATTCACAAATTATGTATGATGATGTAATGATTTCTTATTTGTGTTACCTTTCAAAGCCTGGAGGTTGCTGTCTTCTTGGACACTGTATAGATGGTTATGCTTGACCCAGAAAGTTTCTGGATGCAAACTCTGGAAGACTTTAATTAGTATTTACATTAATATTTTATGTTAAGGAATCCGTATTTGTTTTTTAAAGACTTGTCACATTTTTTTTTTTAATTTGGCCTATTAGAGTCAAGGTCAGGCTTGTAATTCCAACTTAAAATGCTTACTTCATTTATTGTGATTTTAAGCTGAAATTTTTCATTGTATAAACATGTATCCAAGTACTTGTCATACATTGAAACATTTAACAGAGTTTACAGTTTATCATTCTTATAAGTGTATTAGTTATATAAGCATTGTTTAAGAACTCAGTAAAGTTTTACTAAGTCAAACTAATACAGAGAATATCAAATACATTACACTTATAAATGCTGCTAAAATTATTTAGGCTTAATTAGCAAAATTTGTAAACAGGATTAAACAAAAGCCAAAGTCCCTTTTAAAGTGATGTTTAAATTTGGTAGATTTATGAATAGTGGAACCTGAACACTTAAGGAAGGACAAAGTTTTTAACTTGGCAAAGTTAGTCATTTAGATATTAAAATCATACAGCAAAGTTAGTCATTTAGATATTAAAGTTGGCAAAGTTAGTTATTTAGGTATTAAAATCATACAGCCAAAGCAAATTTCCAAATTCTCACTTCTGCAGACAAAGAAATTCTGAAGACTTTTTTAAAAAAGCCAACGCTGACAAAATTAAATTTGAGTCACTAACTAAAGTTTGTCGTGTCTTCCTTCCTTTCCTGCCGCCTGTCCCCGCGGCTTCCTCGGAGCTGAGTCAGCTTCCTGACCTCAGACCTCGTCTTCTGGTCTGCTCCTGCGTGTCCTGCTGGTGTCCTTCCAGCCTCCCCTCAGCTGTGGCTTCCCTGAACTGTCAGTCACTGGGACAGATTCAACTGCGTATCCATTATTTACCACGCACTATTAACAGTGCCAGGCCTCTTAGATTTCTAAGAGATGATTTGAACTAAATCTTGGTTTATACAATGGGATTAAATCTATAGGGTTAAATCCGCAGTGTCCCCCAAAAGGCATCATCAGACCCAGGAACTCCACTTCCTGAGATGTGAGAGCCACTGACTCTTACCTCCCCAGCTACTTGTAAGAAAACCAGTTCCTCTGAAGTTCCAGGCTCACACACACCATTTGCCCTCACAGCCTCTTTCGTCTCACCACCTGCGCACCTCCTATGCCTTTGCTTTCACTTGTCAAAGACTTTGGCACTTAGACCTCTTAAGATCTACCAGGAGCCCAGATTCCCTGGTCATAGAGGTGACCTCCTCATCACCTCTCGGTTCCTACGCCAGCTCCTCCAGACCTCCTCCCCAGCACTACCTCGGTCACCCCCTGAACCTGGACATTACCAACTGTTGTCCAAGTTCAAAATGACTCACTTGGCCTCCTGCATCTTTCTCAGGGTCCACTTGTCCTGCCTCTTCCTCCAACTCACTGGTCATTTCTTACCTTCTCTTTCTTCCTTCTTTAGATTCAGGCCAGCACTTGGCACAAGCTGGAGCTCACAGTGGAAGGGCTAGCAGACCCTGGGGTTCCTATTCTCTAAGCATTCTATGGAGAGTCATACTTGACCCCAAATTTCTGGTTCACTAGGTTTTTCCCCCTTTTTGAGGGGAAAATACCAGCCTGAGTGTGGCCTCCAGATGGTCTGAATATGCATGTGTGCTGCACAGGGGCACCAGAGTAGCCAGCAGGAAGCCTGGGGGAAGTTGGGATGATGCAGCTCTTCTGACTTCAGAATCTCTGAATCACCCTTACCTCCCACACAGGCAGGCTCTTTTGTCAATCGTGCCACCAAACACAGGGTTGAAGGAGAGGGTTTTCCTTCCCCCCAGTCACCAGAATCTTCCCTGTCCTTCCATATGAACAATTGGAAGCACCATCACCACCACCAGGTTCGATCCCTGGGTCAGGAAGATCCCCTGGAGAAGGGAATGGCACCCCACTCCAGTATTCTTGCCTGGAGAATCTCATAGAGGAGCCTGGCAGTCTATGGTCCATGGGGTCACAAAGAGTTGGACAAAACTGAGTGACTAACATTTTCCCTGCCCCTCCATATGAACAGCTGGAAGCACTGTGACCACCACCTCTGCCAGCACCATCCCCACCGTCTCCATCGTCACGGCATCCCCAGCACCATCTCCACCATCTCCATCGTCACGGTGCCCCCAGCACCATCCCCACCGTCTCCATCATCACGGCGTCCCCAGCACCATCCCCACCGTCTCCATCGTCACGGCGTCACCAGCACCATCTCCACCTGCCATAGAGACTCCCACTTCTCCTTCAGGTCTCCACTCACCTTCACTTCCCTTACTCTTCAACCTAGATATGTGTTCCCTTCCTTCATAGAATTTAGCTTAGATTGCAGCTAGATTGCAACTAGATGCTCCCATGTGTGTGATTAATGCCCGTCTCTCTCATGAAGCCATAAAAAGAATTATTTAGCTCACTATTGTATTCTTAATGCTTACCCAGTAACTTGTATATGGTATGTGTTCAATCAAAACTTTTGAATAAATCAAGATACTCAGGAGATAAAGAACTACAAAATGGAGTGCAGAAAGAAGCTTGAAGAACCGAGGAGAAGTCAGGAAACACTATCAAACTTGGCAGGTAGATTCCAAAAGAAAAATGGAGGAGTGGGAGATAGTTCCTTCTGTTGAGACCTCATTTTGTGTTAATATCTCTGCTTGTAGTTTAATGTGTATTTGTTTAATGCTTTAACAAGTCTATGAGGCAAACATGACCTGCATTTTAAATATAAAGCAGCTCAGAAGGGTTTAGGACTTGCCAAGTGACAGTTAGGATTGGAACCTCAGTCTGTGTGATTTCAAAGTCCCTATGCCACGCCTGTCACTAGATCTCCATAGACAGCTTCCTATGCTTCATAATCTTGCTTGTCTTAGTAAGGATAATATTATTCAATGAGAATGTGAATAAGCACTCAAATCATAGAAAAGGCTAGAGTTTTTATAGCATGTGGGTGTGTATATGCCCCTATTTTGTTGCAAGACTTCTTCATACAAATATTGTCCATATGAACTGCACAGTTCAAGTGTGACTGCCTCATATGAGACTCTTAAGCAAAACAAACCTTTTTAAGTGATTTTTATGAATCAATATTCATTCCTGGCTTACAACAGTGTTTCACTTATTTTCTGCATACATACTAAAATACAGGTTCATAAAAAATGCTACTCTGGCTCTAGAGGACTTACATGAATCACTGCCATAAGTCAGCTTCTGGACGGACTTAGGGCGGACATCAACCATGACCCACGCACAGCACAAACACAGATCCAAAGCCCAATGGACTGGTTTCCAGGACTCAGCACAACCGGTCACATGCCTCCTCTGCAGCCTTGCAGGGATAGGGCAGCACGGCTTGTGAGGGCAGCAGCTTTGCCTGAGAGACGTGGGCTAAAATCTTGCCTCTTCCACGAGACTCAGGTTTTATGTCTGTTACAATGCCCCGAACCTGGTTAAGAGCTCAGTGTTAGCTGCTGTTTTCAATAAAGGCCCCAGTATTAGAGGGGCTTCCCTGGTGGCTCCATTGATGGTCTGCCTGCAGCGTAGGAAACCCAGATTTGATCTCTGGGTCCAGAAGATCTCCTGAAGAAGGAAATGTCAGTGCACTCCAGGATTCTTGCCTGGGAAATCCCATGAACAGAGGAGCCTGGAGGGATACAGTCCATGGGCTTGCAAGACTAAACCATCACCACCAGCAGCATTTAAACTGTGGGGATTTAGTTCCTGCTCTAGTTTGCTGTAGGTCAGTCAGTCTAATCAAGTTATTGATGGATCCGGAAATAAATAATGAGAACATTTGTCCTGAGGGAAAGGAATCTCACATAGTCACTTGGTCTGCCCACAGCCACCTTTCTATTTCCGATTCAAGGGGCCACTACCTGTAATCCTCCGCCTCCCCCCCACCCCACCCCGAATCTGGGAGAACAGGGCACTAGGGAACAGCAGGAATATCACTCACCAATCATGAACCTGCTCTGTGTCCAGTGGGGTCTGGTCCTCCCTTAACTGTGTACCTGTTGGACAATCCAGATTGACTTTTAGAAAGTTAGGATGCCATGACTCTTGTTTGTTATGAGAAACAATATTTAAAAGTGATTTAAAAACATGTCTGCTGTGAAAGTGCAGTAGAGAGGGTGTGTGATCCTCACCAGTTATCATCTCTGTAAAAGGAACTTCATAGGATTGTTATGAAGATTAGGCATCGGGCCTTCTGCAAAGCACAAGCAGTGCCTGACCTTTGAGAGTGCTATGAGCTGTTTGCTATGAGCTGTTTGTCAGTCAGTCAGTTCAGTCACTCAGTCGTGTCCGACTCTTTGCGACCCCATGAATCGCAGCACGCCAGGCCTCCCTGTCCATCACCAACTCCCGGAGTTCACTCAGACTCACGTCCATCGAGTCAGTGATGCCATCCAGCCATCTCATCCTCTGTCGTCCCTTTCTCCTCCTGCCCCCAATCCCTCCCAGCATCAGAGTCTTTTCCAATGAGTCAACTCTTTGCATGAGGTGGCCAAAGTACTGGAGTTTCAGCTTTAGCATCATTCCATCCAAAGGAATCCCAGGGCTGATCTCCTTCAGAATGGACTGGTTGGATCTCCTTGCAGTCCAAGGGACTCTCAAGAGTCTTCTCCAACACCACAGTTCAAAAGCATCAATTATTTGGTGCTCAGCTTTCTTCACAGTCCAACTCTCACATCCATACATGACCACTGGAAAAACCATAGCCTTGACTAGACGGACTTTTGTTGGGAAAGTAATGTCTCTGCTTTTGAATATGCTATCTAGGTTGGTCATAACTTTCCTTCCAAGGAGCTGTTTGTCAGTAAAGCCAAATGAATAAATGTATTTATTTTGTGGAAAATCAACTGGAGAAATGAAGCTGCCTGTCTGTATATGTACACACACATTCAGCATGTGAGTAATAATAATAACCTCAAAAATATGCAATGATAGGGTGAATGAGAAGAGAAATTGGATTGTAGGTCAATTGACTAAAGAACTCTTAGTTAGACACATGAAATTGCAGAGTGCAAACTGCGTTGGATAAAAATTCAGATGATGTGAATGGCTGTGGACATCTGGGTAGATTTCCCCCCCACTCATTCCAAAAAAGCATCTGTTTCTGTTCTTAAGCTGATTGCCAGGAAAATAACCACATAACAGCTGCCACTCAAATAATCGGATCCCAAACCTATCTTTCTGGTCCAGTGAGGGCAGAAGACCCAATAGGCAAAGAAAAGCCTTATCCAAAGTCGACCAAATACCAAGTCACTGACCCTCCTCTTGTCTCACTCTGAAAGGCAGAAGGTTGTCAAGAAAGAATTATTCCTTGAGGGACCTGGGAAGGACTAACTGGGCAGAAAGTCTCCATGAAAGTGGTGCCATAGAAAGTATTCACTTGGATGAATAAGGCCCTTGGATAAAAGTAAATACACTAAGGAATAAAAATATTATGGGCTTTCAACTTTAGGATGAATACTGTTTCCTTCTTGCCAACTTTATGAGCTCAGTTTCTCTCAGGAAATGAGGGTGTTGGGGACACAGGTGGAGGTGCGATTTGTGAGCAGAGGGTGTGGCCTCAGGCAGTTCAGTTGGGACGATGAAGGCCAAGTGCTGGGGAGCAGGGGGACCCCTGCAGCAGCAGAGAACAGAGTCCAGGAAAAGGGAAGGGGCCGAGAAAGGTGTGGGGGGAACCCAGGCCAGGAAAACCTCATTTGAGGAAGTGTGTGTATCTTTGTCAAAGGAGGGTTCCAGGCCAAACCCGCAGGCCCAACAATAACTTGTTGTTCCTGTTGGAGGGGAGAAGTCCCGGGCTCTGGGAGGGGAGGGACTCTTATTCTCAAGGCTGTGGCCAGCTCTGCCAAGGACACTCACTTCCCCTGGCATCGAGACGCAGGGGAAGAGCTACTATGCCTGAAATCACAGAAGGTTGGGCAACTGAGCCTGCCCCATCTCTGCCAGGAAGCTCTGTCCTGCTGCGGGCCACCCAGGGAGTGACTGTGCTGAAATTCCACTCTTGCCTCACATGTTTCCAGAAATTTCAGTTTTAGGAAATGAAAGGGACTGCTCCGGAGAACCTGAACTTCCTACGGTGTTGAAACCGCCCCAGGCTGGCACAAGTCATCGTGCAGGAAGCCAGCCCAGAAAGTGGGGACCTGAAAAGGGAGGCTGGCAAGACAGCGGGGCATCAGGCCCCTGCAGGCATCAGGCCTTTGCTTCCTGTCAGCCGTAATTATTCAGCGTGTCCTTCTATCAGGCAGGGAGTTTGTGGCCCGGGGTGAACAGCACAAAGTCATGGCCCCTGCCCTTGAGAAGTTCACAGTTTAAAAAAAGAACAAATACAAGAAAACAGACTCACAGATACAGAGACCAGTCTCACGGTGGCCAAAGGGGAGAGGTGGGGGGCAAAATGAGAGGGGGATTCAGGGGCACACACCCCTGGGGTAACATGAAGGTACGAGGATGTAACGCACAGCACAGGCGTTACGGCAATGTTCTGTAACAACTTTACGTGGAGTGTGCTCTATAAAAGTGTCAGATCACTACGGTCAACACCTGAAACTAATTTAATACTGTGAGTCAAATATACTTCAATCGAGAACAGAAATTCAGTCTTACACACGCAAGTAATTCCAAGAGGAACAACACAAACATTACAAGTAGGCGGCAGTCTCTCCGCATCCCCGTGAGAGAATCGTGAACCCCATTTTGCAGATGGGCCAATGGAGGCTCATAGAAGTCAGAGGATCTAGTAACACAGTTTAGAAACACAGTCAGGATCTGACTCTCAGACACCTAATTCTTTCTGTTAGCTGGCTTGGTCTCTACCACACGCATGTCACCAGGGTGAGCACTTGAATACCTGTTTACACGGGTGAAGAGCTGCACAAACAGTAGATGGATTTGCCAAGGGCAGCAGAATGGAAAGTGACAGGAAACAGTGGCCCCTCTCTTATGGGGTTGGTGGTTTTATGCACATCAGTGTTTCTGGACCTCGGTTTCTTGAGAAAGTTGCATTTTTGCAGGGTTGTTAAGATAAACTTAGATAGTAGAGGTGAAAAGTAGTTTGTAAGTTAAAACCACTGTTTCCATGCTTAATATTCTCGCTACTACTTTTCAGCTTTGCAAGAGATAGTACTGCCTTGGAAGCAAAGAGCAGGCACACTGACTGCCCAGTTGGAAAGCGGTGCGTTCCCCAAGTTCAGGCTCCTCCATTACACACCCCACTGTGTGTGCGGCCTCCTCACCCTGCCCTGTGGAAAGCTGGGCTCAGTGAACTACCCACAGTGCTGCTGCGCTAGCTGCTACCCTGGCCGAGAGAGAGAAGCTGGTCTCCTGTGTTCTGTCAGTACCCGTGGGACTGTGACAACGGGACTCTGGAACATGGCCCCTCATAACCAGCCTACATGCCCAGAAAACGGAAAGATGGAAATATTTGGTGAGCAGCATTAATGACCTACGCTTCCCCGGTGGCTCAACAGTAAAGAATCTGCCTGCAGTGCAGGAGACTCGAATTTGAACAGGATCAGGAAGACCCCTTGAAGAAGGAAATGGCAACCCGCTCCAGTATTTTTGCCTGGGAAATCCCATGGACAGAGGAGCCTGGTGGGCTACAGTCCCTGGGGTCACAAAAGAGCTGGACACAACTGAGCGAGTAAACAACAATAGCAACAAACAATGACCTACATAAGCAAACATGTAAATATACAATGTGTCGAGTGATGATAAATACTATGGAAAAAATAGAGTAGTGTATGGGGAGAGGGACTGAGGGCATGTGAGAACGGGCATCAATCAGGAAAGCTTAGGTTATGCTGCTGTAACAAGTGTAGAGTCCCCCGTGGGTCCAGACAAGTCTCCAGGGAAACCTCGGTCCAGGTAGTGACTCAGCAACTGAGCTGATGTCGGTTGCACCACCCTGTGGTCAAATCATCTGGAACATGTGCTCTGCCCTGTGACTGCAGAAGAGGGCAGACATCAACGTTATTCACTGACTCTGAAGTGCTTCAACCCGGGAGTGACACGATCCATGCTCAAAGTCATTGTCTGACGCTTCCAAAGTTCAGAAAATACGGAAGTAAAACCGATGCAACACTTAAATAGAAATTAGTAACCTCATTTGCTGTGTAAAATAAGTTAAACTAAGCTTTGTTTGTGTGATCCCTTGGGAAATGTTCAAGTCTGGTCTCTATCTGTGTTTGATTTTAACAGAAGCAGTAATGATGGGCAAGGAAGTACAATCTCCATGAAAGCGATCAGGTGATATTTGGATAAAAACCTCGACAGAGAGAGGGAGTACCATGGGGCCATCGAGGGAGTGAGTGCCCTGGGTGGTGAGAATAGCCAGGGTAGGAGATGAGGAGGTGCAGACAGGTCCTGCAGGATCTGTGGTGTCACAGCTCTTGGGCAGCATGGGAAGCCCCAAGTGGGTACAGAGTGGAAGTGTGACTCGGGCCAGTATGCTGAAAGGACCCTTTTCAGTTGCTCTCTAAGAACAGACCATCTCAGTACCCACTCTTTCAAACCAAAAGCCCCTGTATTCCATAATCCAAGCTTTGCTGAGGGGTGGGGCAGGCAGAGCCCTCCTAAAGCCTGGCTCTCTCATAGGTAACTTTTAATTGGTCTCTGAATATTGGTGGTGGTTGTTCAGTCACTCAGTGTGTCCAACTCTTTGTGACCCCATGGACTGCAGCTTGCCAGGCTTCCTTGGCCTTCACTAACTCCCAGAGTTTCCTCAAACTCATGTTCATTGAGTAGATGACACCATCCAACCATCTCATCCTCTGTCGTCCCCTTCTCCTCCTGCCCTCAAATTTTCCCAGCATCAGGGTCTGTTCCAATGACTTGGCTCTTCGCATCAGGTGGCCAAAGTACTGGAGCTTCAGCTTTAGCATCATTCCTTCCAATGAATATTCAGAGTTGATTTCCTTTAGATCTCCTTGCTGTCCAAGGGACTCTCAAGAGTCTTTTCCAGCACCACAGTTCAAAAGTATCTATTCTTCGGTGCTCAGCTGCCGGGAGCCAGCGTGAGGAGCTCCGCCTTTGGCAAAGGTCATGAGGAAGGAGGCTCGACATACGCAAAGGCGGGATCAAGCCTCAGGAGTCCCCCTGGAAATTCTCGAGCATCTACCCCCATAACCAGAGCCTGCCTACTTTACCACTTTGTGCTCTCACCTACACCTCTGACTTTACGGGTGGCTGGCCCCACCACCTCTTTCGGAGAAGGAGTTAACTTAGAGCTCCAGTTAATAATAATTCCTGGGCGTGACAGGAGTGTTCCAAACTTAGAAACTCCTCTGAAGGTTCTCTAGCCTGCCTGACAGGCTTGTCCGGCCACATGTGATTGCTCACAGCCTCCCAACCGTGAGAGGCATGAGATGCTTTAAAACTTCTAAAAACAGGTTCTTTAGAGAAGTTAGAAAACTATTAGTATAGTATAGTGGGCTGATTAGAAATTGTATTGGTGAAGGGTTTTTCATTTGTTGAGCCAATGTTTACTGCTAAGTCTCCACATCCCCTGCCCTTACACACATTAATGAATATATAGAAGCAATAAGTATTAACCTTTGATATTAATCACATTAGACCTTAGGCTAAGCAAATTCTTTCCTTAATTAAAACCCACTAGACCCTCACCCTATATTAATGTAACTTTATCTGGTACCTTCAGAAGGTGGCGTCTCTTTTAATAATCATCATCCCTGGAGAAATAAGTGTTCTGGTTGACTGACCACTGTCACAAGGAGAGGGTCATAAATTGTCAGCAGGCCCCCTGGCCAGAAGATGATGTAACACCCCTAAGACCTCTGTATACATTTGTATGAAGCACCTGACTTTAATAAAAGTCAGGACTGCTGACCCCACGTGACTTTTGTATCACATCTCAGTGTATAAAAACAGACCCTGGAAAAATAAAAAATGGGATCAGTTCCTCGAAAGACTGGTCTCCCCATGTTGTTCTTTCTCTCACCTTCTGGCTGAATCCCTATCTGGAACGTGGAGGCTCGTCAAGCCTACTAATTAGGCCTGGGCTTCTAAGATCTGACCGGGGAGGCCTTAGTGTCTCCTCTCCTTCGGGAGAACGGGAGGATGCCTGCAGCCTACGTAAGTGACATAAATTCCTTGCCTTGGAATTTTATTGGCTTTCCACGTAAACCAAGTTATTCAGCCTCTTTTCTCCACTGAATTTTCCTGCTGAGCTATCCTCATTCTATTACTCTTTATATCTCTAATTAATATTTAATTAAAGCTATCGTATCCTGATCGCCAAAGCTGTCTCCCCTTCGAATTTCCCTGGATCCACCAGGGCTGGACCCCGGCACTCAGCCTTCTTTATGGTCCAACTCTCACATCCATATATGGCTACTGGAAAAACTACAGCTTTGACAAGATGACCTTTGTTAGCAAAGTGATGTCTCTCCTTTTTTTTTTTTTTTTTTTTTTACAATTCTTGGCATTATTTTATATGCTCTTTCAGAATGTATCAATTCTCCATTTCACCGTGAATAATTACTGGGAAGAAGCTGCCTATTCAGTCACTCTCAGAGATCTGATCCCATTTGCAAATAGTCACTTTTCAATGATGTGCTTTTTATGCTACCATCAGCTTTGGGTATTCTAGAGAAAACAGAGAGAAAACCAGAGGCATTTGGTTTTCTCCTTCTGAATCCCAGGCTGAAAAAGAAGCCTCTTTCTGAGCGTGCCCTTCCGTGGCAGAAGGAAAGAGAACGAGATAAAGGGCCACGCAGCATGTGTTCAAGCTTCTCTTGGAAATTAGCACAGTGTCACTTCCACCCACATTCCAGGCCAAAGCAAGACATCAGGCCAAGCCTGACAACAGTGCATGGAGTGTGTTCCATCCACAGAGGGTGCTACTCAGAGTGAGCACGCATGATCTACCATAGTCTCTGAATCAAGTCAGTCTGGTCTGAGATCCCTGCAGGAGGTCTCCAGCTTAGAAGTGCAGGTTCCAACCCAGTGTGGGGCTCTCTGGGGAGGGGGACAAGGAGGCTGAGAGCCCAGTCTCGGCATCACTCACTCTCCAAGGCAGAGTGAGGCCAGGAAAGGAATTAGGAGAGGAAAGGATATAGGGAGCAGAGGAGAACCTCCAGGTCACAAAGTTTGCGAGAGAGGTTCACCAAAGAGAGGGGGTCTGCAGGGGAATGAAGGATCGGTTGCCTAGATGAGGGGTGACCAATCCCACTGGGACAGTCTTTGAGCCACTGACCTCCTGCCTCAAGTCACCAGGATATGGAAAAGTGAGCAAAGCCAAGCCATGCCTGTAGCTCAGCCTGCAGCTCTCCCTGGTGTGGCCTGTCCGGTCCCATCACACTTTGCTGTGCACAGGTCACTGTCACTGGACTGCCAGGTAGCAGGCCCAGTGCTGCATGGAGGAGGAAGGGGAAGGCAGGATTCAGGCAGGGGTGTGAGGTACCCATGCCAGCATGTGTGCTGAGAGCAGGGTGCCCAGTGGGAAGCTGTCCGAGGCCCAGGGGGCCCAGCTCTGCTCCTGTGACCTGCTAGGTGGCTGAGGACAGGGCACCTGCCTCGGTCTCTCCCAGCCCTCAGGTCCCCTGGCCATGCCTGAGAGCTGGGTCAGCTTTTCTCCCATGAATGACCTGAGAAAAACAAAAGGCAACAAAACTGGAGTAAACATCATATTTTAACAGCAAGGCAGGGCTGTGCCGGTTTATTCTGTTGGCAACAGAACACACAGCTGAACCTCTCGGGCTGGCTCGCGGCTGCTGGCTTGGCCTGGGCTTAACACCACATCAAAGAGCCCCAGCGCCGTGCTCTCACTCAAGGGGGCCAGCCAGGGTCACTACCCTGCTGCCTCTGGACTGTCCTGGTCTCAGCCACGGAAGTCTCAATTCCCGGGAAATTGCTCCGTCCTGGGCAGTTCATCCTGCAGTGAACCGCAGACACATGCATCCCAACGTCAGGTAGACCCAAGTTCAAATCCTGCATGTGCTGCGTCACCTCCGAGCTATGATCTTAGGGAAGTCACTTGCTATCTCAAAGCAGGGGTAACGTTTGCCTCGTGCGATCTGTTAGAAGGTCTAAGTTCTTCCCTAACCGGGCACAGTGTCCCCATCACTTGTGTTCTTCCGTGTCACTGGCCGCTGTGCTCTTTTCCAAGCATGCAGAGCTCACGCTTCCTGCTCCTCCGTCAGGGAGAGCCTGGGTGTTCGCACACAGGCCCCTGCTTGCCGTCGGGCCCCGCAGCTGTTCTCGCCTGAGGTCTCTCCTGCCGGCTCACTGAGGCGTCTCCCAGGCACGCTTCGTCTTCTCCCATTTCGTCCCCTTCTTAGTGCTGAGCTGGAGCCGGAGCTGTCTTGTCCACTTGTGATAGGGGCAGGCAACCTTTGAACATGGCTCCCCGGGACCCCCACTACTGCTTGTCTCCACCCCGTAAGTGGGCGCAGGACCTAGGGACATACTTCTCACAAAGAGCATGTGGCAACGTGATGGCATGCTTCTGAAATTGAGTCCCACAGATGCAGCTTCTTCCTCCCCTTTCTCTTCCCTTCCCTCTGTCTCTCCCGCCTCCACCCTCCGCTTGCTTGTTCTGTTGAAGCCAGCTATCCTACTGGAGAGAGCCGTCTGCCATCAACAATCTGCAAGATGCTGAATCCTGCCGACGACTATGTGAATGAGCGTGGAAATGAACTTCACCTCCCCCCGCCGCCCTGCTGCTTGCTTAACTCGAAGGCAACTGCAGCCCTGACTCACACCCCGGCTGCAGTTGTGGGTGAAACTCTGAGGCAGAAGGCGCCGAGCGGAGCCACGATTCCTGACCCGCAGAAACTGTGACGTAAGACTTGTTATTTTAAGTCACTAAGCTCAGGGGTCATTTGCTCTGCAGTAATCAAGGACTAGTGCAGCGTTGCACTCTTCATTTCCCCCCGTAGATTCCTGGCGCCCTGAAGAAGGGAGTATGCCTATCTGGTTCATCCAGAGCACAGAACAAAGTCTGGTGCACAACAGTTGCTCAGTTATTGAATGAGCACATCGTAAGGACACAGACCGCTCACAAGGTGTGTCAGGACAGATGGAATAAATACGTGTTGAATGAATGACTCAGTGACCAATTAAACATGAAAACGGTTGGGAAGAGAGAGTGTCTGGGCAGACTTATCTGTAACTATCCAGTGTCCGGGCCCCTATTGTGGGCTCAGAAGATGCAACAAGGAATATGTTAGTAACTGAACAAACTCAGGCATAGATTTAATAAGGGATAGATAAGAAGTGGTGTTTGGTGTTGACACACTGAATGAGAAATATCAGTCAAACTTCTGATAGGCATTCAGAAAGAAATCTAGCTTTTTACAGAATATTAAATGAGAAAAGTATTTCACAGAATATGTGTATATCCTATTTTTGTAAAAACACACATATACACACGTCTGGAAGGAAATGTACCAAAATGTCAAGTGTTGCTTGGTGGGTGGTAGGATTACACTGGTTTTCATTTTATTTATTTTTTTTTGCTTATCCATATTTTCTACAACAAACAGAAGAAACAATAAATCTATTTCCACTTATTCTTAAAAAGTGATTTAAGAGCCCACAGCGGTTTTAAGTCAATACCCAGGTGGAAGAGTAACCATATGAGAGGGAGGGGAAAGGATTTGGTTGCTGTGGGCAAAACCCTAGGCGTTTGTAAAGCAAGATTTCTGGTTGGGCTAGTGAGAAAGCATTTGGTGTTGACTATCGGCAGCGATGACCCCTCCTCTGTGGCCACGTTCCCTCTGCCTGGCCCTACAGTCCCCATCTCTGAAACGTGTCTCAGGCCCGCTTTTCATTTCTGGCCACCACACCAGCCTAACCATTCTTTTATGCACACTCGCATGTCTATTGCCTTATCTAGCATTTGCCCAGCCCCAGAGGCTGTCTTGCATTGGACAGCTAGACTAACATCCCAGAATTGTTTTGGTCATCCTTCTTAATACAGGCTGGGCATGAAATCATGAGCTTAAAACTGCTTCAGCCTTCATCTCATCCCCGAATGAACTTGACCAGACTTTCACTTCCCATCGAGAAGTGAAACACAGGAAACCGTGTTATTTCCAGTATAGCCACTACCTGTTTCTCCAAGTTCTGCCTCAGAATTCCTCCAGCAGTGACTCCCTTCATGGCTCCCTTCATAGTATTTCAGGCTTACTTGTTACTCTGGCAGGCTGTTTGTGAATAGCTATTCAGCAGCTGACACATGTGACCGTGATCTTAGGCCTTATTTTTCTGAAGCAGCAGCCACACAGGGAACACTCACTGTGTTGGAGGAGTCAGATCTCCACGGGGGTATGAGCTGCATCTCGCTCCCCCAGGATGTGGGAGCCCGTTGGCGCAGGCGCTGCTGCCTTGGGTGAGTGACTTTGGGGCGCTCTTGGGATGGCGGGGCTCAAAGGCAGTGTCTGCTGGCTCTGCGGAACCTCTTCCCCACAAGGTGGCCTGGGCTGTGCTGGCCGCCTGGGGCTTAGACACCATGAATCTCTCCAGCTAGCAGGCAAAGACAGACACTTCTCCAAGACTGTGCAGTGCCGTTCAGTTTTAGGAATGCTCAGCAGCATCCACTTGCCTCAGCTTTGACGCATGGAAGCCTCTATTTCCTCTCGACTGGGACCATGTGACTGGTTCCAGTCAACCAACCAGCTGTGGGCAGAAGTGACAGAGCACAGTGAGTCTCCCCCAGCCCGAGCCAGGCAAACCCGCTGCGCCCTGCTGCCGCTCCTGTGGGTGTCAACAGCGAGACCGCGCGGAGACGCCAAGCGCCCGAGCTCAGCGGTCTGGACAGTCTGGACGCCGAGTCCCGCAGGGGGCCCTTGCCCTGAAGTGTCACCGAGCCCTGTTTGGGGATCTGTTTGTTCTGCACTGAAACCTAGCCTATCCCAACTAATACACAACCAGTTCTCGATTCTGACACATTATTCTGATTTAATGACCTTTTTAATTAAAGGCAGGCAAATGTGTGGTTGGTTTCTTTTCAGCAGCACCGCGGTTCTGGAACACGCGATGGACTGGGGGACACGGCCTCACCCAGACTGCTTGCTGCTTCTGAGGCAGGACTTGCTTTGCAGAGTGAAGCAGGCCAAGCGGCCGCGTTTCCTGTCAGTGTCGCTGTCCACACAGTCCTGAGGTCACAGAAATACACATTCATCAGATGAGATGACACTGGGTGAAGTTTTGTTTTCAGCTTCTAAATTAAGAGTTTTCCTTTGAATTACTACATATATTATGCATGCTGCTGCTAAGTCGCTTCAGTCGTGTCCAACTCTGTGCGACCCCAGAGATGGCAGCCCACCAGGCTCCCCCGTCCCTGGGATTCTCCAGGCAAGAACACTGGAGTGGGTTGCCATTTCCTTCTCCAATGCATGAAAGTGAAAAGTGAAAGGGAAGTCGCTCAGTCGTGTCCGACTCTTCGAGACCCCATGGACTGCAGCCCACCAGGCTTCTCTGTCCATGGGACTTTCCAAGCAAGAGTACTGCAGTGAGTTGCCATTCCTTCTCCAATATTATGCATACACAAATAATAAATACATTGTTTTACTGACATCTTCTCTGCACTCCAGTGTATTAAATTATGCAAATGTATGGGTCACACAGAAATAATTATTTTGAAATGTTGAGTTTGCATAAACATATATATTTTAAGTTGTATTTTAACTAATTATAATTAGACTGCATTACATTTTGTATGTTGGCTATAGAATGTTTAAAGACATTCTTATGTGCCTCTAATCCTAGCCCAAGTAATTACTACATGCCTCATTTTATAGGGTTTTTATTAGGGAATGCTTAGTGAAAGTTTCACTTTGCCTTTGCCTTTAAATTATGTTCTTTTACAGCATAATGTAAATTTTATTGACTTTAGTGTTTGTTTTTAGCATACTTACTTTCACCATTGTTAAATAAAACATACATTCCCTTAAGATTTAATTAAAAGTTTTTAGAGAAGGGGGAATAATAGTTATACATACTTATAATAGGAAATACCAAAAAAAGAAAAGAAAATGAAAACCACTCACAATGCCGCCCACCAGATGGTGCGCCCCCTCCTCCCCCAAGTCCAGATGGGCTCCTGCTGCTCAGAAACTGCATCCTGCCTTTCACTGCCCGTGTCATCCTCTTCCAATGATTTTTAGAAGCTTCCTCATACTCCAACATCTGTATGTACTGTAATTTAAACATATTCCTGTTGTAGAGCGTTTGTAGCTCAGCACTGTTCTGAACACTGGGACGAATATACTAACACATCAGAGGCAGAACAATGCCCCTGTCCCAGAGATGCCCGCGTCCTAACTCTGGAGGCTCTGAACGTGTGACTGCATGGTGAAAACGTGTGACTCTGAAGGCATGATTCAGTTAGGAACCTTGAGATGGGGAGATTCTCTGGGTGGGCCCAATCTAATCACACGGGTCTTTGAAAGAAGAGAACCTTTCCCAACTGTGGTCAGAAAAAAAAAAGATGTGACAACGGTATCAGAGTCAGAGGGAGGCCACGTTGCTGGATTTGAAGACGGCAGACGGGGGCCGCGAGCCAAGAAATGTAAGCTGCTTTTAAAAGCTGGGGAAGTCGAGAAAGGAGCAGATTCTTCCCCAGAGCATCACCTTGCTCTAGGTGGTAATTCCTAAAGGAATTCCGCCTTGCCAACACCTTGATTTTGGCCCAGCAGAACTTGTGTTGGATTTCTGACCTACAAAGTTGTCAGATGATACATTCGTATTCTTTTAAGCCACTAAGTTTGTGGGAACTTTTTAAAGCAACAACAGAAAACTGATACCTGATTTTTGTGCATGAATTTTTTTTTTTTTTTTTACTGTTTTCCTTAAGAGTCAATTCCTGGAAGTTTTCAAGGTACCTAATACACATTGCCAAACATGCTGCCATCTCATCAGCAACGTATAACGGCCTGCTTCGCCTGGCCACTACTCAACCTGAGATTTAACGTCCTATGTATCCTGTTGTTTTGTGTTCATTTAAACTGATGTTAGTAATTACATCGGATACTAATGGTAGCCAAGCGTTTACTATGTGCCAAGCACTATCTGAACACTCATTTAATCCTCAGGCTTCCCTGAGAGCTCAGTTGGTAAAGAATTCACCTGCAATGCAGGAAACCCCAGTTTGATTCCTGGGTCGGGAAGATCCTTCCCTGAAGGGACAGGCTACCCACTCCAGTATTCTTGGGCTTCCCTTGTGGCTCAGCTGGTAAAGAATCCGCCTGCAATGCAGGAGACCTGAGTTCAATCCCTGGGTTGGGGAGATCCCCTGGAGAAGGGAAAGGCTACCTTCTCTAGTATTCTGGCCTGGAGAATTCCATGTACAGTCCATGAGGTTGCAAAGAGTGGAACACAACTGAGCGACTTTCACTTAATCCTCACAACTCTATGAAGTATGTTACCATTGTTATCCCTATATTACAGAAAGAGGAAACCGAGGCACAGGAAAGTTAGTTCAGTTCAGTTCAGCTGCTCAGTCATGTCGGACTCTTTGTGACCCCATGGACTGCAGCACGCCAGGCCTCCCTGTGCATCACCAACGCCCGGAGCTTGCTCAAACTTAACAATGAGAAAGTTAAATATATGATAAAGCTGGAGTTAAGACCCCACAAAGTCTGGTCCCAAAGGGGATGTTAATTGGTAAGTCTTCCACTAAAATCAAAGCTCCTGGAAGGCAGGGTTGGCCTCCTCTGCTGCTTCGCTTACTCTAGGCGTCCACAAGTTTCCCAGGTGGTAGTATTATTCAACATCATGACGACTGTCCTGAAGAGCTCTGTACATGGAGCTTAGCCTGTAAAAGCAAGGAAGTATGTTTAGTACATAAAGAACTGTGGTGATTCTTTTGCCTTTGCTTGTGGTCAGCCACAGAATAATGGAATTATTCTCTAATCATGAAGACTCACCTCTTCAGCTACGAGATACTGGTGCTCACACATGTCCCTCCACTCACTCCTTCCCACACACTCCCGTGATTCACACACTACGCCAGACAATGAACAGGACACGAGGGGAGGACCGTGTCAGCTCTGAGGCTGCCACACAAACCCCACACAGCAGTAGCCGAACAAGCAGATGCGTGTGCTGCCGCCGCGAGGCCTGGCCCCTGCTGTCCTGTTACCGGAGCAAAGGCCACAGACATTCTCTGCGAGGGACTGGATGAGCATCTCAGGCTGTGCACTGCTGGGTGGAGTCAGCAGTCGCTGTGTTCCAGGATGACCTGATCCACACAACAGTCCACAGGCCATGACATGCCACCAACAGTGGGCATCCTGTCCCTTCTCTAACAGACTCACCCCGCTCAGGTCTCCGCTGCCCACCCGCCCGGGGAGATGCACTGCCCTGTGTGCCAAGGCTCAGGTGCCTGCAGGTGACCCCCAGGCCTGCCTGCTCCCTTTCTGCCCAGTGGTCCCTGCCCCTGGCACCCCACACACATAGGCTCAGCTCCCCCCACATCTTCTCTATGGCCACCTCGTCTCCCATGTCAGCTGGCTGTGGCTGGCCTGGCTGAGGGCACCGGGCAGGTCACAGCCTGACCAGCCCTCGGGGCTCGTCTGACCACCTTCCTGCCTTCACGCCATCGTGGCCACTGCCTCCCCAGCAATTTCTCCCGTCTTCTCAGCCACTGCCTCCTCTTCGAAACAGGGGCCTTGGCTCAGAGCTCTGGCCCCATCTCCCAAAGAGGCCCCTCTAGAACCGTCCACAGAGGCCAAGGATGGACACCCCCACTACCTCCAGCCCTAAACTCCCACAACCTTCAGATTTCTTGAGGCCACAGTCCCCGCGCTGTCTGCATACGAGGTGCCAGCCTCCCCCAAGCCAGCATGTACCTGTCCCCTACATGGGGGCTGGTCCCCATCCAGCCCCACTCCCCACTCCCACAAGCCCCTGGTAACCTCTATTTCTTGACTAACCCCGACCACACTAAACTCTTCATCACAGTGGAATCACGTACTCCTGGCCCTTAGTAACTGGCTACTACACTCGGCTTCTTTTCCGAGTTCACCCGCGCTGCAGCAAGCGTCAGAACTCTCTTCCCTCCCGAGGCTGACCAGTGCCCGCTGTGCACTCACCGCAGTCTGCTTACTGTCTCCCGTCGGTGGACACTGGGGTTGTTTCCGCCTTTCGGCTACTGTGAACAGTGCTTCAGTGAACACGGTGCACAGGGTTTGTTTCTGTTCCTTTGGGTGCACACCTAGAACCCAAACGACTTTTCAGTACTATTCAGTTCTAAGGACGGGGTCAGTAGCCTGAGCGTTCCAGCAGCCATGCATGCCAGCTGGTGCTCCCTGCAGGAGGGCAGTCCCAGATTACAGCCCACTTACCCTCCAGTACTCTTGCCTGGAAAATCCCATGGATGGAGGAGCCTGGTGGGCTGCAGTCCATGGGGTCGCTAAGAGTTGGACACGACTGAGCGACTTCCCTGTCACTTTTCACTTTCAAGCATTGGAGAAGGAAATGGCAACCCACTCCAGTATTCTTGCCTGGAGAATCCCAGGGATGGGGAGCCTGTTGGGCTGCTGTCTATGGGGTCACACAGAGTCGGACACGACTGAAGCGACTTACAGCAGCAGCAGTACCCTCCTCACCCAGGCCCCACAAGACCATGAGAAAGAAAAAGCAAGCGAAGCTGACATCCCACTCAAATTCCAATAAAGACACAACATGTAAAAATAAGCCATTTTTATTAAAAGTTGAAAAGTTTTCAAAGTTTATACATGCAATCAGGTAATTCCAACATCAGGTGAATCTCTAAAATCACTGACAAGCAAATACACACTGGCCTGGTGACTACGCACCAGCTCTGTGACCTGCTCAGAGCTCGTCTGTGGACTCGGCCTGCTCGCTCGGAGGGAACCCTGACACACTTACCAGCATGTCCCTGTTGCTGCCGCCCCCCGGGACTGGCCTGATGGAGACGAGGGAACATGCCTGCCACGTGTCAGCAGAACAGCGCTGGGCTCTGCTCCACCCCGCAGCCGTGCCCACCAGGACCGGTGTGTCCAGGCAAGTGACTGGCAGTGATGTTCCCAAAACCGGAGGCTTGTTTCAACAAAATCTCCCCACCTGAGCCGTGGGCCAATTATGACAGCATACCTGGGAATGCTACCCGATCAAGGTGGCTTTTTGCAAGCTCCCGGGGAGCCGATGCTCATGGAGGTGGACCCACCACAGCCCCTTCTTTCCCCACTCTTACCTTCTTAGATGCCGTCCTGGTTCCGATGTGAATATCTGGCATGTCGACGCATTTCTGGAGTCATGAGGCTTTGTTTCTATCACCGATTTGTGAAGGGTTAAAAAAACAGAGCACCCAGATTTCATAAAAAAATTTATTTTCATATAAAAGTGCCAAAATATCCACCAACGTCAATCTATCTCAACACCAGTTTACGCTAGTCACCCAAACACAAGCCTCTTTATTCACATTGTTTAGACTCGAATCCTTTTCATACGTTCCCACAGTAGCTCGAGTCTCTCGACAGTGGGAAGTTTGCATTCCTGTTCGCTGTGCTAGTCCATATGTCCAGGTCCATGTAGGCACGGAACGGGTTAAACCCGGGGTAATACTCCTTGCACATGACTGCCTGGTTCTCCATGTGAGCCGAGTGTTCCGTGGTGGGGTTGATGGCGCAGCAATTCTCATACACGTCGCTTTGCGGGGCCCAGATGGAACCAAAAAGTCCAGACATTGGAGACAAGCTTCGGGTGCTTGTGAGGTAGGGCTGAGGCATGCACGAGGAGGGGGGAGAAAGGAAACATGTAAAGAAATAAAGAAGCCTTAGAAAGCAAAGTCAAGGCTGACTGCATCCTCGGGGCTACCGCAATGGAATGGACCCCGGCCGCCTGGATGCCACCACACTATCCTCAACCACCTTGGTGTCTCTAACTCCTTTACTCAAACAGAAGGTCATGAAATTCCCATCCAACTAGATAAGCTCATTTCAGGTCGAATGCCCTCTATCTGTAAAAACGCGGTGGAGCAGGTATGACCGGGGGGAAGCCCTCCAGACCAACGGGTGACCCTGCCTGACCTTCCTGGAAGGTTCATCTCCTCTCCTCCCGCAGGCAGAAGGTCAGCGGGGCCACAGGAGCCCACCTGCCTCCCGAAGGGCTTCCTGGCCCAGGTGCAGCGTCACTGACAACCCTCTCTCCTTGATGCGGTTTAGGGCATCCTGACTGCCAACGTCTGCAGGCCCCCGTCCATCCGTCCACCTGGGAGGCTCCTGCAGAGAGGAGCTAGCGACCCAGGGGAGCAAACTAGGCTCCGGCGCATCTGCACCCAACCCTAACCCAGGATGACGGGGGCGGCGGAAGAACCCAGGGCACAGCAGGGCAGGCGGCACTGACCGGAGAGCTGATGAGACTGGCGTGTCCCCAGGCGGTCGGCACGCTGGGGGGGCTGCCCCAGGCAGACGGGGAGCTGTGGTCAATGAAGTCCGTCTGAACCTCAGCAGGACAGGGGAAGCCGCTGGGGTAGTTCATGCCTTCTGCAAAGAGCGGAGACATCAGCAGAGCAGAACACGGTTCAGGAGAGAATGGAATTCTCACCCTCAGGCAATAAGCTTTCAAGGACTTACTGTGTTGACAAGTTAAAGACAGACATAAAATAATTACTCCATGAGACACAGCACCTGGTAAGCCCTCAGTGAGGAAGTTCTTCCTCTGGGCTTCATTTTCTGTGTGTGATAATCTGGCGGGACTCTGTAATATACAGAGTATGCTGTAATACTGCTATGCTTTATAGTAGTAAATACTACTGTACACTTAAGAGTGTCATGGTTCTTTCTAGTCCTTAAACTTTTCTTTTATTGCCTGTCATGCCAACGTTGGCCATCTGCACATACACCACATGCACTGATAAAGGCAGGAGGAGACCAGGCATTTCTCAGACGGCAGTAAGAAGGCATAAACACAGCCTCACGCACAGGAAGACAGCAACCACAGCACCCCCTTGTGGTTGCCATGGAGCACTGCATGCATCAGAACCCAGATCCGCACAAGCATCTGCACATCAACACACTTGAGCACAAGCATCTGCGATTCATCAGTTTCCCCTCCGTGCGCTTTCCCTTCCTTCTGCAGCGCTATCCAGGGGTGTAAGAGTCAGAACATGCTGAGGAACAAGCACGTGAATCATTCTACCTCTCTTGGGACTTGTCTGCCTGAAAAGAGTAACTAACAGGGAAAGACCCAGCCCCCCAACAGATAGTGCCCATTCAGGTTCACGTAGGTCCAAAAGGCCCTGTTCCACCGAATCTGAAGCACTAAACAGAGCAGGGTTATTTGTACATGTCCCAGGACCCCTGGGTCTAGCAGGCTTTTTGAGGCCATATAAAATTACAAAGGCAAGCGTGCGGCACCCACATGAAGGCTCGGCGGACAGCTGGAAGATGACTCGCAAAGGCACTTTCTCTGCAGCTAGCGCCCTAAGTTGGAGAAGGCGACGGCACCCCACTCCAGTACTCCTGCCTGGAAAATCCCATGGATGGAGGAGCCTGGTAGGCTGCAGTCCATGGGGTCGCTGAGGCTCGGACACGACTGAGCGACTTCACTTTCACTTTTCACTTTCATGCACTGGAGAAGGAAATGGCAACCCACTCCAGTGTTCTTGCCTGGAGAATCCCAGGGACGGGGGAGCCTGGTGGGCTGCCGTCTATGGGGTCGCACAGAGTCAGACACGACTGAAGTGACTTAGCAGCAGCAGCAGCAGCGCCCTAAGTACACACACCCTTTCGGCTTTGACTTTCTGAGAATAAAAGGATGTCACTGGGACTGTCCAAGCAGCTTTACCTTCTGGAAAGGCATTGTAGTCGTTCAGTTCCAGGGGGCAGTACACACTGGGAAACTGGCCTTCACACGTGGCGTTCCAATCAATGAAACTGCTATAGAAAACAAGGGGTCTAGTTTCAGAAACAGGATGTCGACAGACCAAGGAAAGAAAGAGGAAAAGGATCTTACTGTCCAGCATCCTCATCACTGCGAGTTCTTCAGTTTGGGAAAATAAAAGAAGAACTTTATCGTCACAGGATCAAAGACCAACTCCAGGCTCACCACCAACAATACAGTGCGGCAGGAGGGACGGCTGGGACCGGACACCCCCCCTCCCTTCTCTTACTGGATTACAGCTGCTTTACGTCATGTGAGTTTCTGCTGTGCGATGACGTGAACCTCCGTGCACATACACGTACCCCCTCCCTCGGGGGCCTCCCCCGACGCCCCAGCCCACCCACTAGGTCACCACAGAGCACCGAGCTGAGCTACCACGGCTACACAACAGGGTCTTTCTACCTATTTTTTCATGGTAGTGTATATACGTCAGGGCTACGCTCTTACCTCGTCCCCCCCTCCTTCCCTTGCTGAGTCCACAGGTCTGCTCTCTACATCTGTGTCTCTAGTCCTGCCCCGCAAATAGATTCATCTGTACTATTTTTCTAGATTCTATATATATGCGTTAATATATATGTTTTTCTCTGACCTACTTCACTCTGTATGACAGACTCTAGGTCCATCAAGGGGACGTAATTAATGTACAGCATAGCGAACACAGTCAGTAATGCTGTAGCACTCTGGTGAGAGAGACAGAGGTAAGTCTTTATGTGATGATGATCATTTTGTAACTATAAAAATATCAAATCACCATGCTGTACACATTGATTATAATTCCAAAGAAAGTCAGAGGTAGAGTTTGAGCTCTTGAGTCCAGTGAGTATTTGGGTGAAAGGGGAGCAGGGGAGCTCTTTTCAAATGAAGCAAAACAAATAAATTCTGCATGGATAGGGGAATGGATCAAAACCTGGCTTTCAGTTTGCCAGAGAAGTACTTCCACTCAGACTGCAAAAACTTCTCACCCCTGGTTAGGTGTACAGCCATGTAAGCAGGACTAATATTTGAAAGAAAACTGCTCTCCCTTCTAACTAATAGCTATCATATTCTGAAAAAAAAAATAAAATAAAAATAACCCCAGCCAGGTTTGTGAAGTGAAACCAGAGGCAGGATCCACGGCTGTGGCTCTGTCTGCAGCAGGAGAGCCGGATGCCGCTGGGGGTTCGGGCACCCACTCTGGGACTCTCTCACACCCGCGCTAACGACCACCTCCGCTGGCCAGGCCGGCACTCAGCTCCCGTGAACCGCGCCATACAGAATGGGATTCTCGGTAGATGCTTTGATCCCGATTGCAATCTGGATCTTCATTACAGAACAAGAAAGTAACAACTTTGTAATAAGCTGGAGCCCCTAAAAAACCTCAAATGGATTCTGATAAAACACAGGTATTAACATTTTCTCAAGTGTTCATCATCAAATGATAAATCCAATGGTAAGTCTAAGACGCGGCCATTGTGTAACTATTTTTCAATACGCAAACTATTCGATCTTAAAAAGCTTTAAATGTGTTCAAGATTAATGCTGTGGAAAACAGAAATTCCTGTTCCGTTAGCGAGGAGGAATTATGACGGGCTGTTTTTGTTTTTTCAGTTGTTCCTTTCATCTGTTCCATTTAAAAAGGAAAGCACTGATGTGGTTACTGGCTTCCTTCCGGGCTTCCCTCAATTTCTGGCTTACAATTTCTCAGACATCGCAACTCAAGTCCGAAAGGCAGATGGCAACACCCCGCCGAGAGGCTGCGGAGGCAGCCGGGTCAGACTGCGGCGAGGACAGGCTCCCAGCCCCGCCCTGGGCGGGAGAAGGTACCTGCTGGGCACCCAGGCTGCCGTGAGGACCGGCTCCCAGCCCCGCACGCGGGGCCCCCAGGCCGCGGGAGCACGTACCTGCTGGGCACCACAGGGCCTGAGGGCAGCGCGGCCGGCCTGCCGCTCTCCGGGGCGCACCCAGGCTGCCGTGAGGACCGGATCCCAGCCCCGCGCGCGGGGCCCCCAGGCCGCGGGAGCACGTACCTGCTGGGCACGGCGGCGGGCGGGGGCAGCGCGGCCGGCCCGCCGCTCTCCAGGGCGCAGCCGAAGCCGCCGGTCACACACACGGGCTGCGCGGGCCACAGGTCCCCTGGAGCACAGAGACCTGTGGGAGAGAGCAGCCCTCTCAGCCCCGCTTCCCGCAGGGCACGCACCTCCTCGCCCCCAGACAGCACCCCCACGTCCCCCACGGGCCTGCCACGCCCAGCACCGCGGATAACGAGGTCACGGGAGTGACTCCTCAGCATGGAGGGCCTGCTTCCTGCAAAGCCCCGTCAGGGTTCCAGGACACGGCCATGAACAGGCTGACGTTCAGGTGAGCAGAGACACAACAGGCAGGAAGAAGCTGGGGCAATGGTGCCGTGACAAGAGACACATAATTCTGTGGCAGAGGAGGGGCGGCGGCCTCGGCCCCAGGAGGCTCAGGGCGCGGGGGCGGGGTGGACATGAGTGAGCCCCGCTTTCCAGAGCCGCCCCCACGCCTTCCTGGGAGGTACCTATCCCGGCTCCCCCGTGCTGTGGAAGGCCTGCTTGCGGGGTCAGCGGACACCCGCCACGCGGTTCTGAACCGTCTCCTAAAGCTGCCCCAGGTACCCAGGCCTCTGCTCCTCCCAGCCAGCACCTGCCAGGACTTACACGGGCCTCCACCTTCACCACCACAGCTGCTGCCCAGCCATCTGTGGGATGCACGGAGAGCTGGACGGACAGACACACGCCACTGGTTGGTGGCAGAGATTAGAGACAAGCTGGCCATCTGCACACAGGCCGGGCCTCCACAAGGAAAGACTAGACTCAGCTGTTGGAAATGCACTCGGGACTGAAAGATTCACCAGCCAGCCGGCCACACGGGGGCACTGCCTGCCTGTGCTCCTAGAGGAGGCGGGGGCACTGCCTGCCTGTGCTCCTAGAGGAGGCGGGTCCACCGTGGGGGCCCAGCGTGTGGACACAACACTCACTTTGCAGGCATCCTATGAGCCCTCGGGGAGCTGGTGGTAATCACCCGCCTGCAGACCTGGAGACGTGCAGCTCAAGATGGTCCCAGTGACCCTCCAGCATTTAAAGAAACACCACTGGAGACGACGTAGCTACCACAGCAGTGGGGGTCCCTCAAAGATGAGGCCTGCCTCCTAGGACCACCCTGGTGCTTTAGGGCTGGCTCAGCGGCTGGGCCCAGACCCTGTGCTCAGTCCTGAAGGGCAATGCATCCTGTCCCGAGTCCTGGTGAGAGCCGCTGGAACCAGAGGCTGGATGAGCTGATGAAGAGATCTGGTTCCCGTTCTGTCAGTCAAATTCACCAAGAACTGCTTCTAGAGTCACATGCTCACGAGCAAACGAACCAGCGGCCAGGACCACACAGAGACGAGGTGCGTGCATGCTGCTGTGAGACCGTCTCTGGGGGTCTCAGGCGTCTCCACGCCCCCGAGAGGGTGCTCTGGCCGCCCACATTCTGACCTGTCTTTCCAAGGACAGCCACTGAACAAGGTCTCAGGAGATGTGGGGAAGGTCTCAAGTGTAGAGCAAGGGGCAAGTCTGCTTTGTCCAAAGTGATAAAGACGTCATCTCCTACCTATTATTAAAAACCAAAACACGTAGGTTTCCTAAGCGTGGGGCTCCCTTCCTGTAACGCGACCACAGAGCACTGCAGGTGCAGGTGGGCCCTGGGTGCCCCCCACATCACCCCTCAAAGTCTGAGGACCTGCAGAAGTGTGCTTATGAGGCTCTCAGGCTGCTCGTTGTGCTAAGCATCCTGTGCCTCTGACCCAAGCCTCCTGTCCTCTGGTAGCGTCCAGAGAATCACAGCAGGCAGGCCTGAGCTCAGGTGAGCACTGCAGACCCCTCACCGCTCTCCACAGTGACGCGATCCGATTCAGACCCAACACCACCCTCTGGCTGCAGTACTAACAACAGACGGTGAGGTGGCAACACATGTTGACTAGGCTCACTGTGGCGACTGTTTTGTAAAATGTACGTATATTGAAACCTGGAGGCGGGAACAGCAACCCACTCCACTATTCTTGCCTGGAGAATCCCATGGACATGACTGAAGTGACTTAGCATGCGTGCACACACATACATTGAATCACTGTATTACTTATATGCCAGAAACTAATAAAATGCATGTATCAGTTGTACCTCAAAAGAAAAAACAAAAGATGAGACAGTGAGGGGAGGTGAGAGCAGAAGCAGAGACTTGTCAGGAGATTGTGGTGATACCCCACGTGAGAAATAACGGTGGCTGAGAGGAGATGTGCTCAGACTCTGGGTCTATGTGAAAGGCAGAGGCTGAGAGGTCAAGGATGAGCCCCAGACCTCTGCCTGAGCAACAAGAAAGTGCGAGTGGGAGGCTGTGTGAGGAGCAGGCTGAGGAGGGAAGTGTTCAGTCTGGGACGCCCACAAAGCCCCAAGGACAGACGGCAGACGGCAGCTGGTGGTGCGGGGTCCAGGCCGACCGAGCAGAGGTGGGGCCATCAGGGGGCTGGAGGGGGACAGCCCCCCAGGGGAGCATGACCCAGACGAACAGGAGAGCTGGGGGAGTGGAGGGGGACTGCACCAGGACCCCCAGGTCACAGCCTGAGCAGAAGGGGCAGGGTGGGCGTGGAGACTGAGGACAGAGTGGGGCTCACAGACACAGAGGCAGCGGGGCCCCAGACACACAGGCATCACCGCACAGCCAGCCCCGCAGCCTCAAGGCGGACGGGAGGCTTGTCAACAGGCAGATGCTGCTCTAAGTGGCTCTGCAGAGACTGCCAGGCCCGGGAGGCCAAGGGAGAGAGGCTGCTGCTGCACTCAGGCCAGGCTGGCAGGGAGGCTCCCAGTGCTTCTGCTGTGCAGAGGGGGCTGCCCACTTGGAGAGAGCCCGGCAGCGGCACTGTGACACATGGGCTGCAGCAGAGGGTGGAGGACAGGGCGGGCGGAGCTTCTGAAGGCCTCTACCAGCTCCTCTCTGCCCCAGGCAAACAGGAGGCCTCGGCAGAGAAGACAGGGCAGAGCGCTGAGTGTGGGAGTGGGGAGGGTGGGGTCCACAGCGGGCCGACCAGTCATGTGCGCTGTTCTCCACTCTCTCAGCCACAGGCAAAGGAGCCGGAAAACCTGGGCAAAAGCATGCCTGTGGCTGTGGAGGTGCGTGCAGTACAGGGGAGAAGGCTCAGCAGGGATGTGATAGCAGGGCAGAGGGCAGAGGCTGGCATGGGGGCTGAGGGGTGGGGCGGAAGAAGAGGCTTGAGATAGGCCCTGCGGACAAGGACTATGAATAAGGGCAGTTTCTGCAGAAACTAAAGGGCCTAAATAGGGATTTTAACAGGTCACCAAAAAGTAAAGTAAGCAAACTTAATTCAACATTCAAAAAACTAAGATCATGGCACCTGGTCCCATCACTTCATGGCAAACAGATGGGGGAAAAATGGAAACAGTGACAGGTTTTATTTTTTTGGGCTCCGAAGTCACTGAAGATGATGACTGCAGCCATGAAATTAAAAGATGCTTGCTCCTTGGAAGAAAAGCTATGACAAACCTAGACAGCATATTAAAAAGCAGACACATTACTTTGCCGACAAAGGTCTGTGTAGTCAAAGCTGTGGTTTTTCCAGTAGTCGTGTACGAATGTGAGAGTTGGACCACAGAGAAGGCTGAGTTGAAGAATTGATGCTTTCAAACTGTGGTGCTGGAGAAGACTCTTGAGAGTAGTAAGAGACTCTTGAGAGAAAGGAGATCAAACCAGTCAATCCTAAAGGAAATCAACCCTAAATATTTACTGGAAGGACTGATGCTGAAGCTGAAGCTCCAATACTTTGGCCACCTGATGCAAAGAACTGACTCAATGGAAAAGACCCTGATGCTGGGAAAGATTGAAGGCAGGAGAAGGGGATGACAGAGGATGAGATGGTTGGGTGGCATCACCGACTCAATGGACATGAGTTTGAGTAAGCTCCAGGAGATGGTGATGGACAGGGAGGCCTGGCGTGCTGCAGTCCATGGGGTCACAAAGAGTCAGACACGACTGAGCAACTAAACAACAAAAGTAAACTGCAGACTGTTAACAAAGACGAGGCAAAAACGCACTTGAAACACATACGCACAACAGGCAGATGAGAAAAGATTCTCCAACTGACAGAAACACACAGGAGAAAGTGGGAGGCGTGCCTGCTTTGACGCAGGCTTTCTTCTTCCTCATCATGAGCTAAATCTCTCTCCCCTCTATCACCTCAAAGAAAAAACCTTTCTAAATCTTGTCTCAGAGAACTACTGAATTTAACAGTATTTTTTTCATAGAAAACACTTATTTTTATTGGACTCACAAATAACTTATTTCTGGTGATAATCGGACAGCCTCACGGAGCCTCCTCCTGCGTTCAAAGTTAACGCGCTCCACTGTGCCGAGCAGCCTTTACCTTACACCAGGGACACGAGCAAAAGCAAGAGGTAGATGGTGCCCCTGAGGGTGACCAGCAGGCGTAGCCTGCGCCTGGCGAGGCAGGACGGAGGCCCAAGGAGAAAACAGGAGACGTGAGACAAGGGCACGAGAAGGGATGGGAAGGAGAGGGGAGGAGGAGGAGAGGGGAGGCCTCCGGGACAGACCCTGGGCGGAGCGGCTTTCCTTCCCACCAGCCCCAGGTCCACGCCCCGGCCACTGTCCCCACCCGTCCCCACTGTCCCTGCTCAGAGGGGCCGTGGAGCTCAGCATGTGGCCTCGGCTCATGCAGGGAAAGACATGGGTGTGGTCGACGTGGCTAATGGAGGCACTGGACACTTGGTCTGCTCCCTGCTTTTCCGCCCTCTCAGATGAGAAGAGGAAATAAAGGCAGCGGCAGACCCCGTTGAGGGGCTCCCACCCCCGCTCTGGGGCCACAGGCCACCCGCGCCTTCCCTTCCAGGAAGGAGGTCAGGGTCCTAGCAGAAGGGGCCCCAGGAACACCAGGGTGGAGGGCAGGGATGCTCAGGAGCTCAAGGTGGGGGCCTCGTCCGGCCTCACCCCCAGGCCGGCTCCGTCCGCCCTCAAACTCCCTGGCCAGCAGGGTGGCGTGGACACCTGAGCAGGAGCAGGAGCCACGGGCCTCACCTTGCTCTTCAGCAGCAGCAGGCCCAGCAGGGAGGCTGGGGCAGGGAGCATCTGCAGGCGCGGGGAGGCCGCTCACATCGCTGAGGGAGAGCAAGGAGAAGAGGAGCCGCTGAGTGTCTGCAAACAAGTCTGACTGGGGCTTGACATAAATCCTTCCCCACACCAAAACAGATAGATACTACAGACGTGAAGGCATACACCGAAAAAGGGCTGAAGAATATTAGATTCCTAAGACCCAGCCAAGTCTTGTTTTAATAAACAGCACCTGCACAACTTTAACTAAAGTAGCTCAGACGCTCTGCAGTTCCCACTCGGCCTCCCTGCAGTTCCCACTCGGCCTCCCTGCAGCGGGCAGCAACCTTCCACACCGTGTTCATTCTCTACCCCAAAGAGAAAGAGCTCGCGCAGAGCTTTCCTCATCCAATTTCATTTTTGTGACATCCCCCTGTCCCGTGGCACCTAAAACCTATCTGCCCCCTCACTCTGAAACTCAATCCAGCTTACATACCCTACCCACCTCACCCCGCTCAGTAAATGGGCTTGTTTATGTTGTCTGAGGCTGTGGAAATCATCACACAGTGAAGCTGTAAACATGTGATGGTCTACTAGGTCCTTTCACATTTCTAAGAACCATCAATGCTGTTTTATTTCAAGTCCCAGCAGAGTACCTGGCTCCCATTCTTATTATAACTACTGTTCTTTCTACTTTCAGGACATAGAATTTTTCTAACACAGCTGTATCACTGAAAGGACCAGGGATACCAGAGATGCTCCTGCACGAATGTGTTATCTTGGAAGGAATGTATGTTTTAAATTATTAATAAAACCAATTCTACTCTCATATCATTAAAAGGTTTTCCTATTTTTAGCCTGCAGAACTGAAAACAAAGAAGAAACACACAAAATAGAAAAAACAAAAAAGCGGTACTTGAAACATATTTATAAAAGCTGGAAAACCAAACACTTACGTGGGATTGCAGATGTTACGAGAAAGATTCAAGGAGATGGGAGCTTCAGAAGAAAAGTCATTTTGTGAAACACTGTCTCCTGCATAAAAACAAAAAGATGATCAGAACTTTTTATAAGCATAATCTAACTGTATCTGTTCTGCATTTAAGATGCAGATTGCTAACATCATTGACCTCCTTGAGTGACTTGTTTTTCACTATTCACACATTCAGTACTTTTTTAATTAAAAAACCTTTAATGTATAAATATATATAAAATTGGGATCATACTTTAAAAACACTTTCTGCTTTTGGTCTTCTACATGATTATTATATTGGGGACATTTTCCTGATATTATGCAATCTCCAAACACAAGGAGACTGCACCTAATGCCCTGCGTCACAGGAAGGCATCAATCACCATTCTCTCTCTTACTGTGGGCCGCATCCCACAGGCAAGAGCTGCTCTTCTGTTCTTGTTCATGTTAAGCACCAATTTAAAAACACCCCACTAACATCAACAGCCAAACTGCCTTCAATGGCCAAGAACACCAAGCCCACCACAAACAAAATGCTGCAATCCGCCCTGCACCCAGGCTGCACGCGCTCCTCACGCGGGGGGCGTCGTGCCTGCTCAGGAGGGGACTGGAGAACAGCTGACGACTTATGTGTAAGGCACGGGACAGTCACAGAGAGATGTCTGCTGTATGCAGGTGGCACTGAAATTTTATGGGGGGGTCACTAGGCAAGCAGCGCCTAAAAAGATGCCTGCAGGAGAAGCCAAAAACGAGAAAAAGGCTGAGAAGACGGAAATCACAAGTGGGTGGCTGTCTCGGTTTTTATGGGATCAGGGTCCTGGTCCCCAAGACAAGAGCTTCTGTTTAGGTATCACTGTCGGCAGGAGAGAGCGCAGAGGTCTCTGTGAGGAGCAGGAGGCTGGGAAAGGGGCTGGGCTCTGGGGAAGCCATGGATTTCTGGGTGTCCAACAAGCCATGTGACCTCTCCAGGCCAGACACTTCGGGGCCAGGGAGCCAGCCCCCACTCGTGACCACGCACACACACAGTGAGTGCCCCCAGGATGAACCCCTGTCTCCCTGCTTGTCCTGGTAAGAGCTCAGCCTGTGCCATGCTGACTGTAACAGTGGAAAGAAGTGGATTAAATCTTCACATAGACACAGAGCTAGAGCAAACCACGCCAAGCGAGAAGCTAACAACGCAGCATGCTCCCTGAAGCACGGTCTCCTTTACGTACGTTAAAGACGATTCTCTACTTTGTTGATGGATGTATGAATGTAAAATAAAGCACAGCGGACAGTGAGTCTCTCAAGGAGGGGGAAGCGGAACAGACTATGACATATTACTTTAAAAAAATGAGGGTAAATATGACAAAATTAAGAGTTATTCATTCTAGGTGATAAAAATATAGGTGCTTCGTTGACATTTCCTGTATCTGTAAATTTTTCAAAAATAAGGGAGGACCACTGTTCATAGCAACATTAGTAGAGTACTCAAACGATAGAAAAATCCAGGTGTCCATCAAGAGATGAACAGCCAGATAAACTGTGCTATGAAAACACAATGAATAGTAACTCAGCCTTAAAACGAAGGAAACCCTGGTCCATCACAATGGGGATGAACCCTGAAGACATCACACTAGATGAAATAAGCCAGTTACAGAAGGCCAGGTATGGTATGACTTGACTTACCAGATACTAGAGTATTCAAATTCACAGACAGAAAGCAGAGAAGTTCACAGGGTTGCAGGGCATGGGGAAGGGAGAGCTGTGGATTTATAGGTACCGAGTTTCTGCTTGGGAAGGGGAAAAGGTCTGAAAACGGATGGTGGCAATGACTGTACAATAATGCGAATGTATCTAATGCCCCTGAACCGCACACTTACAAATTGTTAAAATGGTAAATTTGGGGTTACATGTATTTTACCACAATAAAAACATGTACAAGTGAAAAAATAAACATGGAAGTTCTCTGAGCTGTTTTCAAGATACAAACTTAAAATAATGATAATAGAGTGAGGGAGGGAGGGAGGAAGAAAGCACAGGGCTTCCCTGGTGGCTCAGGGGTCAAGAATCCGCCTGCCAATGCAGGAGACACAGGTTCCATCCCGTCTCTGGGAAGATCCCACCTACCACAAGGCAATTAAGCCCGCCACAACTTCTGAGCCTGTGGTCTGGAGCCCAGCAGCCGCATCTACTGAAGCCCCGGCACCCTAGAGCCTGTGCTCTGCAGCGAGAGAAGACGCCAGGAAGAGGAGCCCGTGCACTGCAGTTAGGGAGCACCCCCCACCGGCCCAACTACAGAAAAGCTTGTGCAGCGAGGAAGACCCAGCACAGCCAAAATAGGTGAAATAGATACAAACATTAAAACAAAAGCAGAGCAAAGCAAACACTGGACGCACAGCCTTCTGTGCCTGGGCGGGCCCTGCGCGGGGCGGGGGAGGCCCCTGGCGCAGCCGCGGACTTACCGGGCAGCAGGCAGCGCAGAGGGCCCACGGCCGGCTTCCTGTCCCCGTCCGAGCTGCTGGCGCTGCTCCAGCTGCCCCAACTGCCCCGGCTGGCACGCACGCTGCCTGAGGAGCTGCCACAGTCTGAGCCGGAGTCTGAGCAGGACTTCTCTGCGCCCTTCTTCCCCGGTTTCTGAAAGTAACCCTCTGCGGGAAGCGAGAGAGGAGCTGGGCCACTTCCAGAAGAGGAGAGTGCCCGGGTGGGGAGGAAGGCAGGGCTCGGCTTCAGGCCGCGCTCCCTCTGCCCCTCCGGCGGGAAGAAGACGCTCCCTGAGCCTGAGGACTGGCCTGAGCCAGCCGCTGCTGACCACGGGCCCCCACACTCTGCGGGCGATGCACGCCATCGGGGTGAGGCCGCCAGCAGCCGGGATGACGTCAGCCTAACAATAGTTCTGGGAACAGCAAGGATTTCTCTCCAGAAAATCAAGACTACTCTCCTTGGACTGGAGACATGGAGGTCATTTCTTCTATTCAAATGTCTAAATAAAACTGAATCATGTTGCTGTACATCTGAAACTTGACACAACATTGCAAATTGACTCTACTCTAATAAAAATATTTTTTAAAATGTTCATCTCGCATTTCAGAATATTATTTACGTGAAGGTGGGAAGAACCTCCAGGAAGACCACAAAGACCCAGGTCTGGGCAGACCCACGTGTGCAGGGCAGGAAGGCGAAGCCCATCAAGTCTGTGTTCTGGGTGCAGCCCGGTGGGCACATGGCTGGGAATGTGGGTGCTGGTAGGAGGATCGTGACTGCCCGCTCTACACCCCACCCCGGTGCTGCCACATCCACGGCTGTTCCTCTCCCGCTCTCTGCCCTCCCTAGATGGTCCCCGGCACCTCCACTGCCCACTCCTGGGGGCACTACCCACTCCTCTGCAGACGGCAGCCGGCTCTGCAGGAGGTGCCTGCCCCCTGGGGCAGGGGCAAGAGAACAGCCACTGTTCCCCCCTGGCTCTCCCCGGCTCCCCTCTATCCAAGGGGGTCCTGTCTCGAGCAAGCACCCACTCTTCCTCCGGCCGTCTACATGACACCATCGAAAATGGCCAGATTTCAGGGGTGTGGAGGTCAGAGGCGCAACGTGAGGGCTCGGGAGAGCCTCAGCCTCCTGTCCCATCCAACAGCTCTCCATTCAGGCATGACGACACTGCCTGGGAAGTGATAACCTCTCACCCCGGTACTTCCCCACGGAAACAAGCCCAGCAGAAGTGGGTTCGTAGCTCAAGGCGGTTCCGTACCTGCCTCTCCCTGCGTGGCAGGTAAGCTGCTTCCAGAGCTGGCACCTGCTTTGCATGCTTCCCCAGGGTTTTCCTGGATACGCCAGTTCCTTACGTTGATGTCACTGCTCAGCTCAGACCTTTCAAACTCACTGCACACCAGCTTTAACTCGCTCTGGTCGGAAGGCCTGGAAGAGCCACAGAAAATCCCGTCTGCACGGTATCCTGCACACACACATACCTGCTCTCCTTGAGACTGAGCAGAGGTGCGAGTATGAATCTGTGACAACTCAAGCTCTCTTCTCTCTGGGGGTGATGATGAGTAGGGCACAGAGATCAGGAAAGACAAGACTTTGCCATTTTAGAACCAGAACTAAGGTGGAGTTCATTTACTCGCTTTGCATTTTACAGTGAGCGGAGTGAAACTGCACAGGTTAAATGAGTCGTCCAAGGCCAACTGCTAAGTGGCAGGTGCAGGTCTAAAACCCACAACTCTCGGCGTTTCTTCCTCGGACTTGGTGTAAAACGACTCTGGGTGGATGATCCTGCTTCCTGGTGTCTGGGGGAAGGTCTCGGTGTTAACTGTTATCTTTTCTCATTCATTCATTTAGCAAACGTTTATGCAGTGACCACCACGAGTCACATATTGTTAGGAAAGGTGCAGTATCTATAAAGAAGAACATTTTTTCCCCAAGGAATTCACCGTCCAACACTTACATCTCTCTAACTAGACCATGAACTTGAAGGAAGACCTGAAATACAGGTCTTATAAATGGAGACACACAACTGTGCTGAGAACACTACAGGAAGACCTAGGTGCTTATTTCACACAGTCCGACTTCTGCACCTCACGTCACGTACGACTGCAGGATCTGAGCGTGAGACGGAGTCGGTGGTCTCCCTGGTTTCTGAGCACTCAGGGCAAAGAGTAGAGACAGAAGCAGGAGCCACGGGAGCAGAACGGCCAAGAACCGTCAGCTACATAAGCATCACGTGCTCATCTGGTCACCTATAAGATACTTCACAGTTATTCTGTAATAACTTAAATTTGTTTCTTTCGCATGTCAGAAATCTGCTTTCAAAAATATATCTTAACATTCAATTGATGAAATTCCGCCCTCACCTTTTATCTTTCTGTGTGTCCATATCAAGCAAATACACCACTTTAAAGGAACCACATAAGTCCATCAACCTTTTATGAGAATATAAGGGATGACTTTCCTTTCTATAGGAGACCACATTGTAGCTTTCAAATAATGTAAGAATAATTACCCATGAAAATAGTATTTAACAATTTAATAGATCAATAATTACCCATCAATAATCTAACAGTGGGTATCTGTCTTTTTTTTCCTATTTGCATGCTGCTGATTGCAGGGCACAGAACCAGAGCCTAAAGGCCCCCGGGGGGGTGGGGAGCGGACGACCCTAGTGGCCCAGGGGCTAAGACTCCAAGCTCCCGAGGCAGGGGGTCCAGGTTCGGCCCCTAGTCAGGGAGCTAGGTCCCACATACTTCAACTAAAGATCTGTGTGCTGGAGCTAAGACCCAGCACAGCCAAATAAATAAGTAGCTTTAAAAAAAAGGCCCCCTGGGGTCATTCGGCCCTCCTCCCCGTAAAGCAGGACACACAGGGGCGGTGGAGGGGCAGGGGGTGGGCATGTCACAGGGCTGCATCCCAAGGATCCAAACAAAGGACAGATGCTGTGAGCAACATCTAGGTGCCCCCGCCCGGGGGTCCTGGCCGCCAAAGGGGCTGTTCTGCCAGACTTCCCTTCCAACCATGAGAGCAACTACCACAGCAACGTGGACTCTTCTCCACACAAATGTGGAGCTGCCAGAGAACAATGGGACAGACACACATGTAACCACCTAGCTGAGCTCACAAGAAAGAGGAACCTCAGAAGCCAGTGCCCAACAGAAGACAAGCCAGAGGGCGGAGGGCCAGCACAGGAGAGCAGGCTCTGAGGCCCACCCGGACAGGGGTCGGGGAGCCTGTCAGTGAAGGGCAGCTCAGCATGCGCCCTGGGGACCTGTGGAGGGCGGGGTCCGCGGGAGGGGCAGCGCGGGAGAGCAGGCTGAGGCCCACCCAGATAGGGGTCGGGGAGCCCGTCAGCGCAGGGCCGCTCAGCAGGCGCCCCAGGAACCTGCGGAGGGCGGGGTCCGCAGGAGGGCTCCACGTTGGGAGAGCAGACTCTGAGACCCACCCAGACGGGTCAGGGAGCCCGTCAGCGTGGGGCCGCTCAGCAGGCACCCTGGGGACCTGTGGAGGGCGGGAGGCGCTCCGCACACGGAGTCAGGATGGACACACTATTGATCTAGTGGGGAAAACCCTCGAGCTGTGGAATTGATGCAAAATTAGGTTGAGAGAGCCACTTGTGGAAACTCAGGCAAATGGGATTCTCACAAATCCTGGTGGAACCTTCACTGGCAGATAACCAAGGTTTATCAACAAAAGTGTCTAACTGCCTGGGGTCACATCTGGCTCTGGGTGCAGCCCAACCTCGTAGTGTCGGTACCTCACTTCCTGCAATGGAAGAACCTTTCTTCTGCAAGACGGAGCAGAAGATCCAGTGCCTGGGGCCATTCTCTTTCATTATCAGGACCCCAGGCACCCCAGACAGCTCAGGGTCAGGCCGGGAAGATAAGCCCAGGGCTTTCTCTACCACCTGCTCCCGTCACTTCACAGGCAGAAGAACAGAGGCCCTGGCGAGGTGGAATGGCAAGGTTTTCCCCTAAAACCTCCCATGGCTTTTTGCATTTTACCAAGTAAAATTTTAAAAATTTGTTCACTTTAAGGGGCTTTCAACAACAACAAAAGTAACCAGAAGATATGTTAATTTTAAGAATATTAATAACAATATATTTTCCTCTCAAAACACAAATATCTACACTCTCACATTATTGTATCCAACTCAACAAAAATAAGATTGAAATATAACAGCTAAATGTAAAATTACAAAGTAAATAATAGTTGAAAATTTAAAGGGATTGTAAAAATTACACACCTCAAGACCTGGGCAGCACCCCTTTTTTTGTTTTTTCTGCACATTCGATTTTTATTCCAATTTAAATTTTGTACATTTCCTTCTTTCTTCTCCTGAAGTGCCTTCTTCCTATAAGGATCTTCTTGCTAAAGAGGAAAAAAAGAAAATGTTAGTAAAGGCTTCACCTTTCTAATACACAGAAAAACCTCTGTGTGATTTTAACTTTTGAAGATTAACCCCATCTGAATTCAGAACATTCCAGAACTAGTGAACACCGAGGACATATATTTCTAAATCTCTAGTCTGTTTTCATTTCCTTTCTTTTTCTACCTCCTTCAACCTCTGCAAAAAGAAGAAAAAAAAAAAAAACACAAACTGTTGCCTATAAAATTTCTCAGGGGCTAAAAAGGAAAAACATCTGTTAGCAATTTATGGTCAGCTTGCTGTTAACCTCAACAGCAATAAATCCTCCGACCTTCACCTGTTTATTTGGTATGTGCAATTCACATGAATTACTACTGAAGAAAAGTCATGTAAAAACTCAACTTAGAGGAGTAATTTGTGTATTTATGTTTTTATTTGTTTATAAATGAACTTTAGGAGAACAGCCAAAACTCCAGAGAATACTCCAAACTAGTTTAAGCTTTTCAAGTAAACAAAACCAAGAATATGCTTGATGTTTTTAAATGTGGTTCTAAAAAACTTAAATTTAGCATGAGACATACATATATTATATATCAATTTTTAAAATTTGGGTTTTTTCCTCTTTCAAATGTTGAAGGGCATGCATGCTCAGTCGTGTCCGACTCTGTGTGACCCTGTGGACTGCAGCCCACCAGGCTCCTCTGTCCATGGGATTCTCCAGACAAAAATACTGGAGTGAGCTGTCATTTCCTCCTCCAGGGGATCTTCTCGACCCAGGGATCAAACCCGTGTTTCCTGAGGCTCCGGCACTGGCAGGCGGATTCCTTACTACTGAGCCACCTGAGAAGTCCTTTAAATGTGAGGCATGGTCATATTTTTCTAACAGACCCAAGGGGAGGAGGGGTCCACTTGCCCTTTAAATAAGTAGCTCATCTCTTTAATGTCCTCTAAAACTTTTTTTCTTTCTTCTACCATGCTGCCCCTTTAAAGCAGAGGAAAAATAAAAGGTTTCAGATGCCTGCATGTTACATGTCTGGGGCAGTGAAAGCCTCATGTATCTATCAAAGAAATATGATAGATATCACTACCATAAACGAATACTAGAAACAAAATGATATTTTTAAACTGCGTATGTGGTTGGATTATTGTATTTTTGCTATCTTTAACCTTTACTTCCCCCCCCAAATAAGTATTAACTTTTTCCTGATTCTGAGAGTACTTTTAAAACATGGCAGCCAAACACACAAAGTCCTATCCTATAGGACTTAGTGCCGAAAAGTTTGAAACTAAATAGACACACTAAAGATGTGTGGTCAGAGAAGGTGCGATTTTAAACATCAAATACAAAACACTTTTATTTGAATATTGCTCTCTTTGCAACTTGTGGTCAGGTAGGGGAAAAGCAGGCTCCTCCCCACCTCACTCTCCCCCTACCCCACCACAAGTTGGAAATACACAACACAGCGGGGATCTGAGCCTTTCTGTCCCAGGGTCACCCACAAGTGAAGGGCCAGCTTCTAATGGAGCCAGAAGGGCGAGCTGGGCCAGAGCCGCTCTGCTCCGTGGCCGCCTTCTCCATGCAACCTGGGGAGCGGCGAGGTGGCTCACAAGAGGGGAGCGCCGGAGGGCTACCCCAGAGGGAGGGCTGCCTGTGGGCTTCAGGAGAGTGAGCCTCAGGAGAGTGGGGGACATGCTGGTCAAGGCGTCCGCAGCAAACACAGGAGCGGCAGGGGAGAGGGTGCGTGTGTGTCTGTCTGTGTGTCTGTGTGTGTCAAAGAGAAGCATCAGGTGGTGCAGAAGCAGGTGGCCAGGATTAGCTAGGGGAGGACAGGCCAGCAGTTGAGGCCGCAGGTGGAGCTGAGGGGAACCGAAGCTACAGACTGTCGGGAAGCGGGAGGAAGACAGGGACAGGGGGTCTCTGGTTTTTGGTGGTGAGGAGGCAGGGCTAACCAGGGTCTGAAGAGTCCATGCAGATCTGAAATTAAGTCTCTGAGGCTGAACCGCCTGACCTGAACCCCACTCTGTATGACAGGCTCAGTCACCTTGGGCAAGTAGCTTCACCTCCCTCTGCCTCAGATGGCCAAGTCTTCCAAAAGGCTGTTGTGAGGCTTCAAGTACATGACACAAAGTAAGTAGCATCCATAAGACTGAGCTATTATCATCATCATTGTTGAATTACCTGATCTTCCTGAATGAGGGACAACTTAACTGACCACAGGGTGGGGAAATAAAATTTCCTAAGCTTTAATAATAAAAGCAAGGGAAGAAATAAAAAAGAAATCACAGACTGCACAAAGGCATTCTTAAAGCTACTGTACATAAGTCAAATAAAAGGAGGGAAGGGCAAACTACGGGAAAAAATTGTTTTACTATTTGACAAAGAGTTAACACCTTCACCTATGTCCTCAAAGAAAACAAGGGGCGGAAAAACACATTCAACAGAGAAGTGGACAAAGGACATGAAACGCAAGTTCACAAAACAGAGAAGGCCAAAAACACGAAGAGTTCCTCCAAAATGTTTAATAATAAAGCATGTCTTTAGAAAAGACAAATTATAGACCAACTTGTATCTCATCTTTCCATTTTGGCTTTAAAAACACAAGTGTGTTTACACTGCGTGTTTATGCCTGCAAAGACAGGGACAGGCCAGGGGTGGGGCAGTGCTCTCAGCAGGGCGAGCAAAACTGGCTTGGACATTCACATCTTAACTTAGAAAAAATACAAATTTTAAAAAACATCAGTGGTAGGATCTTAGATAATGGTATCTTGTGTTTTTCAGAATTTTACAAAAAGAATGAAGGAAAATCCTTACTTTTCTCTAGTAAGAGATGCAAACTGAAAGGAAGAAACGCAACTGTTTACCTATCCCACTGACCAAGACTTTGCCAAAGAACAGTGCTGCTGAGACCGGACTAATACGACCATTGTCATGCACCCTGCACGAAGCGAGACAGGCACCGCCTTTCTGAGAGCAAGCTGGAGGTACACGCGAGGGACCCTGACAGCTGATACTCTTTAATTCTATTTCTAGAAACCTATAGCAAGGATATACCAGGTATACAGGCCAGACTTAGTTCACCATCCTGTTATTCATGAAAATAAAAAGCTGCAAACAACTCTAATGTTCAACTGCAGGGAAATGGTTTGGATTACAGCACAATTAAGTGATGGAATGTTATATAACCATTGAAAACAAAGTTCCTCATTAATTTCTAACAGGAGAAAATTCAAAATTATGACATTACAACAAAGCTCTGTATACACAATAATATAATTATCCCGAGTTTTTCAATACTTGCACAGAGAGGCAAGAGAATACAGAAAAATGCAAAAAGTGATCCATTCTGGACACATCTTTTCCTCCCTTCTTTACGCTTCTATAATAGTCATGAATTTCTTTTCTAAGCGGGGGGCGGGTGGAGATCTGCTTATAAGAAAATAAACAGCCAGGGCTGGGACTAAAATTTGGTTTGTGGCTCCCAAATCTGGGCTTCAACCTCCTTCGCCAATAAATCTGGAGGAATGCTCCCCATGTGCTACAGACAGATTTAAACAGTCTTCTAAGCTGCAAAGTTAGGCCCCAAGAATGCACAGGAAAAACAAACGCTGAGCACTGCACTTGGGAATGTGTTTATTGAGAATGATTTTCTCCAAATGAACAATGAAATGGAAAGTACACTCAAGGGTTTGTAAAGAAGAGGCTACGAAACGGAGAGCAGGCCCCAGAGCCAGCAGAAAGGACTGCCCACAGCCCACCCCAACCCGGCCGCCCCGGAAAGCCACTCAGGGACTGTGAGGAGCCTCGGACCCCCGAGCACAGCCCGAGCCCCCAGACTCTTGGCCCCAGTGTGGCCCCCCGTGGAGCCTACTGCCAGCACAGAGCAAGGATGGGAGGAGGAGCCTACACGAGCCCTGGACCAGAGTCCAACAAGCGTCCGGGCTCCGTGCACGCAGGCACCGATGCAGAGGGCGAGTCTGGACAGGAGCCAGGGAAGCTCTGTGGCTGGGGGCTTGGGGGCGGGCACGGCGCCCCCCACGCGCAGACAGGGCCACACCTCCAGCCTGGCGGCCCTGCCCTGAGGACCCTGCCGGTATCGGCTCCCCACTCCCCTCCCAGGACGCATGGCCAGGGGGCAGCGGGGTCGGCAGCCCTTAGAGTCAGCCTCCCCTTCGCCGCAGGGCAGCACAGCATCCTGTTCCCAGCTGCCTCCAGTCCCTTCTCCCCCAGGTCCACGGACTCGACTTCTGCTCTTGACCGTGCGTCCTGTCTCTGTGGCCCAGCCAGCTCACCTGCTGTCTGTCTGTCCCACTCGCCCCGTCAAGCAGACTCAGGCCGCTGGCCTCGGTGTCCGCGTCAGAGAGCTGACATCACCTTCAATGCTAACCTCCACGGGGATGCCCCTGAGTCCCGGGCCCTGGGCCTGCCTCGCAACAGTGGCTCCAGTTCCGCATTACCCACCCACTGGGTGCTCCCGTGCCCGTCTGGCCTCCCCTCTGTTGGCAGTGATCACGGTCACACCTGTCACCTCCTTGATTCTAACTACTGGGCAGTGCTTCCCAAGGGCTGCCGTCCCAAGCACTTATCACAGTCACTCCTCTAATCCTCGAGACCCTAAGAGGTAGGAACACCATCACTACTCTCATGTTTCACATGAAGAAACTGATGTTGAGTAACTCACCCAACACTAAGGAGTAAGAGGGGCTGGATTCACATCAGCTGCAAAAAAACAAAAACAAAAAACCATGCCGCTTAACCACTAGGCAACACTGCCCTGAAATGAACAGGAATGCATCACTGGGGAAGTCCCGATTCCCCAAATTCTAGTTCCCCAGACTTCAAACCCTGGACCTATTTTTGCAAATGGCTCCTCTCCTTCAAGCACTGAGGTCCTCAGAAGTCCTGAGGTCTGTCTCCTACACTGTCCCATCCTGTACACCCACTCCTGCCAAGCCCGGCCTTGATTACATCACACCGCCCAGCAGAGGAACAGCGTCCTGGTGAGAAGAGAGCCGGCACCCATCCCTGCCGCCCCCAACCCAGCCTCCAAAACACCCAGACTGGTCCTGCAGAAATGCCCTATTCACACCTTCATTCGAGCACGTGCTAAACCGCCACACTGGCTCTTCATCACAGGCACTTCGCCACCTTTATGAAACTGAATTTAAAGATCCTCAATCACGACCTTCACGAAGACGGCAGCCTGCAGGTTGTTTTCCGTTTGTCATCCTGCCTCACCAGCCCCCGACCCTGCCCAGGGCAGAACCCTTCAACAGCTCTCATGATTTGCAGCAGGGTCCCCAAACGGGCCACCCACAGGCCAAATCCTCCAAAGAGACTTTTTGTTTGGGCCAGAGTGCTTTTAAAAATTTGATCCTGGAATTCCTGAGCAGGCAAGCATCCCTTCCCAGGGCCTGTGCTCACTTACTTCATTGAATCCAACTGAGATTCAGGGACTAAAATCTACACTTTGAGTCGGCCTGAAAGGCCTTGGCAAGCTGGCTGGACTCTGACTCTGCCTCCCCCACTTCCCCTCCTGATTGAGCTGCTTCTCGGTCAGACAATTCCCTCGCTGTGGCTCCCGACCGCGCTTCAGGGTCCCGTGTGCCGGGTGCCCATCTGCCCTCCCCAGGCTCTCCGAACACCCCCTGCACAAGCTCCTTACTGCTCGGGGCTTCCACGGCCCTGCAGGCTAAGCCGATGTTCCCACCTCTGAAACCCCTGTGACAACGCGCTGACCTGAGCACTTGACTACATGGAAATAGCTTGTCTTTCTCGACAGACCACAAATTTCTGGCTTGGAATGTCTGTGATTTTCTTATATGGTATCACACTCATTTACTTCAGTGAAAAATTCATGCTTTTTATAGAGTTTAAACAAAAACAGAATAGTATAAAAAAGGAAAAAAAGAAATCATGCAAAATCCCACCATTGAGAAATAACCCAGTTCTCCCATTGATTATTTAGCAAACCTTATTTTTTAACATGACTTTTCAAAACCTATAGGTACATAAGGGTGGCAGGACAGATGATGGGAGTAATTTAGAAAACTAACACCATGCATTTTTGGTTTTTTTTTTTTTCGTGATTTTATTTTATTTTTTAATTTATTTTAATTGGAGGCTAATTACTTTACCATATTGTATTGGTTTTAAATAAAAACTTAAGGCTCAATTTTATTTGAACCTAACAGAAGAAAATCAAGTAGAACCAAAGGAATGCAACTTTCAATACATGTTTCTTTTCCACGTGAGGCATTAATTTCCCAAGGATGTCTCTAAGGCTAAGAGGAAGACGGTGAAGCACATTTTGTAGGTTCTCACCCTTTCAAACTACATGCTTCAGTTTTGTACAAAATTGGCTGGCTACCAAGAAAGAGAAAATTAAAACTTACTTTACACTCATCTTTCAATCCCACCTCCTGTTTTTGCTGATTTTATTTCTATTTCTGCTTCATTAAAGTTTTAATATTTGAATTCTGTTCTGCAACCATAATTGACAACTGTTCAGCCTTAGTTCTGGATATAAAATAGGAAGAAACCTCAAAAGATCTTTCACACTGCTTCCTCGATCCTGAGTCTATCTTTATTTTTATCTTGGGTGCCTAAATTTCACTAACTTTGTTTTTCAAGCAAGGCTGCCAAGTTCATTTGCGTTTACAGATGTGTGTTTACTGCCTTTGAGCCTGAGTGCAAGCTTCCCTGGACATAACGTTCCTGTTCACATTTTCACTGTCTCAAGGAGAGAGCACTTCTGCTCTCAGATGTTAGATGCTTCTACAAAGTCAGAGGCAAACCTAGGTGTGTGTTTGATTTTTCCTGCCTTTTCTTTAAATTTTTTTATTTTTAATCAGATAATGATTGCTTTACAATACTGTATTGGTTTCTGCCATATATCAACATGAATCGGCCATAGACATATGTATATTTATTTCCCGTCTTCTCTGCACAATTCTTTAAGCTTTAAGTCCAACACCTTAACCAGGATGTGCCTACGTTTATTATCACGGATCAGCATTTCTGGTGTACAGACAGTGTCTCTGAATCTTTAAATTCAGTTTTACCATCACATTGGGAAACTTTCCTTCTATCACATCGCTGAATACTTTTCTGATCCATTGTTGGGTCACTTACTGAGACAACCGTTCTTTTACATTGGACTGTTTTTGTCTTTGTCCCCCTGGTGGCTCAGCAGTTAAGGCGTCTGCCTGGAATGCAGGAGACCCAGGTTCAATCCCTGGGTCGGGAAGATCCCCTGGAGAAGGAAATGGCACCCCACTCTAGTATTCTTGCCTGGAGAATTCCATGGAGTGAGGAGCCTGGTAGGCTACAGTCCACTGGGTCGCAAAGAGTCGGACACGACTGAGCGACTTCACTTCACTTCACTTCCCCCTATCTATTATCATCTTTTCCCTAAAATCTTCAATCTCTTAAGATGTTTCCTCCACATTCACTCTGGTTATCTCTAAGCCTTTCCTTCGGCTCAATAAGTCATTTTCAGCCACTGCCATACACCTCTTCCAACTACATCCTCACCTATTAATTTGCCTTTAAGAGCTTGTGTTTTACTGAATTCAGTCTACTGTGTGAGGCGTTCTCAAAGTTCCCTTCATGTCTCTGGATAGGTTTTCTGGATTGGAATCTTGGTCTGTTTCTGGTACTTTCTGTTCCTTTTCTTCATTTTTCCTACGGTATATCTGCAGAGTTGCAATTCTATTTTTCCCATTGTGCCTGTGCTAATACATAGACAGCTCTGTTCTGAGGTAAAGCAGATAAATCCTCCTAAATCCCTTTCCCACCTTTATCTGGGAACTTTGGTTCCTATCAGATCCAAGGCTGGGTTCTGCTTTTTAGACACTTTGCAGTGGTCTACACGGTGGGACAGTACAGAGCCAGCTGGGTCAGTACCCAAGCTTTGCTCTCTCTTCTGGGAGTCTATCCTGCCAGGGCCCACACACTGAAGCTAGATGGACATCCCTCTCCTGTGAGACACTGGCTTATGCTTCTAATCAGCAAGACTCTGCCCTTAAAAAGGATGTTGGGTAACAGTTAGAGAGAAGATATATGTGACCTGGTTCTGCTCTACCAATTTTACCCAGGAGTTAACCCATTTTGCTTAAGAACAGCTTCTCTTGCAGATAAAAGCTATCTGATGTCATCAAAAATTATTTTAGTATCTCCTATAGAATTAGAAGATAAATTTTCTGAACACATCAACCTCACCAATTATCCATGTGAAGTCAAAATATATAACAATCCTCTTTGAAAAGTATGAAAAAGTATGAAATACAAATGTAGAGTTATTACACAGATATTTGCAACTTAAAGCCCTAAAACTGGGTTTTGTTCTAAAAGGCAAGAAAAAAATGGATACAGACCTCGATTGAAGGTATGTCCTGTTTCTCAGAACATCCGTCTTCTTTAGCTGCTTTGTGAATCTTCTTCTCTGAAGAAGACTTTGTGTCAACCTTTTTCAAAGATTCACAATTGTCTACTTCATTCTTGACAGGCACTTGCTGGTTATTCCCTTGAATAAATAAAAATGATTCAATTTCTAGCTAATTATTTCCATTCACATTCCCCAAAGTTAAATTTCATTCCTACACCACGCAATCTCATTTGATTTAATGAGGCTTAGACTTAAGGGCTGTTTCTGACATCCACAATGAACGCTCTAAAAATTTATCTTGTTTACAGGTGAAAATGCACTTATATCGAGTTCTCCAAACAGTTATTAAGAGAGGTCATGGGAAGAAAGAGGAGGGACACACCACTACTCACTGCAGCATTATTTATAAAAGCGCAAAGGTAGAAACAACCCAAATTTGAGCACAGACAAATGGATGGATAAAGATAATGTGGTAAATAGCATGGAACACCATTAGCTTTAAACAGGATGATTCATCACACTACAATACGAATATAATCAGCACTGCTGAACATACAAACAAAAACGGTTAAGAAAGGGGAAAAAGGAATGAAGTTCCAGCATACGACACAACACAGGGAACACTGAAGACATCATCAAGTCAAAGTGTTGGTCGCGCAGCCGTGGCTGACTCTTTGCAATCCCATGGACTGTAGCCCATGAGGCTCCTCTGTCCATGGAATTTTCCAGGCAAGAATACTAGAGTGGGTTGCCATTTCCTTCTCCAGGGGATCTTCATGACCCAGGGATCAAATCTGGGTCTCCTGCATTGCAGGCAGATTCTTCACCATCTGAGCCACCAGGGAAGACACTGTACTGAGTGAAATAAGCCAGTCACAGGACAAATACTGTGTGATCCTACTTGTCTGAGGGACCTAGAGATGTCAAATTCATGAGATAAGAAGGAGAATGGTGGCTGTGGGACTGGAGGGGACAGAGCTCAGTGGTCACTGCTTGATGGCTTTATTGGGAGGATAAAAAAGCCCTGGAAACCAATGGTTTCCACTGACGGCTGTACAATGATGTGAATGGACTTCACGTCACTGAGCTTCATAATTTAAAATGGTAACTTTCAGCTTGTTTATTTTACCAAAGCTTTTTTCTGGCTGCATCATGTGGCTTGTGGGATCTTAGTTCCTCGACCAGGATCTAACATGCAATTTTTTTTTAAGTTGGAGGAGGAGGTAAACTCCTGGGTTATGGACGTGATTCAGACACTGATCAGTTTTATGATGGAGAAGGCAATGGCACCCCACTCCAGTACTCTTGCCTAGAAAATCCCATGGATGGAGGAGCCTGGTGGGCTGCAGTCCATAGGGTCGCTAGGAGTCGGACACAACTGAGCGACTTCACTTTCACTTTTCAGTTTCATGCATTGCAGAAGGAGATGGCGACCCACTCCAGTGTTCTTGCCTGGAGAATCCCAGGGACAGAGGAGCCTAGTGGGCTGCCGTCTATGGGGTCGCACAGAGTCGGACATGACTGAAGTGACTTGGCAGCAGCAGCAGCAGTTTTATGATCAGAAGTAAGTCTCTTAAACTGTCTGAGCTACAGTTTTCTTAAATATGAAATGAAACACACCTTATCCACCTGCCCTGAGTGACTGTTAAAAAGGTGCAACCAGAAAAGACAAAAATATTAAGGGTCATCACGGACAGACACACGAACGACGGGAGGACAGGGTGTCTTCCTGCAGGAGATGCCCTTCTGCCAGGGGAACAGCACCCTCGGGTGAGAACTGGGCTCGAGCCACTCACGAGGCAAGGTCGGCATCAGCAGGAAAGTGAAGTCGCTCAGTCGTGTCCGACTCTTTGTGACCCCATGGACTACAGCCTACCAGGCTCCTCCGCCCATGGGATTTTCCAGGCAAGAATACTGGAGTGGGTTGCTATTTCCTTCTCCAGGAGATCTTCCCGACTCAGGGATCAAACCCGCCATCTGAAAATGTGATCTCTCCGTTGTTCTTCCAAGTAACTTCATTCCTAAGTGTGTTTCTTCTTCTATCCTTGACTTCAAAATAAGGTAAATCAACCTCAGCCCCATGATAACTGGCCTCAAGACACTAATATGAGTCAGAAAGGATTTCATACCTTCCCCTTTCTTCTTTAAGGAAGAGTCCCCATAACACCCTGGCCACCTGGGGAAGTGTAGATGCCTGCCTGCAAACACACCGCAGCCGAGCAGGCTACAGGCTGTCATCTGCTCGCTGAGGGGCCCGGGGCAGCACGAGGCCCTCAACACAGACAAGGAGAGCAGTCAAATGCCCTCCAGATTCTGCAACCTTGAAGCTGCACATCAAGCTGACTCAAGGCAAGAGGCACCCACTGTATCAGTAACACTTACAAGGTAAGTGCTCTTTTATTTTGTTAATGGAAAATTATGTAAATATTATGTAGCTATAAACATGCGGGGAACATGAAATCCTCTGCAACACAGATCAGGTGTGAGACACCCACCGGTGAAATATCCAGCACCTGTGGGACAACCCAGAGGGATGGGATGGGGAGGTAGGTGGGAGGTGGGGTTCAGGATTGGGGGACACATGTATACCCGTGGCTGATTCACGTTGATGTGTGGAAAAAACCACCACGATACTGTAAAGTAACTAGCCTCGAATTAGAATTAATTTTAAAAAAATATCTAGCACCACGAAGGAGTTGAGAAAGAGCCAAGAGCAAGGGAGACAGGATTGAAACAGAAAATAATGTCACAAAGACATCACTTTGGGTTCCTGAAGCCATCCATGTGACCAGAATACAGTTATTCTCTAAAAATGTGCCATGAATTTCCTAGAACCTTAATTCACGAGAAAATTATTTTCCTCAAGTTTTCTTCAGGCCAAGAACAGTACTAAAAGTATCAGACATCAAAGTTTCTTAGAAAGGATCCAAACTTAATATCTAACACTAAACTACCCCTTAAAAGGGATAAAGCACAGACTCAGAAAATTGCTAATACCTACTGTAGGGGTTAAGAATCAGGCAGATTAAGTCACTTCAGTTGTGTCTGACTCTTTGTGACCCTTTGGAGTGTATCAGGACCAATAATAAAATGAATTCAAATTTGGTCTTCCAGAAACTCTAACATGGCAATACTCAAGAATTCAGAAATAACCGTGAGCATATACTTGGCTTTAAAAATGGAGCCACCCCCGGGCATGCTACTGAGTGTGCGCGCTCACGGGCTCACACGCTCTTCTGCCACAGCAGGAGTGCCTGAGCCACAGAGATAAAGAACAAAACAAGATAAAAAGGAAGATAAAAAATAAAAAACAATCGAAAAATAGAAACAAGGAATGGGCCAGAATCCTGCTCAGAGTTTTGAAGCTATGAAGAACATAGCTTCAGTCTCGTGAGCTGAAAGCCCCCCAGGAGCCTCTTGGGAACGGAGGTACCACTCCGCTGAAACCAGTCAGCATCTGGGCCGTGTTCTCGCCGTTCCTCCCAGAGCGCCCAGACGTTCTTAGAAACACGCCTAGTGACAAGACAGCCTTTGGGAAGAGGGTCTGGGGAGGCGGCCTGTTTGCCGAGAGCACCGAAAGTGGGGTCCTGAGCCCGGTGGGACTCCGGAGCGCCTGAGCGTTGCGCCTTCTCACTCTGAGGCAGTGCTTTTTCTGAGCTGTATCAAATCTAGTTGTATGCTGTATTTTGAGTAAACCACTAGATTTTCATTTCTAGTTCTTGGTATCTGTAAGTATTTAAATAAATGAAATTATTTTTTTTAATTTCTGAAAATACTGGTATTTCAGAAATTTTGTAAGTATCTGTCCAATTCATTAAAGACTTCCAAGCACTGTTAATTTCAAGGCTTTAGGGTATTAAATTTAAAAGTTCATTATCCCTTACATTATTACAAGCAGAGGCAACAAAAAATTTGCCAAATATTCCTCTTTCATCATGCTGAGGCCAGGAGCGATTGGTCCCCAGCTTTAAATGTACATTATTTTGATCATAAAATGAAAAAATAATAGTTACAAACATTTGAAAAGAGATATATTTCAAAAGATCACTTATTTACACTACACATAAAGCCCTGCTCCTGTCAGACTGTCAAGAGACTCTGGACCATGTAACACACACTTCGAGGGTGTCACTGTTTCACAGCTGTTTGACAGGCTGATGGCCGTAGACAAGTGTGTCAAACAGAGCCCTGAGGAATCTGTCGGCAGACTGCACGTCTATCACGAATTTTAATTTATTATTTACTACAGGCCTCTCAGAAGGAAGCAGAAGAAAGAGCATGAAAGGGATGACACATTTTCTGTTACTCAGAAAACAGTTTCTCCAGAATAATGGTGAGCACGTAGCCGTTCACACACAGCTCAGAAGACTATTCTCATACAGCAGGCTACGCTCAGAAAAAGCACTGCCTCAGAGTGAGAAGGCACAGCGCTCAGGCGCTCCGGAGTCCCACCGGGCTCAGGACCCCACTTTCGGTGCTCTCGGCAAACAGGCCGCCTCCCCAGACCCTCTTCCCAAAGGCTGTCTTGTCACTAGGCGTGTTTCTAAGAACATCTGGGCGCTTTGGGAGGAGAACACGGCCCAGATGCTGACTGGTTTCAGCGGAGTGGTACCTCCGTTCCCAAGAGGCTCCTGGGGGGCTGAGTTCAGCTCACAAGACTGAAGCTATGTTCTTCAGATTCTAGAAAGGATCTTAAGACGGAAACACAAAGTGAAATCCTTTTCAAGATAGAAAAAAAACTGATGCTCCAAAGTTGGAAGTGAAAACTCAGAAGGGTCTAACACTTCTGGTTTTCTCATTCTTGAGTATTCTTTATACATGACGACTCCCCGCCTGTCACCATCTGCCAGCTTATCACAATGCCATCCTTTAATATCTGACAAGAGAACCCTGAACCCTCAGGATTACCATAAACCCCAATCCTATCTTTAAACTACAATTTTCTTGCCCTAGATTTCTCAGTCCGTTCTTACTTTTAAAATTCTCAATTCTTTAAAATGCTTAAATCACAAATTAATGGTGGGCCATTTGTTTCCTTATTAACCTCTTTGATATTTTCCTACAATAGTGATGTAAAGAGAAGACAGATCCAAATACATGTCAGTGAACAGGTTTCCCTGTGAGGAGCCTCTTGCTGACAGATTAATTCTGGGGAGAAATACAGGCCTGTGAATTAGCACCTCAAACATGGTGAAAAGCCATAGATCTTTGATCAACCCTGATCTGATCTGACCCACAATCACCCCGACACTGCTTAACAGGCTGACAAGTCAGCCAAAGAACAGTTTCTAAAAAATTCTTGAAGTGAGAGATTTGTTTCCATTTAAAGCATCCTAAACATACCAGTCATTTGCACAGGGCAGGAAGGTTTGGGGACGGCGGGGAGTAACCATCTACAATCTATAAGGATACAAAAGCAAATTCTATGTTTGTGGGCTCCTCTATTTAATTTATTCACTCTTCCTGAGTGCTATTAGATATTACATGGTCATCTAGGCTCTATTACAGGAACTGAACAGCAAGAAGTAGACAAGGATCCAGGAGCATGGGTCTGAATCCTCTGACCCTCCCGGCAATTTCTCATTTGAAGGTCCACACCCTTCAAAGTGCTCTGACACAGCAGAAGGTCCATCCATCCACCTGCAAGACCAAGCCCTTGCACACAGCAGGCACGTTTACACAGACGTCCGACAGATGCAACGGACCACAGAAGACGCACTTGTGGAGCGACAATTCCTTCAAACAAGTCTGATTTTAAGTTTGTGTAAAGTCAGTCTATGTCAAATACTGTTCTCAGGCCTATGTGATGCATGAAATGAGAAATACTCAGCTAGACTCACTCCAAAATTTCACCCTTTTCACAAGAGTTTTGTAGTCTGAGCTGCAGAGAACATCTGGGACAGAAATGGAAGAACAGGCACCCACAGCCCCACCATCGGCACCCTCAGACAAGCAACGCTGTGCCTTGATGAAGATGTGGTTGAGCACGTCATTCGAGGGTGCCCTCGCATGCCGGGAGAGGCCACAGGGACAGGAGTCCTCAAGCAGACACTGCTGCACGGAGCCAATGCCAGCAGGGCGGACAAGGGGCACCAGGAATGATGCAAGTGGCCCAAACCATGTCCTCCTCAGAGCACCCCGGCTTCCTTTCAAATTAGAAATGTCCTTTGAGGGAACATTTAAAATTCAGCTTGGAGTTTTTGTCCCCGTTAAATGCATAAAGCTCGTCAGCATCACCCAATATATGACTTCCTCTATAATATCAAGGAGTGAAAAATACGAAGTTATTTATATTCTGCTGTTTCAAGTAAGATCGGAGGTAACGAATTCTTCAAGATTAAAAAGTGTCAAAAATCCGACTGCTGAAGGGAACAGAAATGTGCTTATTAAAATGGTCAAGATGGATACACAAAAACAAGCGCACAAGTAGAGAACCAAGGATGAGCAGCATGCTATGGGGGCAGCTGTTAAGCCCAGGAAGTTGGCAAGTTTCATTCTATCAGAAGCATAGGTTGATTGATCTTTGCAAACAGTCTGAAAGGCCAAGACAAAAGATACTTAGGAATAGGTGTCCAACAATAAAACATGGCACCTGCATCATCCCAACGAATGTACTAGAAAAGTAAACTTAACCGCAAAGCTCTAAAAACTTGGTGTCCCACCCTACACTTTCCATCGAGCAAACAGTATTTCAATATTTACACCTGCGCCAATAAAACTTAAGGCATGAACTAAAAATTCAACAGCCACAATTCGAACTGAAGTCACAGGGGGAAACGAACTGCACCAAGAACGCACTGGAGACAGACAGAGAGAAGAACCACCGAGGAGGAGGAGGAAAACATTACCATTATTTTTCCTGGAAATGTCTGGCAAGTCTGACTGGCACTGAGGTGAACTTCTCGGCAAATGATTTTCAGGTAGTTTCTTAGGGGTCTTCATGGGACAGACCTCTCGCTCCTTGAGCTCAGCTACGCTTTCTGAAACCTGAAAGTCCGTTTCCTTAGGAAACACACACGTCTGTGCTCCCTCCTTCACGTGGCACTCGGAAGAAGGGCTACTGGCAGCAACTGCGCTTTTCAGGGTGTTTTCGTCTTTACCCAGGAAGCTCCTGGGGAGCGCTAAGCTCTTCTGCAGGTTGGCGCTCAGGCCCCCGGCGCACCTGAGGCCCACCCAGGCCTCGCCCGCCCCTGCAGGGCACCCGCCCGCCTTGGCCGGGGCTGGCCTGTCCTCCGAGGGGGCGCCGGCGCTGCTCGCCACGGCCGCGCCTCTGTGCCGCCCGTAGTACACTGAGCACTTGTGCTTCTTCTGGGAATGGCCGCAGGTGGCCGGGCTCCTCTTCGTCGCATTCTGGGTCCTGCTCTGCGGGCTGCTGACTGGAAGGCAGCTCTTCCCTCGGCCTTTGTCAGAGGGGGCGTAGGCATCGAGAAAGTTCTTGCAGTTGCTTCTGAATTTAAGAAGAAAAACATTTAACATGAAGGCAAGCTGAACAAACCTCTCCTCTCCAACTGCAGGAGAAAGACGGCGCAGTCAGTATGGTGGGGGCGGGGGTGGACTAAGGGCTTCTCACCTTTCATTCAAGCTCCACAAGGTACAAACTGAGCCCTTACATGAAGTCTAGCATATCCCAGAAGGGACGGCTTAGCTGCCACACAAGGACTTGAGGAAAACTGTACAGACTCTAAAGGTATATCACCTTAGCATAAAATCAGAAGTAATATCAAAAGTGAGACCTGCCACCATCTCCCCCACCCCACGACAAGAACCCTTACTTGTGAGAATGAGCGCTGATTACATCCACTGGAGCAGTGCTTTGCTGCGAAGAGGAGCTGGCGTTTTGTCTCTGTCTCGTTTTCATGAACTCCATGAGAATGTACTGTGCTTGCTGGAAGGCTATTAAAATCACACCCAGCAGGGACAGACTGAGGACAAAAACAACACGTTCATTCCTGCCTGGTTCTGAGTAGCATTAAAAAGACAAGCTCTACAAGAAGGGAATGAGTGGTGGCAGACGTCTAAAGAGACACTACTCAGATTCTGTAAGACGTACGACATTAAAATTTCTGATGTCTCACAATTTCAAGATGCAAAATTTCTAAACAGGTGAATAGTTATCATTCTGACATTTCAATTCAATTTTTATAGATTTTTCCAGGATAAAAATCACACCCGAAAGACTCATTCTAGTCTTGTAATCTCAAACTGCCATTGCCCTAAGCTAATAACACCATATACCATAGGTGATGTTCATATATCTTAAACGTTATACACAACATCTGTATCTTCCCCTGGGACTGCCAGTGAACATACTTGGAGTGCAACTGTCTGTTACACTCTCAGATCCTCGAGCTCTCCTACACTTAGTTCTCTGTTCTCTTAAAGCTCACCAGGAACCACTTAGCCTACTTCATGACTGTCAGGGTTCTCAAAGCAACGTAATCCACTCAATCCCTATGCTTCGATTCTGCCAAGCCACATACATTCCCTGCAGCTCGGCTGGATGGCGTCTCCCTTGGTGAGGAGGCGCAGTGGAGCAGGGGTGGCCTACCTAACGAAGAAGACAGTGAGCCTCCAAAACGACTCCTCCCAGCTGGGTCCCGGGACCACGTCCGCACACAGCGGCAGCAGGTGATGAGGCAGGGTCACGTTGAGAGTGAAGCGGAACTCCAGGTCTGCCGCTGTGACCAGAGTCAGCTCGCGGATGACCCAGGAAGACGTGAAGTCCGGAGTAAACCTGACGACAAGAGGCATCGTTATGAACTTCTGATGGTTTTCACTTTAGGCACAAAACAATCCTAATGACAGCAGAATTTTTACCTCTACAAGACAATTGTTTACATGAAAACAACTTAAGACAATCTTACCAGTGACAAAGCTTTTCCCCACAGTATAGTGAATGCACCCCCGAACTGAAGTCGAAACCCAGTGCTTACACGATGCTGATGTCGCGGGACGTGTTGGGACCCAAGGAAAACTGATGACAGTCCAGCACTTCGAATCCATAACCTTGGCAGTTATACCCATTAATTTTCAGAGATGTCACAGTTATAGGAAGTGGTCCAATATTCTCAACCTTAAAGTTCTTCGTAATTGATAAAATTTGCTTGCTGTCTTTCAGTTCTAGGGAGGATGAAAATGGAGATTTTAGTACAGATGAACTGCAAAATTTATTTTCAAATAATTTACTGAATCATTTACAGAATTAACAAAGCATGATCTACATGACTAAAATGCAGAAAAATTCAATATAACCTCAAAGCATGATTCCTAACTAATTTCTAGAACAGTTCTAGATGCTGCTATATTACCAAGATATGATAAAAATACTTAACTCATTAAGATTTTTCTTAAGTTAAGTGACCTGCCTAGGTACCAAAAGTAACCAAAACCTCTTCTTTGTTCTTTTACTTATTAAAGGTGAAGGTAGAAGATTTCATTCTTCTCAGAAGCCTCCTAGTTTGGATTTACCAAGAGCTAACAGGCACCCAGGATCCTTTCAAACCCAACAGGGCCAGTCAGGAGGGTGTGTGCGCTTCTGCGTAAACACACCACAGACATGAGAAATATGGTTAAAACTCTCATTACGTGAAGGGCAGGAAGCAGCAAAATCTTTGTAAATAAGTGAGAGCACATTTCATACTGGGCATTTAAAAAGGGAGGAAGTATCAGTTTGTAAAATATTCCTATATATCCATAATCTACAATCTATTCCATATTAGGACTAACATTTTATCTGGTTCCACAGTTTTTATATTCTTCCTTAATTCTAGCTTTTAAGGTCAACTCTAAACTATTCAATGAGTAAGTGAAGGAATGATTTAAAGAACACTGATGAAGATTTTGAATGCAAAATGGCTAATCTTTTCAGACAGTGCTCATTTGGCACAGTTTTCTTATAAAAAAAATCCAATCAGGCATTAAAATAGTTCTACAAGTTATCCAAAGGTTTCACCAGTTTTCTCCATGGGAAATATACTGTTACTCTAAAATGCTTTCAGTGTGTCCTAAAATTAAAAATAGTAGTAGGAAAACAAGACAGAATTTATCAAAAACATTTTATATCTACAGTTTGACTTTTGTCTCAGTTCCTGAGGAAGTTCTTAAAACTAATTTAAGTACTTTAGAAGCATTTAAATACATGCAAAATTTAGAAATTTCTAATGGAACACTTAAATAAATTTCTAAATCTGCATAGCCTGATATAGTTGCCACTGGACACATACGGCCACTTTAAATAGACTTGAACACCGAGTTTCTCAGTCACACGAGCTCTGTTTTAAGCGCCCATCACCCACGTGTGGCACGTGGTTGCCGCACTGGACGGCACAAACGCAGAGCATCTCCATCACTGCAGAACGTGCGCGGTGCTACTGGGCAGCTCTCCCTTAAGCCCCTCTCCACTGACATTTGGTGTGAGTTTCCATGATTAGGTAACAGATAACAAAATTAACAGTTTCATAAGACTGGTCTTATATTTTAACACTATTGGGAACTTAACATTATACTCCCCCCAACTACCATCTATTATTTAAGTTGGGTTACACATTTAAACTGTTGTTTCCTAACCAAGTGGTACCAGACTACATATGCTCAAATGCCTGCCTGATTGAATTACTTGCATCTGTACAACGAATTACTGTAAACTGTTAAAGACTCTGATAACCACCTCTTGCCCTTGGCTTCAGCACCCAGCCCCCCTGCCCGAGCGCCCTTGGCTTCAACACCCAGCCCCCCTGCCCGAGTGCCCTTGGCTTCAGCACCCAGCCCCCCTGCCTGAGCTCCCTTGGCTTCAGCACCCAGCGCCCCCCGCCCGAGCACCCTTGGCTTCAGCACCCAGCCTCCCACCTGAGCACCCTTGGCTTCAGCACCCAGCCCCCCTGCCCGAGCGCCCTTGGCTTCAGCACCCAGCCCCCCGCCTGAGCGCCCTTGGCTTCAGCACCCAGCGCCCCCTGCCCGAGCACCCTTGGCTTCAGCACCCAGCCTCCCACCTGAGCACCCTTGGCTTCAGCACCCAGCCCCCCTGCCTGAGCGCCCTTGGCTTCAGCACCCAGCCCCCCACCTGAGCACCCTTGGCTTCAGCACCCAGCCCCCGGCCCAAGCGCCGTGCACAGACGACGCACAGACTCACGTCGCCGGCAGTCCATCAGCGTGGACTCGGGCACCTTAAACCGCAGTGAGCCCCCGGTGCCAGGCAGTCTTCCACCCACTTTCAGTAGCTCTCTCGCCCCAAATCCTTCCACACCAATCATGTCGATAACAGTCAAGTTATTCCTACAGAGACAGCAGACACAAACAAAAAGGCAACGCAACAGAGTTACAGCATACAACGCCCTTGAATTTAAATATTCCTCATTAGCCAAAAAGCATTTCTAAAGTTTTGGGGAAAAATCAACTTAAATAGTATGGCATCTCCAGCCATCTCGGAGCAGAGAAGCTGCTAAACGCACCAGAGTCAAGGCAAGCCAATTGGGCAAAAACGAGCAAATGACCGTGATCACTCTCCAATTTCCACCCAAGAATGGAAACCCGCATTTTTCTCACCAGGCACCAGGACGGTGATCAGACATCCAAGTGACAAAGGTGAGTAAACTGGGAGCCACAGAAAAATACTAATAAATGTAGACAAATTGATAAAACTGTTTACAGGGTGAATTAAGGAGTTTCCACAGGAATTGTTGACTATAAGCAATTCTTCCTTAGGGGTATTTCTAGAAATGAAATGCCACCCTATATTTTGAACCTAAGATTTAAAATAGCAGCCCTCAAATAGCAAGAATGTACTCAAGTTCTTATTAATCAAATAGTAATTCAGATTAGCTTTTGCCTTTTCATTAACGGAAATCATAATTCTGAGGATGGAGAAGTGGTAATGATGTTTAAATGATGCACTGAAAGGCAGTTATCATTAATGTAAACGGTAGAAGCAGACAGAGAATTCATTCCTAGTTACACAGAACACACTGAGATAGCTTTCCATCTGCATCTAAAGGACTACAGCCTTTACTGAACCATTTAAAAGCCTTTAAGTGATGTTAGATGATTGATATTGTTTACAGAAAAATACTGTGTCTCTCAATACAGAAACTACCAAGAATAAATTAGCGACTACAAAAAGCCGAGACTTTCAAGTCTGGGATAGCTGAAGCTGGGATAAGGTAAAGTTTAACTCTAGACTTCCCATGACCTTAGTTCATCAACAGAGAGTGAGTTTAAAGTGAAGCACCTGTCAGCAGAGCACTAACATGCTTATTAGAACATTAGCTACCGGTTCTACTCAGCATTAGTTGAGTGAAAGCCAAAGTCGCTCAGTCGTGTCCAACTCCTTGCAACCCCATGGACTGTACGGTCCATGGAATTCTCCAGGCCAGAATACTGGAGTGGGTAGCCTTTCCCTTCTCCAGGGGATCTTCCCAACCCAGAGATCAACCCACGTCTTCCGCATTGCAGGCAGATTCTTTACCAGCTGAGCCACAAGGGAAGCCCAAGAACACCAGAGTGGGTAGCCTATCCCTTCTTCAGCGGATCTTTCTGTCCCAGGAATCGAACTGGGGACTTGCGTTGCAGGCGAATTCTTTACCAACTGAGCTATCAGGGGAGCCCTAAGCATCAGGTAAAATGCTTAACGAAACAGACTCTTTTAAGAACTTTATTTTAGTGTACTTTCTTTTTAGTAGCATTCACTTGCAGAAGAATAAACTCATATAGTATATCAAAGAAAGTCAAGAATAAAGTTTTTGCCAGCTGTTCTGAAACTAGAGATTAAAAAAAAAAAAAAAAAAACAACTAAGGTTGGGACTCCACGCTTCCACTGCAGGGGTGGGGCACAGGCTGAACCCCTGATCAGGGAACTAAGATCCCCCATGCTGCATGATGTGGCCAAAATAAAACATAAAATCAAAAAATATCTAAACATCATTAATGAAAAATTAATTTGTGTTAGACATCTCACCAATGCAGAGAGAGGTTCAATCTATATTTACTGTAAATTTTTGAAACAAGACTCTCAATAAATTTAAGAATGAAAAACATTTAGCTGCTTAAATCAGTTGGCAAGTAAAAAGAGCCAGTGGGCTCAACTAAGCACTTTTTTCATTATCCTCTGGTGCTACCAAGAAGTACAGAAGCAAGACAGACAGGTATGAGACTGGTATAAACCCAAACACTGAGGAATGAAAACATATACAGCAGTGCTCCAATTATTCTTCTGAGCTGAGGACAGAAAAGTGCGGACATGTGTGTGTTCATGTGTTCATGTGTGTGTGTTCGTGTGTGTTTGTGTGTGTTCGTGTGTGTGTTCATGCCTGTGTGTGTGTTCGTGTGTGTTCGTGTGTGTTTGTGTTTGTGTTCGTGTTCGTGTGTGTGTGCACGTGTGTTCATGTGTGTTGTGTGTTCGTGTGTTCGATCATATGTGTTCCTGTGTGTCCGTGTGTGTGTTCATGTATGCTTGTGTTCGTGTGTGTGTCCTTGTGTGTTTGCGTGTGTGCTCGTGTGTATGTTCACGTGTGTGTCCGTGTATGTTTGTGTTTGTGTGTGTGTCCATGTGTGTGTGTTCGTGTTTGCGTGTGTGTTCGTGTGTATGTTCGCATGTGTGTTCCTGTGTGTGTGTGTGTGTGTGTGTGTGTTCTGCCCTCTGTGATGGTGGATGAGGCACCGTGTGAAGGGAGCACACACATTCTGCCTGTACCAGGGAGGAGCCTGACACCCAGGGAGATTAAATGTGGAGCTTCGGGAAGCTGCTCTCCTCAGCCACTGCCTTTCCAGTCCAGCAACACAGCTCATCACTGGGGGCCTGAGGAAATCTCTTTTAGCTAAAGAGATCATGTCTTCTTGAGAGAAAGAGTCAGTCAACAAGAAAGCAACAGAGACACACCTACCGGATTAGGATGAGGGAGCTGACTTTTCCGTAGTCAGCTGGAGTGAACACTACACCAACCCTTTTCCTTTCCAAAGGCTGCAAATGTAAGTGGAGGATGCCAAACCTGGATCCCTCAGACCGCACGCCCTGAAAGTTACCAATAAACGCAATTAACTTCTGGAGAGCAAGACTCTATCCTCATTAAATGCATAAATGTGACTGCTGTTCCTTTAACATGGGGATCTGACCATCCAAATCAACCTGTGGAACTTGTTCATCACGACAGTTCACGCCCATCGACAGTTGCTGAGCCCAGCTGAGAAGCACAGGCAGAGGCTGCAGGACAGTCCAGTGTGGACGCTGGAAAGGGGCTGGGCCTCCTGGATCGGCTGCGAGCTGGGGCTACAGACCTTATCAGCAAGCTCACCTGAATGAAAAACGTCACTGAGAAAACAGACCACCAGCCTCTGCCTGAATGCTACAGGGATCCGACCAAAGCACTTTCCACTGCTGGACAGCCCTAAATTCTCTGCATTATTGTTTAAAAAGAAGCCATCTTTATTACATTTAGTCTCTCCATTCAGGAGAACGACCTATTTATTCACACCCTCCTTTTATTCTCCCCAAGATTTCTAACTTTCTCTGAATAAATTGCCTTCTAACTTTAACATTCAAGATTTAGCTCTTCATTACTGTGATAGACTTTCCCTCTTTCCATTGTTTTTTCCTAGCTCTTTCTCACTAAAAGTAATTTATTAATTTTCAGAGCTCTAACCATGTAATCTGCCTACTATCTCTCTTCTGTATTTTTAGTTTTTGCATTTGTTTTATCCCTCAGTTATTACTGGCATTTCCCATACTATCTGAAAGAAGAAACAGTAGTGCCATTTGATTCATTTTCCTTAAAATTATAAACTTCATGAAGGAATTCTGCTTTATACACATATGAATACTGAAAAAAGCTGCCAATTTAAGTATTAAAAGTATAAGAACGCACTAATTATTAAGTAATTCTTATATGCCAGGCACTGGACTACAATTAGGTATATAAAATGCTAAGCGTTCTATAAAACTATGAAATTTTCAAACATCATTATAAGTGAGAAAGAGGAGACTTGGAGAGGCCAAATTATTTACCCAGGACCACATGGAGGTACCTGGATTTGGAACTTTGAATGTCCAATTCCACATGCTCTTAACCAAAGGAGCTACACGTCTAAAAGCAAACCAACAAAAGAAAAATGCAGGCCTTTCTTAAACAACAAATGATTCTATTAAAAACTTTAAGTTAAACTTGTGTGTCAAAAGCACTGATATTGCTCAGGAGGGAGGGGATACATGTATACTTATCACTGAGCCACACTGTTGTATGGCAGAAGCCAACACAACACTGTAAAACAATTATCCTCCAACTAAAATTTTTTAAAGAAAGGAACGTTGATACTATCACTTTTTGTAAATGTAATAAATTAACAATGGGGATAATCTCCTTTGTCATAAAAAATGTAATAATCTATGAAAATCTTCAATCACAGATTACAGACCTTTTCCAAGTGAGTTGCACCATTTGCTTAAGCCTGAATAGAATACTAACGTGTAAAAGAAACAGGCATCATTTTTGGAATTTCAAATTACATATGATTAAATGGTCATGGGGCGAAATTATCTGTTAGCATAGAGGACTCGCTATACCTCCCAGCACTCCTGGGAAGCTGCCTGGTTGGAGGGGCCAAAAGCAGGACCAGCCCAACAGCACAGGACTCTGCTGCCTGGACCACTGACAAAGGGAAGGAGCACTACTGCTCGTGTCTCTTACTGCAAATAAGTCTCTGCTAAAAACCCATTAAAAACTTTGTTTTGATTCATTCTGTTTGAACTCACACTGGACGTTATCTGTGGCCTCCCTCTTTCAAGTTTCTAGAGCCAACAGTGTATCTTTGGAGGGTTATGAGTAGAGAAAGAAGAAAACATCTATGACATTTAAATATGTGTGTGCATTAAAAATACAGTGATAAGCATAAGTATGTCTACACATGTTTGTATTTCTTTAGGAGATGCTTCATCTTTTAATTAACCTCAAGCACAGAATGCTGTGCTGTGCTGCTCAGTTGCTCAGTCATGTCCGACTCTTTGGGACCCCAAGGACTGTAGCCCGCCAGGCTCCTCTGTCCATGGGGATTCTCCAGGCAGGAATAGTGGAGTGGGTTGTTTTGCCCTTCTCCAGGGGATCTTCCAGACCCGGGATCAAACCAGGGTCTCCTGCATTGCAGGTGGATTCTTTACCAGCTGAGCTACCAGGGAAACCCCAAGCACAGAATACCCGTAAGTAAAATACTCGGCTACACCAGGGACCCACAGAAGGAATGAGTGAAAACTCAGTTTCTAGTCAAGCGACGTCCTCGCCACGTGACATGCTTATTACTCCCTCTCCAGAGTACTTATGCAAGACTTCATGAGGGCCCAGAGGTGCAAGAATTTCAGAGAAATCCTTTTATATAGGTAAGGTCAATATCACAGAAATTGGGTTATCTGCTAAAAACATGAAGCCAGCTTAGTAAGACTTAAAAAAAAAAAAAAAAAAGTGTTTGCTTTTACTTTATCTTACCCCAAAAAGAATTGATGGGGCTGAGGAATTTTAAGAGAATTATAAATTCTGGGGTCTCAAGTTTTACAGTTTTCTACAGAGGTCTGATTCAATTGTTATTTCTTCACTCACATGAACCTAAATAATTAAATTAAAATGATTTACAGGCTCACATGAACCCCAGGCTCCTGCTGCATTAGTTAACTAGAAAAAGCTGCTATGTATACTTAACTGCTAGAATAGAAAAATAGAGAGCCACATATATTACGAAAAGACACTTGAAACATAAATCAGTGAGGCCCATATGCTATGAGTCTAATTTGTCAGCATTCTTTTTTCTGTTTAAAGATGACATCCTACCAGGTAAGGGCAAGCTTTGGTAAGCTGGAATTCACTGGTTGTGAGATTAATCATTTGCATATCGGTGCCAAACCTATAAAGAAAAAAAAAAAAAAAAACATTTAAAATAGCATTCAGATCACCAAGAAAGAACATATGTGTGTGTTTTCACACATGTCCAGTTCACCCTGACCTCTCATTCCTGTGCCCAGCTCCCCACACAGCACCTGGCACGCTGTAAGAGCACAGTGAATACTATGGAATGAATAGTGTTGGCAGCACAGAATGTACAGACTCCTTTGGTGACAAAAGCTCCCAATCTGAAGCAATTCTTTTCCTCCAAATGGTTCAAAGCTGTGGAAGCTGACAGGAGGTGACTCTCAACCAAGGACAACGCTATCTCCCAGCGGCCCCCTGGCCACACCTGGAGACACTTTTGATTGCCCGGCTGGTGAAGTCCTACCAGAATCTACTGGGTGGAAGCTAGGGATGCTGCCAAACAACCTCCAAAGCACCGAGCACATCTCCTCTCTCATCAGTCAGTCAGGGTCCAAAACACCAGCAGTGCTGAAGCTGAGACATGGGGGGTGAGGTGTCACTAAGCCAGAAGAGGAAATGTTCTAAGTGAAACCATGACTGTTGTACAAAGATAAGATTAACAGATACAAATTCTGATCTTACCTTGTATCAGAACACTAGGCTAAAATATACTAAACCACCACTAAACTCACTGCTTGCATTGCCCGGCGCTCACTGCTTTCAATTCTAAATTTTAGGAGTATATGTGAAAAATCATGGCGGGAAAGCTTCCCTGATAAGAATGCTGTTGGGCCCTGAACTTGACACAGTAACACTGAAGAGCCACATGATGCACGGGACTGGCATGTGCCATGGGGTCTGCACGTAGGGGCAGGGGTGGATGTCACAGGCTGAGCCCATGTACATCCATGCACAGAACCGGGGGAAATGCAAAGGACGCTGAACAGTTGCGGGTCTTAACAGGACAGGCCCTCAACTCCTCCTAGCAACCGCCCCTGCCCCGTGAGAGGTCTTCACCCGCTGGGCGTTACCATTTGTGCAGCAGGCGCGCAGCGGCCTCAGGCTTCGGGTACAAAGAGACGGGCAGGAGCTGCAGGGAGACTGGCCACGAGGAGGGGTTCTTCACCACAAAGTACTTCACCTAGACGTGTGGGAAGGAGAGTCAGTTCCGGAGACAGCACCACCCCTGAGATGCAGCTACAGAGACTGATCACCTGCATCTCACCAGGAACCATCACCTAGGCAATTCCAGGAACGGTCTAGAGAATCAACAGCCTGCGTGCATCACAACAGCTGCACAACGTGAGGTAGAGGAGCTGCAGAAGATGGAAGGAGACGCAGGCCACTGGGCCAGGCAAGGACAGGCCCTGGGCTGGATGCTGTAAAGTACGCATGTGAGTGGGATAAGTGGAAACCTTTGTACGGAGACTGCAGATCAGGCATAACTGTTGTACTTAATGCTTACATTTTCTGATTTTGATAGTTAGACTCTGATATGCAAGAAGATGTCTAGTTCTTAAGAAATTCACATGGAAGTGGAGTCGGGGCATCATGTCCGACCCTCTCACACAGCTCATAAAAACACGTGTGTGGAAAGAGAGGGGAAACATCAAGCCAAGTACGGCAAATGTTAAAAATAGATGAATCTGCATGAACGGCAACTGGGAGTTTTTGGTACTGCTCTTGAAACTCTTCAAGTTGAACTTTTTCAAAATAGAATGCTTTAAAAAAGCAGTCTTGGGATGTCTTCCCTAAGAAGCTCAATGAGTACCTGAGGAAATATAAATTATTACAAGGACCACAGTGACCTGGCTCTCAGGTAAGGAGACTTTCCAGATAAAACCTCAAGGCTGCTGTCACTGCCTTCGCTCTGCCCTCCTCCGCCATCAGCTCAGGAGAAGCTTGCACACAGGAAGGGAGCCGAGGATGCAAGCAAGTGACAGAGGATGCTCCCTTCTGAGCTGCAAACTCACCCACTTCTGCTGAGCCTGTGTCAGCCACGACCTCCTCTGCGGCTACAGCTAAGTACTCTCTTAGCTGGTGGATTCTGAGCTGAATACAGACTTCATAACATGTATCTGCTTAAAGCATTTCAGTCTATTCCTGAGTTTATTCCTTATTTTGTTCTTCCGACACCTCCCTCCTAAAAGCGCTGAATAGCATACATGTGTCACTTAAATTTCAACTAACTTTGATTCTGGAACAGTATCTCAAGGTGGAAATACTTGGTTAATGTAAAAACTCAAGAGCCGAGGTGTCGCGGATGAAGAAATGAGAAGACGTGGGAGCCTCACCATGCTGTTCCTCAGGGCGGTGGCACTGAAGTTCAACACGAGGCCAGGCTCAGGGACCAAACGAGGCAGGAAGACAGCAAAAGGCTCCGACTCCTTGGATTTCTTTGAATGGGCAAACCGAGTCACTCCTAAAACAGTCCTTCTGCGAAATTCGTAAAGAAAGAAATTACAGGAAATAATTTTGACATATAGAAAAGAAATCACTAAATATCACTCCAACTAAAAGGAACAAGAGTCTCTTGGGAAAAAATGGCTTATTCAGGGTATGCGTGTGCTCAGTCACTTCAATCGTGTCCAACTCTTTGTGATCCCATGGACTGTAGCCTGCCAGGCTCCTGTCCATGGGTTTTCCCAGGCAAGAATACTGGAGTGGGTTGCCATGCCCTCCTCCAGAGGATCTTCCAGACCCAGGGATCAAAACTGCCTCTCCTGTATTGCAGGTAGATTCTTTACCACCGAGCCACCTGGGAAGTCTATTCAGGGTATGGGGGAGACCAAAGTACAAGATGATCTTGGAACATCCCGTCTTACTAGAAAGCAAGGAAGTGCTCAAAGAATGATGGGTACACACCAAAGACCCAAAAGCTTGCCTCAACGGGCTCCCATCAGCCTAATCTGGGACAAATCGACATCAAAAATGATGATGATGCTAATGATGGTAATGACCAAAGAATTCATAGTGATGCTCAAGAGTGTAGAATGAATAAAATAATTAGCAATATCACCATTTTTGCCGCCATCAATTCAATAACTGATCTCAGGCAATGATTATCAATGGGTGCCAAAATGCTACAGCGAAACATTCTCAGGGAACAGGAAATGTGTACAGACTCAAACTATCATAGCACATATTATTTATTAATTGCAAAAGGAAAAACATAGTCTACAATGGAGTCAAATGATTCAACCAAACAATGTCAATAATGGGACAAATTGATATTTATGTCCCTCCTCAGGTGACGCAATTATAAGCACACAAGAGCAACCAAGTAATTAGTACTTACTAATTTTAAAAATGTTTAACAGGAATGTAAACTTGAAGAAGCAATCCCAAAAAATCCAGAGTGTTGAATGTTCCCTAAGACAGCTGGCTATGATGCTTTAAAACATCACACTATGAAAGATGAGGAAAGGTGGGGGCACTAAAGAAAATTAAGGAACCATGATGACTAAATACAATGCACTCTCCTTGAATGCATCCTGGATTTTACAAAAAGGAAAAGACAGCTATAATGGATATTTTGGGGTCAACTAGGGGCTTTCCTGGGTTCAGATGGTAAACGCATGCAACGTGGGAGACCTGGGTTCAATCCCTGGGTTGGGAAGATCGCCTGGAGAAAGGAAGAGCTGTCCACTCCAGTATTCTTGTAGAGAATTCCATGGACTGAGGAACTTGGCAAGCTACAGTCCACGGGGTCGCAAAGAGTCAGGGCCGACTAAGCAACTAGCACTTTCACTTTCACACTAGGGAAATGTGAATCTGGACGTTTATTAGTTCATATAACCTCATCAGTGTTAAGCTTCTTGGGCATGTAATGACAGTGAAGGTATATGCAGGAGAATGTTCCTTAGGAAAAAAAGTCTTTCTTAATAAAGTACTAAGGGCTGAAGTGTCATGGTATCCACAGCTTACTTTCAAATGACTCGGCAAAAACGAAGTGTGTGTGTATGTGTGCATATAGACACAGGTAGGGAGAGAGAAAAAAACAGCAGAAGTGGTAAGATGTAAACATCTGGTGAGTCCAAATTAGGAATATTTGAGTACTCATCATATTATACTTTTCAACTCTTCTGAGGTTTGAAATTTGTCAAAATAAAGGCTGGATATTAAAAATTCACTATTGAAATGTCAACACAGATTATGTTAAAGTGTCCCCCCAGTGCTGAATAAAAGAAACAAAGAGAGGTGAAAACATACTTGCAGACATCACCATGTTTTAACTTCTTCCATCTTTCATATAATGTATTTGCAAGTTCGGAATCCACATCCCAGGTAGACGGATCCAGAGAAAGGCTCCCTTCCCAGTCAGGATTTTCTACAAGTTAGACCAGACTTACTGTTTAGACGCACAGGAAACATAATTCACTTAGTAAATAATGCCAAGGGTTGAGGGCTAAAACTTCTCAAACGCAGAGGACAGTAAAGTGATCAGTGACTCCTGTCCGCTGATTGCTTTACTACAAGTCCCTCTAACTCAATGGCAAATGAGATATCAAATCAAAGGAACATGTATAAAACAAAACTAAATCGAATTATGGGAAGGTAATAACATAAAAGACACATGGCTCATGAATACAGCCTGAAACAAGGTAAAAATCATACTCAGACCATGTTCAACAGCTTTAAATCTAAAAGGCTAAACACTGCGTCATGTACGTGCTAGTCGTCTCTGCGCTGGGTTACCGGGCAGAAGGCCAACGCGCCAACAGGCGGCAATCCTCAGAAACGAGGGCTGCGAGCAGGGCTCAGCCTAAAGGCGCGCGTTTACACTCATAAACGGGTCCCCGTCTGCTGGTCTGCCCTGCCTTGTCTGTGCTAGAAGACAAGGGTGGGGAAGTGGGAGTCATGCAAAGGAAACTCCTGTGCTAGAACTCTCTCCTTAGGCTATATATTTTAATAAGTCAACAGGCAGGAAGCAAACTCGGAACAGCTTTCTCTATCGACACCTTGGCCTCCAGTCTCACACAACAACGAGTGCTCCCTATAAGATGCTTATACTCTCTTCAAAGACGATTCCAAATTATTATTATTTTTTTTTTTACTAACTTCTAGTCGGCCCCTTTATAAAAGAATCAGAGTCCAACTGTTCCTGGTGACAAGGTTGCTATTATGATCAAACATCGTGTTTGAAAAAGTCCCTTACAGAAGTGCAGGTTAAGACGTAAGGGGGTGTTAATTACACAGGCACCTCAGATGGTTCTGGAAGTCATTCGGTTAATGATCATGCTCTTAAAGAATAGAATATGATGCAATGATGTTAAAGGACTAATCATTCCATCTACAAATGTGAATCTTCCTCACTACTTCCCACCCCACCCAACACTAGAGGTCTACAGAAAGCCTAAGGGCAGAATACTTACCTGCTTTTGATTTTCCCATGAAATAATGCATGCCACAATGTGCTATCACTTCAAAACCCAGACTCCCTTCCTAGATTGAAAAGTAATATATGAATAACTTAAAACACAACACTAAACACAAAAATCCTAATGCACTCAAACGCACAGCACACATGGGCCTCCACCTCTGCGAACGTCCCTTTAACCAGAAGCCAAACAACTAGGAAGTGATTTCTTGGCCTTCTTTCTCCTTGGTTGAGAGCTCTGACTGTCCCTCACAGCAGGGTCACTACAGTGGATTCTGGGCAATAATCAACACCCACAGTGACCCCCCAGGGCCCTACAGACACCAAGCTGCCTTCTAAATTAAAGACTAAATTAGTCTCAGGACATTCTCAGTAGGGTTTGTAAAACACTGCATTCTAACCCATCGTAACTCCTAAACTATTCAGGACATTTAAATGAATGTCCCACTTCCTAAATTGGGAAAGCATAGATCGCCTCTTCCACACGTTCCTGCAGCCTGCCTGCTCCCTCCCAGTCACTCTTCTCATATGCAGCCCTTGATGGAAAAAGGAAATATCTAAGAAATCTCCCCTGCTCAAAATATGGATTAATAAAATTAACCTTACATTTTGTTTAGCATACTTTTAGACACCCTATCTTTAAGTTTTTAGCAAAACATGAGGCACTTCTATCTATGAAACACCAACGCTAATAAGTGAGAAAAATCATAAAGATGGTTGTATGAATGTCTCATAGTGAAAAATTAGAACCCAGCATTATACAGAAGAGCTTGGATAAAAAGAAGCAATAACAGTAACTAAATGAAAAGAAATAAACATTAAGAAAAAATGAGACATGTTCAAGGTAAGATCTAAATTAAATACAATATACAAAGACTTTAGAAAGTATTTGCTTAATCGTGAATCCTTTCAGGCTTTAGATTATGGCCCACTAGGAAATTCAAGGACTATGAGCAGCTGAGAGTCACTTACCAGAGGTCTAAATAAAGCATTTTACAGTTTATTTGAAATCACTGCAAATATGTACTAATGGCACAAATGTGTTTACTAGAGCAAGCACATATTCCTTGCTCATTTTGGAAATAAGTGAAAATGAGATCTATCGGTTTGTAATGCCTTATTTTCACTTGAAAATTACTTCATGTATTACTTTACGAAAAAGAGAAGCTGTTTTCAAATAGATTTCCATACTAAACAATTTATCATCTAAGACTGGCCTGGTAATATCCATTAATTTCTTAGACAGCCTTAGAAAATATGAGGTCAAGTCCATCAACAAAATCCAAGCACCATAAGGTAAGCTAATAAGAATAAATAGCAATTATTACAAAAGTTGTAACACATATGGAGTGTGTCAACAATACCTTGGTGGGCGCTGAGTAAATCTGAAGAGGTATTGCAAAAACAGCACCTATGTTTGTAGTCAAAAATACATGGGTGAATACATTTATGGCAATGTCTTTAACAGCAAGTTTCAAAGAAAATATTTTCCAACAGCCTGGAGGTAGAAATAAAGGGCCAGTGAAATTCAGAATCTAAAAAGAAAAGAAGTAAGAGAAATTACTTTCCTAACTAATGCTAATTATGATTAAAATCATCATACTGTGTGATACTAAAGTTCTTCTATACTTTGAGAAATAAAATGTTACTTAATTATTTCCAAGTCAAATACTGACATATTTTTCTATAAATAATAGGTTTCATTTAATATTTAACATGCACTTGTTTTTAAATTTCACAAAATAATCTTGATATGTTCATAGCCAGTATTTTACCAAAACCTACTATTTTATCATGAACGAGGCTTATTTTTACTAAATGTAATCTTCTTAGGATAAATTGTAATTTACAATATTCTTAAATAATGGTAGTAATAAATATCTCTAATGGGATATACCCTGGTCCCTTTGAGCTCCTTGAACAATAGTTTGAAAAAATAAAGAGAGCCTAAAAGTAATTCTGAAAATTTTTAAAGAAACATACTTGCTTTAAAATTTGTAAGTGAAAGATTTTATAAATAATTAATTTCATAGTATTTGACCTTAAACAAAGCTTAAAATAGGCTAAAACTTAAATAAAAATACCATATGTACCTTTAAAACGTGCTTGGTCTCCTTGGAAACAAACACATCATTTAATACAACACCATGGTCAAAATGGTTGAGGTACCACAATGACCAAAGCCCTGAAGTATTCTCGTGATTCTCTATGTGAAACTGGGTTGCAGAAGGGTCCATTCGAAAATACCTGTGAACACAGGACAGTCATGACATCAGTCCCGTGTATACAGACAACCGTAAGGGCGAGAATGAGCCTCTAACCGCAACACAGCAGTCACACATAACCCTAACCTAGCCTAAAAAAAAATACCATCGTTGCATAAAAGCATCACAGAATGAATGTGAGCACCTTCTTCAGCCTTCCTGCCCACAAGCGGAGCATCCGGAGGCGCAAGGGTGCAGTGTGGCCAGCACCAAGACAGCTCACAGAGGCCAAGGCAGAAACCAGGCCCCGAATGTAACTCAGAAATGTGGCGGGAATATGCTTTCCTCCTTCCACACACAGCTGCCCGGCCCGGATCCCATCCACCACCTCCATCATTCAGCTTCCCCTTTCCCATCCTGCAAATCACCCTTGCACAGCCTGCTAGCATTGCTAACTCTGGAAGGCAAGTCCAGAGAGAGAATCATACACGTTATCACTTCCTTGTTAAATCACCTCCGGGCTACGGCGGGGTGGGGAACCGAACAATTTCAGGGAAAGAGGAGTGAAACCCACCCTTGAACCACAGGGGAGGAGAGGCATGCTTTTAGTGTCGGGGTATCTTTTTTCTTGCCGTCTTCTCTCGCCCCACTCTCACAGGATGGAGCTGTTGGGAGGCAGAAGGAAATAAATGTGAAGAATCAGTATCTTTTCTTTCGTTTGCCCAAATGAAAATAACTGTTTTATTTATAACATTTTAATTACTTCACATTTTTGTCTCCATTATAATCGCGCATGAGATATAAATGGTAAAATCCTTTCTTGAACACTATCTTTCCTCCTTACTGGCTGGTTGTCAGTTACCCAGAACATGGTACTACCCAGCTCTTTGCTAAACCAACCTCTCATTTCTTCTTTTGGAGGAGAAGAGAGTCAACGCTTTGTGGCTCTCCTTTTGTAAAGATCTTAAGAGGCAAAATTGAAGGCAGGAGGAGAAGGGGACAACAGAGGATGAGCTGGCTGGATGGCATCACTGACTCAATGGACATGAGTCTGAGTAAACTCCAGGAGTTGGTGATGGACAGGGAGGCCTGGCATGCTGCAGTCCATGGGGTCGCAAAGAGTCGGACACAACTGAGTGACTGAACTGAACTAATAGGTAAGTCCTTGGGTCTGCAGAGACGACAAAAGTGAACAGTCAAGCCCACTAGGGTGGGTGAAGAGATGCTTGTGGAGGTGTAAGCCAGAAATGAACAGGTGAACCCAAGATCACAGAGGAGCCTCACAGCCAAAGTGGGACCTCGCTGCCAAAACACTGTTGAATCATCAATCACTCGTATGTGTTCCTTGAGCCAGGTCAGGACACCATCACACTGGGACTAAATTCTTAACTCTGATACTAATACCTGACTTTTTTTTTAGCTGTATGTTAATATATGTTCCCCTCCTAAAATTCAAACACTAACAAAAAGATGTGAAAATAAACATCTACCTTTCCCTAGACGAGAGAAACAACTGGCAGCAGACTCCTGAGCATCCTTCCAGTGCTCTAACACATGCAACACACAGGGACCCTTAGAGAACCACCCTGCCGACACTGCAGACTCCTGAGCATCCTTCCAGTGCTCTAACACAAGCAAACACACAGGGACCCTTAGAGAACCACCCTGCCGACACTGCAGACTCCTGAGCATCCTTCCAGTGCTCTAACACATGCAAACACACAGGGACCCTTAGAGAACCACCCTGCCGACACTGCAGACTCCCGAGCATCCTTCCAGTGCTCTAACATATGCAAACACACAGGGACCCTTAGAGAACCACCCTGCCGACACTGCAGACTCCTGAGCATCCTTCCAGTGCTCTAACATATGCAAACACACAGGGACCCTTAGAGAACCACCCTGCCGACAATGCAGACTACAGAGCATCTCTCCAGTGCTCTAACACATGCAAACCCACAGGGACCCTTAGAGAACCACCCTGCCGACACTGCACACCTGTTTATGACTCTTATACCTAAAAAGGCCTAGGCCCCACCCCCATGCAGATGAATTACAATTTAACCAATCTCCTGTTCTGTTGCCACAAACAATGCATATTTTTGTTATTACAATTCTGAATATATACAAGTGTATCTCTCATAAAGATACACTCCCAGGATAAGCTCGGAGAAGTAGAATTCAGGATCAGAGAGCATATATGCACATCTTAAGTTTTCAGAGAAATTGCCAATTTTCCCTCCTAAATAGCATGCATCAATTTATATTTATGTCCAAAAAATCAGTGTTGTTTTCTTTCTAGGCATTACTAACACAGAATACTAACAATCTTTTTAATCTTCACAGACCTAAGTCCCGAGTTATATCTCACTTACTGCTTTAAATTAACATTTCTTTCAATATAAGTGAGTCGGGTCTTGTTTTCATATATTTAAAATGCATTTCATTCCTTTGTAGAAACCTTCTGAACTATAAATAAGACTGAGGAGAGGACTGGGTTGACACTCACTAGATATCCTGCATTGCATTCTACACAAAGAAACCAACCTGGGGATGCACAACCCTACCTGTAAAAGCAGTACGTCCGTCACACACGTACAACCTGGCCTTTGAAACCACCAACTGAGTTTCGACCTATAAACTCAAAATCCTGCTCACGTGGCGTCACAGAAGCGGCACACCACTACTTCTTCCATCAGGTTACCTCTCAGAACTGTCAAGGCTGTGGAACTGAAATGAAGCCCACTGGCTTCAAAAGCCTTGCCTAGGCTGTAGCTGAGTCATCACAGAAAGAACTAGTGTCATAACGACTAAATGACGAAAACAAAGACAGTCTCCAGCATTTTAAAAATCTGTACCTTTGCAAGTAAAAGAAGCAATTTTTGTAAAGTTCGTTGTGGAAGTAGGTAGGAGTACCGGTTCAAACTGCAGAGACAGGACATCTCTCTGGGAGAAATGACGTACATCCTGTAAAAAAAACAATCCGCAATACTGCTCTTAGCGGGGTGGAGGCTGATCCAGGTTGAATCAACCCTGTCAAAACGGCTGAGAAGCTCAGACTGGCACAGAGAGCAACTGTTCAGTAGAAGGGTAATGACACGTGCTATTCTGTAATAGCACGAAGGGGTGCTGACAACCTTCACCCAAATATGGGCTCGAGCAAGGGAAAATGCGTTTCAATGGAAGCAAAAGATAACAGAGACAAGTGTTCTCTCAAAAATCCTCATGTTCTGTAATTAAATATACACTTGTAAGTTTAAACTATACTTTACACAAGTATTTAAAATTACCTGTATCCATATAAGGCTGTTTCCTGAATGTAATATATACATATTCACTGCTGAATCGTCTGTTCAAAAGAATCAAAGTAATGAGATTAAAATAAAGGGCCATCTCATTCTCACATTTTCATACTGAAGTTAAAGCATCACAGAACGCATTTCTATTAAAAAATGCAATTCATCTTCCAACACTAAAATTGAAATGAGGAGCTGTTTTCTGGTGGGTATTCTTTGAAGTCACAAGACAAAGGACTCTGGCAAAAAGACTGACCTGTCAACACTGACTCTCTAATGATGAAGTACTAGGAGAAAAAGTCTGAGTGTAGGGTCACACTCCTGCTCCCTAGATGAAACTAACCAACTGGACTGCTTCCAATAAAGCTGAGGTCTCCTACTGACCAGACAGCCCCTCACTTCCTTACTGGACAACCACACTCGGAAAAAATAAAACCCTGGATCTCAGGATGCAGGCTTCCCTTTAATCTTCACCAACAGAAACGCTGCCCACGCTGTAGGAGTCTTCCCTACACTGATGCCCACCTGGCCATCCTGGGAACCGACAGAAACTCAGAACCCCAGGACAAGAAAGCTCTCCTGCTGACCCATGACATATGTAATCGATTCTGAGGACGGGAAAGTAAACCATGTTTGACCAACAATTAAGACGGCCAATGTAAAACTGTATTTCGGTACCAGAACAGTATTGATAACCAATGGCAAAGCTGACATGGTAAAATTCATGGATCCTATGTCCTCTACAAAATCTCTCAGAAACTTAAACTGATAAACAAGGTTATTCTTGGCAAGTAGGACGCACAATTTCAAAGGTAAAATTCAAAGACAGGAACACTGAAATTCACACTACTCTAAGTTGTCAGGCATCCAGGATCCAGCCATACCAGGAACACACCATCAACCATGAAAAATACAAGCACCATGACTTGGTCAATTGAGCTTCTGCAAATCATAAAACAGAACCAAGACACAAGACTTAAAATACTGTGTAAATATTTATATTAGACTGTAGTGCCCATTTAATTTGTTCACCATCTTCAAAATGTCAAGAAAATTATTCCTCGGGAAAACACAGAATGGTTTGCTGGTGCCACTTAATTTACTTTAAAATAATACATGCTTACGAGCAGATGCAGATGGAAAACTAGTTACTACTGCAGTGTATTAATAATGAAAGCAAAATCTCTTTGTCTGGGATTGCAACAATGCAATCTGCGATCTCTAAGTAAATGATACAGAAAGATGATGCAGGTGAACCAAAATATATTTTACCAGAAAAGTTTAAAGAGTCTGCCATACCTGAGCTCTCAGATTTATCTGTAGCTACATAAATAATAGAGAGATGATCTAACAAATCTTGTGTGTTTTCTTCAAATTCTTTTGAGGTGTTTTCCATTGTTACAATTATGCTCATCTGTAGCCGTAAAACGTCATCCGATTCCACATAACAACTCTGAGATCGGAGGGATGGAAAAAAAGGAAAAACTCGAAAAATCAACTGAATTTTTTTATTTCAAATTTTAGGGGTGAAAAGCACTTAGGGGAAAAGCATATGCAATTCTGCAAATAAACATGCTGTTTTATTTTTTATTTCTAAACAAAGAGGCAGGAAGGCAGGCAGGAAGAAAACACTAAATTTTTAATTTTACCTTTAGTCGCTGACACACTTTATTATGTAAACTGCATTCCAGTTGCACCTGCAAGAGGCTAGAATTAGTGGTTTCCGCCTAAAAGAAGAAAAAGGAGAGAAAGAAATTACAAGGAAGCAAAAGTCTCAATCTACTATCAATAGTAAATAATCTATCACTTAATCAGAAATTAGATTTCTTCATTCATTTTATTCATTCAACATGTATTTGAGCCTCTGCTAAATGTTAGGCAAAATTCTATTTGCTGGGAATACAATAGTGAATAAAACAGAAAAATCTCTTCTGTCACTGAGCTTACATCTAATGGAAATCACAAGCTCTCCCATGGGCAACACGAAAATTCCTGTTATGGCAATAAGCAGATAAATATGTTCTAAATATACACAGGAACACTGTCGCTTGGCATTTCTTATATTTTTTGAACATTCTGCTCCAACACAGGAGCCTGCCCTTATTTGAAAGTAGGTTCACTCAGCTCAGTCGCTTAGTCGTGTCCGACTCTTTGCGACCCCATGGACTGCAGCATGCCAGGCCTCCCTGTCCATCACCAACTCCCAGAGCCTACTCAAACTCATGTCCATCAAGTCGGTGATGCCATCCAATCATCTCATCTTCTGTTGTCCCCTTCTCCTCCCACCTTCAGTCTTTCCCAGCATCACAGTCTTTTCAAATGAGTCAGTTCTTCGCATCAGGTGGCCAAAGTATTGGAGCTTCAGCATCAGTCCTTCCAATGTACACGCAGGACTGATTTCTTTTAGGATTGACTGGCTGGATCTCCTTGCAGTCCAAGAGACTCTCAAGAGTCTTCTCCAACACCACAGTTCAAAAGCATCAATTCTTTGGTGCTCAGCTTTCTTTATAGTCCAACTCTCACATCCATACTATTGGGAAAAACACAGCTTTGACTAGACAGACCTTTGTTGGTAAAGTAATGTCTCTGCTTTTTAATATGCTGTCTAGGTTGGTCATAGCTTTTCTTTCAAGGGGCAAGCGTCTTTTAATTTCATGGCTGCAGTCACCATCTGCAGAGCCAATTAATGGTTCTGATGCCTGGCTCTCATCAGTAGAGTGAACTTAGATGCTGCGACAAAACCATAGGAGAAGGTCCACCATTCAACTGGCTATAATTTTTAAGAGGTGGAAGAGAGGTGGATGGAAGAAACAAAAGTATATGAAAAGACTGCAGAATGTCATAAAGTTCAAAGATCTTAACACATGGGATGATACCGAGGAAATGCAAAGTCAATCCAGGCACGTGGCCATCTGGGTGGGAGGGAGGGGGAAGCAACAGCGAGCACACAGCAACGTCAGGCAGTGCAGCACGTCCATCTCAAGGACTCCCTCTTTTCTTGAGTCTGACACGTCTGGCATAGTAATTATAAAGGTGGCACGTGGCTTGGCAGTCTCAGTCAGAACACGAGAAAATCTCAGCAAGGCATGAAGGTATTCCCTACATCCTTGGCTGACTCACCTGTGGGTACATGTCAATTCACTCCAGGAGGATTTCATTTTAAGCAGAATCACCACAATTATGTTTAATTTGTTAGATTTATAAGAATATCTAAGTATATTATATAAAAATACATCTTTAACTACCTCAACTGTCATTCAGCAATTAATGTACAAAACAAGAATAAAACATAGCTAGCTGATCCTCAGTTCCGTGGAAGCAGACTGGAAGGAACATCAGCATTCTTGGGAGTGTGGTCCCTGGGGGGCTCCTGGATCCCACCCGCTGCAGACACTGAGGGACCATGGCATATTACACTTTAAAGTGTGGTAAAAATAGTTAAGGGGTTTAACCAAGCTGGGCTTCCCTTGTGGCTCAGCTGGTAAAGAATCCACCTGCAATGCAGAAGACCTGGGTTCGATCCCTGGGTTGGGAAGATCCCCTGGAGAAGGGAAAGGCTACCCACTCCAGTATTCTGGCCTGGAGAATTCCATGGACTGTATCTATGGGGTCCACTGTAGTCCACAGGGTGGCAAAGACTCGGACATGACTGAGCGGCTTTCACTTTCACTTAACCAAGGTTGTAAATCGGACCAAACGTTTAGCCAAGGCTCTTTTAAAAAGTAATTGCTCAAGAGAAACACCAATACAGTATGTTAACACATATATATGGAATTTAGAAAGATGGTAACAATGACCCTATATGCAAGACAACAAAAGAGACACAGATGTAAAGAACAGACTTTTGGACTATGTGGGAGAAGGTGAGGGTGGGATGATCTGAGAGAATAGCACTGAAACATGTATATTACCGTATGGGAAACAGATGACCAGTGCAAGTTCCATGCATGAAACTCGGCACTCAAAGCCGGTGCTCTGGGACAACCCAGAGGAATGGGGTGGGGAGGGAGGTGGGAGGGGGTTCAGGATGGGGGACACATGTGCACCTGTGGCTGATTCATGTCAGTGTACGGCGAAAACCACCACAATGTTGTAAAGTAATTAGCCTCCGATTAAAATAAATTAATTTTTAAAAAGTAACTGCTCATATCAGTTAGATTTAAACAGTAATATCATTTGTAAACTGAACCTCAAATCTCAAGGAAGAGCTAGATTTTTAATTCTGTGAGCCAAGTCTCACATCAAAAACATAAACAAAGAAAGCCCACCTACTCCTTGAAACTGTTAGTCGAGCTACAAGTGACCCCGTGTATCCCAACCCAATAGAAACCCCTCTTCTGCCTGACCCTGCTCCCCACTTGGCCGTCTCCTGGTGTCTCTCGTCCTCTTTGGCGCGTCCGCTGGCTCTGCTGCCTCTGGCACAGATGTTACAGTCACTGCAGACTCCGTCTGTCCCCTGCTCTCTCGCCCGACAAGAGGGGTGACCCTGCCCTCTCGCCTGACACGCCGAAGCCACCCACGCTATCTCATTGGTGCAGGCGTCCCTGCTCACACACAGTGCAGCCAGTGTCTGGGTGCCCCCTGCACCCTCCCACACAGCCCCTGCCGGGGGCCGCGTCTGCACGCCACTCCTCATAGCACTGTTTAAGCCAGAAACCTGGAAAGCAACCTCCCCGTGCCTTCTCACTCAGCCTCCCCCAACAACCCAGACCCAGGCGTACTGAGCGGCCGTCTTCTGCAGCCCCTGGATGTGTTCACTTCCCTTCATTCCTAACAAACACCCTAAGGATAAGGTCAGCACACTGTGCTCATGGCCCAAAGCCAGCCTGTGTGCAGATAAAGTCCTGTTGGAACATGGCCATGCTGTCTCTTTCGCAAACTGCCTATGGCTGCCTTCAGGCAAAGACGGCACAGTAGAGTCAACAGCCTACAAACCCAAAACGAACGCCTCTCTGGGCATTTACAGAAAAAGCTGACGGACCTCTGCCCTGGTGGGAGGAAGGAGGGGGCAGCAGGCTGGCACAGCAACTCCCTCCCCGTCTCCGCGTGTCTACCTGTTCTCTCCTCTGCACTGTCCACAATGCATCAGGAATGAGTTTACTAACACACAAACCAAGTCACATCACTACCTGCTCAGAACCCAGCCAAGACTGCCTGCTCAGCCAAAGCCCCACGTCCTTTACTGCACCAAAAACCCGGGCACCTGCCTCTTCTCTACCTCCGTGCTTATGCTTCAGCTTCATCTACCTTCTGCTCCATTTTGCCGTCAACCTCTGAACATGCTGTTTCTCTGCCTTGAACTCTCATTCCCAATCCATCCTCCGCTCCACCTAACTGAATCTGATTCATCCTTCATGTCCCAGCAGAAACACTACTCTTAGGGAGGTGGTCCTTGACAGCACCACGGGGGTAAACGCCAGCACTCACACTCAGGCCATAGGTCATGACGCTATAGCAACCTGTTCAAGGTCTGCCTTCCCCAGCAGACCGTAAGCACCCTGTCTGATGCTTTTACCATAGTGTCTACCACTTAATCAGCACACAGTAGACAGCTGATGTTGGAAGAGAAGTGTCACAAATGCTCACTTGAAAGGTGCAAGCCTGCTAGGGGCAAGAAACTAAAGATAAACAATGGCTCTAAAATAGAAGTGTGCATCGGAACCTGATATTTGGCATGTGCTTCTGATCTGAAACTTTCCCCAAAAAAAGTTTAAAGAGAAACCCATATCAACACATTTACGACTAGGTTGGGTTTTGTTTAATTAACCTACAACATTTTAACTATAGGTCTTAATCTGACAAGGCAATTTTCTTGCCTAAAATATTTCTTCACAGGTTGAAATAAAGTTAAAAGTCCAAAATTATGACTTTGAACATGATTAAAAATCCTACCTACACAGTGATTTGATGTGATTTTAGAGCCCACTATTTTGTCATTCTTGGTAAATTTTTGGATGAATGAATTTATAATTTACCATGTTAAATAAGATTCTTCTATCAGTTGGAAACAACAAAATAAATTATGTCGTTTTATTTGCTGCACAACATATTTCAGAACCCCACAAGGGGGAGTGCCAGCACCTCCAAACTGCCCTTGAAGATGCAGACTTTTCTCAAAGAGAAATTTAAACGTTCACGTCTCTTTCCCAAAAGAACAAAAGTACTGCACTCTTGACTTAAAAAGGGAAAGTACAACCAAAACACGCGCCACGTGGGGCAGCCACTGGCACACTGGGATAATAAATTCCCTCTGAAAGAACCCCAGCTGAGCACATTTGTTTGGACCGCTTAGGCACAAGTGTGCCTGGGCAGGTTATAAAAGAAAAACAAAAGCCTACTTTTCTTTTGAAACCTCCCACATTATTTTAACAAATTAGTTCATAAATTTGACAGCTGAAAGAAACAATAACTCCTCAGCAGTTTTCACATAAGTGTATGGTGGGAAAAGATGCAGTCTGCAGGGCTTAAATGACTTATCAAAGGTCCCCAAAGGTTAGCTAGTGGAAAAACAGGGGAGAAAATAAAAGCAGTTCTTTTATTAAGTCATCAGTATTTTTTCCACGTAAATCTGAACAGGTCATGTTTATTTCTCAGGTACTTGCAAGCCTAAAAATTCTTCAACATGAAAACATGTCTTAGAAAACTATACCAACAGAGAATGTAACTGTCAAGAAAACAGCCCTGTTAAGATGCCTTTTGTATGGCATGTATTTCTAAGGTTTTGTGGAGAAGTAGTCTAAACTTAGGTAATGAGATAAAAGAGAAAAAAATTACCTCCCTCTACTTGCTTAAAAAACTGGTCTTTGTGTACCAGGCAGGGGCACAGGGTGATTCTGGGGGGCTGTGTGCAATCAAACAAGAAAGAAAATGATGGGCTGAAAGTTCTAAGTCATTTGAGATGATTTTCATTGACAAGAACAAACCATATCCTGACAAAAGTATAGAAGAGTCTATAATGCATTAACTCAGAATGAACAAGAGACTTGAAATTATGATGTTTCCATTAATGATCACACATGAAAACTTCTCATTTAAAGAATATAATGCATGAAATATGAAAGAATTACTTAGATTACCCAATTACTTAGTAGATTCCCTTTCACGGTTTTTCTCACACGTGCTGACTCTCTTTAAACACGTTTACTTGTGTGGTTGTGCCCGTCTCAGTGGCACCACGCAGGATCTTCATTTGCAGTGCATGAACGCTGAGTTGCGGCGTGTGGGATCTAGCTCCCTGATCGGGGATCAAACCTGGGTGCCCTGCACTGAGGGCCCGGAGCTTTAGCCACTGGACGACCAGGGAAGTCCCCCTTTCACAATTCTGAATGCTAAACCCTAGAGGTCTTATCCAGGTAAATCTCTTCTGCCCACATGTGCCTTTGGAACACAGAGCCCACGTAAGTCATGTGACCGATCATTCCAGCCAGTGGCCCACCCACATGGTGCTACGTGAAACACATTCCATACAGGAAATGATTTTGTATAAAATGAGTACTTTCCTGGTCCCTTCTACACAGCGCTCACACTCTTTAACCGCAGTCCTAAGTTAGCGTCTCCTATGCAGCAGACAGGCTCAGCTGACTCACCAACAGGTGCTGAGGGTTAACTTACCCTGATATTAACCAGCCCTCACCACTACCACTAACCTGGTTTTCACATATGTAACCACTGAAACAGAATTTACTTATGTTGCCAGGCCCACTCACTAAAGTATCTGTAAAATCCTAAGAACTGGCTGAAATGAGTTTATTTATTTATTTTAAGGGAAAAGAGTTCAGCACACGTACATATTTTCCCTTACCCACATCGTTTTAGAAAAGGCAGTGCGGCCAAGTGACTTTGCAGTCAACACAGATTCAGGATGAAACCCCAGACATGAAACCTTGGGGATGTTCTCTACGAGCCTTTTCCAGGACTCAGCTTTCTCTTGCATAAAGCAGAGGTAATGGGCTCATGGACGTGTCAGCAGCGTTAAATGAGACACATGCCAATCACAGCACACCAAACAGACCCTCAAAGGGAGCATTTGCTTGTTTATTCACAATTAATGCATTCCATTAATGAAATCCCACAAGTAACTTAAATGCTTCTAGAAAGTATTTTCTCCACATCCAAGTTGTTAGAAGGGGGGACTTCCCTGGTGGTCCAGCGGTTAAGAACCCATCTTGCAACGCAGGGGACGCGTGTTCGATCCCACAAGCCTCAGGGCATCTAAGCCTGTCAGCTGCAACCAAGACCCAGTGAAGCCAAATAAATGATTTTTTTTTTTAAGTTGTTAGAAAAGAAACTCCTCTCCCCCAAACCTTTGGTTTCCAAGGGACTTTTTTTTCCCCTTAAACGCTCCAAATTCTTCTTGTCTTACCTCATAATTGGTTCAGAGCTCAAGAAAAGAGAGAGAAGTCATCCACTGTACTCCACCTCCCCCTCCCCCAACCCCTGAAATGTGCCAGGAATCATGAAAGACTAAACGCAGTGTGGAGAGCAAGCTAACACTGACTACGAAGATGTCCAGTGGGACCAAGTGGCAGCGGCCTGCCCTGTGCAACGTTCCTAGCCTCTACAGCCGGCAGCTGGCTTGAGCTACCACAGCCGGGCTGGCAGCTTCAGGGCCTCAGTGGGCTTCCACCGCAGTGGGTCACGGCGGCTCAACCCGACGGCAAGCAGCTATTTTATACAACTGGCTGATGCCGGGCCATAAGCAAAGGTAAGGGAGCCCTGAAGGCCTGGCCCGTCCTTGAGCGGGGGCCCCGGCCCTGCACGAGTGCAGGAGCAACACCACACGGCTCTGACCCAAGTAGGCACGGCACAGAGGGGGCTGTGAAAGAAAGGGCGTCTCCGTGGGAGACAGCATGGTGGTTCCTCAAAAAAGTAAACGCGGAACCTCAGCATGGTCCAGGGGATCCGCTCCTGGGTGCACGCCCGGAAGTGACGGCAGGCGCTCCAGCAGGTATTTCTACACCTAGACTCACAGCAGCATTATCCACAGTAGCCAGATGGAGACAGCCCAAAACCCACAGACAGCTGAACACGGGATATACACAGAAGGGAGTATTATTCAGTCAACAGGGGAGGGAATTCTGACACCTGCTACCACATGGCTAACCCTTGAAGACACCTGTGCTAAATGAAAAAGGCCAGTCACAAATGGACAAACCTTTAAAACAACTCTTATTGGAGAAGGAAATGGTAACCCACTCCAGTGATCTTGCCTGGAGAATCCCAGGGACGGGGGAGCCTGGTGGGCTGCCGTCTATGGGGTCGCACAGATTCGGACACGACTGAAGTGACTTAGCTTAGCTTAGATTATGTATATTTTATTACAATTTAAAATCCTTTTTTGGGGGTGCTGCACCACACAACATTAAGGATCACAGCTGCCTGACCAGGGATCGAACCTGTACCCCCATGCAATGGAGTGCAGAGTTCAACCACTGACCTCCACGGAAATCCCGGAAGGACAAATGCTGTACGAGTCCACATATGCGGGAACACAGGACAGTCAAATTCGGGACAGAAAGTAGAATAAGGTTTACAAGGGACTAAGGAGGAATCGCTGCTTAACGGGGGCAGGGTTTCAGTCTGGGTGGACAAAGAAGTTCTGGGGGTGGATGGGGGTGGTAGCCACACAGCAATGTGAGTGTAATTCACGCCACTGAAGTGTACACTTAAAAACGGCTAAAATGGTAAGCAAATCGGGGGTTACCACAGGAAAAAAGGCGGGGGAAACAAAACAAAAAGGTATCCCAGAGTCAGGGCTCTCGTCAAGATAGAGAGAGCTTCCAGAACACGAAGGGAGCTGCGCTGAGTCCAACACCAGGCAGGCAGTATGGACAGGCTGCTCCAAATTCTGTTCCTTCTTATGCATTATCTTCAGGCCAGGAGTCAGAACTGTGAAAGGGTCTGTTTACTTTCATGCGGTTGGTCCGCAGACTCAAGAATTCCTCTCTAACTCACTGGCCCCACAGCTGACAACCGTCTAAATGCCAACTGCCACTTCCGATTTTCAAGATCCAAAGAGGTAGATTTATCCAGGGGTAGCAGCTCTTACAATACCTAAAGAAGCAATAAGGGTATTCTTATTAAAGAGACATGCTGTCATCTGGGCTTGGGGCAGAGAAGCAACGTAACAAAAGCACTGCATGCGTGAAGAAGGCAACCGCTAAGGGCTGTCCTTGGAACGGTCAGGCTCACTCCAGAAATCAGAGCGGTTAGAGAAACATTCTCGTCTTCCCATCAGGACAAGAGTAACTACAACAAAAAGAGGATGGCAGACTGATGAAGCAGGAGGGAGAGAGGGCTGCCCTCTGAGACAGGCTGACACCTTTGGGAATGACTAGACAAGGTACAACAGAAAAGGAGATCACGCTGCCCGGCTCAGCGGGCAGCCAGGGACAGCCTGGAGTCGACTCAAGTGATGGAGCTGCATCTTTGCGCTTGCTTGAGCTTTAAAAACCCACCAAAACTCTCCTACTCAAGGAAGACAAGCAAGATCTCAGAGGACTGGAACTGCTCCTTCAAAAGGCAACAGACTCAATTCTAGGAGCTTTGGGGAAACACACTTCTAAAGCCGGGTACAGACCCGCAGTGAGACAACTGAGGACCCATGTACATCTCTAAAGACGGAGACAGCTCTGCCGAGGACTACAGAAACCGGGAAGGCAGCGAGGCAGGGAGACGGCAGGAAGAGGCCTGTGCCCTGAGGGAACGCGCTTCCAAAGTTGATGGAATCAGGGCTCAGTCTGACAGAAGGCAAAGCATCGAGGAGACCCATTCAAGGGAGCCAGGGAGAACCAGCCAGACTGACCCCAGCCCTGTATTCAACGTTGGTCCACTGGGAAGGCGTCGCCAACAGACGAGCACCCAGTGTGGGGAAGAGACACAAACTCAGCAGACCCAGAACCTAGCAACTGTACCTCTCATGCTTTGGGAGAACTCACAAGAAAATATCTAGAGGAACATCTCGAGGAAAAACTACCTCTAGACCAAACAAGAAGGAAAAGGTTGAAAGGGGGCAGTGGGGTTGCACCAATTACAGCACACAGCAGGAGCTTACAAGTGGGAGGGACAAGGCACCAGCAAAAGCAGCTGGTTAAACAGAAACTCATCCGAGCCTCGCTGACGGAAGAGGGGACAGGAATAAACCAGCACAGCCTGAGGGCAAAGGATGGCAGGCGCACAAGCCGGAGGAGGGGGCACAGGACTGGGGCCCAGGTGCTAACCCCCCACTGGGCCCCCAGCCCCCAGAATGTCAACCACAGTTCCCCGTCAGGAGTCTGCTGCAAACAAGCTCCACCCGAAACCAGCAGGATGAAAAGGAAACACCTTCCCACAGAGCAGATTCCAGGACTCTCTGTGAGAGGTGGGGAAACCACATCCCACATCAGGCACAGGTCTCAAAGTACTCCCCACCCGCCACTCCATCCTGAAACAGAGCAGGGGCTCCACTCTGCAGAGGAATGCCTGCAACACGGGCTCCCTGCAGCAGGCAGGGGACAGACGCACGGCCACTGCAAGCCTCTCGGAGTCGCTTCCCAAGAGAGGAGGTGGCAGGCGCAGGTGGCTCCACCTCCGATTCCCCTCTGGACAGGCAACCTCTGCCCGTGGAGCTTAGGTCCAGTGGTGAGGGCTCCACCTTTTAACGCAGGGGGTGTGGGTTCAATCCCTGGTCAGAGTTTTTTGCCTCATGGCCAAAAAACCAAAACATAAAAAAGACAGAAGCAATACTGTAACATATTCAATAAAGACTTTTTTTTTTTTTTTAAAGGGCACAGGTCTTAGTCTCAGAACAACCGGCACACACTGAAACTGAAACCACAGGTGCTCTCTCTCGGCCTCCACCCCTCTCTCTGGCAAATGACGAAATACCGGTGCCAGCTCTGCTCAGAATGCATGCCCTGAGGGCTGGGGGGCACGCTTTCCAAGTTTGGTGGATGTAAGGTTGATAATGTAATACTCCTACGTGTCAGAATTCTAGATCAAGAGAGACTTGGTGTTGAACTATATGCCTCCTGAAGCCCTGGGAAAGCACGCACATCCTCGTGGGGAGGGGTGGGGGCCAGGCTGGGGCTGCTGGCTCCCCTGCTGCACACAGGCACGGAGCACCTCCCTAAGACATAAGACAAAATAAGGAATGAGGGAGGACTTCAAATGCTCTGCATGTTAACTCACAGCCCAACAAAGTCTGATATGGGAGTAGAGCCTCCAACTTTCATGTTGTATGAATCTCTGAATTTTAAATTTCTCCCTGAGAGTTCATAGTAGGAGAGAGTTGATACACAAAACTTTTTAAAGTGATAAATGCATTTCAGATAAGTTCTAAACTTTTTACATGTATTAATTTATTCAACAGCTACAGCACTCCTAAGAGGTAGCACTATTATCTGTATTATAAACAGACATAAAAAGATTAGGTAATCTGGCCAAGATTACTCAGAACCAAGACTTTAATCCAAGTGGGTTTTAGAATTCACTTTATTTACTACACTATACAGCTCTAGGATGGGGCATCTGTACAAGGCTGGAGTTGTTTTTTTAATTGGAATATCTTAATTCTGCTATTTGAGCCTCTTTCAAAGCTCTGGGGAGCTATACTGGATACTCAGAAAGAACCTGGGATGGGAACCATGAGGACATGCACTTCAGGCTCGGGGCACAGAGTGGCTTTGGAGCAGACCACTGATGGGTTACTATAGGGCGGCTGAGAGCTTCCCGGGGCAAACCCAACGGCGCGCCCCAGCAGTCCCCCAAACGAGGGCTGGTAAACCGAAAGGAGAAGGAACAGGCTCGGAAAGGAAAGTGTATGGCCACAAGCAGTCAGCTCACCTCCGTGTCAGGGGTGGGGGGCAGGGGGGAGGCTTAACCACAGGTAAGTCCAATATGTCAAAGGTACAAAACCAAGGAGCCAATGGCATAAGGAAATTAAACAGGGATACTCCCGCCCCTCTGCCCCAGCCTGCCTTCCCCTCAAGGCGGAGGCGGTCACCTATGAGTGGGCCAGACAAGGAGCCTGTACTGCAGGCAGGGTGGCAGGCTGGGGACTATCGGAGGAGCTGGTTTCTTTCCTCCTCCTCTCTACACCCTGGGGAAGGGTGCTTGTCCTGGATTCAAACATCCCTTCCACAAGAGGAAATGCGGATGGCCGACAGGCACACGAACGGATCACTGCTAGTCATCAGGGGAAAGCAAATCAAAACCACATGAGGTATCACCTCACACTTGTCAGAACAGCTATCCTCAAAAAGACCACAAGTTACAAGTGCTGGTGAGGATGCGGAGAAGAGGGAACCCTTGTACGCTCTAGGTGGGAATGTAAATTGGTGCAGCCACTCTGGAACACCAGGGCTTCCCTGGTGGTTCAGACGGTAAAAAAATCCACCTGCAGTGTTCGATCCCTGGGTTGGGAAGATCCCCTGAAGGAGGGCACGGGAAACCACTCCGGTATTCTAGCCTGGAGAATCTCCACGGACAAAAAAGCCTTGTAGGCCACAGTCCATGGGGTTGCAAAGCGTCAGACACAACTGAGTGACTATCACACACAGCGTGGAAAACAGTCTGGAGGTTTCTCAAAGAACGAAAAATAGAACTACCATACGATCCAGCAATTCCACACCTGGGTATACATCTAAAGGATACAAAAACACTCATTTAAAAAGATACATGCATCCCAATGTTCCTAGCAGCATTATTTACAACTGTCAAGATATGGAAGCAACGACAGATAAATGGATAAAAGTGGAATATACATATACAATGGAAGACTACTCAGCCATGGAAAAGAATGAGATTTTGCCACTTGCAACAACGTGGATAGACTTAGAGATTATTATGCTAAGTGGAGTAAGTCAGACAAATATGGTATGGCATCACGTACATGTAGAATCTAAAAACTACAACTAACTTGTGAATCAGACAAAAAAGCAGCAGACTCACAGACATAAAGATCAAACCAGTGGTTACCAGTGGGGAGACGGAAGGAGGGTGGGGTAAGACAGAGGCAGGAGATTGAGAGATATAAACCATTCTGTCACATAAACTAAGCCACAAGGATACACTGTACAACACAGCGAATACAGGCACTATTTTACAACTAGAAATGAAGTATAACCTTTAAAACTGTGAATCACTATATTTAGTGTACACTTGTAACTTACATAACACTACACATCAACCTTTCCTCAACTTTTAAAAAAGTCCCTTCCAATGGGCCACACCAAGGTCTACCCTTGGGGACAGGGAGTTAGCACCTCTGACTCAAAACTGTCAGCTGACACAGGAGAACGCGGCTTACCAGCAATATAAAGAAGGCATTTTAGTGCTCCAGCTTCTGATTCTTATCCACCAGTCAGAACTCAAGGGGAAAAGTGCTGTTTATTAGACATGTTCAAATCTTCTCTAACAGAAGCTTCTAGAATATTCTAACACAGTTAATGTTGGCAGGACAACAAAAAAGATTCATGAATCTCCCTGGTGACGCAGTGCTAAAGCGTCTGCCTGCCAACACAGGGACACAGGCTCAATCCCTGGTCCAGGAAGATCCTACGTGCCTCAGGGCAGCTAAGCCTGCGTACCACAACTACCGAGCCAGTGCTCTGGAGTACACGCTCGGCAACAAGAGAAGCCAGCACCATGAGCAGCCCACTGGCCGCCACCGAAGAGCAGCCTGCGCGCAGCAACGAAGACCCAGCACAGCCCAAAGGAAATTAGCTAACTAATTAAAAAAAAAAGACTCCTTTCATAACTTTGTCAATAGCTGAAATTGCACCTTCTTGCTTTTTAAGGTGATTTATTCAGTCCTTAGGGAGGCCTGGCACACTGCAGTTCACGACTGAACAAAAACAATTCAATCCTCAAGCATTTATTTACTACAAGTTATCTGATGAGGCTGAGGCTCTGTGCCAGGTGATAAAAAAAAATTCTGATTAGAACATGATTGCTGCTCCTACGGTGCTTATAATCTTAGTGAAGGAAAACACACACCAAAAAAACCTTCCAGCATATTATCCTTGCTACGACTGGGGTCTCACACGTTTTTCAGTAAGGAGCTAATCAATTTTCCCAGGAGGCAAAAAAGGGACCAAGCAAATGCTGAGGTAATAGAGGGACCAGGAAACTGTTCCAGAACACTGTTGAGCTCTGCCGAGAGAACAGACACTTCAGAGCTGCAGGGGCTGATGGGTGGGGCAGGAGGGAAGAACGCCCCTGGCTGGGGGTCGGGGTTATACCACACCCACACCTCTGGGTATCTTCCTGGGCTCCACCAGGATCCCTCCTGGCTGCTACTTGCCAATCCTCTATCTCTTCCAAACTCCCATCCCACTGAGTCATTTTCACTGGAGGCGCCAATGAAAAAAAAATTTTTTTTAATAAAGCAGTTTCTTTGCTTTAAAAGCTGTATTCTGAGATAGGTAGGTAATGCAATATATTTTCCTAACATACAGTAATAACTCTCCAGAGTTGGACAGCCTAATGTTATTATGTTAAAAAAAAAAGATAACTTTTATCAGGCAAATTAGTGTTATTAGAAACATTATGATTCTACCCAGACTGTTAGGAATTCTTAATTATCACACCCAGAAAAGCTGTGTATTTCATTTAACTAATTATGTAAGATCTCAGGAAAACACGGCAGCTACTGAGCCCTTTAACCTTTCCCTGTTTTTATTTTCCAGCTCCAGATCCTCGTTCAGACCTTTGCAACTGGTGAGTGAGAAACCCGCCCCTTTCCACTTCTCCGTCAAACTGTGGCTGGAGCCGTTCCTCGCCTCCTCCCAGCAGAGTTTACAGCTTCCCTTGCGCACGGCCACCCTCACTTGACAGGGATCAGCACCTCGGCAGCAGCAGTGAGGCACAGGACAGCACTTGGGGCGCCCCCCCCCACCCCCGCCCAGCCTGGCCCCACGGCCCAGCCCACACCTGTCCCGCCGGGGGGGGGGGCAGGGGGCAGGCCCGGGGCCGGCGGCGCGCCCAAGCCAGCCTGCGCCAGGCTTAAACGGGCAGGAACGCCAGGGCCGAGGTACATTAGATACCACCCAGAAGATCCAGAAATAATCTCCCCTTTACACAATCTAGTAACAGGACGCCGTGCCGGGAGGACAGCTCCCACCACGCACACAGGAGAGCTCAGCAAGGAGGTGAGGACACGTGCCCCTTGCTCCCAGTGCTGAGGCGCTGGTGCCCAGCTCTAATGTTTCACTCCTCTGGTTTCCTGCGCTTTCTTAAAATTACGCTGTAATTTATCATCATCACAATCTCCCTTTGAGAGAATTCAATACTATGATACCATCTTAGGACACACATATAAAGAAAAAGCACTTTTACTCGGTGGGCACTGTGTGTCATTGGTTTCCCTTGAAAGCCTCTCTGTTTCCCATACTGCCTTATAATTCCATCTTTGACAATAAATATTATTTTACAGTGATTCCAATAATAATTATTTAACTCTCTGAGACAACGTCATTGTTATAGGGGCCTTATATGCCAGATTCTAAGAGAATGCTAATTTTAAATTCTTTTTTGCTCAAATAAATCACTAAAAAGTTTCTCAAATCTCAATGGCTTGGATCCAAAACAACATTAAAGAAAAACGTTAAAAAAATAGAACTTCTTGGGACTTTCCTGGTGGTCCAGACTCTGTGCTTCGACTGCAGGCGGCAAGTGTAACCCGTGGTCCGGGAACCAAGATCCCACACACCGCATGGCACAGCCAAAAACCAAATGAATAAAAACAGAACTTCCTGCTTTTTCGTGAGCCTAACACAACTCTATTTACATATTACATCCCACTATATACTTTCTAGTTATAATCACAGAATGCAGTCTAGCTTATATTTTTTGCTTGCAGACATTTCTACATAGCATTATAACTGTAATTTGGAACAATGACTTAATATTGTACTATGCTGACACACTTAAATTTATCACACCCTTTCCCCACGTTTGAGCCTTTAAGCTGTTTCTACTGTTTTTGCCATTATATAAATGCTGCAAAAAAATTTTTATCCGCATTTATCTTTCCTGGAACATCAATTACGAAGTCAACAATATGAAAATCATTACCTGGGGAAAAATTTAAAGCAAACTCAGCCGGGACTGCCAATCCTAGCTGTGTCCTCAACCTCCACCAAGTAACCTAAACTCTAAGACCATTCTACAATTTCTAAAATAAGAATTTTAATACCACCTGCCCTGGTAGTAAATCTGTAGAAGGTCATCTGGTTGATGTGGTGAAAAGGTGAACTTACACAAATCTTAGATATTATGTCGAGGTGATGTGCTATTTGGGGCACTTAACTCGGATGCCCACTGACTCATCTACCTATTAAAAACTCTGGGGGCTGCCCTCAATGTACTAACTGCTGAGCTGATGCTGAGATTATAAAAATGAAGGAGAGACAGGCCTGGGCCCAGAGAGCCTCGTGGTAGAGTAGGGGAAGGAGGCAGCCCAGGAACCTCAATGTTGAAGCAGGCTTGAACCACGTGTCGAGGGACCTGAGCAGACATTGGCCCGGGGATCTGACAAGGAAGGGGTGGCTGAACTGGGTCTCAAAGGATGGAAACAGAAGGATAACGGGAGTTAGAATGGGAAAAAAGCTTGTGAATGGGGAGACTGCTTGGAGAAAGGGATGACAAGGGCTGCAAGCAAGAGTGGTTTATGAGGCCAAAGCTGAGAAGAGCAGGGGTATCTCTGAGGATGGAGAAGACGCTGGACCTGGGGGATGAAGGGCCCCAGGTCCCAAGCCAGGATGCTTGTGCTGGGTCCTGCAAACAACGGGGACCCAGCGATGCAGTGACCAGGGAGAAGAGCTCTGTTTAAGGAGACATCACCAGCCCGTGTGGCGGGTGCATTGGAGGCAGGAACGCCTGACCGCGGAATGATCCAGGTGCCAAACGCGGACAAGACTGCAACAAAGCGGAGCGACCTGGGAATCTCACTTAAACCCACTCACAGTGACACCTTGTCCACCAGGAACGCTCGCTCAATAAAGGTCAAAACAAATAAGAGGAGGACCAAAGGAAAAGGCAACTCAACTCCCTGTGTCGGCCGCCTTTCTTCCCCCAGAGCAGCTGCAATGTGCACCCTCCTGTCCCCTGAACTCAGCCACTGCTAGAGAACTCCCGGCCAGCACCAATTTAGACAGAAGACCAATCACACAAACACTCTTGGCTTCAGCATTAGAGAGTGAGCCATTTAATCCAATTTGACTGAGCAGGAAAAATGCAAAAGTCAGATATGAATGGACACACACAAAAAGGGCCAGAATGAGCTCAATACTACAAGAAAAAATTAGATAACCTAACAATTTTTCATGGGCACCCTAGTTTATTCCACAGGATGAACACATTTTTTTTTGTTATTCCAGAAAATAAACAGATCTTAAACTCAGGATTCATATTAAGAGGGCAGAACCAATTATAATCTACATGACATTATACATATTCACATTATTTTCCCCCCATTCACAGAAATAAGATCATCAGTTCAGTTGCTCAGTTGTGTCCAAGTGTTTGCCACTCCATGGACTGCAGCATGCCAGGCCTCCCCGTCTATCACCAACTCCTGGAGCTTGATCAAACTCACGTCCCTCAATTCGGTGATGCCATCCAACCATCTCATCCTCTGTCATCCCCTTCTCCCCCTGCCTTCAATCTGTCCCAGCATCAGGATCTTTTCCAATGAGTCAGTTCTTCACATCAGGTGGCCAAAGTATTGGAGTTTCAGCTTCAGCATCAGCCCTTCCAATGAATATTCAGGACTGATTTCCTTTAGGATGGATTGGCTGGATCTCCTTGCAGTCCAAGGGACTCTCAAAAGAGTCTTCTCCAACACCGCAGTTCAAAAGCATCAATTCTTTGGTGCTCAGCTTCCTTTATGATCCAACTCTCACATCCATACATGACTACTGGAAAAATTATAGCTTTGACTAGACAGACCTTTGTTGGCAAAGTAATGTCTCTGCTTCTTAATATGCTGTCTAGGTTGGTCTAGCTTTTCTTCCAAAGAGCAAGCATCTTTTAATTTCATGGCTGCAGTCACCATCTGCAGTGATTTTGGAGTCCAAGAAAATAAAGTCAATCACTGTTTCCCCATCTATTTGCCGTGAAGTGATGGAACCAGACCACCTTACCTGCCTCCTGAGAAATCTGTATGCACCTCAAGAGGTAACAGTTAGAAACAGGCATGGAACAACAGACTAGCTCCAAACTGGGACGGAAGTACGTCAACTGTATACTGTCACCCTGCTTATTTAACTTACATACAGAGGACATCATGCAAAATGCTGGGCTGAATGAAGCACAAGCTGGAATCGAGATTGCTGAGAAAAATATCAATAACCTTAGATATGCAGATGACACCACCTTTACGGCAAAAAGCAAAAAAACTAAAGAGCCTCTTGATGAAAGAGGAGAGTGGAAAAGCTGGCTTAAAGCTCAACATTCAAATAAGATCATATGGACATATTTTATTTGACCATTTTCCCTAAATGCACACTCTTTTAAGAAAGGAGGACGGAATATGAAACAAAACCCTTTTCAGGGTACTTAATTATACTCTGTGAGCTGAGGTTGGGCTCTGTCCTGGGGGTTTTACAAATGCTCATTTAACAATCCAGCAGGATAAAGTGGGCTCAGTGGAAAGCTCAGTGGAAAGCTCTGCTTTCAGGCCTGGAAGCAGACTGAGGAAGATCAGCTTCTGCTTTCATGGATGTAGTTAATTTTTCCTCCAGTTTGTATCTGTAAAATAAATCCTGTTTTTTTTTTTTTTTTTTTAAATTTCCCTGGTTGTCCAGTGTATAAGAATCTGCCTGGGAACACGAGTTTGTCACGAGTTTGATCCCTGATCCGAGAAGATTCCACATGCCTTGGGGCAACTAAGCCTGCTCACCACAACTGCTGGGCCCAGGTGCTGAGACTCCTGAAGCCCATGCACCTAGCACCCACGCTCCCCAACCACAGAGGCCACCAAAACGAGATGCCCGCATGCCAAACAGAGAGCACCCCTCTCCTCACTGCGACCATAGAAAGCCCGAGTGTGGCAGTAAAGACCCAGCACAGACGGAAAGTAATCTATTAATTTTAAAAATCAAATGAATCCATGATTTTTAAAGTAGCATGATGTAAACTTGATTTTGTAATAGCTGACTACATCTTTTAGAAGCTTGGAAGATACGACCAAGTACCGCCAGTCCCTCCAAGTGAGGCAGTGTGCGGTAAGCTACAAGGAAAAGTGAGCCGACGTGTTCTGACTGCAGAAACTTCTAGCTGCTGCTTTAGGAAGCAAGTTTAAGTGTGAGCAAAGACCCTATCTAAAAGATCCAGGACATATTCCTTTCTGCCTAAACCCTGCTCTTTAGCTTCTTTCCACCAGATACGCTTTCCACTCCATGCTGAAAAAGATGCAATTGTGAGCAATCCCTCCCACAAGCCCTAGCCCTCCGAGAGAAATGACTTCCCCAACTCGGCACCCACCCCAGATGATGGGTTCTGGACAACAGGAAGGAAGGAGACAAGAACAGGACAGAAAGAACATCAAAATAAAGACACTCCTTCCTGAGAAAGGACAGCTGGCAATCGTCCATCCATTTAAAACAATACAAAGACATTTTATGTCTGTGGTTCAAAGGTAAAAATATTGTAAAAAATAAATTTTGTAGGCTTTTTTGTTTCCCAGTGTATGTAGTAAGCCTTAAAAAAAGACTTTAAAATTTCTTTTTCTGAATCACCATAAAAATGAAAGAAATTTAGTAACTGACTTTTAAGAGAATTTTTTTAATATTTAGATCTCTGAATACTGGGCTCTAACAGAAGATCAGAACAAAAAAACTGAGCTTTATGTACAAACTCTTGAAATGTATTCTACATTGTCACATCACAAGAGCAGGGTCACTGTGCTGTGTTCACTGCTCTAACATTTCCTGGAACATTCGAGAGTGATAGCTAACAACTGTCTGCTGACTGATGGAGCAGCCTCAGAAAGTGACTTTACTAAACTCACAGATCCCAGTACAGATGAAACGGAAGGAGAGACTCTACTGCTGAGAATGGAGTCGAAGCTGACAGGTGCAAGGAAGAGCCGAGACAACCCAGTGGGGGAAGAACTGTCTGTTCCCCAGAGGTACTGGAGCACCGGAAACGCACGTGGAGAGAATGAACTCGGAACCCAAGCTCACGGCCCACACTAAAACGAAGCCAAAACGGGCCACAGACCTCACTGCAGGAGACGAACTGTAAACTCTCAGAAGAAGACAGGAGTAAATCTTCAAAACCCTGAGCCTTGCTAGATATGACACTAAAAGCATAAACGACTAAATAAAAAATAAGTAAACTGGAGTTCATCAAAATTAAAAATAAAAAGACAACCTACAGAATAGAAGAAAATATTTACAAATTGTGTCCCCGATGGAAGTCCAATATCTAGAATATACGAAGAACACTTACATCTCAACAATAAAAACAAAAACCCAATTTAAAAACGGGCAAAGGATTTGAATACACATGTCTCCAAAGAAGATATACACATTACCAAAAAGCACATGAAAAGATGCTCAACATCATTAGTCATTAAGGAAATGCAAATAAAAACCACATGAGATACCACTTCACGCCCACTAGGATGGCTATAAAAAAAACAAAACAAAAAACAGTAAAAAAAAAAAAAAAACAAGCCTTGGCAAAGCTGCAGAGAAACTGGAATCCTTGTATATTGTGGTGACATTATAAAACAATGGAACCACTCTGAAAACAGTCTGATGATTCCTCAAAATGTTAGACACAGAATTATCATGTGAGCCAGCAAAGGTTTACATCTACATATAAACCAAGAGAATAGAAGACATACATCCACACAAACTTGTCTGTGAATGTTCACTGAAACATTATTCATAACAGTCAAAATAATGAAAATGAATTAAATGTCCACCAACTGATAATGTTTAAACAAACTGTGGAATATGTCTATACAACAGTATAGTATTTGGCAATAAAAAGGAAGGAGATTGATGCCATGAATGAAACTTGAAAACATTTTGCTAAATGAAAGAAGCCAGTCACAAAAGACCACACAATTCACTTGCACGAAATGTCCAATACAGACAGATCTATACAGAAGGCACAGCAGTGGTTGCCAGGGACTAAGGCAGCGAAAACGTTCTAAAATTGGGTTGTGAGATCGGGGTGATGGTTGCACAATTCCGTGAGGGATCGGGAGGCACTTTAAGTGGCTGAATTTTGTGGGATGTGAATTATATGTTAGTAAGAGCTATTAAATATAAACAAAAAGGGAAAAAAGAAACAGAAAAGTTTCACACCAGCTAGAGCAGAAACATAAACCAAGAAAAGCCACTGCTGCGCTGGGCCACAGGGCAGGGAGCAACAGCCACTGCTCCTGATTGTGAGGTGGGGAACCTGCAGCGCCTTCCTGGGCCCCTCTGACAGCAGGCTCAGGCTGGGCCGGGGACAGGCAGAAAGCCGAGTCAGGGGGCCCTGTCTTCATGGGGCTTAATTCCTCAGAGGGAAGGAGAGACTGGGTATGGGATCATCTCAAGGGATATGAGTCCTAACGGGAAAGAACACAGCTGTACTGAAGTCTGACCAAGGTCCGAGCAGAATGGGAGAGGCAGCAAAGTCCCAGGAGCGCCCCGGTGAGAAAGGAGCGGTGACGTGCAGGTGCACGACGGGACGCGGGGAGGTGCGTCTGGGCACGTGGCAGGACCAGCCTGAGAGCAGAGGCGGGGAGAGGCCCACGCGGGCGGGGAGGACGGTGCCAGGCTTTCCAGACACAGCCCGTGCCGCTCAGGAAGGGGACTGGAAAGGCCCAAGCAGGCACTGGGGACCAAGGAAGGGGTTGCTGTGATGCCCAGATGACGAAGGCCCGGATGTGGGGAAGGGCAGAGGGCGTCAAAGGAAGGTTGGGCTCTGCCAGACACAGCGGATGACAGGCAAGCTCTCACCGAACCAAGGCCTCTCTCCGAGGCCCCTAACACCATGTATCCTTTAATCAACTCCATTAACTGAGGAGATCTGAACACTCGCCTTGCTTTTAATGCTTTTATCACCACTAGCACGGCACCAGGCATTCAGAGCTCTCACTCGCAGTCAGCAGAGAAACCTGGCCCATCTCACTCCCCCATCTCCCGCCACCAAAGGACAGCCCCAAGATAAGGCTGAAAGTGCTCACAGGAAAAGCCCTTGCTGTCAGCACATGCAAACTGAACTTTCTCTAGGCCTCCCAAGCCCTTAACAGAATGCAGGTCAGATTAGCGCAGTCTCTGGCCTAAAACCTTTCAGTACAGTCCACTGGTTTGGGGACTTACAGCAAATCCAAATTTGCAAATTAAATCTTCCTTACAATTCTGAGGAAGGGCTATTTCATTTTCTAAAAAATGAAAATAGTAGTAATATTTTAAATCCCTAAGAATAACATATTTCGTGGCAAACTGCCCAGACATTACAAGTAAATTAATTTTTTTTGTCTCCCCACTGGAATGAGAGCTCCATTGAGACAGAAGTGCCAGACCATTACCTGGCCGAGAGCAGAGGCTCAGTGAGGCAGATGGTGAAGGAAAGCCTGGATACAGAGACCTACAGAAGTCCAAGCAGTGGGCTTTATTTACTCATTAGAAGAAAGAGCAGAGTAGTAGTAAGTAGTAGTAGCAGTAAGGAAGTAGTAGTAAGTAGTATATAAGGAGTAACATATATTCATAATATGTTGAGTCAAGAGCTTTTGGAATGTCAACAGTTGTCCACACAAAGAAATATAAATAATCAAAGGGAAAAATGGACAACCCTATAAGCTATTCATGAAATGTATATTAAAAGAATTTTAAGGTACCATTACATATACCTACTAAGACATGGGAAACCCTTCTTTCTGGTGAGCCACACCCAGGCAGGACTGGAGGCAGGTGGGGAGGGAAGATATTTGCAGGAATGTCATTAGTGGGGACCAGGGAGGGTCTGGCTTCCTGAAGAGCACTCTGGCAAGATTAACAAGCTGTACAGAACAGTGCACAGTCTTTAACTACAGAATCCTTTTTAAAAAATACACCCCAACAAAACAGGTAGTCCAAAAGAAAACCAAAGAAAGCTGTAAAATATGTACACCTGCTAATGACCACAATGAAAACCGGGACCCACTGCAGATGACCAACAGGGCTGAGCAACTACGAAATATCAGCACCATGAAGTACACAGCCATTACAAAGGAGTACACGGACTCCTCTGACACTTTACACACGCATGTTATTTCCCTATGTACCAGGATTTTCCCCAAGAGCAGAACACGTTAAAAATCCCAATTCTGACTATGTAAAAAGGGCTGTTTGTCCTCTTCATCAGACACCAAAATGTAGAGGCTCCAAAGTTGGGTGTTTACCAGCATTCAAAATAAAGGTACTACTAAAATCACCTGTGTTTGAGAAAGCTGAACAGTCTGGACCTGTGGAAGCAGAAAGTAAGCATTCGGAAGCTGCTCTGCAGACCCTTTTGCAGACATTACGCGAGTACCAAATCCAGATACCTGCAGAAAAAGAAAAAAACAAAAAAACTGAGTTTCAAAACACATTTGACACAACACTGAAATACTTTTCCAAAGGAAATTTGTGTTCCTCAACTTGGCCTTCAAGACTATCCAATTATTATACTTATCTTTGTCTACTTAAAAAATTGCAACAAAAGTTGCTGTATTTAAGCTGAGTGTTTCTCACTGTAGCAAATCTTTACAGAAATAGACAGCTCTTCTGAATGGGACAAAAGTTTAATGGAATTTAGTTAGACTTAGCCACAAAAATGCTAGGTCTTGGCACTTAAATGAAAGATGTCACAGATACCACTTAAGATAAAGATTTCTGACTGTTTTTGTGAATAAAGAGACTCCTGTCCTTCGCTCCCCGCCCCTGCCACCCCGCCTACCCGGGCTTTGCTAGAACAAGGAGCCCCTGAGGACTGGCCTCCGAGCCCACAACCCTCTCCCAACAAGCAGAAACAGTCCTGAGCCCAGCAGAGGAGGGGGCAAAATTTCCAGAGGCACTCACAGCCCCCAGCCCTGGACTGCTTGAGGTGGAGGGCGTGAGCTTTGAAACCCCACTATATTTCACACTAGAAAACTGTGCAGTGCATTTCTCTGTTTTGTTCCATCACCTCTCAAGATCCAAGGTGCGTTCCAGCCCTGCACTCTGCAGGATGGACAGCGGCCCATGACAGTGGAAGGAGGCAGGCTGCTGAGCTGAACACCAACTAAGCAGCCTTACATTTGAATGACACAAACCAGGGGGCGACATTTCCAAAAGGCTTTTTTTCCTTTAATATCCAAACACCCTCATTAAATCAGCAGCCAAATTATATGACCAAAAGAAAAAGCTACTTACATGATAAGAGAGGACTCCGTGTGAGGAGGTATTAATAAATAAGGAACTTTCAATGCTTCCTTCTTCAGTGGGTAAGAAAATAATTCTGAAGGAAGTTTTCCCCATTGCTGGAATTACCTGAAAGAAAGGCACTTCATTAACCACTTGGAATGGCCCTTCTTTGATAAATTATCTTTCACAGATTTCTTTTTTTTACAATTTCAGATATTGGCATGTTCTTGCACCCTCGATTTATACATATCATGGATCCCTGAGAACATCCATACAGATCAACACCCAAAAATCTAACAGAAAATATCAGAAACACCGTGGACTTAGGGCAAGACCACTCTCAACCAGCTGGAGTCACGTGTCCCACATCTTTTCTCTTCCCTCCTCTTCCTCATCCTCGTGTTCAAGGGCCAGTATCTACACGGTTCTTTTTCTACTTAAGTAAACAGAACCACCAGTATACAAATATGCTGCTGCTTAATAAAAGCCAGGACGGCACTCATCTGGACGGAGTGCGATGAACAAGATACCAGGCTCCCCCTTACACCACTTCCTGAGTCCCAGTATTGTTTTTAAGAAGCGGGTATCACAGAGACATAGTAAGGAAAATAAATAAACTCTACTAGGAACCTGGATTTTCATTAAAAATTAAAGGAAAACTGAATTACTAAAATTAAAAAACTATTGGAAGACAAGGGTTTGGAGCTCTGTGTTGATGCGAATGAGCTTCACAAGGAACCACTCACTCTCTCTTAGACCTATACTAAGAAAACAGTCTAGTAGGCTGGCCGGGTAAAAAGATCACCACTATAAACTTGACTAGTTACTACATGCTTCAGCATTTGTAGCCATCATGAGATAAGCAATATTAAGTTTCTTTAACTACGAAAAAGTCATATTGAATATACATGCTTTTCTTTCCACATGAATATCAACAACCACAAAATTATGAATCTGAACAACTGAAAAAATAAATGCTAAAGCAAACACACAGAAGGAAAGAGCTTGGGTAGCAGAAAACGGAGAGACAGGCAGCAGAAAGTAAAAAAAAAACTGCAGGCCAAAGAAAGCAAGAACAGCTGGCAGCCCGCCACAGCTTAGCTTCCAAGAGCTGGTCTACACTCACCCTGCAGTGAACAGGAGGCACATGGAAATGTCTCGCGGCTGTAAACACGGAATTCACTACAACCTCACTCTCCCTGCTTGGGTTATAAGCATAGAGAATCTTTGCTGCAGGCTGTCCCAGGAACCTAGGAGGGGAAAGAGAAGAAAATGCCAGGGATTGTATGGTTATAAACAAAATATCTATCCATTCACCCACCCATCAATACATATATACATACGTATACACACTCTTAACACAGAAAGCTGTTGATCTTCATTACACAGTTAAAAACAATCCTATTGCTAATAGAATGATCCTATCGCTAATTCTATCCACAAAGAGTCCAAAAAACTTTTTTAATTCTTTCTTTTGTAAGACCTTTATGCCAACCCACAGCAGCACCCCACTGATTTTTGTTTTAGAAGAATTCAACCCTCTAGGCCATTAAACAGGCTTCCCAGGTGGCGCTAGTGGTAAAAAACCTGCCTTCTAATGCAGGAGACTTAAGAGACTGGGGTTCGATCCCTGGGTCAGGAAGTTCCCCTGGAGGAGAGCAGAGCAACCCACTCCAGTATGCTTGCTTGGAAAATCCCACAGACAGAGAAGCCTGGCCGGCTACAGTCCAAAGTCGCAAAGAGTCAGACACAACTGAAGCGACTTAGCACGCACAGGCTGTTAAATGCTTGCAAAAACCACCTAGAGGGATCTAGGTACGTGTCTGACATGGTCTCTGATTTGAATGAAAATATATTTAGAAAAGAAACTGTACTCACAGAAAAATCCAATCTTCTTAGGGTTCATTCACTGAGTAATAAATTTAAATAGACTTTTGTGGGGAATGGATTTTAACTAGCAAAGAGACTTTATTAAGTCTTATAAAAGGAAACTTAATCATTAAACACCATTCTTCTGAGAAAAATGAAAACTCTGCAGCACTTTCTAGCTTTGGCTCTTATCCATTTAAATCATGAGTCTTTCAAAAACCTCTAATGAAAGCTTTGGCTCCTCCATCCAAAATATGCACACAAAAGTTTTATATATACTTTCAAAACTTTCCATGACCCTCACAGTAAGAGTTTCTGTTCTTCAGCAAATACCCTAATCAGGAGACCCTGATGCCAAATCTTTTCAGCAAAGATCTCTGTCTACAAGGCGGGCTCTCACAAAGAACTGCAAGAGGAAAGGGACTGGTTTCTGGCCCACCTACCTGGAGCTACCTGCAACGTTTCCTGGAATAATCTACTCTGATACCTACCACCCAATACCAAATTCACTCTAGTTAAGTATTCTGATAAACAGATAGCCAGAAAAAACTTCACTGAAGTCATCTCTCTAGTTTTAACACCCTCCGTGGCAGAGACCCAAATAGACAGTTCTCATCAGTACGACCCAGAAATACAACCATATTTCTAAATTCAGCAAAAAATCATCTACACTATATTTGTGTTTCTCTGATTGCGTTCCAATTTCTGACATTAAAAATGTATGCTTTAGGAAAAATTAAATGCATACTCTTTCTCTTACAAACAATGGGGTTTTCAAAATACTGTATTTGCCATCAATTCCTTGAAGTTTTTCTTTCAACTTTTCCTCCTACTTTTCATCACAAGTCTTAACTGAAGGCTTAATATGTCCAATATGTATTTTAAAAGTCCTTAACAACCAGTAACAAATAAAATACATATCAGTGTGATTAAAACTTTGATTTTTTTAGAGTGTTCTTAAATAATACAACTAAAAAATGTCTATACTATCATATATAGCAGGTCACCTCAGAAAGCCCTAGCTCAGGAGTACTGGGATCATTTCTGCCTTTCTCCTCAAATAAATCAAGTAAAAACTTCCATGATTTTGGGTTTTTCAGTGAATAATATGAATCAATCAGCAAAGTTACTAATACTTATCTCATTCACATTGTTGCAATACAAGATTTTTCGTTTCAAAAGACACAAATGTCTCCCAGAGCAACACAAAACTGCCATGTTGCAGAGTCCAGTAGCTATGTCCCCCAGAAACCTCAGCAGACCTAACAGAAAATGCTGGCCAAAACCTAGTTACCACTGTGCTATTTTTATCCTATTTTTTTTTAACTCTATTTTTAAAAGTGTCATGAGGATAAGAATTTCCTTCACAAGTGACAACTGGAAGATACTCTATTAATTTAATACTACAAAAGAATGATTAGAATTTCTTATGAATGATTAGCACTTTTAATCTCAGGACCAGAAGAATATTAACCCTTAAAATAAACCCTAAGAAGCAGGCAGAGGGTAACAGAATAACATGATCCTGATTCTGTATCCTAGAGAGAAACTAGAGCTGTGAGAAGGGATGAGGTTTGCTCAAGGTCAATGTCAAATAAACAATAGCAAAACTTGACCTAGGGCAGACAAGAAATGAGGAGAACGTGCTGGTTAAAGTGTGTCTAATGCCTTATAATTGGAGAAGACAATGGCACCCCACTCCAGTACTCTTGCCTGGAAAATCCCATGGACGGAGGAGCCTGTTAGGCTGCGGTCCATGGGGTTGCTAAGAGTCGGACCCGACTGAGCGACTTCACTTTGATTTTTCACTTTCATGCATTGGAGGAGGAAATGGCAACCCACTCCAGTGTTCTTGCCTGGAGAATCCCATGGACAGAGGAACTTGGTGGGCAGCCATCTATGGGGTCGCACAGAGTCGGACACGACTGAAGCAACTTAGCAGCAGCAGCAGCAATGCCTATAAACTGGGCCATTTGTTAGAAGTAAGATAAAACCTGACTAATTTTGGGGGCTGTATTTTGTTATCACTGAATGACTGTTTTAAACTTTAGCAAAAAATAATGTTCCCATAACCATATCCTAGATCTCAGTTATGAGAAAAATAGCAGAGAACATACTGGCTTAGAAATCAAGGTTTATTGCCACTTCTAGGGAAATAACCAACAACCTTGGGGAAAAATGCATTATTTCTCAGCCCAAATATATGAGCATCTATAGTACATGCTCAAATATAGAGATATTTGGAAATAATTCTCTTTCAGATAACACCTATCTCCACTATCCTCCGTTCAGTTCAGTTCAGTCGCTCAGTCGTGTCCGACTCTTTGGGACCCCATGAATCGCAGCACGCCAGGCCTCCCTGTCCATCACCAAGTTCACTCAGACTCACGTCCATTGAGTCAGTGATGCCATCCAGCCATCTCATCCTCTGTCGTCCCCTTCTCCTCCTGCCCCCAATCCCTCCCAGCATCAGAGTCTTTTCCAATGAGTCAACTCTTCACATGAGGTGGCCAAAGTACTGGAGTTTCAGCTTTAGCATCATTCCTTCCAAAGAAATCCCAGGGCTGATCTCCTTCAGAATGGACTGGTTGGATCTCCTTGCAGTCCAAGGGACTCTCAAGAGTCTTCAACACCACAGTTCACAAGCATCAATTCTTCTCCACAACCTACCAGGATTGATATAAGACTCAACTCACAAGAGATAAGATTGCCTTTTAGAACTGTAAACTACTACATAAACAAAACTGAATCATCCAAAGGTGATCCAAGTCTAAAACTTATTAATGTTTTCACGTCAAAAACTTTAAACATTTCTTTTCAACATGACTTACAGCTATCAGAACCAGAAACTGATGCGCAGCGCTAAGTAACACATGCAGACAATGCATACACCCATCCATGGGCACCGACTGCAGGATTTTTATACTGACAGAGTAAATATACTACAGACAGCCAGTGTCCCATGAACTGGAATTGCTATCACAGTCTAACTGTATTTACTGCTATCCCTCTTACAATATCTACCAATCTATAGTATGCAAGTAGGTCCTGCATTAAGAGTTCTCTTAACCATACTTTTGACAGAAGTACAATAATCTCTTGGAAATTGACACTGATGAGGTTTTATTATAAAAACCTCATTCTTTACTTGAGTAAAAATATAAAAATTCAAAAACAAAAAAGCAGACACCTAGAATCTTATAAATACAGCAAATTCCCTTTGCACTTTTATCGCGTCTTCCTCTTATACACTCTCCTTAAAAAGTTCAACAATGTACTTCTAAATTTAAAATTCATTAGTCTTCACTGCAGCTCTGATCTTCTGACGATCAGAAGGAAACCAGACAAAATGAAGGAGGACACGCCAGGCGAGCGCCACTAACTCACCCCAGATGCTCTCCAGCACCACGGTTATTTCACTCACATAACTTTTTTTGCAACTCAAAAAAGTTCTTCATAAAACTGATGTTGCAGGATGCTAAAACAAGCAGAGTTTTTAATCCTGAAACACTCTTTTACTTCCACCTTGAAACTCTATTAACATGAAACTGAATCTGTTCAGTACAGCAAAATTCTACATCCAGTGAGTGGAACACTTCACATCTTAAACTTCACTACAACCAGCATGAGTCCTGAAGTTCCCGCCTGAGAACAACTTCATCCTTCTCTTCCTTAATTTCTGAGTTCCCAAATCAGTCCCTCACCTGACACTCAGATCACCCCCTTGATCTCATGGCTCCCAACAAGATACTGTAAGGAATTACAGCTTCCACTCCGCCTTCCCCACCTGTTCCCAAAACCCCAATCACAATAACTAACGCAGTACAGTTTTGAATCCCAAAGCACAAGGAGTAGTAAAAACAAGTGCGTAAGTGAACCTAATTTTAAAAATTCAGAAACCATTGATATGTAGAGTTTTCCATTAAAAAATAGCCTGCTTTATTTCAGAAAAACAAGGATATAATACCACAGACTTAAATTATAACACATATTTATTAAAAACTAAAGAAAGGACTAAAACAATGCTCATACTCTCCTTTTCACAAAAAAGTTCCTTTCAACAAGTTCTAGAAACAGTATCTCTTGATATTATCTATTTAAAATATATTTAGTATCATACATATATAAAAAATATCCTAAAGCAAATAGTTTAAGTAATAAATTGCTAAAAATTATAAGGAGAAAATACTTACTGAACTCCAAAATCTAGAACTGATGGCTGAAAATGTAAGCCTTTTCCACTAAATAGCTTGTCTGAGAAGCTAAAAAGAAAAGAAAACACAGATTAACTTTCGTTTGTTATATGCTTTTGTTGAATGCCAAGTTAAGAGGCTATATACTTACGCTGATAGCTCTCACGAGATATAATTTTACTCCCTAAAACATGAGTTTGAGCTAGATCTTAAATGGTAAAATGTTAACAGTTAAATTATTTAAAGTCTAATATAATTCTACAGCTTCAAAAATTTAAGTCACCAACGTGTGTCTGACTCTCTTGCTACCCCATGGACTGTAGCCCACTAGGCTCCTCTGTCCATGGAATTTTCCAGCAAGAATACTGGAATGGGTTGCCATTTCCTTCTCCAGGGGATCTTCCCAATCAACCAGAGTCTCCTGCTGCATTTGCAGGCGGATGCTACTGATACTACTGAGCCACCAGGGAAGCCCAAGATACTCTTAGATTATGGTTAATACACAGCTTTTATAAGCATTCAGATAAAAAATGGAGATAGATTTAATTCTGATTAGGCTTCATTTCTGGATGAATTCAGGAAACATCTATTTTCACAAGCCCCAAATCAAGAAAAAAACACAGGGATGCGAGTTGAGGGTAGGGGGCTGGAGAGGGAAGGAGCTCTGCCCTCTACTTTCATTAGACAAGTTATAACAGGAAAAGGACTGGGAGCAAGGGTTGCCCCTTCAGACTGAAACCATCATCAAGTCTGTATCTTTAAGATTAACAAATCAAATAAAATATCACACAACAGGTCATATTTTCAGCAGTTGTCAATCATTATTATGATTTCATTTTCCTTCAGAATCAAAAACCAGAAATTAATATACCCCAAAAGACACATTAAAAATAAGCCATAATGATATATATAAATACATAAAATATAAAAACTACATACAAATATATAGCATATATAATATAAAATATGTGTATCAAGAAACTATTAACTGTCATGTAACTTTTTAAGTAATTTTTTAATCCATTTTAAATCTAGCGGTGTGTACATGTTAATCCCAAACTCCCAATCTATCCCTGCCCACAACCTTCCCCTCTGGTATCCATAACTGTGCTCTGTGAGTCTGCTTCTGTTTCATAAATATTAATAAGTCCATTTGTATCATTTTTTTAAGATTCCCCATATATCATATATTTGTGTTTCTCTGACTTACTTCAGAGTCATACAAGATCTTAAAATCCATGTATTCCAAAAATACTTAGAGGAAGCTCCTAAATGTAGCATACATAGCTGTTTTCAAACAGACAAGTTTTCCCAAATAACAATCTTTCCATTTCCTCCTCCCACAAGTAGCCCTGCGCCGAGCACAATCCAGAGGCTGGAGGAGTGGACATTTGAGCTCCACACCTGCCGGCCCACAGAACTGCCATGACCCGCAGCAGGCCGGCTCCCGACTGTCTTGAAGGTGCAACAGTGCAGAGACCAGAGACCCCGTCTAAACCCTCACCTCACATGAAGGATCCCGACTGCAGCCTCTCCTCCCTCCCCTTTTCTGACTGCATGTAAGCTTCCCTTCCTCCCTCCTCTCGCCTTAGAATCCCATCTCTGTTCTCTTATCTGTATCTCCTTTATTCTACATCCAGCATCATCTTTATTAATAATAAAGGTGACACTTCAGTCTCCCATCTGCCAACTTCTTTCCTTGTGTCCATGTCAGGCAGGTAAGAGGTATGCTATTTACTGGGCGTTCTCAAACCCTAAAAGGCCAGGACTAACTCCATGATGTGCTTGCAAAAACAGGCCACAAACACACCCAGCTGCCTCCAGAAATGTTTTGAAAAGCCACAGGAGGCCAATGGTCATAAAGAGTTGCCAACATCAGAGGCACCACAGTCACCCCTTCTACAGACCGAGCTGGCCAGGGCTCAGCATTCCAGAAAGAAAGGAAAACAGGCAACTTCACATGCCAAAAATTACCTTAGAAAAGTCAGGCTAATGTACTAGTAAAAAGTAGAAGAGTCAATGACAGTCTACCTCATGCCTTGCATACTGAAGGCGAATTTATCGTCAAGACTTCACACACAACTTCTGAATGAAGACAAGCTTTGGAGGATTTAAGTAATTCACCCAAGATCACATAGCTACTAAGAGGAAGAGCCAAAACTCCAATGCAGATCTGTCTGGGTCAGAAACATGAACCCTGTACGGAGTTCAAGCCTATCCAAGTTCTTGTGACCTACCCAAGGAGCCAAGGTAGTCTCGCCTGCCAGGAGAGGCAGAGGCTCTGGAGCCGTCACTGTTTAGTACTGAACGAACTGGTCACTTAGTACCGCAATATGAAAACGACGACAGGATCTGCTTACAGTTTTCAGGAGGTTAAAATGAAAGGATGATGCCTTTGCGTCATGCCTGGCACAGAACGCAATACCTATGAGATCGTGTTACCAAGAGGATGACTCTCGTCTAACAGAAAAAGCAATGGCAACAGATGCAGAGGCCAGCTGAGCTTCGGGCAGAGCTGACCCTGGGATTTAGAAGTCCCAAATGGAGCAGCAGTGATTACCTGTGAATAGAACAAGCGAAACAGAAACCTGGGCTGTCTTACACCACAACAGAGTTCACTAAAGCGCACAATCAGGAAGTTCTTCATACCCAGTGTTTAAGAGTCAACCTAAAGCAAAAGGGTGGAAACAGCCATCATTTCTCTAGCTTCAAAGAAGTCAGAGATCTTAGAATGGAGAAATAAAACCATGTCAGTATTTCTTCTAAAAATCACAGAACAGATACATCTTTCTCCTTCGGTCAGTTTTAGCTCAACTGACTTTTACAATCTGGAAACTGGATTAAGTTACACAAACAGAGTGTGTAGCAGGAGAGCCGACTGTGCACCTACAGCAGGGACAGGCACGGGGCCAAAACAGGACAGTGACAGCAACCCGAGGCAAGGCTCGGGGTGTAGGGACCCCCTTGTCCACCCCCACTTTTTCTGCAGACGTCCACCTCCTGCAAAGAGCCATGCCTTCCTCAGCTGCAGGACATGTGGACAAGGAATTCCACACATGCTTTTATGAAAGAGTGTCTTTACCTAAGAGTATCTGACTTTATCTTCTCTTTTTTTTTTTAAAAAACTTTGGCCATCATTTATCTCTGTATATGAAATAAAGAAACACAGTTCAAAAAAGTGGCTAGTATGAGAGGAAAAAATTCCCCTGGAAATGAGAAGTGAAATGAGAAGGTCCCAGCCAAGAGCTCCTACGTGAAACAAGGCTTGGTCTCCTCGGTCTCCTCCTCAAGGGGGATGGGATGGATGTGCCAAGATCCTTAGAAAAGGGCTCAGGTGTAAATTACATCTAGGAAAATTATATCCATCTGCCAATATCAGGCACACCCTTTAAAAAATTCAGCCCAGTAACAGGTATAAAAATGAATTAACTCTAAGCAACTGTTCTGGCCATTCACAGGTGTTATCTAACCAAGGCTCCCATCTTGGGAATAAGCGTCAGGGCTCAGGGGCTGGTTCCAGTCTAGCAGCCCCCTGAGTTCAGAGCACCGGGCTGCAAGGGGTGGGGGGCGCAGCCAGCTCAGAGGAGCCTCCCCTCCAGATCATGATGCAGAAGGCCAGGCTCACGTGCCAACAGGCAAAACTCACAGATCAAGACAGTGCAAAGAGAGGGAAGGACAAACTTCCTGCAAGAGTCACAAAGGGCTTCAGGGCTGGGGCTCCACAGACAGCTACCCTGGAGGTGCCCCCAGCCAGGCCAACAGCTTCAAGAAGCACAGGTCACTCTGAAGAACGCCATCTGAGCATCTGGTGGTGCCAAGCAAGCGGCAGAGTGCGGAGTGCAGAGACAGGAGGCCGCATGAGCAGGGAGGAAGGGGCGGGCGGATGGGGGCAGCCCTGAGACGGCTCCTGGACCCCGAGAGTGGGCGCAGCACGTGAGGTCTGCAGGGCCTGCACTGGACCTTCTCCTCCAGGTCTCACTGGTCTCTGGGAAAACCGCAGCAGTCCACAAGCCTGTGGGGGCTGCATTCTCCCCAACCAGGGAGGAAGGAACCTCACCTTCCAGCAGAGATCTTAGAAACAGCAGTGACTACCGAAGGGACGGTGGGGCTGCCTGGTGGTCCACATTCCTAAATGGACCGGTTTTCATCTGCCTCTCGAAGTCCCGCCTACAGCCAGCTGCCTTTTATAGCCAAACTGTTTCAATGGAGGGGCGGAGAGAAAGAGCACATTTTTTTTTTAAGGTCAACCACGACAATGGCTTTGACGTGCTGCGATTCATGGGGTCGCAAAGAGTCGGACAGGACTGAGCGACTGAACTGAACTGACGACAACGGCTTTAGGCACTGGATAAGGATGAAAAGGCTGCAGCGGTCTAGATGCTGAGGTGTTGAGGAAAAACAGGTTATGCTAATGAGCTCCTTAATGAGCCACTTACTGGGCTGTTTTTTTATTAAGAATCTGAGCACCTATTCAGATCCCAGAGCTGGGAAACCTCTCGGAAGGTAGGGATTCCTGCACTATTAATCCCCCTGGGCCCTGAGCAGGAAATAGGGATTTCTGAGAGTCAGCTGCCATTCCCAGGGGTCCCAGAGGAATTCAGTTCTGGCCCTCTATGCAGTGGCCTGGCACCCACCCTGTAGGGATATAGGAAGCTCCAGCCTCCTGCAGCCCCCAGTCAGATGGGCAGCTTCAGGGCAAGACCTGCAGCTCCCACCAGCAGCACTGCCCGCCGTGAGGACTCCTGGGACCCACCCGTACCTGTCTGAGGGCCTTCCGTGGAAACACAAATGCCCAGGCTGCATGACTGATGAAATGAGTTCTGTAACTACATGAGTTATAACATTATAATCATGGTGCTACCAGTCACTTTCTGCTTTAAATTAAAAAAATACTTCTCCCCAGAAGTTTACTGAAAGGAAAAAATATGAAATACACAGGCGTGTCTACTTAAGTTAGAAATGTCATTCTTCCTGGTAAATTAACTTGCAAGCAACCACTTAAAAATGGAGGCAGAAATCCACATTCTTCCCCATTAAGTTCCCACGGAGAAAAAGTCATTTGGTAGGACACAATTTTCCTAGCTTCTTCTTTTTTAAAATATTATTTATTTATTTGGCCACGCCAGGTCTGAGTTGCGGTATGTGGGATCTAGTTCCCTGACCAGGGATCGAACCGGGCCCCTGCAGTGGGAGCACAAAGTCTTAGCCATTGCAGCACCAAGCAAGTCACCTAGTTTCTTCCACTAAAAGAAGGCCTGGGCTTCAAGGTCAAAGCCAAGGGAAGTTCCTGGAGCAACGTCAATAGTGGTGTATGGGAGGCACCCTCAGTGACAAGGCTTCCCTGGTGGCTCAGACAGTTAAGAATCTGCCTGCAATGAGGGGGAACCTAGATTCAATCCCTGGGTCAGGAAGATCCCCTGGAGAAAGGAATGGCAACCCACTCAAGGATTCCTGTCTGGAAATTCCAAGGACACAGCAGACTGGTGGGCTACATACAGTCCACGGGGTTGCAAAGAGTCGAACATGACTGAGCAAATAACACTTGCCCTGACAAGAGATCTGGGGTTTTAAGCCACCTGGCTGGTTGGTGGTCAAGCACTCCAAGGACAGGACCAAAGTCTTCCACGTCATTCTGTACCGTGAGTTGCTGATGACCTTTTCCAGCCACAGAGGAGGTGCTCCTCTCTCAAGGACGACCCCCCACCTCCCAGCCCCATCCTGCCCTGCCCGCCCCAGGGCTCTCACCATCTCCTTACCCGCACCTCCTCCTCCACTTACACACATGAAACTCATGCCCCCTCACTTGAGCAGACGCCCTGATGCTCTACACCTGCTCCAATCCCCCTTCTGCCCTTTGCAGTCAAACTGCCGGTGAACATACCACTGGGAGCACGCACATTTATTGAACACTTAGAGCATACAGGATGCTGTGCCAAGCATCTGATTATCCCATGGATACTGGTGCACCGATGGAGACTATTACTACACATTTTCATGCATACAGACACAGATGTGCTGAGTGTTTAAACAACCTGCCAAGGCCCACTTGGTGGCTGAAGGGGCCTGTGAGCACATGCCCAGAGCCCATCCCCATCTGCCCCCCACCCCACTTCTCTCCCACAGCCCGCCCCTCCCCTCACTGAGGCTGCTGTGCCGAGGTCGCCAAGGGTAACAACCTGGGACCTGAGTGCTGAGCTGGCTTACCCGCTCCGCCAGCTCCTCCTTCCTGAGCTGCCCTTCTGTGGTTCCTAGAAGTCTTGCCCAGCCTTCCTCCCTCCCCTATGGCTGCTCCCGCTCAGCTCCCCTCCAGGCCCTCTTCCCCTGCTCACCTCTCCCAGGCCACCCTTTCCTCAGTCCTCACCCCCAGGCTCACCCATCACCAACAGTGTGATGCTTCCCATAGAGACATCTGGGTTCTTCTGACTGTTCAGCATCATCAGAGCTTCCTTACCCCATTCCCAGATATCACCCCTTCTGGGCTTTGGCAAAAGGGCCAGTTACGGGTGACCCTGGCACAACACTGGGGCTCCGGGGCTCCGCCCACACACAGTCACAAGTCTGTGTGTAACTTTACAGCTGGTCCTGGGGATCTGCTCCATATTCTTGGTTCTGCACCAGAGTCAACCAAGCGTGGCTCATGGAGTCCATATTTATAGAAAGCAAGCACGTTTAAGTGGACTTGAAGGAAATGGCAACCCACTCCAGTGTTTTTGCCTGGAGAATCCCAGGGACGGGGGAGCCTGGTGGGCTTCCTTCTATGGGGTCACACAGAGTCGGACACGACTGAATCGACTTAGCAGCAGTAGCAGCAGCAGCGCAGCTCAAACTCGAGTTGTTCAAGGGCCAGCCGTCCTAGTTTCAGTGGCCCCGCTTGCAGCCAGGGGGCCAGCATACAACCCAGACTTGGGCAGATACACCTGCAGGGCAGTGGCGGTGGGAGGCGGGCGGTCTCAAGGGAACAAGCACCATGGCCACGCGGTGGGCCGGGGGTCTCGGGGGAACGAGCACCATGGCCGGCGGTAGGCCGGGGAGTGCCGGGCAGTCTCCCTCCAGAACACACTCTGGCTGTGGTTCGAGCTACTAAGTCCCCTTTCTGCTTGTTTGTTTTCTGAGCCAGGTTCTTAAGACTTCCTCGAGATTCTGTCAGCTGCCCAACATCTCTTCAATAAATTCCTTTTCTGCTTAAATCAGCCAGAGTCGGTTTCTGTGGTCTGACTGATTCATTTCCCAAGCCTGTGCATCTGTGGCCTGGACTCCTCTGCTGAGCTTCTGACTCTTGTTTCATTCTGAGGCAATGCTATCCTGCAGATGCCCCCACCCCCGGCACCCCCCAACTGTGACTCAGGATGGAGCTCAGCATCTGCCTTGGTCTCCCCAGCGGTTCACAGCATGGTCTGCCCCTCCCGGTGAGCGACAGCCAACCTGCCCAGCCCGGAGCCCCCCAGCAACCGCGACATCTCCCGGCTTTCTAACTCCACACATAGCCAACACTGACAGGTACCCTGGGACCCACACGCCGACACCATGCAAAGCGGTCCCCTCCTTCTAGTCTCACTAGCAGGACCTTACATTCAAAAGTCGTTTCATTTGCACATTAAAGAATTTTAAAATCCATAACTGGATTTACACATTTAATCATATCACAGTCCACATGCTATAAAGAACTTTAGTCAAGTGTTTAAACAGCCTTGCAAAAACCTATAAAAGAAAAGGCTGGTAATTAAGCTCATGTTTCCTATCCCTGGTCCAACTTTCTCTTTACAGCAAAGCATGGTTTCTCATCTATGAGTTGAAGATTTCACATCTTTTCCCAGGCTACTATATGTTAAAATACTTAAACATGATTTTTAAACCTGCAAAATACAAAATACATTTTGCACTCTCTTTCAGCTCTAAGACAAGTTAGCATGAAAAAGTAATTCAGTCCTAGACGTCTCCAGCAATAAGAGTCTTGACCAAATGCTACATGTGAGCCAAAGCAGAAATTCACACAGACAATAAGTGAACTGGAGACTGGGAGTGAGGTCTTATTCTCGACCACAGGTGGACCAAGCACGTTTATGCAATACAGTAGCTATTCTCAGAAAAACAACTGTGACTTCTCTAAGTGCCCAGATGAATTTAGATATCAGTAATCTGAACATGAAAAAGCTGTTTTTTTTTTTAATTGAACTACTCTTGACTTACAATATTGTTAGCTTTAGATGTAGAGCAAGGTTATTCTCATATACACACACACACACACACACACACATATACACACACACACATTCTTTTTCAGATTCTTTTCCATTATAGATTACTACAAGATACTGAGTATAGTTTCCTGTGCTATTCTGTAAATTTTTGTTGTTCATCTCTTTTATATACAGCAGTGTGTATCTGTTAATCTCATACTCCTGATTTATCCCCTGCCCTTTCCCCTTTGGTAACCCTAACAGAAACAGACACATAGACAAACAGAACAAGCTGTTTTCTAAAGCTTTTCTGTGAACTAAAATGGACGGGAATGGGCAAATTTAATTCAGGTGACCATCGTATCTGCTACTGTGGGCAGGAATCCCTTGGAAGGAATGAAGCAGCCTTCACAGTCAACTCAAGAGTCAGAATGCAGTGCTTGAGTAGGATCTCAAAAACGACAGGATGATCTCAGTTCATTCCCAAGGCAAACCATTCAACATCATAGTAACCCAGGTCTATGCCCCAACCTGCAAGACCTTCTAGAACTAACACACACACAAAGTCCTTTTCATCACAGGGAATTGGAATGCAAAAGCAGGAAATCAAAGGATAGCCAGAATAACAGCCAAGCTCGGCCTTCGAGTACAGAATGAAGCAGAGCAAAGGGTACACAGATTTGTCAAGAGAACACGCTGGTCGTAGCACACACCCTCTTCCAACAACACAAGAGACAGCACATGGACACTGCCAGACAGTCAGTACTGAAATCAGACTGATTATATTCTTTGCAGCCAAAGATGGAGAAGCTCTACATAGTCAGTAAAACAGGACCTGGAGCTGACTGGGGCTCAGACCATGAACTCCTTATTGCAAAAAGTCAGGCTTAAAGTGAAGAAAGGGAAAACCACTAGACCATTCAGGTATGACCTAAATCAACTGCCTTATAATTATACAGTGGAAGTGACAGATAGATCCAAGGGGTTAGATCTGGCGGACAGAGTGCCTGAAGTGCCATGGATGGAGGTTACTAACACTGTACAGGGGGCAGCGATCAAGACCATCCTCAAGAAAAAGGTAAAGCAGTTGTCTGAGGAGACTTGACAAATAGCTGAAGAAAGAAGAGATGTGAAATCAAGAGAGAAAGGGAAAGATATACCCAACTGAATGCAGAGTTACAGAGAATAGCAAGGAGAGATTAGAAGGCCTTCTTAACTGAACAACGCAAAGAAATAGAGGAAAATTGAATGGGAAAGACTAGAGATCTCTTCAAGAAAACTAGATATCAAGGGGACATTTCATGCAAGGATGGGCACGATAAAGGACAGAAAGGCCAGGACCTAACAGAAGCAGAGGAGATTAAGAAGAGATGGCAAGAACACATAGAAGAACTCTACAAAAAAGGTCTTAATAAACTGGATGACCATCATGGTGTGCTCACTCACCTACACCAGACATCCTGGAATATGAGGGCAAGTGGGTCTTAGGAAGCATTACTACTAACAAAGCTAATGGAGGTGACAGAATTCCAGCTGAGCTATTTCAAATCCTAAAAGATGATGCTGTTGAAGTGCTGCACTTAATGTGTCAGCAAATTTGGAAAACTCAGCAGTGGCCAGAAGACTGGAAAATGTCAGTCCTCATCCCAATCCCAAAGAAGGGCAACGCCAAAGAATGTTCAAACTACCATACAATTGCGCTCATTTCACATGCGAGCAAGGTTTTGCTCAAAATCCTTCAAGCTAGACTTTGGCAGTACATTGAACTGAGAACTTCCAGATGTACAAGTTGGGTTTCAAAGAGGCAGAGGAATCAGAGCTTAAATTTCCAACATTCACTGGATCATGGCGCAAGCAAGGGAATTAAAAAAAAAAAACTACTTTATTTCACTGACCACATTAAAGTCTTTGTGTGGACCACAACAAACTAGAAAGTTCTTTAAAAAGACAGGAATATCAGACCACCTTACCTGTCTCCTAAGAAGTCTGTATGCGGGTCAAGAAATAACAGAACAGACCATGGAACAATGGGTTCAAAATTGGGAAAGCAGTACAACAAGGCTGTCTATTGTCACCCTGCTTATTTCACTTCTATGCAGAGTACATCATAAGAAACGCTGAGCTGGAGGAAGCACAAGCGGGAATCAAGTCTGCTGGGAGAAATATCAACAGCCTCAAATATGCAGATGATGCCACCCTTATGGCAGAAAGTGAAGAACTAAAGAGCCTCTTGATGAAATTGAAAGAGGAGAGTGAAAAAGTTGGCTTAAAGCTCAACATTCAAAAAACAAAGATCACGGCATCCGGTCCCATCACTTTATGGTCAATAGAAGTGGAAGAAGTGGAAGCAGTGACAGATTTTCTTTTCTTGGGCTCCAAAATCACTGCAGACGGTTACTGCATGAAATTAAAAGACACTTGCTCGTTGGAAGGAAAGCTATGACAAACCTAGATAGTGTATGTATTAAAAAACAGAGACGTCACTGTGGTGACAAAGGTCTACATAGTCCATGCTATGGTTTTTCCAGTAGTCATGTGCAGATGTGAGACCATAAAGAAGGCTGAGCACCAAAGAACTGATGCATTCTAACTGTGGTGCTGGAGAAGACTCTTGAGAGTTCCCTGGACAGCCAGGAGATCAGAACAGTCAATCCTAAAGGAAATCAACGCTGAATATTCATTGGACGGACTGATCCTGAGGCTGAAGCTCCAATACTTTGGCCACCTGATGCAAAGAGCTGATTCACTGGAAAAGACCCTGATGCTGGCTAGTAAAGAATAAAGGGAAAAGGAGAAGAGAGAGGCAGATAATGAGATGGTTAGACACCATCACCGACACAATGGACATTAATTTGAACAAACTCCGCAAGACAGTGGAGGACAGAGGAGCCTGGTGTGCTGCAGTCCACGGGGTCACAAAGAGTCAGACATGACTGAGCGACTGAACAACAATAAGGAGCTTGGTATATAAACATCATTATTTTAAACAGAATAATTTTCTTTCCTAACACATGGTGAAACATGGATGTTCAATATACACGTATCTTACATATTTATTCACAGATGACTTCCAAAATACAATCGCCTTGATATTTAAGCAGAATTAAATGTTACCTTAGTTGACGTGGAAATGCTTTTGGATGGAGAGCAGTGTGAATATTCTGGATTGGTCACAGCAAATTTGATTAATTAGATTGGTTCTATAAATTTAAAGCTTGAAAAAGCTATTACTTTCACATATGATGCTTTCAGGCAAACAGGATGTAGCACCTTCAGCTTGTATTCCAGAGGAACTCCCTTAGTTTTTCTGGTGATGGAACCACCATCACCAGAAAAAAAGCAGCGGGGTCAAATCCCACCCCACCAATTCCTTCACTTGAGCTGCACTAGCTGTTACACCTCAGCCAAGGCAGTTTGACCCAAGAAGTCAAACAAGAATAAAAAGCCTCCTAACTCCCATGGCTTACAGTCTCACATCTCACACAGGTGGAACACAGTCCATACGCGGGAAAGACGCTGCAAAGCAGGTTCAGAAAAGCTTTCTGGAAGAGGCGACGTTTCAGTGGGGCTGAGAAGGCTGGATATGCTGCGTTCAGTTGAACAGGGAGGAAGGAGTTTTTGACTAAGGGAAAAGCAAAGATGAAGGCATGCAGACTTCAGGGAGGCTGGTAACACAAAAACAGATGTACCTAAGGAGATCTTTCAGAGTTTCTTTGTACAATGAAAGAATCCTATGTAACTTCATGATCGAAAATTTTAATTCAAACACAATAAACTGATTTTTTTTTTTTAAATCCCCATGGGAGCAAGTATACCAAAACAATCTTCAGGCAACTACAAGGATATGAGCAATATGTGGGGGAAATCTACGAGAAACGCTTCCCCTTTCTGACTGTCCTGTGCAGGGCCCGCCCCCCGGCCACAGCATGAGCACACGGGGAGAGCAAGGACGCAAGTGCCGGGCGTTCCAGCCCCTCCGACCAGCTGGACAACGTGCACTAGCCAACAATCTCAGGGCTCTCCCTTGCAAAGAAAAGAACAAAACAAAATCCAACCTCGGAATGCAAACCTTTTTTGAAAACAGGAATAGAGAAGAAACTCTTTTAATTGGTCTGTCACAGAGTGTCCCTGTAACACACTGGCACAGACCCCATGCTTGCCTGCAGAGCGTAACTCCCCACCACCAAGCTCCTGGCTTACTGCCGTTTAGACACTAAGCCGTGTCTGACTCTTGATGACCACACGGACTGCAGCCCGCCAGGCTCGTCTGTCCGTGGGATTTCCCAGGATCCCACTGGAGTGGGTTGCCATTTCCTTCTTCACAGTTCATGGCTTATATGATATAATCCCACTACCAGAATGGCTTCAACGCTGAGCTTTCTCATGCGAAGCCCAAGGCTTACTGACACCGGAGAAACCGTCTGAATGTGCCCAGAAAAAGGACTCCTGAACACAAGCCACAGGGGCTAGGGTTTTCTCTAGGGGGTGGAGCAGTGGTCATTTTGGGATGTGCTACATCAAAAGCATTTGCTCTTGGGAAATAATGGTCGCGGTTTCACAGCTTCTTCCCCAGATCTGTCAGGCTCTCCTGCAGCTGGGTATGGCCATAGAACCAGGCTCCAGCAAATGGGGAGCAAGTTTCTGACACGAACCCTCTGGCCCTCCCTCCACCCTTTCTTCCACCGGCTGCCATGCACAGACGCCACCACCTCACATCCTGAGTACCAGGCTGGTACATCCTGGGGAGGGGGGACCTGGAGGGGCAGGGCTCCTTGAAGACTGTCTGGAACCAGATGTGGCACAAAGCACGAGAGAGGAAAAACTATCTTGTTTTAAATTGCTGGTGTTTTGTAACTGAGTTACCTTAAAGCTTAAGTCTAATTGAAACAGCTCTCACCAGAACGGCCAGTGGTCACTGCTCAACAGAACTCACACTGTCCAACAGCCCTACCCTCCAAGCTGCTGCTTGCCCTGGGGAGGCAGGTTCCTGCAGTGCTAGCCTTTCATGTGGCCCAGAACCAGAGCTTCCTGACAGATGAGAAGGCGAAATGGCTACAGCAGTAAAAGGAACCCAAATCTGACAGCAAGACAAAGACAATTCTCAGACAGTCCCTGCTGCCCCACGCGGAGAAAAGCCACCGATGATGCTGGGGGCCCGTGGTGGCTTTGGCCACACGCTGGTGCCAACTGACAAACGCCTGCACAAGAGCTGCCCCGAGGACAAGGGGCCCGGAAACTTCCTTCTAGTTCTGCCTCGTAACTGCACGTGCAGGGGCAGGTCCGTCCCGTGCGGGGACTGCAGGACCACTGTCGGACACTGCAGGGAACCCAGAGCTCAGTCCAACACCAAATACACCGCAGGGAGGGCAAGGAGCAAAATTACCCTCCTCTTGAAAGACTGCTTGGAAGTTCCTCAGTTATGGACACATGGCTCCTTCCCAGGACTGACTGAAGGAACCTTACAACAGGAAACAGCCATCTCCTGCCCTGTCCAGAGCCCTTCAACAAGGTGCCCGAGTGCAGAGCTCTTGCAGAACCAGAAGAGGGATATTTTCTCTCCGTCATGCTTTGCGCTGCCTCTAGTTTCAGAGCGTGTCCTGCTTCCTAGTCGGTCCAAAAAGGTTACAACAGTGGAAGAAAGAAATCTGCAAAATTCTCAGGGCCTAGAGTCACTGGGACCCCAGCTGAGATCAACCCTCAAAAGGTGGAAGCGACTAGCTAGACGAGCACACGAAATCATCTTAACAGTCACGTGACCAGAATTTCCGTTTCCACTACTATAAAATTAAGATAACACTCTGAAGTCCACTGTGAGGATTAAAACACAGCCACAGAGCTGTGCAAAGTGCCTGGGGTAGGGAGAGGATGGGGGTGTCAGCTCTAAAGTCAGCAGAAATGGCCAAGATTCATGTTCTGATTTCCATGGACTCTCCAAAAGCAAATCAGGGCAAGACCAAACAAGCTCCAGAATTGTGTGTATTGAGGAGGCGGGTGGCGGCGGAGGCTGAGCTGCTTCCAACCATCCCAGGGAGCTGACAGCTCCAGGCTGTTAGCAGTAGTCGCCTCCCTTTCAGTTCAGCCCAGGGAACTTAATTGTTCTTAATTATACAGATGCCACTCATATGCAAATAGTGCATGAAGGGCTTTCCTTTTAAATTGTAATTTTTCTTTCTTTTCTTGAGGCACTGAAGTGTTACTGCTGAAGACATTACAGAAGAAAGAATGGCCCAGAAGGGCCCAGGCCCAGGAGGCGGCCCTGGGCCCAGGCCGCCCTCCCTTTGTGCGGCCCTTGGGCTGGGTCCCCTCTCACGGGCCCGGCCTGCCAGGGTCGTGTCTCTTCTCTAACTCTTTCCCCTCTCCTCCCAGCATTCTCCAGCCCAGACCAAGCACTAAATGAAGCCCACAGAGGTCCCAGAGCCCAGTGGAGAGGAGGGGAAGTCAAGATCAGCGGGCCACAAGGTACCTTCAGCCAGTCAATCCTTCTATCAATGAATACCAACTGCAAAAGGAGAGCGCTCCAGTAAAACTGTTCTTAAGATAATAGCAACATGGGCGGGGGGGTGGGGGGGGGGTGGGCAAGCTGACAACAAGTAAATAAAAGGAAACACAACTGTCCTGTGCAATATGATTACAATGAAAGACTTACAAAGGAAAATGAGCAGGCAATTACTCAAATACTAACCGGCCACGTTAGGATGGGGGAAGGTCAGCAACGGTTCCCTCACCCCACCCCATATTCCAAATTTGTTACATGGAGCAATGTCTTTGAGAATATTAACAATTTTCAGTTATGTGCTTTTAGAAAACTCAAGAGCAACAGGAAGGTATATTCTTATTAAAAACAATTTGAAATTACTTTTCTATCAAGTAACATATTTTCATGTTCACAAGCTACTGAAAAGTTAACAAAAGTTTCAACTCCCAGTGTCCTGTTACTCTGCTCCACTTCCCTGTCTCTCAAGGATCTGCCTCCTCCACCACCTCTTTCAGAGACCCCCAAGCTTTAGCTACCGGCTTTCTTCCCCATCTACAGCCACTCACTGGCTGATCTGATCCAGTCTCCAAGCTCTGTCACCTGAAATTCACGTCTCCAACCCAGCCCTCCTCTCTCCAATCCCAGCTTTCCAGCTGCCCACCCACACACAGGTCTACTACTAGCAGCATAGTTTAGGAACTAAGTCAAGTCACCCTCTTGCAACCCCATGCCAGGCTCCTCTGTCCATAGGATTTCCCAGGCAAGAATACTGGAGTGGGTTGCCATTTTCTTCTGTAGGGGATCTCCCTGACCCGGGGATCGAACCTGGGTCTCCTGCACTGCGGGGCGATTCTTTACCACCTGAGCCACCAGGGAAGCCCAACGGTCTTCTGAGAATTCTCAAAGACATTAAAAAACAAAACCCTCCACTGCTGCATCGACAGCCATCCCGGCTCAGCTATTCCAGCCAAGAATCTTGAAATCATCCTTAACTGCTCTCTCTGCCCTACACTCCACATCAATCTACTGGAAATCCTGTGAGCTCTGGTGCAGAACAAATCCAGAACCACACCACCTTCCCACCTCCACCAGGCCTGGACACTTCACCACCAACTGCAATCAAGTGACCTCAAGTGGCCTCCCCACAGTGCAGGTCAATGCCAGCCAGGACGGCCTTTCAGAACCGAACTCAGAGTCTCACGGCTCTGCTCAAAGGCCCAGTGACTCCACATTCACTGCTTTCGTGAACTGAGTCCACAGAGCCATCACCCTGTGCTGCTGCTGCTGCTAAGTCGCGTCAGTCGTGTCCAACTCCGTGCGACCCCAGAGACGGCAGCCCATCAGGCTCCCCCGTCCCTGGGATTCTCCAGGCAAGAACACTGGAGTGGGTTGCCATTTCCTTCTCCAACACGTGAAAGTGAAGTCGCTCAGTCGTGTCCGACTCTTCGCGACCCCATGGACTGCAGTGACTCACCTTCAATCTGCTCCCTCTTCGGTAAGCTCTGCTATAGCCCACGGTCTTCTGTCTGCCCTGGGACCACTCCAGGCACAAATGCCCATCTTAAAAGGCCTGTACATTGGCCATTCTGTCTGGAACATTCTTTTCCCAAGTAGCCTCATGGCGATCTCCTTCACCTCCTCCAAATCTTTGGAAAATCTCACCTCTTTAATAAGCCCAGACACTCTGTTTATAATGACAGCCCCCACCCTTCCTCTTTTTTTTTTTTTTTTTGCCCCATTTTTTCCAGTTTCTCCACACTACATATCACCTTCCAAAAGCCATACAATGCAGCTGTTCCTTGCATCCAGGTTCTCTGCCTCTTTCCCACACCCAGACTGCAAGCACCACCAGGACAGGGGTTTTGGTCTGTTCTGCGCGGAATTGAACGTTCTTAGGCATTGCCTTTGAGATTGGAATGAAAACTGACCAAAAAATGCTTAAACTACAGCATAATTGCACTCATCTCACATGCTAGCAAAGTAATGATCAAAATTCTCCAAGTCAGGCTTCGAAAGTACGTGAACCAAGAACTTCCAGATGTTCAAGCTGGATTTAGAAAAGACAGAGGAACCAGAGATCAAATTGCCAACATCTGTTGGATCATAGAAAAAGCAAGAGAGTTCCAGAAAAACATCTACTTCTGCTTCATTGACTACACTAAAGTCTTTGACTGTGTGAATCACAAGAAACTGTGGAAAATTCTTCAAAAGATGGGAATACCAAACCACATTACCTGCCTCCTGAGAAATCTGTATGCAGGTCAAGAAGCAACAATTAGAACTGGACATGGAACAATGGACCAGTTCCATATTGGGAAAGGAGTACGTCAAGGCTGTATATTGTCACCCTGCTTATTTAACTTACATGGAGAGTACATTATGCAAAATGCCAGGCTGGATGAAGCACAAGATGGCATCAAGATTGCCGGGAGAAATATCAACAACTTCATACATGCAGATAACACCACCTTTATGGCAGAAAGCAAAGAGGAACTAAAGAGCCTCTTGATGAAAGTGAAAGACGAGAGTGAGAAAGCTGGCTTAAAACTCAACATTCAAAAAACAAAGATCATGGCATCCAGTCCTATCACTTCATGGCAAATAAATGGAGAAACAATGGGAACAGTAACAGACTTTATTTTCCTGGACTCCAAAATCACTGCAGATGGTGACTGCAGCCATGAAATTAAAAGACATTTACTCCTTGGAAGAAAAGCTATGACCAACCTAGACAGCATATTAAAAACCAGAGATAGATGGACAAAGGTCCATCTAGTCAAAGCTATGGTTTTTCCAGTAGTCATGTACAGTATAGTCCAGAGAGTTGGACCATAAAGAAAGTTGAGTGCTGAAGAATTGATGCTTTTGAACTTTGGTGTTGGAGAAGACTCTTGAGAGTCCCTTGCACTGCAAGATCAAACCAGGCAATCCTAAAGGAAATTAGTCCTGAATATTATTTGGAAGGACTGATGTTAAAGCTGAAACTCCAATACTCTGGCCACCTGATGTGAAGAACTGATTCATTAGAAAAGACCCTGACGCTGGGAAACATTGAAGGCAGGAGGAGAAGGGGACGACAGAGGATGACATGGTTTGACAGCATCACCAACTTAATAGACATGAATTTGAGCAAGCTCCAGGAGCTGGTAATGAACAAGGAAGCCTGTTGTGCTGCAGTCCATAGGGTCGCAGAGAATCGGACACAACTGAGCAACTGAACTGAACTTGTACAGAACTGTGTCTCAAGAATTTAGAGAACAGTTGCTCAATAGCATTTATTACACAGGTGAAATGTGTAATGGATCTTTAAAACCACAATCCAAGCCTCAGAATATCTTTTTAATTATCCAGTTAAAGTTAGCCTCACCAAAATATACCAGAGACCACAGGAAATGTCATGAAAAAAGATTTCTCAAATTTCAATGTAAGCCTTGACCATATCAAATTTTAAATGTGTGAGAGAGGGGAAAAAAAACTATGTATAAAATAGTTTTAAAAACCAATGTCAGGTAAGTTATTTTTTTATTCACCTTAGAAAAAAAAGTCAGATCTAATCAAACCAAGGGTATACAAATTATAGTGACTTACTAAATTACAAATGCTATACTTGTTAATATAATGCTGAGACAACTAAGACTTTTTTTAAAAAGAAAGGATCTTGAGTCTATTGAGAAAAATAAGGCGCTGCAATGCGGAGAGATTAAGCCAGGACTGTACGAGATCCCATCTGTTAACCCCCGGTTGGGAAGGATCTCTGGGAAGCAGCATCCCAGGCCTGGGCCTGTTAAAATTGTCTGACTAAGGCCCCGAAGCAGCAAGAGGCCTGAGATGGCAATTCTGGTTCCACTATTTGAATGAGTGGATTCAGAATCCCAGAATGAAGAAATAAACCAAAACCTACCGTGTTTAGGGACTTCCCTGGTAGTCCAATGGCTACGACTCCACACTCCTAATGCAGGGGGCCTGGGTTCGATCCCTGATCAGGGAAGTAGATTCCGCAAGCCCCAACTAAAGAGCTCGCATGCCCCAACTAAAAGTAACAAACCAAACAAAAAAGGGATTCCCCAAATGCAGCAACTAAGACCTGGCACAGCCCAATTAAAACAAAAAACCTACGTACTTATAGACAGCAGGTGCACAAGCACACAGGCACGCTGACGTGAGCTCAGCACCACGTCCTCGGCCGCGCGTCTGCTACCTCAGGTGCATTCCACGTTCAAGGCCGAGTGCAGAGACGTGTCCCCCACAGCCACACCCAGTCCCCCAGCTACCATGGGGGCAACGTGGCCAACATGGGGATGAAAGATCTGCAGGATGGACAGAAAGTCCCTGACTGCTTATCCCAGAAGCCATCACCTGTCCTTCTTTAGGCTATGACAACTAACAAATTCTTTTTAGTTGGAATCTGTCACTTGAGACTAAAAAGACCCCCCAGCTAATCATTAGATAAGCCCAGGAACTAAAATCTAATTTATGAGACTGGGTCCAAAAATAAGGACTGCAGGTAACCTCTGAAACATTAAAATACATTTTATTGCTATTTATGAAAACAAATGCTTTCTGAGAAACAGGGTGACTGTGCAAAAGGTCTAAAAAAAACTGCATCTCGACCCAAAAAAAGTGTCCCTTAAACACTGTCTTTATAAAAGCACCACAGCTTCTTCTGAGAGGCAAACATTGCAAAATTAGATTGTGGTGGTGGCTACCTAACCCTGTGGATGTATTAGAATAGCTGCACATTCTAGATGGGTGAATTGTAGGCTGTGTGTATTGTATCTCAATAAAGCGGTTTCAGAAAAAAAAAAAAAAAGGCAAGTATACACATTAGGAGGCAAGGCCAGCCTCCTAATTCCATCTTTCTGTCAGGATTCAGCGTAGGAAGGGAAGGAGGCCATTTCTGCAGACGCATCTTCTCAAACACGGAAGCGCCACAATGCAAGTTCATTTCCTCTCTGTGCACACAGATGCCTCCTATACAAAATGAAAATGCCATATGCAGATGCCTTTGATTAGCACGGCCACGTTTCCCATTATTATGCAGCACTCTGTAACAAGCTGCAGTTAATGCCTGCCTATTATCCAAGTGCAAAATCATTCTGCGTAATTTCAAGCAGTCTGACAGCTGCCGGGGAAGAACAGCCTTGCCCTTCAGTCGAGGCCATCTGACATACAACCCCTGCCGCTGCAAGGACCCCAATTATCTAGGGCTCATCAACTGCAATCAAGCAGGCACTCTCAGACTTCATTTGTTGTCACGGGCCTTCCAAATGCCAGCATGAGAAGATGAAGAGAAAGGCAGAAATTAGGACTGGAGCAGTTTGGGGGCGGAGGGGTTGTTTTTGGTGGCCCTTTTTTTTTTTTTGGCACGGGGGCGGGTAGGATGCACAGGTGGTGACGAAATCTAACAAGAGCAGAACAAGCGCTTCCACGGAGAAACGACGTCCCCTGCTGTGTCCACCCCCGTTCTCATCTTCACAGGCCTGGGAGCCGGGACCTTCCGCGGCCTGGCCTCCAGGGCCCAGTGAACTCCAGTGCTACTCAATGACTCTCAATTTGCCAGTTTTCCAAATAATCCTATGACCTCTCCTCTGAGGAGGCATTTCCGTATTTCAAATAGTCTCCATTGTGGTTTTCCTTTAACTATAAACAGAGATAAGAACATACACTAACAGTACTTTATACAATGGATCGGGGGATTATACTGTGACATGCCACAGTTACTACAGTAACTACACTGCATATCAAGTATTACATTTTTAACTCTCGCGACAAACAACTCAATTTTTATTCTGTGTTCAGGAACACTCTTTCCAAAATCTCTGTTTCTTTACTTTCCTAGTCACAAAAGAAGGAAATCCTGTATATTCCACACTAGAAATACTGCCACATTCTGGCACTAGTTACAGAATTAATCCCTTTGAATCCAAGAAAAGGTAAATCCCCTGCAGTGGAATTTTAAAATGTGTAGCTCCTGAACACTTCTTCCCTTTTAAAAAGAATCATCGTGAGCACCAGATCATGGAGTCAAGAAATTATTTAGTCCACTGGAATTCAACCTGGCCACCTCTCAGGATAACCAGGAACAGCTTTTTTAAAATATGGATTCCAGAAACTTCCCAAATGGACCAGCCGTTAGCTAGCTGCCTGGTCCGGAAGCTAAGATCCCACATACCTCGTGGCCAAAAAGCCAGAACTTTAACAACTGAAACAATATTGTACAAATTCAATGAAGACTTTAAGAATGGTCCACATTCAAAAAAAAATTTTTTTTTAATAAAATAAAATCCAAATTCCAGGAATCCACTACTTCCTCCTGAATCAGAATCTCTGGGGAAAGAGCCTGGCAATCTGTTTTGGGAATAACACCCCCAAGCAATCCACTGCTCTTGCACCCACTAGGAGAGCAGGAGTCACGCATCTGGAAACCGCAAATCCACTCATCCGTCTGTCTGTGGCTTATTCCAGAATCCACTCAGTGTACTTCTATTTCCAATGCGGTTTATTCCCATTATGTTGATAAAATATTTCCATCTCAGCAAAAGTCAGGTTGCAGGAAACAAGCTAGCTGTTTTATGCAGAAAGGGATTTTAACATAGGGAATTAAGTGCTCATGAGATCACTGAAAGGTTCAAGAGGGAAGGCTCGAGCCTGGGCTTCCAGAAAGGAGCCCCAGAGCAACAGGGAACCGCCCTGCCATGGGCGCTGGCCTCTGTCCCACAGGGAAGGTGGAGCCCCCCTCTAGGGAGGCCGTCCTGGAACCACTGAGTCAGGAGCACCCCAGGACTTGACCACCACAAGCTGTCCTACACCTGATGGTCACTGAGTCGGAATGTGGGAAGAAGCACTCACTCGAATGCTCCTGGAGCATTGAGTTGGACACATTTGCACTCTGGGGTCCCCAGAATTGCAGCCAGCAAGCCAGCCCACTCTGAGCAGAGGCCTTCACCTCTAACACACAGCACTCACCACCAAGCAGTCTCCCTCCCCTTTGCAACCTCCGCAGGCCTCTCTCCTTTCCATTTCTCCCTCCTGTGGGGCCAATCCTCACTCCACTACTGTACCTAATGATACCTTTTGAATTTCTTCTTCTATGATTCAGCTCATAATGCAATCAGTCTAGATCTTTTAGGGTTCTGATTTTTATCATTCAATAAGCTGACTCTTTGTCGCCAAATTCTGTCATGCAACAAATTAATGATATAACATTGAAGAGATAGAATTAATTTTTAAAACATACTAACTTCTACTAAACATATATACTAATTTCACTGGGAAATTGTAATAATCGCATTATCAATATCTGCCCAAATTCAACCAGCCTTTTTTACACGGTATTTTCTGGACCATATGTCCAAAAGAGTATGCGATGCTACAAATGCATAAAAGCCCCTGACCACAAACAAGGAGTTGCTATTCTTACAGGAGTGGCAGAGACTTAGGAAAAAAGAAGAGCAGACACAGCAAGAATTTTAAGTGCTGCAAACAGAACATCTGACTCCAATGTGAACCATGAACTACTCAGACTTGAAATAATGATGGTGGTTCTCTTCGTAAAGCATGGTTTCGTGAAATGAACATATGGTAACATCTTGTGTAACAGCCCACAGAGTCCATTTTTGCAATCAGATCTTCCTTAATTCAACACACCATGTGAATTCAAAACGTGGGCATATGTCAAATTTGAAAACTCTCCCACAGTTACCTGGATGGGGTAAGGAGGCAAGGGAGGTCTTCTGAGCAAATGAAATCATTCCTAACTCAGGCAGCAAGTGTGAGTCATGTGTGTGTTAAATTCTAATCTGTCTTCTCTAATGAGTAAGATTAATTTGGTACCTTATTTTGACCCGCAGGAAGACTTCCCCCCTGAAGATTCAGTCTTCTCTTCTCACTGGTTTTTCACTTCTTTCAACCCACTCCCTTCCAAAGCAGCAGCCTGTTTCTAAATGAGTCCACACAGGTCTCTTACTTTACATACTTATTTCCATTCAGTGGAAACACTCACACCGAGTGAGTTCTCTTCAAGGTGTGACTGAAGAGGAGGAAGGCCCACACCCACAAACGTTTGCTAATTTAAGTGGAAATTTTACTTTCATTTCTTTTGTAAATGGATTCCATCCCACCTACCACAGTTTAGAAGTACGCTGTATGCAATGTCCTTAAATAGAAAATTCAAAGTAATCAATCATTTCTTTTACTACTGGCAAGTAGCACCAACTCTGTGTGGAACATTTCCATTTTATACAGATGAAAGTCAAAGTTCACAGATGCTAAATTCAGTGTAATTTCTCAGAAGCACCAAGATAAAATTAATCACAAAATATACTGGAAATCGGGCTTCCCAGGTGTCGCAATGGTAAAGAACTCATCCATCAATGCAGGAGATGGAAGAGACACAGCTTCAATCCCTGGGTTGCAAAGATACCCTGGAGTAGGAAATGGCAAGCCACTCCAGGATTCTTGCCTGGAGAATCTCATGGACAGAGGAGCCTGGCGGGCTACAGTCCATGGCGCCAGAAAGGGTCAGACACGAGTGAGCAACTGAGCACACACACATCCAAGAAATCACGAATGATCACGGAAGAGGCCACAGTGGTGTCCAAGCCCTCTGGACAGTCGGGGCAAAGGCACGCCTCCTCACCCCCCAGGCCACACTGAACAGTCTGTCCGCAGAAAGAGCAAAAGAGCAGCACCTCCTGTGACCCACACCACACACTTCAGATAAGAAAGCGTGCTGCGCTTCTACAGGATCCAGCCCCTCTCGGCCGCACTCTCCCAGGAGGGCTGGCTCCCCCCACCCCCACATCCCTCCCCCTCAGCCCCCTCCACCCCCAGCCCAGCAAGCCCTCTCCTCCCTGCGCTCTAATGGGCTCAGAAACTCTAGACCTGAGGCCTATGCTGGAATCGAACTTTGATACCAACACACTATGAGACAGGCCTAGGAAGGGAGCCAAGAGACAAGACCAGTGTTTTCAAAGAAGAAAGAGGGGGACCACAGGAGAAAATGGGCACGAGAAAGCTATTTCCTCACGCTCTGAAGTCAGTCTTCCCCTCCGCTCCCGGCTTTTAAGCCGACACTTGCTCTCACTGGTGATGGCCCTGTTGTTTCTCCACCCAGAGGCTTCCCCTACCCCTCCACAGGTGGATGGTGGATCAGCATCATGGCAACCAGTCTGCACACTGTTTTTAAAACCAGTCCCCTTTTCTCAATATTTTAAAACAGCTTCATGGTTTTCTCCAATCCCTGGAAAAGGATACACTAAATATAAAACTTAGGGTTTTCAACCCACGCAAATCTACCAAAGCCAAGTGCTAGGAGCCCAAGTCCTGACTTACTCTCGGTTCTGTTTTCACAGCCTAGGTTCTTTCAATAAATTTCCATATTTACAATTAAATAATACACTCTTTGAAGAGGCAAGCTCCAATCTGTTGTACATTATCTAAGGCCAAAATCTGAAAGTGAGCGAGGCTTACTTACTTCACCCCCAGTTCTAAAAACCCATAGGCACCACACTGCTGTCCCTCTCACAGACACAGAGCTTGTGGGAAGGGCCGTCCCGGGCACGCAGGCGGCGGCCACGAGGACCAAGGACATCCAGGACAGACCCCAAGGCAGACCAGGGACACTCAGGACAGACCGCAGGGCAGACCAGGGACACTCAGGACAGACCCCAGGGCAGACCAAGGACATCCAGCACAGACCCAGGACAGACCAGGGACACTCAGGACAGACCGCAGAGCAGACCAGGGACACTCAGGACAGACCCCAGGGCAGACCAAGGACATCCAGCACAGACCCAGGACAGACCAGGGACACTCAGGACAGACCAAGGACAGACCAGGGACACTCAGGACAGACCCCAGGGCAGACCAGGGACACTCAGGACAGACCCAGGACAGACCAGGGAGACTCAGGACAGACCAGGGACACCCAGCACAGACCCCAGGGCAGACCAGGAACACCCAGAACAGACCCCAGGGCAGACCAGGGACACTCAGGACAGACCCCAGGGCAGACCAGGGACACTCAGGACAGACCCAGGACAGACCAGGGACACCCAGCACAGACCCCAAGGCAGACCAGGGACACCCAGCATAGACCCCAGGGCAGACCAGGAACACCCAGCACAGACCCCAGAGCAGACCAGGGACACTCAGCATAGACCCCAGGGCAGACCAGGAACACCCAGCACAGACCCCAGGGCAGACCAGGAACACCCAGCACAGACCCCAGGGCAGACCAGGGACACTCAGGACAGACCCCAGGGCAGACCAAGGACATCCAGCACAGACCCAGGACAGACCAGGGACACTCAGGACAGACCGCAGAGCAGACCAGGGACACTCAGGACAGACCCCAGGGCAGACCAAGGACATCCAGCACAGACCCAGGACAGACCAGGGACACTCAGGACAGACCCCAGGACAGACCAGGGACACTCAGGACAGACCCCAGGGCAGACCAGGGACACTCAGGACAGACCCAGGACAGACCAGGGACACTCAGGACAGACTCAGGACAGACCAGGGACACCCAGCACAGACCCCAGGGCAGACCAGGAACACCCAGAACAGACCCCAGGGCAGACCAGGGACACTCAGGACAGACCCAGGGCAGACCAGGAACACCCAGCACAGACCCCAGGGCAGACCAGGGACACTCAGCATAGACCCCAGGGCAGACCAGGGACACCCAGCACAGACCCCAGGGCAGACCAGGAACACCCAGCACAGACCCCAGGGCAGACCAGGGACACTCAGGACAGACCCCAGGGCAGACCAGGGACACTCAGGACAGACCCAGGACAGACCAGGGACACCCAGCACAGACCCCAGGGCAGACCAGGGACACTCAGCACAGACCCCAGGGCAGACCAGGAACACCCAGCACAGACCCCAGGGCAGACCAGGGACACCCAGCACAGACCCCAGGGCAGACCAGGGACACCCAGGACAGACCCCAGGGCAGACCAGGAACACCCAGCACAGACCCCAGGGCAGACCAGGGACACTCAGGACAGACCCCAGGGCAGACCAGGGACACTCAGGACAGACCCAGGACAGACCAGGGACACCCAGCACAGACCCCAAGGCAGACCAGGGACACCCAGCACAGACCCCAGGGCAGACCAGGAACACCCAGCACAGACCCCAGGGCAGACCAGGGACACTCAGCATAGACCCCAGGGCAGACCAGGAACACCCAGCACAGACCCCAGGGCAGACCAGGGACACCCAGCACAGACCCCAGGGCAGACCAGGGACACTCAGGACAGACCCCAGGGCAGACCAGGGACACTCAGGACAGACCCAGGACAGACCAGGGACACCCAGCACAGACCCCAGGGCAGACCAGGAACACCCAGCACAGACCCCAGGACAGACCAGGGACACTCAGGACAGACCATAGGGCAGACCAGGGACACTCAGGACAGACCCAAGGGCAGACCAGGGACACTCAGGACAGACCCCAGGGCAGACCAGGGACACTCAGGACAGACCCAGGACAGACCAGGGACACCCAGCACAGACCCCAGGGCAGACCAGGAACACCCAGCACAGACCCCAGGGCAGACCAGGGACACTCAGGACAGACCCCAGGGCAGACCAGGGACACTCAGGACAGACCCAAGGGCAGACCAGGGACACTCAGGAGAGACTGTAGGGCAGACCAGGGACACTCAGGACAGACCGCAGGGCAGACCAGCCGCTCACGCAGCGGTTGAGCAAATGCTTGAAACACATGGGACCAAAATTCAAAGAAGCCTCTCAAGCTGCAAAAACATGGTGCCGAAGAGATGAGGCTAAAGAGCAATAACTGCAGGATGTCCATGAAGGCAGGAAAAGCTAGCGCAGGGAGAGCGGTGGGCGCCGTCCATGCAGGGACCCTGTGCCGGTCCCCCAGGCAGCCCACGGAGGGCGGGCACCTCCTGGACAGCGGGTCGTAACAAGGGCCACCCTCCACAGGGACAGTCCCCGCCTCCCCTACAGCACAAGCCCAGAAACCCAGAGGAACACAAAGCCAATCACATCTCCCCACAGGAAACGGCACAAAGAGTCACAGCCTGGCAAAGGCACCAAATACACATGCACACCAGGGCTGCACAAAATCTTCAACACAGCCACAAACCCTCTACACAACACGCAGCGATGAAAATCAAGCCCCTGAAATTCTGTGTCAGAGTGACCTGACATACCCCAGGGTCTGAGTCTCTCCTTTGCCAGGCCAGGAAATGGACACCCAGAGGGTCACTTGCCCACAGTCAGGAATCCAGTCAAAAGCCAACCTGGAAACAAACCCTATGCCTCCTGCACACCCGTCATGCGCGACCAGACAAGCTTCTCTGTACAAAAGTCCCTGGAGACAGGCAACACACACACACACACACACACACACACACACACACACACACACACACACCCCCCATGATTACTTATGCTGGAGACAGGCAACACACACACACACACACACACACCCATGATTACTTATGCTGGAGACAGGCAACACACACACACACACACACCCATGATTACTTATGCTGGAGACAGGCAACACACACACACACACACCCATGATTACTTACTCTGGAGACAGGCAACACACACACACACACACACACACACACACACACACACACATGATTACTTACGCTGGAGACAGGCAACACACACACACACACACACACATGATTACTTACGCTGGAGACAGGCAACACACACACACACACACACACACACCCATGATTACTTATGCTGTCTCCAAAACAGGACACACATAAATAAAAACATAATTCCTGCGTAACACATTTTCCCTGCCAACCGTGTCAGCCATTATAAATTACGTATCTGTGCGCTTGTTATTAGCTACCGCTTTTTCTTTGGCAGTTTTTTTAAAGTTAGAGAGTATTGGGAGAAGGCACGTGTGGAGCAGCCCTGGCTTCTGGCCATTTCTCCTGCCGGGGAGAGGTGTGTCCTCCCCAGGACCTGCCATGTGACCCGAGGCAGGTCCAGCAGAGCCCTCTGTGGGACCACGAGCGCTGGGAGGGAATTCTCGGGATGTGAAGCTTTACCTGGCACAGCCAGCAGCCAAGCTTCCCACCAGACTTTCTGAGGGAGAGCCTGAAAAAGTCAAGCAGAGGGGAAGCATATGGAGACAAAAACAGTCCCACACCTGGAGTGAGGTGTGCAGGTTAGGTAGTGCTAGTGAGGAGAGTGAAGAGGACAATTTCTATCTCTGTGGTTCTCTTCTGAATTACCTAATCCTGTTACAACAAACATGACTTCTGTAATGAGAAATGCAGGGAGAACGCTCCGTCATGAAGTAAGGGCAGGGCTGACACTTGACAGGGCTGGCCTCTCCTTCCTGATTGCCTAAGACCTCCTCTGATTGGCTGGAACCCAGGGTATCTCAAGGGGTAAAAAATGAAACTTTCCGCATAATGTTGGCTGCAGGAACCGGGCGACAGCTTCTCTGCCGGGTGTGGCGCCCATTCAGACATAAATTTTAATGTTAACACTAGCTAACTGCAGACCTTTTGCCACAGCACTATTGGTAATAGTATGTTAACTAATGATCACCTGGAAATTCAACTATAAAACTTGAGGGTAATTAGAAGCATGCAACCAAACTCCTTTCTGACAGCTCTCCCCACAGCACCCTTCACAGCAGGGAGCCAACTGACTCTGCAAAGGTCGGACTTTGCATTTCTAAACCTCAGTTCCTCTTCCTCAATGACTTCCCCTTCTTTTTACACCAAATCTTACCTTTGGACTTGCATCAGACCTGGTTTCCTCCTACACAAGGAAGGGATGCTTTTCCTTCAAATTTTGAATTTTTTGCTTACTATCATGCCTCTCTCCCAGCTCATTCCTGAGGCTACTGTGCCCTTCTCCAGCCTTAGGCAAACCGCCTAACCTCACGCCTTACAGAAGGAGTCCCATTCAACACACAGCCATGGAGACAAACGGAGGAAATCCCCAAATTCCACCAATACTCAGGGAGCAACATCGTGCTGGAGGCTTTAACCAATGTAGTTTGCCAACAACTGACATAGTATTTGGGAATTACATTCGCAGGAAACTACTTCAGGTCTTACTTTGACATGAAATGCTAAAAAGACAACAAATGTTCAAGGCAAAAAAATACAGGTAATGCCACAGTCACACAGTCTTCATTTTTTTTTTTTTTAAGACCAAAGAAAACACAGTACCTCAGAAATATTACACAATGTTTAAGTCAACAGACAAAGCCACGAAAACCTACTCAATCCTTCAGTCCTGTAAAGTGTAACCACCAAGTACCAGAGGGGGCTAAGGGGAAACCCAGAGCCCGGAGCCCTGGCAGAGGCCTCGGGGCTTTCCTATGATTTTTCTAAACCACCAATGGTAACTAGACGCAGGGCCTCAGGCAAATGCAGGGCAGAAAGGGGTCCGTGGGAAGCAGGAGTGACAGGACCGGGGAGGCCCCGTGGCGGGGGAGTAGGGAACACGCCGCTAAGAAAGGGGAAGCCGCTCACCACAGACCGGGGCTTCAACCCACGTGCGGGGCCCCAAGCCAGCCAAAGCCCTGCCTGGGACTCGGACCCAGTCAAAACCCACAGTACCTGGTGTCAGGACCCAACGAAGCCATCACAGAAAGAATTCAGGGAGAGACAACTTGATGTCCCATCACAGAAAGAATTCAGGGAGAAACAAAATGATAGGTAAGAAGCAAATTTATTCAGATTCAGAGAGAAGCACACTCCACAGACAGCGTGTGAGCCATCGCAGAAGGCAAGTGCAGCAGCTGCGAAACGTGGCAGTTGTTAGTTTTTATACGCTGGGTGATTTCATACTCCGAGTGGGAAAGTTCCAAAAAAGAGAATTCCAGAAAAACATTTATTTCTGCTTTATTGACTATGCCAAAGCCTTTGACCTGTGTGGATCACAATAAACTGTAGAGAATTCTGAAAGAGATGGGAATACCAGACCACCTGACCTGTCTCTTGAGAAACCTATAAGCAAATCAGGAAGCAACAGTTAGAACTGGACGTGGAACAACAGACTGGTTCCAAATAGGAAAAGGAGTACATCAAGGCTGTATATTGTCACCCTGCCTATTTAACTTCTATGCAGAGTACATCATGAGAAACGCTGGGCTGGAAGAAACACAAGCTGGAATCAAGATTGCTGGGAGAAATATCAATAACCTCAGATATGCAGATGACACCACCCTTATGGCAGAAAGTGAAGAAGAACTAAAAAGCCTCTTGAGGAAAGTCAAAGAGGAGAGTGAAAAAGTTGGCTTAAAGCTCAACGTTCAGAAAACAAAGATCATGGCATCCAGTCCCATCATTTCATGGCAAATAGATGGAGAGACAGTGGAAACAGTGGCTGACTTTATTTTGGGGGGGCTCCAAAATCACTGCAGATAGTGACTGCGGCCATGAAATTAAAAGATGCATACTCCTTGGAAGGAAACTTATGACCAACCTAGACAGCATATTAAAAAACAGAGACATTACTTTGTCAACAAAGGTCCATCTAGTCAAGGCTATGGTTTTTCCAGTGGTCATGTATGGATGTGAGAGTTGGACTGTGAAGAAAGCTGAGCGCCAAAGAGTTGATGTTCTTGAACTGTGGTGTTGGAGAAGACTCTTGAGAGTCCCTTGGACTGCAAGGAGATCAACAAGTCCATCCTAAAGGAGATCAGTCCTGGGTGTTCATTGGAAGGACTGATATTGAAGCTGAAACTCCAATACTTTGGCCACCTGACGCGAAGAGCTGACTCATTTGAAAAGACCCTGATGCTGGGAAAGATTGAGGGCAGGAGGAGAAGGGGATGACAGAGGATGAGATGGTTGGATGGCATCACTGACTCTATGGACATGGGTTTGGGTGGACTCTGGGAGTTGGTGATGGACAGAGAGGCCTGGTGTGCTGCGGTTCATGGGGTCGCAAAGAGTTGGACAAGACTGAGCGACTGAACTGAACTAATGAGTGGGAGGACTATTCCAACTATTTTAGGGAAGGGGTGGAGATTTCCAGGATCTGGGCCACCACTCACTCCTTGGTCTTTTAACAGTGCCTTGGAACTGCCATGGCACCTCTGGGTGGGTCATATTACTTGCTGATTGAGGATCAAGGTCTAATCTTGCCTGCCACTGGTCCCATTTGATTCTAACTGGTTTATGCTGTGTCCTTGGGCTATGTCATTCTTTCAGAAGTTGTGCCCTACCCCTTTCTATCCTGTTACAAAGGGTGGAGGAACAGAAGTGGGCGTGGTGTTAACCAGGAAACCTGGGACCAACCATCTGGGGAGGCTCTCCTATTACTGAAAAAACATCTGTTAAAGGCACTCAGAGAGGGGCTGAGGATACAAAAATTTTAAAGTAACAGAAGGATCTTGCTGTGAAAGACCTTCATCAAGTGGGTGGAGACAAGCCAGAGACTGAGACTGGGGCAGGCGGAAGGCAGAATGTTCTAGAAGGAGTCAAGGGCTGGGGGAGGCCACCCCTAGGCCCCAGGGAGAAGCCTTCTTGGCACCGCATCCACCTCGTCATCCCGGGCCCCCTCCTCGCCCTGGGGTCCAGCACAAGGTCTCCCTCCCAGCCCGCCCCCACTTCTGAGGCCTCCTAAGACTCACACACAGTGAAAGCCAGCGCATCTCTTTACTACAAACTCAGGAACTTCGAAAGTTGAAATTAAAGGGCACAAAACAGGAACTCAAAAGCCACAAGCTGAAGCTTCAAAGGTGAGAATGTCCCACTTCATACATGGCGGTTGAGGGTTCCCACTCCTCGGCTCCATGTTCTCCCCGCTGCCGACACACGCTCGACTCCCCCTGTCCCCATGACTGGAGAGCCCCCGTCCCCTCACGGCCCCCCATCTGACAGGGAGCAGGGCCCCCAGGACGTGCACGAGGAGACTCAGCCGCTCCACTCTGAGACACAGCCTCAGCAGAAGCGCACACGCCGAGAGTCAGGCTGGGAGGACAGTTACGGTATTGCTGAAAAACTGAAATAAACCTGCGTTTCTTCTGTAATAAAAGTAAGAAAGAACAAAAGGAGACCAATACCAAAACAAAGCACACAGGCTTCAACGCGGATGAACCCTGAGGAGAGAAACCAGGCCCGAAAGGATAAACACTGCCAACTCCATGTAACCCGTGGCGCTTGGCGTGGTCACACTCATCGTGATGCACAACACAGGGGTGGCCGTCAGGGCTGCGGTCAGGGAATGGGGAGCCAGTGTGTATAAAGCAGAGCTGCAGGTCTGCAAGAAGCAAAGAGTCCCGTGGATGGATGGTGGTGACGGCTGCTCAACAGTGGGAACGGACTTAATGCCACTGAATGATCACAATGGCAAACTTTATATGACATATTAAATATATTGTATCACTACTAAATAAATTTTGAAAAGGAACAAGCTTCAGGAATTTATTGTATCTGAAGTAGAGTCCATCTGAATTTAATATATTTTTCGAGTAATGCACAATGCTTCTAGCAGTTATCAAGGAGACTACCTAATTCCTAACCAGAATGTCAAGGGTGGACGTGTGTACTGAGAGAGACCTGCCTGAAAGGCCAGGACCCAGACTCTTCCCTGAAGCAGCAGCCAGCACCTTCCCCGCAAGGACACCGGCACCATCACCCTCACCTCGGCCGCCGCCACCATCTGCTGAATCCCCAGTACACAGGAGCCTGATCCACATTCTCTCCACACCCAAGATCAGCGAGAAGAGCGGACACGACCCCCAGACTACACATGAAGAAACGAGGCCTGAGGCAACATGGCCAACAGAGCCTGCAGCCTGGGTACTGCCCACCTGGGGCCAGCGGCTTCCCAGCGTGGACCCCCCATCACCCCAGCCACCCCTGAGTCACATACACAGAACTGGCTTCCCAGGGTGGACTGCAAGGCTCTCCACCCCCTCCTCCCACTGAAACTGCTCTACACCTGCAGGAAGCCGTGGACGTGCTGGATCTAAAGACTTCAAGAGAAAAAGCAGAAGCCACAACCACCCCCAGAAGGTTCCGCAGGGCTTCCCATTAACTAACTCCAGAGCAAAGGGAAGGGAGAGGTCTGCGCAGGGTTGAGCCCTTCTCCGCTCCCACCAGTGCTCCTTCCACCTGCCCTCAGCTCCCAACAGAGAACACTCAACTCCAGGAGCCTGAGGCCTCCAAGGTCTCCTGCCTTAAATGTGAGAACTAATTAAAGGCTAGTTGTCTATTTTTAAAATGGGTGAAAACTAAACATTCCATTTTTAGGGTTCATTTTAAGATTTAAAAAAAAACAAAAACAAAAAAAAACTCCCTTCCAAATTTAAGTAAAATCAGCAGCTAGAAAGACAGACTGAGGATGATGCCCAAAGCCTCCAGAGACCCCCCACCCCCGAGTCAGCCCAGAGAGGGGGAAGCTGATCCGGCTGTCCAGCAAAGGGGGCGCCCCTTCCTGGCCTGACAGGAACCCCTGGACTGGTGCTGCTGCCGGCCTCATCCATGTGACGCGCACCGGGCTTTTTACCCCACTGGTTCTGTTTTCACATGCATCAGTGTAAACTCCCCGTGGTCAAGGGCTGTCAAACTTCCCTATTCACCCCCGGCATTGAATCCTGTTTCCTACACAGAAGAGGCACTTGGCAGTGCCAGTTCTTCAGAAGGCCTTGTATGAAAGGACAGTGTGGTAGGAACCAACAAGCTGCCTTCTGGAGACTCAGGGAGTGTCTGTCTCTAAGCCTGATGAGCCGCTCGGCTCTGATGGGGACCAAGGAAGATGCACCCCCACCAGCGAGGAGGGCCCTTCTCCCTGCATCCCTGCTGCTACACTGGCCAGATCACATACACACTGCATTCATGTATCTTACTTTTTTTGAGGTTCAGTTCAGTCGCTCAGTCGCGTCCGACTCTTTGCAACCCATGGACTGCAGCACCAGGCCTCCCTGTCCATCACCAACTCCCAGAGCTTGCTCAAACTCAAGTCCATCGAGTCAGTGATGCCAAGCAACCATCTCATCTTCTGTCGTCCCCTTCTCCTCCAAGCTTCAATCTTTCCCAACATCGGGGTCTTTTCCAATGAGGGAGTTCTTCACATCAGGTAGCCAAAGTATTGGAGTTTCAACTTCAGCATCAGTCCTTCCAATGAATATTCAGAACTGATTTCCTTTAGGATTAACTGGTTTGATTTTTTTTTTTTTTTTTTGAGATATGATTTACTTTTGGCTGTGCTGGGTCTTTCTCCAGTTGTGGTCACGGACCTCTCCCGTTGTAGAGCGTGGGCCCTAGGGCTAGAGGGCTCAGAAGGTGTGGTACATGGGCCCTGTGGCTCCTTGGCATGTGGCATCCTCCTGGAGCAGGGATGGAACCAGCAGGTGAACACTCAAACACTGGACCATCAGGGAAGTCCACGTATCTGCTTTAAAATTACATTTGCCTGTCGTTTCCCTCCTATGCACACCCAAGAATTAAAGTTTCAAATTTCTCATTTTCCATACTGTAAATGTGTTCACTAGTAGGTAAAGATGGCCAATTTAAAGTGTCTACTCCCAGCTTTTCTCCTTCTATGGTGTTAATGTCACCTGAAGTTTAAGTAAAACTTCAAATTTCTGTGGCATGAGTAAGAAGTGATTTGATTTGGGTACAAAGTCTTCAGATTCAAAAATCTGTATACGAGGCCACCAACATTAATTTTCTATCACAGCTTTTGTCACTTCAGCAACTTTGACTGAAAGCTCGGCCCCAAACAAGCGACTCAGAAAGACAATATTTACACAAGACATCAGAACAAGTGTTGATGGAATCCCAGAGAACTTTCTCTACCAAATTTCTAAGCAGAGAGCAGCAGCACTGTACACCTCTCCCCAATCTCTCCAGCAGGCCAGCACACCCAGGATGCCCCCTGCGGCTGCTGGCTCACACCACCCCTGCAACAGGCTCCTCACACACACACCCACGCCGCCCCACCCGCCCCCGCCACAGCAGGGCCAGGAGAAAAGCTCTGCACATGAAGACTACACGCTGATCACAGGGCACGTAAGTGGTTGGTGATCAAGAGTTGAAAACATAGCAAATAAACCACTGGCTCAAGTCTCTCAAAGTCTGTAAGGCCCCAACAAGTAGGATGTCCAAGACAGTCCCTGTCCTGACGGTGGGCAGAGACAGAAGAGGAGGCCCCGCTGGCAAACAGCTAAATGATAGCATGTGTGTCACATCAAAAAGCAGAAAACTAGGTCTGATCCATTTTCAGGGGGTGATGGGGAGACCTCAAAGAGAGCCTGGGCACCAAGTTAGGACACCGGGTTTTAGAGTACACGTGCTTAGTCGTTCAATCATATCCAACTCTTTGCAACCCCACGGACTGTAGCCCACCAGGTTCCTCTGTCCATGGGGATTCTCCAGGCAAGAATACTGGAGTGGGTTGCCATGCCCTCCTCCAGGGATCTTCCTGACCCAAGGATCAAACCCAGGTCTTCCACATTGCAGGTGGACTCCTTACCGACTGAACCCACAGTAAACACATACTAACATATACCAAAGCCTGTCATTCTTTTCTGAAACTGTCACACATGATTTAATCAATGGGAAATTGCTCAATGCCTTACCAAATTATCCCTTTGCATACTAGACTCATACTAGAGGCTCACCAGTCTTTCCCCTTTCCCTGATACAGCACACACACACAAACAGACCTTCTCTCCAGGGTGAGTTAATGCTGAGACAAAAACTCAGTTATTCACTGTTTTCAGCTTTTCTATTCCATTAACAGTTTCTCAGCTAATTATGCCTGCTTCTTATTTTCAGAGACCTTGACACTGGGCTCAGTCCCTTCTGATTCTGTTTTCTCTTTGGGTCTGCTCTGGGGTATCCTGCCTCAGCCCTGGCCGACACAGCTTTCTCTTAGACCAAAAACACCGCCTTCTGAACTACTCAGCAGCATCCAGCAGTGCTCGCCGAAGATGAAGCTGCTCAGGAGACGAGGAGGCACGTTTGCGGTAAGGGCTCAATCTGACAACCACAGTGCAGACACGTCCGGGGGAACTGGCAAGAAGCCAAACCCCCGCTGACCTGCCTCAGCTCCAAACCCGGACCTGGTGGGGGTCCAATTACCACCCTCCGTGTGTACCCCTTTCTCCACGTAGGTCTCGGCGCTCACTGTTTGTTGGGTTTTTCTCGCGCGGTTAGAAACCCACACACAGTAAGTTTAGGAAAATATGGAAAACTAGTGATAAACAAATCACCTTGAAACACCACCACTCAAGTGGGGCAAATTTCCAAGATAAAAACAGGGTTCCAAAAGACTCCTACTCCATGCAAAAGGCAAAAGAGGTGACTCACAGAGTGAGTTTAAAAAGAGGCTAGAAGGGCAGTGAGTAATGTGACCCGGTTATCACAGGAAATCAGCAATGGGCCGAAATAGATTTTCAGCTTCTGGCTAACAGAGTCTGGGAACACACGATTGCATAAATACACACACTGCACACAGAATTATCTTAACCGCTGAAAACCTTCAGAGAGTGCTTCTTTCACTGCTACCACGAACCTACCAGGAACCAAGCCTCAGACAAACAAAAGGTTCCTTACCTAAATGCTAAAAAAGCTAACGAGCGCTACACTTCATGGGTTCAATTCAATTCAGCTCTGTGTTGAACACCAGATGGGTCTCAGGCAGGGGCAGAACTGCTTTCATGGGGCCTGAAACTTACTGCTTGGAAGGTGGAAAGGGTGTTGTTTAATGGGAAAAAATACACAATGTATTTTACTTTTGAAAATTTAATAAAAAGCGTAACCATGTGAACACATTCCTAGGCTCCTCCCAGTCTTGGAAAGGACTCATGAATGGAGAATGAGAGTGTGTGTGTTGTGTGTGTGTGTGTGTGTGCGTGCGCGTGTGTGTGCGTGCGCACGTGTGCGCAGGTGGGGGGAAGGGCAAGAAAGGCTTCCTAGACGAGGGGGTGTTCAGGGAGAAATCAATCTGGAGGAGGTACAGGAGACCTCCAGGCTCAGGGAACAAGTCCAATGGTGGGAATAAAAAAAAAAAACTTCAACTACTCTCATTAACAAATGAATGCAAATGAGCAGCATATAATACCAATTAGGGCCTCTTAGATTAAAATTAAAATGTGCTTCCATGGTGGCTCAGTTGGTAAAGAATCCACCTGCAATGGAGGAGACCCTGTTGGATCCCTGGGTCTGGAAGACCCCCAGGAGAAGGAAATGGCAGCCCACTCCAGGATTCTTGCCTGGAAAATCCCAGAGAAGCCTAGTGGGCTACAGTCCACGGCGTTGCAACAGTCAGACACAACTTAGCGACTAAACCACAACCACAGATTAAAATTACAAAGAGTAAGAAAATATTGGTGGGCCTTCCCTGGTGGTTCCATGGCCAAGACTCCACAGATGCAAGGGGCCCAAGTTCGATACTCGGTCAGGGAACTAGATCCCACATGCCACAATTAAAGAGTTCATACAGGGCAACTAAAAAACCCATGTCACACAACTAAGACCTATGGAGCCATACAAATACATATGCATTTTAAAAAAAAGAAAGGGTTGTTCAAAGACGCAGATGCAGTGTGGCAGATACAGTGTGGTTGAGTTTTTTCTTTTTCCCCTCTTAAATAAACCTCTTATACAAAGTATTAGATTTTAAATTATGGAATATTCATACAATGTACTACAAAGCAGTCATTAGAAACAATATTAAACTGAAAAATCAAGCTGCTGCTGCTGCTGCTGCTAAGTCACGTCAGCCGTGTCTGACTCTGTGTGACCCCAGAGACAGCAGCCCACCAGGCTCCCCCGTCCCTGGGATTCTCCAGGCAAGAACACTGGAGTAGGTTGCCATTGCCTTCTCCAATGCATGAAAGTGAAAAGTGAAAGTGAAGTCACTCAGTCGTGTCCGACTCTTTAGGACCCCATGGATGGCAGCCTACCAGGCTCCTCCGTCCATGGGATTTTCCAGGCAAGAGTACTGGAGTGGGGTGCCATTGCCTTCTCCAAAAAATCAAGCTACAGTAACTCAAAAGATGTCTGTACCCTATGTTCACAGCAACATTATTCAATAGGCAAAAACTGAAACAGCCTAAGTGTCCACCAATGAATGAATAAAGAAGTCATGGTGCATATAAACAATGGACTATTACTCAGCCATAAAAAATAAGGAAATCCTGCCATTTGCAACAGCATGGACGGACCCTGAGGGCATCATGCTAAGTGAAATAAGTCAGACAGAGAAAGGCAAATACTGTATCATCTCACTCATATGTGGAATCTTAAAAAAAAAAAAAAAAAACTCACAGGAAAAAAGATCAGACACGTGGTTAGCAGAAGGAGGGGCTTAGGGAACGGGGACCTGAAGGAAGCTGGTCAAAAGGTACGAGCTTCCAGGGACCTCCCTAGTGGTCCGGGGGTTGGGAATCCACCTTCCAATTAGGGAGCTAAGACCTCACATGCCACAGGGCAACTACTAAGCCCAACTACCATGCCACAACCAGAGAGAAGCCGGCGAGCCACAATGACGATCCCACGTGCTACAACTAAGACCCAACCCAGCCAAATAAATAAAACCTTTTTAAAGATGTACAAGCTTCCAGTTATGAGACATGTAAGTACTCTGCATATACGTACAACGTGATGACCACTGTTAACACTGCCATAGGACACATAGGAAAGCTGTTAGGAGAATAAACCCTGAGTTCTCATCACAAGGAAAAGAATTTTTTTTCATTTTTTGCTTTTTCTCTTTATTGCATGTAAATGAGATGATGGATGCTAACTAAATTTACTGTGGTAAGCATTTCACAGTAAGTCAAATCGCTACGTTGCACATCTTAAACTTACACAGTGATATCTCAATAAAACTAGCAAAAAGGGGAAAAGTCAGGTTACAAAATCGTGTGTCAAATAATCCCATTAAAAAATATATAATAAAAATAATACAACAAAAAACACAAAAAAGTGCTTTATTAATAGAAAAGCGTTCTGGCAGGATACATTAAAACATTAAAATACACAATTCAACAACAGAGACACGAAGAATCCAATTAAAAAATGGGCACAGGATTTGAGCAGGCATTTCTCCAAAGAATATAAACAAATGGCCAATAAGGGCATGAAAAAATGCTCAATATGATTAGTCTTTCGTGAAATACAAATCCCGACCACAAGACGCCACTTCACAGCCACCAGCACAGCTATCATCAGAAAGTCAGCTCAGAAGTGCCGGTGAAGATGCAGAGAAATCAGAACCCTTGTTCACTACTGGAAGGAATGTAAAACGAGGCAGACGCTTTGGAAAACAGCTCAGCAGCTCCTCAAAATGTTACACATAGAGTTACCATAGGAACTAGCAAATCCACTCTTATATACTTAACAGAATTAAAAACATATGTCCACACAAAAGCCTGTACACCAATGTTCACAGCAGCACTATTTGTAAGAGTCAAGAGCTTGAAATATCTGAACGTACACCGACTGATGAATGAATGGACAAAAGACGGTGCCTCCACATAAAGGCTCATTATTTGGTACCACAAAGGAGAGAAGTCCCAACAGATGCCACAACCTGGGAAAGCAGGAGAACATCCTGCTGAACGGAAGAAGCCACTCACAAGACTGACCGGATAGGACACGATTCCATTCATGTGAAATATTCAGAATACAAGTCTGCAGAGACAGAAAGCAGACTCGTGAGCGGTTGTCAGGGGCTGGAGTGGAGGGATGCGAAGTGACGGGAAATGGGTGTGAGGTTTCTTTTCAGGGTGGTGAGGATGTTCTAAAATTAGATAGTGGCGTGAACTGCACACTGTTAATAGTCTAAAAACCACGGAACTGTACACCTTAACAGGAGGCATTTACCAGGCATTGTGTGAACCATGTCTCAATAAAGCCACTTTTTAAAACATGTTTCTTCAAATTTATTTTTTATTGAAGTATAGCTGAATTATGTGTTAATTACTGCTATACAGCAAAGTGACTCAGTTACACGCATACGTGTATTTACATACATATATATATATATTCTTCTTCATATCCTTTCCCATTCTGGCTTATCACAGGAAACTGAATATAGTTCCCTGTGCTATACAGTAGGACCTTGTTATTTATCTGTATCTACATACGCCACTTAGTATCTGCTAATCCCAGCTCCCAACCCTCTCCCACCCACTTCCACTTATAATTGATTTTCAGTGTTGTGTTAGTTTCTGGTGTACAGCAAAGTCATTCAGTACATATATATTTTATATATGTACATACACATATTCAGATATCTCTCTCTATATATATATAGTTGCTATTTTTAAAAATACAGTAGTTATTTCCATACTTTACATAGCTGTAATTTTCTTTATATTTCATAATATTTTCTAAGAAAAAATTAACACCAGCTGGGCAAGCTTGAGTTAGTACTAACTTTAACTTTGGTTTCCTGTTATTAAACGAGGATAGCAGCAGTACCCATTTTAACAGCATCTAACTTATAGCTTTTTCAAAGCAGTAAATGAGATTCCAAATGTAACGGGGCTGCTTCCCAGGTGGCACAGTTGTAAAGAATCTGCCTGCCACTGCAGGAGACACAGGTTCAATTCCTGGGGCGGGAAGATCTCCTGGAGACGGAAATGGTAACCCACTCCAGTCTTCTTGCCTGGAGAATCCCATGGACAGAAGAGCCTGGACAGCTACAGTCCCTGGGTCACAAAGAGTTGGACATGACTGAGCGACTAAGCACGGGCGCTTGCACAAACACACCATGAAGTAAGCACTTAAAAATCAGCTATTGACTCAATGGACACGGGTCTGGGTAGACTCTGGGAGCTGGTAATGGACAGGGAGGCCTGGCGTGCTGCAGGCCATGGGGTCGCAAAGAGTCGGACACGACTAAGCGACTGAACTGAACTGAACGAACTGAATGAAGTGAAGTGAAAGTCACTCAGCTGTGTCCGACTCTTTGTGACCCCATGGACTATACAGTCCGTGGAATTCTCCAGGCCAGAATACTGGAATGGGTAGCCTTTCCGTTCTCCAGGGGCTCTTCCCAACCCAGGGATTGAACCCAGGTCTCCCGCATTGCAGGTGGATTTTTTACCAGCTGAGCCACCAGGGAAGCCCAGCTATTATTATAACCTTTAAAATTAAAAATGATTTCTATTTTGAAAACAGAAACATGGCCTCCTCCTGACGTCACGATTGCCGGGAGAAATATCAATAACCTCAGACACGCAGATGACACCACCCTTATAGCAGAAAGTGAAGAGCTAAAGAGTCTCTTGATGAAAGTGAAAGAGAAGAGTGAAGAAGTTGGCTTAAAGCTCAACATTCAGAAAACTAAGATCATGGCATCTGGTCCCATCACCTCATGGCAAATAGAGGGAGAAACAATGGAAACAGTGAGAGACTTCATTTTTCAGGGCTCCCAGATCACTGCAGATGGTGACTGCAGCCATGAAATTAAAAGACGCTTGCTCCTTGGAAGAAAAGCTATGACCAACCTAGACAGCATATTAAAAAACAAAACATTACTTTACCAACAAAGGTCCATCTAGTCAAAGCTATGGTTTTTCCAGTAGTCATGTGTGGATGTGAGAGTTGGACTATAAAGAAAGCCGAGCGCTGAAGAATTGATGCTTTTAAACTGTGATGTTGGAGAAGACTCTTGAGAGTCCCTTGGACTGCAAGGAGATCCAGTCAATCCTACAGGAAATCAGTCCTGAATATTCATTGAATATTCACTGATGCTAAAGCTGAAACTCCAGTACTCTGGCCACCTGATGCGAAGAACCAACTCACTGGAAAAGACCCTGATGCTGGGAAAGACTGAAAGCCAGAGAAGTGGACGACGGAGGATGAGATGGTTGGATGGCATCACCGACTCGATGGATGTGAGTCTGAGTAGGCTCCAGGAGTTGGTGATGGACAGGGAAGGCTGGCATGCTGCAGTCCACGTGTGTGGACACGACTGAGCGACCGAACTGAACTGACATCACTAACACGTTCTTGACTCGTTTCTCATCATTTAAGAGGCAGGGATGGCGTCAGCTGAGACAAATGCCAAGCGCAAAGTAAACACGGTGCAGGAGTAACAGGGCCCCTTCCTGACGACAGCCTCCAGCTAAGTGCCCTGTATGCAGTCTGCATTCCCAGCATGCTCTGGGAAAGGTATCAGTAGGCCCCTTTTAAAAGAAGGAAATCAGAGCTTGCAGGGGTTTATTTGACCAAGGTTGCCCAAGGCAAGGGGCTAAACCGGGATTCAAACCTAGGTTTATACTTCCAAAGCTTATACTTTGCCATATCCAAGGGGCAACTGATACCTCGAAAAAAAAAAAAAAAGAGCTCAAAGGAATCTATTTAAAGTCCACAAAAGTGAGAGAGAGAGAAAAAAAAAACAAAGACAGACAGACTTATCTGGGACTTTAACCTTCAAAACACTAAGCTACAAAAATCAACGTTTTATATTTAATAAATTCTGTTATAATTCTAACCATGCCCTAAATCTCAGTAGAAACAAAGTCAGAAGTTGAGAATTTTTAGTGTAATTGCTGACAAATACTAGCATGATATGACAGAAGTAATTTTTGCTAAAACATTTAAGGGCTGTATTAATTTTCATTAAACATTAAATATTATTTTCACTAAACATAATTTTAATTAAATATTAAGGGCGTGCCTTGATGCTCTGACATTTAAACCCCCCTCTTCTGAAGCATCAAACATATCATCTGTGTCAATTTTCTCTTCTTCAGTCGTGAACTCAAAGACACTGGCTACCAGTCAGAAGGGACCTTGATGGAACAGAAGCTAGTATTAAGCAGGAAGGCATGTCTGAATGGAGACCAACTTTACAAGTGCTACATTTATTATTAAATATCTTACATTATGACAGCTTCCGCAATACTTTGCAAACTCAGTACTGAAAGTCAGAGAAGAAGCAAGAAAACGGGTTTCCCTGGTGGCTTAGACGGTAAAGCATCTGCCTGCAATGCGCGAGACCTGGATTCAATCCTGGGTCGGGAAGATCCCCTGGAGAAGGAAACGGCAACCCACTCCAGTACTCTTGCCTGGAGAATCCCATGGACACAGGAGCCTGGTGGGCTACAGTCCATGGGGTCACAAAGAGTCGGACACGACTGAGTAACTTCACACGGTCACGGTCAAGAATGCCTATGCTGTTTTCCCAATACCGGATCTGCTCACATAATGTAACCAAATGCGTTCTGTCCTTTTTCAATCTTCAATTTACTTTTTTATTAAGTATATTTTGATTGTAGTATCTGTTCAAATTATCAAACAATTCAAAAAAGATAGAGATCCAATCCTACCTACTCGAGACCTAGAACCAAAAGCATTAGCGTCTGGTAGTCAAATCTCACGGTTCTCTCTAATGAGCACACAAACGTGCTCAGGTAATGGTGTCAGGAAAAGGCACACACCAATTCCCCCTCACATTACCATGACACAGAATATCTGCACACGCAAACAGCTTGCAGCAGGAGGTCCCAGAGTACCCTGACCTTCTCCAGGGCCACATGTGCTGCTTCAGGCATTCCCAAGCTGTCTAGACTCCTTGATAATCAGAACCAGCAGATAAAAATGAAAATTAGCAAAAGATAAGGGCATACCTGAGCGTGACAAACTGGTGAGTTAAAACCCCAGCAATATCTGCTGATAAATGCAAAGCGCCTGCATATCTAAACTGGAAGACATTCTCTGAGCAGGAAGGCAGATGACAGGGAGATATCAGGAATGTTATCGACAAAGGCTCAGAGAAGACTGGGCCTGGAAAAGTTAAGCGATCTTTAAAAACAAAGAAGAGCGAGCATTTTTGAACACCATACTAATATTTGGCAACTATCCTTTTTTGTTAAAATACTCCTGACACACTTAAAAATACAGAATTGTGTCATCTTTCCAGGTATTTTACCTAAAGAAAAAGTAAGTAAATAAATGACATCTGTCTTCCTCCTCATCCTTGCCCCTGTGATGGGCCTGAATGTTTTTGTTTGCATAATCCCAAAAAGGATTTGGAAAAGCTGTGTACTGCACACATTTTGAAGCTAACATTTAAAATCTCACATTGTCATTTTAAGTGGATGCAGAGAAGATAACTTCTTACTTGTGAATATTGTTTTAAATAAAACTATTGTATCACTTTTAAATATATATCTTCCAGTCTAAATTCTATCATCTTCTACCAAGATATATCTAAAAAGTAAACGAATCAACCAAGAGCTGGCAACTGTACATAATTTTCCTTTCTCCTTGAGTTCATCTTCCCATTCCACTCTCCCCAGACTACTGAATCTCAATACACTTTTATGCATTAAAGTCCCTCACACCTCAAAAACCTGTAAATAATTTGAGATTTACATATCTAACCATAAAAATCAGTCTTAAAAGTTTCTTCTAAACTGAGGTAAATGCAATTAGTATTGTAAGGACAAAACTGACCAAAGAAATATCACAAATTATTCTAAGTAAAATTGTATTGGAAATGTACATCTGAACGACATGGATGGTATTCCCCCTCCCGTTAGTTTATTCTGTGTAGAAGATTATTACTTATTACTGGAATAAGACAAGATACCGCATGCAATTTAAGATTGTTTAGTTCTTACAGATGCACGCACTGAGAAGATGAGCGCACACAAACAGGCAGATGGAAATGGAAAAAGATTGTTCTAGCAAAGCAAAATACTACGCATCCATGGCAGTGATACTCAAAGTTTCTCAGCTGACCACTCAGTCGGCCTCCTTTCAATTTTACTGAAAGTAAAGAACGGGGAATTTATTTGCAGAGGACCTTCACCCAGTGCTTAGAGTCATTCACTTTCAGCAGTCACACCAGTTTTTTCATCATCCCTTTGCTGGGCATCAGATGGTGAGAGGTGGGTGAGAGGTGGTAATTCTGTAAGGAGCAGGCCACCCGGCCCACAGGCATTTTCTCAGGCAGGTCAATTCTAAGGCTGGTCACACGCAAGCCTGAAGAATCTGAAATGGATTCCCTTTAAATGACAGGTGCCAGTATATCCGGGGGAAAAGGCTTCACCAGGCGTGTATCCTCCTGGCTCTGAAGGCCGCAGCTCTAAGAAGCACAGGATGGAGATTAAGAAAAAATTACCCCAAATCTGATTCTAATCTGGGCTGTTTCATACACATATTCTTTGATGAAGGAGAGTCAGGTATCAAAATTACAACCTAAGGCTGAGTGTTTTCATATCCTCTCACATTATCAGACATGCCGCCAACTTTAAATGAAAATGTAGACTTCTGCAAAATAAACATGTGGTCCCCTTCCTGACAGATCATATTCCAGTGAGCAAGAGGGGAACAAGAGCTCCATATTCAAAGGTTTAAGTTATTTCAAAGAGGCCATTTAAAGGAAACATTAAATCAAATCTTTAATTCAAGGAAACCTATAGGAGACATCTTTAATCAGTGTGTGCTGGGAATGCATTTAGTGAATAATATAGAGGTGAGAAGAAAGTATTAAACGAGAAGACATTGACAAAACCTAGCACACTGTGTGATGCACAGGGGAATCTCAGTAACTGCTTCACAAGTTCTGAATCTAGGATTCAAATGGGAGGCACGTCAATACAATTTTCTAACTATACCATTCAGTCTTCATTGCCTTCTTTCATTCGACTTCTCAGATTAAAAAACATGTTAACACACTCAAAGACAGGTATAAGACATACATCAAAATTTGATACTTCCACACCCCAACTTTTCTAATCCTTCCGGCTCAAACCTCAGAGCTCTCTTTGTTAAAATTATGAAAATACTGTAAGCAAACAGTCAACGCAACCCATGGCGGGGTAAAAGCTGAAAACTGTGTCTGCCTCCCTGTCACTTCCATACACCCAAACATCCCCATCACACCCAAATCCAATCCGGAGAGGCAATGCTGAATGCTATCTGATTTTTTCCCATCAATTTCTTATCTAAGCATCATTAAATGTGACTCACTGCTTCTTTTATACTCTCTCAAATCCACTCAGGTTCTACCAAGTCCCTCCTGCTGCTGCTGCTGCTAAGTCGCTTCAGTCGTGTCCGACCCCGTGCGATCCCATAGATGGCAGCCCACCAGGCTCCCCCGTCCCTGGGATTCTCCAGGCAAGAACACTGGAGTGGGTTGCCATTTCCTTCTCCAATGCATGAAAGTGAAAAGGGAAAGTGAAGTCGCTCAGTCGTGTCCAACTCTTAGCAACCCCATGGACTGCAGCCCACCAGGCTCCTCCGTCCATGGGATTTTCTAGGCAAGAGTACTGGAGTGGGGTGCCATCGCCTTCTCCGAAGTCCCTCCTAGGTCAGGCCTTTACCAGTTTCCCTGGACTGCGCTCAGGGTCTTTTGGCTGACCCCCTGCCCCGCGCCGGCTTCCCCACAATCTACTGTGTGCGTGTGTCAGGTTCTTAGCTGCCAATCACAGAATCCATTCTACACGTTTCACAGGCACTTCTGCAGCGGAGGACGAAGCTGTCACCCCGGGCCTAGGATCCAGGCTGAACCACATTACAGGCTCGGTCCTGTAAGGGAGCCAGAAACACCCAGCTCTACTGAGATCAGAAGCCACCTCTGAAGCCCAGCATCAAATGGGCATTTCCAGCCCCGCCGGCATTTTTCACACTTCAGTTTCAAATCCAAGTCTTGCCAGGGGCTCACATTCTAGCTGGCAGCACTCAGGTCAAATGTCTGCAGCCTAACAGCAAGAGAGGTTGGTAATACAGTGCGAGGGGTTCTTCGGTTTGGGGGTTTTGTTGTGCATCCTCTGGGGAAAGTCAGAATTCACAATATAGAGAGATACCCAGATATGACAAGGATGTTCAGAAGATTCAGGGAAACCACAAAAGAAAAGGGGTCAACGGCAACGAGAAGAAATTCATCTTTCTAAATGATCACTTTGACCACAGTCTTCTACGAAAGAAAAGGATGGTGGGCATGGAGATGCTCAACCAGAGGGTGGTGGGCAGACAGTCTCCAGGGCCTACAGGGTCTGCCTGGACCACCCATCAAAAACACGCCCTTCAAAGGGCAGGCCATACCCACTGACTGATGGAGATGGGGGACAAGGGCCCAATTATTTCAGCCCAAGCCTGGACCACTCTGATGGGCCATAAACACTCTGAAGCTCCCTGGAGTGCTGGCCAAGACTCCGCAGACCCACTGGGCAGCTGGCTCCTCCCTCTGCCCCACCCTGCTTCTGCCCCCTCCCTTCCACAGGCGTTAATCCTTCATAAATATCCCTCACACCAAACTCCAGCTCAGCATCTACTCCTGGGAACCCACAGGGAGACAGAAACCACTGCCAAGAGCTTCCGGTTACAGTTATGGGGGTGGCTTTTACTCTCCCATCCTGTCTCCTCCTCCATTCCAGTCTTAAATCTGCAAACAGAATACAAAACACTCACCCTCAATCATCTTACTAAAGCTTCCCCAGACACTGCTTGGTTAAATGAAGTTCATTCTCTCACAAACTCCTCCACAAGGGCATAAAGATGCAGAACTTCCTGAGGTTGTGTATGTTTAAAACTGGTTTTCTGGCTTTGATACTTGAAGGACAAGACAAGTATCAGAAGCCTGTCTGGATATAAATCCATGATTACCATTTTAAGATCTTCTGCAAATGCTGCTCCACTGTGGTCTTGCTTTCTATGTGTCATTTTGAGGAATGAGATGATAAGCAAATCCTTATTGCCCTTGTGCCTTATTCAATCTTTTTGCAAGGAGTCCTTGAGAATTTTTTTTTTTCTCTTTTCTTTGAAGTCTAATACTTTTTCTTTAGAATATATCTCCAATTTGATCTTTTTGGGTTAATTTCCCCAGGTACTTGACAGGCTCTTCCAATTCACAAATTCAAGTCTTGTTTTATTTTTGGAAAGTTTTCCTGGATTTTAAATATTAGTACCACCAAACAACTTTGTTTTTCTCCTTCACAGTCCAATCATACATGTTTCTTTGCTATCATCTCCTACTTCACTTTTTCTCTGATCCTTTTTGCTTCATGAAAAAGTTTTAATGCCTCACACAAGAATTCAACCTGCCCTGGTGGCTCAGTGGTAAAGAATCTGCCTGCCAAGACAGGAGACACAGGTTCGATCCCTGATCCATGAAGATCCTACAGGCCTCGAAGCAACTAAGCCTGTGCGCCGTTAACTCCTGAGCCTGTGCTCCAGAGCCCTGAAGCCACAGCTTCTGAGGCTGCAAGCACTGAAGCCCGCGCACCCGAGCCCATGCTCCACAACAGAAGTCACCACGACGAGAAGCCTGCACGCCGCGGCTAGAGAAGAGCTGCCACAGCCAGGGAAAAGCCCGCAGCAACGAAGACCCCAGCACAGCCAAAAACAGGTAAGGGCTTAAGCTATCAAAACCTGGCATAACACACCCACGTGACTTATGTTTGCCACACCAATAAAACCCCTCTGCTCTGGCCGGAGGTGCTCTGGCAGAATTCTGGGTCTTGCTTCCAATTTGATGCCCAAATTGATCTGATTCCTCTCAAGTCCTCTCCTGCTCACTGATGAGTCTCTCTCTTACCTCCATTTTTCTGAATCCTTATTATTTTATTGTTCACTTCATTTTAGTGGCATGAGATATATTAGTGGGAAATAAACTTATCAGATCAGATCAGTCGTTCAGTCGTGTCCAACTCTTTGCGACCCCATGAATCACAGCACGCCAGGCCTCCCTGTCCATCACCGACTCCCGGAATTCATTGAGACTCACGTCCATCGAGTCAGTGATGCCATCCAGCCATCTCATCCTCTGTCGTCCCCTTCTCCTCTTGCCCCCAATCCCTCCCAGCATCAGAGTCTTTTCCAATGAGTCAACTCTTCGCATGAGGTGGTCAAAGTATTGGAGTTTCAGCTTTAGCATCATTCCTTCCAAAGAACACCCAGGACTGATCTCCTTTAGAATGGACTGGTTGGATCTCCTTGCAGTCCAAGGGACTCTCAGGAGTCTTCTCCAACACCACAGTTCAGAAGCATCAACTCTTCGGCGCTCAGCCTTCTTCACAGCACTCTCTATACCACTGATGTGTCATGAGGCTTACAACTCATTCTTCCAAACAGAATGACAGCCTGAATACGGAGAATCACGACTTAACATTTTTCTTTTCTTTTCAGTACATAACATGCTTTCAAATTCTAATTCAAGTGATACACAAATGTGTGTACACTTGCATTTTCTGAATCCTTATTATTTTATTGTTCACTTCATTTTAGTGGCATGAGATATATCAGCAGGAAATAAACTTACAGTACTCTTATACCACTGATGTGTCATGGGGCTTACAACTCATTTTTCCAAACAGAATGAATTATAAAGAACTTAATTCTTTATAATTAAAGAATGAGTTTAGAGTTTAGGAGTTGAATACAGACAGGTATTGCTACTGCTGCTGCTAAGTCGCTTCAGTCATGTCTGACTCTGTGAGAACCAATGGACGGCAGCCCACCAGGCTCCCCCGTCCCTGGGATTCTCCAGGCAAGAACACTGGAGTGGGTTGCCATTTCCTTCTCCAATGCATGAAAGTGAAAGTGAAGTCGCTCAGTCGTGTCCGACTCTTAGCGACCCCATGGACTGCAGCCTTCCAGGCTCCTCCATCCATGGGATTCTCCAGGTAAGAGTACTGCAGTGGGGTGCCACTGCCTTCTCTGATAGACAGGTATTACCTGCAACTATTTACGGGCAAAAATACATGTAGGTTGTGCCGATCCCCTCTCCAAGGTCCCCGGACACTCGCTCTCACACTACAATGCACTCCTGGCCAGCCAGGCCCCCTGGAACCCCAAGCTCTGCCACTGCTCAGCGACGCTGCTCACTCTGGAAAACAAGCTAAGATTTAAGTGAGCACATCTATCCTTGACAAAGGCATCTTGTCGGGCTGAAGTGATGAAGAGGCTCAGAGTCAACAATTCTGTTTTTCATATACCCTAAATTTCATTCATTTGTAGGAAAAAGCCTTTTGACAGGAGAAAATCTGATAACTTTGTTTAAAGAATTTTTTGCTAGTTCATGGAATGAATGAAAACACAAAAAATCATCACTTATAAGCTAGTATTACAACTCAGATTAACCAAGCCACAAAATAATTATTCTAACAAGTCAATATTTTCCTTGCTTAGGATAAAATACAACCAACCAATGCATTTAGCTTTCATTATTCACTTAAAAGCAAAGACATATATATATATATATATATATATATATAAAAATAACTGAAAAGCATTGAGTTTTCTGTTTCCTCTTCCTTATTAAAGATTTGCTTCTAGTCTCAGCTGTGATTCTTCCATTAACATAACCTGATACTCATGACCCTCAATCATTTTCAAAGCTCTTCCATAACCAGCACAGTATTAAATTCTTACAGTGAGGCTGCCAAGGTACACAAGTAGCCTTATTTTGCGTGTGGTGAAGTAAACTCAGCAATCAAATGACTTGCCCCAAGTCACATCACTAGCAAGGGGCAGGACCCAGGTTCCCTCGATCCTTGTCCTGGCTCTGGCCACGAAACTGAATTAAAGCATGAATTTAATACACACCTAACACTTTTTCTTAACTATTTAGTATTTAGGTTTATCCCATATATATCCTAACAATTCTTTCAAAGCTATATCCTAGTACTTGCTTTAAACAGAACTTAGAATAAATAATGACTGAATTTGAAAACGACAGTCACTGAGACAGAATCTACTCATTTCACCGTGTTTTAAATAGCCATCCATTTGCGCCACTTAGCCTAGTCAATTCTACCCTACTTAATATGGTTAGTCCTGTCCCAGCTTATGTTTAAAAGCTACGTTATGCTCCAAGGGCAAGAAGGAATAATAACCAAAATCCCTGAAATGTGAAAATTCTCTTGCATTCTAAAAAGCTGTAAGGGAAAAAGTGAACTGAACAAGAAAGTTATAGCAATGGAAAACATCACATGAACATTTGCTAAGTGTTAACAGTTCTTGAGAAATTTCCTAAGTGAAAAAGTACTCTTCGAGTTAAAGTGTAAGAAAATGAAATTAGGTCTTTAGCTTCAATTTACAGTGTATATAGTTTAAGATTAACCTTGAGGCATCTCTGAGTTTTCCCAACTAAAAATAAATCTCAAGCATTTGGGTCAAGAGAAATAAACATAGCCAGGAAGGCTGGGGAAAAAAAAAAAAAAAAAGAACATCCTACAAGATGAGACTTTGTAGTAACTGGCTTTCTAGAAATTTCATCTCTAGGAACAGGGTCATGGACCCCATGCTCGTCCTCCTAACACACGGGAATAACGTGAAAAATCTAAGATGCGGATTTCCCAGGAGTGATGATGGAGACTCAAAGCGCTCGCAGGGCAGAGGGATCAAATCACAAGAAGTTAACAAACACTGACCACTGTAAGCAGTCAGTCCAAGCAATCTGTGCAAACTGTCCCCACACCAGGACAGCATAATTGAAATCAGCTTCACAAGACCATCTCAATCATTTCCAATGTGCTCCTTATCAGCAGCTCCCTTCAAAAGTAATGCTCAAATGAACTTTTTCAGGTAGAGCTCTTATTAAATGAATTTCAGCCATATTAAAAGCTTCTGTGGTTTAATGCCTGGTTTAACACATAACTCATAAATCAACCAACTTATTAGTTAATATGTCAATGAACCTTTGTGTGACATCCCAAAGAGGTGAAACCAATCTTATATTCCAGGAATTTGGGATCTGGTTCAGTTCAGTCACTCGGTCGTGTCCAACTCTTTGCGACCCCATGAATCACAGCACACCAGTCCATCACCAACTCCCGGAGTTCACTCAAACTCATGTCTATCGAGTCAGTGATGCCATCCAGTCATCTCAATCTCTGTCGTCCCCTTCTCCTCCTGCCCCCAATCCCTGCCAGCATCAGAGTCTTTTCCAATGAGTCAACTCTTCGCATGAGGTGGCCAAAGTATTGGATTTTCAGCTTCAGCATCAGTCCTTCCAATGAACACCTAGGACTGATCTCCTTTAGGAGGGACTGGTTGGATCTCCTTGCAGTCCAAGGGACTCTCAAGAGTCTTCTCCAGCACCACAGTTCAAAGGCATCAATTCTTCGGCGCTCAGCTTTCTTCACAGTCCGACTCTCACATCCATACATGACTACTGGAAAAACCATAGCCTTGACTAGACGGACCTTTGTTGGCAAAGTAATATCTGTGCTTTTCAATATGCTATCTAGGTTGGTCATAACTTTCCTTCCAAGGAATAAGCGTCTTTTAATTTCATGGCTGCAATCACCATCTGCAGTGATTTTGGAGCCCCCAAAAATAAAGTCTGACACTGTTTCCACTGTTTCCCCATCTACTTCCCATGAAGTGATGGGACTGCATGCCATGATCTTAGTTTTCTGAATGTTGACCTTTAAGCCAACTTTTTCACTCTCCTCTTTCACTTTCATCAAGAGGCTTTTTAGTTCCTCTTCACTTTCTGCCATAAGGGTGGGATCATTTGCATATCTGAGGTGATTGATATTTCTCTCAGCAATCTTGATTCCAGCTTGTGCCTCTTCCAGCCCAGCATTTCTCATGATGTACTCTGCATATACTTTAAATAAGCAGGGTGACAATATACAGCCTTGACGTACTCCTTTTCCTATTTGGAACCAGTCTGTTGTTCCATGTCCAGTTCTAACTGTTGCTCCCTGACCTGCATATAGGTTTCTCAAGAGGCAGGTCAGGTGGTCTGGTATTCCCATCTCTCAGAATTTTCCATAGTTTATTGTGATCCACACAGTCAAAGGCTTTGGCATAGTCAATAAGGCAGAAATAGACGTTTTTCTGGAACTCTCTTGCTTTTACTAACAAGTAAAATTTGACAACAAGGAAGATGCTGGCTACCAACAGCTGTTTTTTCCTTCTTCCTTAAAAGAAATGCTTAACTAGGCATATGGCTGTAGAAGACTCCTTTCCCCAGCCTGTCCTGCAACTGAGATGCAGTCACGTGACTAAGTTCTGGAAATGAGATGTGTGTTGAAATTTGGGGACTACCTCCAGGAAGTGACCTGGGGGAGGGGGTAGCCAAAAGCTACTGCAGCACCTTCCTCCTCCATGGGACAGACATGAACGGGACCCCCAACACGGAACCATCACATCAGCCCTGACCTGCCCGCTGGGCTCTCAGATAAACAGCCTCAAGGTGAACGTCTGTCCTGTTTACCCCACTGCCATCCTGTTTATGGCACTGAGTTTGTCTCATGAAGCTGATTCTGGCCCTAATACGCCACTTCCCTAGGGAGCAGAGCAGACGCAGCAATAGTAAGAACAGCAGTGACATCTGCACATACCTGGACAGCACTCACCACGCCCCAGGAAAGTACAGTGGGCATTCTGCACACACTACTGAACACTTTACACAGCCTCATGAGGTGGGCGTTCTAAGTCCCATGCCCTCATTAGCCATCCTGCACGGGTTGACCAGGAGTACCCCCGTGGTGTCTTCACTAGTGACCTGACCTGTTCCCCACCAGTCTCAATGCCTCCCAAGAGAAGCCTTCAAGAACCAATCTTTTCTCCTTACTGGTCTGAAGACCCACAGTATACTTGGAGGATCCCTTCAGAGCCAGGTTGTAGGCTTTCCTTGGTCTCCTTCATCAGCCACCATCTTCATCTATTTTCAATCTTCCAGGATTTTTTAGAAATTTCTTATCAACTGGTAACTCCTCCCCCAAACACTTGTATACTGTGGGCTTTTTCTACCTTTTAAATTTCTATCCTGTCATATTAAATGAGGTCTGGGGAGAGAGAGGAGACTAAGTCACATGGTCATTTGGGACTCAATTTTCACAACTAGGGGGAAAAAGTGCCTGTGTGTTTGTGTATGTGTGTGTAATTTTCTTTTGGCTCAAAAGGCTAGTGAGTGAAGTAAAGTCTCTCAGTCGTGTCCAACTCTTTGGGACCCCATGGACTGTAGCCTACCAGGCTTCTCCATCCATGGGATTCTCCAGGCAAGAATACTGGAGTGGGTTGCCATTGCCTTCTCCAGGGGATCTTCCCGACCCAGGGATCAAACCCGGGTCTCCCACATTGGAGGCAGATGCTTTAACCTCTGAGCCGCCAGGCTAATACAGGTCTAAATCAACAGAATGAAACCTTATAAGACCCAATGTAAATACTTACATTTAAAGTGTTATTTTTTTTAAAGAGGGCAGTTGACTACCTGAGTAAATATTAAGAAAGAGAACTGGCAAAAAGAAGAAAAAGGATACAAGAAAAAGAAAGGCTTAAAGGCTTTTGTTTTGTTTTGCATTTGTTCCTGTTTTCATCTGGCCATAAGATCAACACAGTCTAAGCAGGAAGGGACTGTGCAGATGTCCTCATGAAATTCTTAGGCTTCATTAAAACAAAGAGAGTCCAGACAGAAATTAGTTCTCTCCATGTGGCACCGTTCAGATCTCAACTGAATTCTTTATCCAGGACTGGCCAAACTCTCAAAAAAGTTCTGATCAAGTTAACATCAGAGCTGAAAAACAATGAGGAATAATTTAGCCTGGAGATGTTCAATCAAGAGATGAGATTTGACAACTGTCTCTCAAACCTGTGAAGAACTCTGTCCTCCAGGAGACAGGGCTGTCTCGTTCTGCGTGGCTTCAGGCTGCATGGACGCAGCTGGTGGAGGCCAAGCCAGTGGATGGGAACCCAGCTCAGGACAGCCCAGCAACGAGACCATCAACCACGGGAAGCCAGCCTCGGAGGAGGCGCGCTCCCCATCACCAGGAGAGGTCAAGCCGAGGCTGAATAACCAATCAAGCGTAGAGGACGCTATAGCAGGACTGACTTCTTCACTGGCAGGAGGTCAGACGACTCCCAGCAGGCCTGAGGCTCCAGAGGACATGCCTGGGCCTGGTAATAGGAGCTGAGAGGACGGCAGGCGCTGGTGGCTGCCACACCTCCAGGAGCCTGCAGGGACTTCAGCGTCTGCCATCTCTGCATCACCAACCCTGGGAAAGGGACCAGCGCTCACAAGGCATAAGGCGTAATCTCAGAGCCATAAAACAGTGCATTTAGGCCTGGCCCAGCCCCAATATCAATACTCACAGAAGAAGAAAAAAAATGCCTAAGATAAGCCAGATAAAGGTTTTGGAAAGTCAGAGGCAGCCCAAGTTCTCTACTAAAACTGCATTCCAAGAGAAAGACAACAGGAACAAGGCTGCCACACTACAAGGCACACCCGGCCGGGCTGTGCGGGACTGGGACATTTCTCTCAACTCCAAAGGGCTTTTTTTTTTTTCCAAGAAGGGCTGGCAAAAGCTCCAAGCTGATACAACTGCAAAGTTTGGAAAGACCCTCTCGCATATGCTGTGTAAACTTCCAAATGGCAACTTCTTGATTTCCAGCTTCTAACTATTAGTTTCCAAAGTGATTGAAAGAGGAAAGCATGAGGGCGAGTGGCAGCCCCAGCCTCCCCCAGAAGGACTGAGTGAGAAGATCCTAGGGTCCCGGAGGACCACGGCATTTCAACTCTTCCTTGTTTGCACTCTGCATACATACTAAGGCAGGAAATAATTTGCATCTTGTGAAGACAGAGTTTAAAAGAACTGTATTCACCCTCTACCTCCTTACCCACCCCAAAAATACACACACGTTTCTCTCTCACACATAGTGCAATGCCCATGTATGCTGTGCAATACCCATACTAAAGAATGGGCAGCCTCTCTTCCAGAATCCTGCAAAAAACATTTTTATGAACCAATTCACTCACACACATGTTCCAAGATTTCAAATGAACCAGCGAGCCGGAAACGAGACAGAGGGGCGGGAGAGCTGGCCTGGGCCCGGCTCTGCGGCTGCAACCTTGCTTCTCTGCCTAGAGTGGACTTTGAGGAACAGTTTCTAGCAGGGCAGGGCCCCTCACTATCTCCCTCACCCTCTTTGGGCAAAAGATGATAAAGGACTGGAGGGAAAGGGCTTCCTGCACAGGCCCCCGGGGACCCCTGTCTCTGCCCAGAACCCACTGGGCAGGGTGTGTGGATAAGGCAAGATGCTCTCCCTCTGGCCTCCACTCTCCTCTCCCAGCCACCCCCTCAAACTTACACAGACTCAGAGAACAGCAGGTAGACAGAAAAGGAGCTTTGCCTTAAATCTGAAAATGTGAAAAGGCAGGGAAGGCAACACAGTGTTTTTCTTAATTTAGCCAGCAACTTCGAAATGCTGAAACACTGGCCTCTGCTATCAAAAGCTTTAAGGATGCCAACAGAAGCTGCATCTCGGAAAAATGGCATTGGGTGTCCATTCTACAATGTTTACACGTTTCCTTTATGTTTGAAAAGTGTCAAGAGAAGAAATTTCTGCATTTTGAAAGGCATCTCTGGGAACACAGATGAAACGGTAAAAAATGGGAAAGAGCAGTCTTTGATAGCGATCCAGGTGCTGATGTTTGCCAGCACTTTCTAATTTCAGGGCTTCCCTGGTGGCTCAGAGGATAAAGTGTCTGCCTACAATGTGGGAGACCTGGGTTTGATCCCTGGGTCGGGAAGATCCCCTGGAGAAGGCAATGGCAACCCACTCCAGTACTCTTGCCTGGAAAATCCCATGGACTGAGAAGCCTGGTAGGCTGCAGTCCATGGGGTCGCAAAGAGTCAGACACGACTGAGCAACTTCACTTTCAGGATTTCCCTGGTGGCTCAGATGGTAAAGCGTCTGTCTATCAATGTAGGAGACCTGGGTTTGATCCCTGGGTTGGGAAGATTCCCTGGAGAAGGAAATGGCAACCCACTCCACTCTTACCTAGAAAATCCCATGGACGGAGGAGCCTGGTGCAGGCTACTGCCCATGGGGTCGCAAAGAGTCGGACACAAAGGCTGTGAGCTCAAAGCCCAAGTTAACTTTCTTTTATAGAACAGGACCCAGTGGCACCAGTAGACGCGTTTCAACTACGGCGTGGAAAATGCTCTGAGATGCAGACTTCAAAAATACACCTTTAAATATATGGACAACAAAATATAAGGCCTAATTTAACCAAATTAACTCTCTAGGCAGACGATTCTATGGAGCAAAAAGTTTCAAACTGGGAGAGAGTCTCGGGTTTGTGATCTGTTTATCTCAGGGGCTGCAGACGAGACACCTAAAACACAGGTGTAACAGGATGTTTTCAGCTTCAAGCAGCACGAAGCTGAACTTGAAACAAGGTAAACAGGAGCGTTTCTCTCACATGACTCACAAGACCCACCGCCCGGAGCACACAGTCCCCGGCGGTCTGTCTGGTTCAGCAGCTCGGGGACATCGCGGGACCCGTGCAATCTTTCTGCCCAGCATCACAGCCTCAGCAGTGCTCCAGGGACCTGGGGAGGATGCTCCTCCAAGTCCCCAAAAGTGTTCCCTTCAAAACCGTCCTCATAACGTCCAGTCTTAAACCAGTCCCGGGCAAAAGTGAGGGGACAACTGTGACACGGCCGTGGTCCCTGCACACACACATCCGTGCAGATGGGGCTGACTCAGGCTGACTGCACGCTGCCTCGGGGGCTACGGGAGGGGTGGCCGTGAGAGGCGCCCCAGCTGAATGATGACATGGGGGGGTCTTGAAAGAAAAATACCCCTGTGCCTCCGGGAACCTCCCCAACCCTGGGGGAACAAGGCAGCCTGTGTCTATCATTTGTCTACCTGACTTCTACAGAAAATTCTGCTTAGGTAAAGCATTCAGTGATTTAAATGTTTTCTAAGTGATTTACAGTTTTTTAAAACTGTTCTTTAGGCTCAGCTTCTAGCCAAGGATTATTTGGTACCATTCTAAAGAATTCCTGTCCATTAAAGCCAAAGCCCGATCTATGTTGACACCCTGACTCCAAATGGTCTTCTCTCCAACCCACGCTTTCTGACCCCAGCTACCCCACCCCAGGGCCCCGGACCCCACTGGTCCTCAAGGGAAGGGATTCAGCTTCAAGCTTCTTCTCTGGCCAGGGCGGGCCACTCCCTAACCCTAAGGCACAGCCACATCCTTTAACAGGCCGAAGCATGTCACACTTGTCTGATAAAGAGCTACTACGCCTACCCTGGTGCCCCTCACACCTCCCCAGGATGGAGCAAGGAAAGGGTAGACAGCTGGCAGAGCCCCGTCAGACAAGAGCCAGGGTTCAGAGCACTGCCCTCCCCTGAGGCCACGAGCTCTCTCCCGCCCCTCTGAAACCCAGCTCCAGGTAACCAAACAGCTCTGCAGGTGACCGGCCTCAAGCAAGGTCTACTACTGGACTGAACCACCTTCCGGGAGGGGCTCTCCCGGTGGCCGTGCTTAGCTGCGATTAGGGAATGTGGTTAGCTACTCTCAGTCTATTTCCCCTCTTCACTGTGAGTTTCCCTAAGCCAAGGTGCCTTATTTTTTAATGTACCTTACGGTATAATATGGTATATGTATAATTACGGTATAGTAAAACCAGAAATAACATTTCACCACCAAATGAAAACACTGTAACAGCTTCTAGCATATTCCTCCAGACTACCCAAGTGCTTCTGTGCAGCGTCACACAGGTAGTTCCGCCTTTGGGGCAGCAGGCCCGGGAGCTGTCAGAAGAACAAAACAGAGTAACACACAAGGAAGCTTATCACAGTACCTGGCACAGACCCACCGAGCCAACAGCACCCTCTAAGACAAATGACTCCATCATTGAAGTACAACTGACATACGACGTTATTATTAGTCTCATGTGTACAAACATACTGACACTTGTATAGACTGCAAAATAAGCAGCACAGTAAGTCTAGTTAACATCCGTCTGTAATTTTTTTCTATTAAAAATTCACTATCATGAACCTCTTTCTCTTGCAAACATTTCACTGCCACCTATACGAATGTACTGTGGGATACATGCACTGTTCCTAATTCTTTCCCCATAGAAATTAGGTTGTTCTCAATTTTTTCTCACCATAGAAAGAAGAATATCATTTTACGTAAGTCTTTGTAAAACAGTCTGCTGTTTATTAAGACACATAGTATAATGTCTTTAAAGCATGTACACGCTCTGATACGTGCTGCATATTCCATGCTGAAGAGGTTCTTTTACACATAACCCCTTTAACCCTCACTTGATCCCGTGACTGTCCCAGTTTCACAGATGAGAAAACTGAGGCTCTAGATCTCACAGCTGGTAAAGCCACACAAACAGGGTTCAAACTCTGAGCCTGGGGCCTTGGCTGCTCTAGTGCTGACTTCTCAAATGCAACCATTCATTTAAAAAGCATGCTCCCCTGCAGAAGGGGCGGGTGCAGCCAGAGCAGGGCCCCTTGATACAGAGGCAGCCACAGCTGAAACGAGGACGACCTTCTCCACCTCGGAGCAGGTGAGACTGGAGCTCCTACATGCACGGGACTGTTCCAAATACCACACCGTACTTATTTCTTCCAACAAACTCCGCAGGAGGTATTATTCATAACACCTATTTGAGAGAAGAGGAAAGGCTCCTCCACTCCCATCCACAACTCCTCAACCTCCCCACGTCACACTTTCTCTGTTCCTCCCCCACCAGCCCCAATTCAATGTCATAGGAAGCCCAGGGAAGATGTAAATAAAAAGAACTAAGCTGACAACCCAGGGCATAAACACACATTAATCCAGGTGTCCTCAAAGTCACGCGTTCCTTCCCTTAAAATGATGCACAATCCTTGAGAGCAGATCCTGCGTTCATAATGTCCTAGTTTAACCAGCACACTTCAGGGCTTTCCAGAAATATGAAGCACCAGCTTCCTATTACTGGCATGTTATCTTTTAACCACTGAGTACAGCAGAAGTCATTTTCCCCAGGTAAAATGTAGGAAATATGAGCTATTTTATGGATAACCTTAAAACTCAAACAATGATTTAAGCAAAGTTTGAGCACATCTATTAATGTCTAACCTTAAAACTCAAACAATGATTTAAGCAAAGTTTGAGCACATCTATTAATGTCTAACCTTAAAACTCAAACAATGAAACAAAGTTTGAGCATATCTATTAATGTCTATTCAGTTCAGTCGCTCAGTCGAGTCTGACTCTTTGCGACCCCATGAATCACAGCACACCAGGCCTCCCTGTCCATCACCAACTCCCAGAGTTCACTCAGACTCACGTCCATCGAGTCGGTGATGCCATCCAGCCATCTCATCCTCTCATCCTCTGTCGTCCCCTTCTCTTCCTGCCCCCAATCCCTCCCAGCATCAGGGTCTTTTCCAATGAGTCAACTCTTCGCATCAGGTGGCCAAAGTACTGGAGTTTCAGCTTCAGCATCAGTCCTTCCAATGAACACCCAGAACTGATCTCCTTTAGGATGGACTGGTTGGTCATTTATTAATTATTATTAATCTTATTAATAGTCATTTATTAATGACTATTCAAAATAGTCGTTGAAAACATCTCCAGCTGAAACATCATTAAAATTTGTAAAATGTAAAGACCTGAATAAGGGTGGATGAAAACACAGATCTTCAGCAAGCTCCCTCTATTTTTAATCCAGGGTGAACTCAAAAGAAAAATAATACTACACATTTAATTATTAAGAATTACCTACAATCCAACCACAGGCTAATTTGTAAGTCACCATCACGGTGGATATTAGATCATTTCCCTTGGGTTAAATTATGTATTTTTTCACTGTTCTTTTAATCTTTAGGTCAAAGATCCCATAACTCAGTGCTGCATTTTCCAGCTTACATGGATTAACAACATTTCAATACATGTAAACAAATGGCACTATTCCATCTTGTTTTTCTTGTTCTACTCATCTTAGAATAAAAGGAAACTAGAGCAGGAAGACAGAAATGAGAGCAAGTGAGAATTTTCTAATTCTTCTATTAATCATTGACATCACACCTATAGATGGGAGAAACCCAAAGTCTGGTGGTTTGACAGCTGGACTCCCATCTCAGCTCCATTCCTCTCGGCTGTGGGAGAACTCAGGCCTCTAGAGGCACAGCCTCCGAGTCACAGCAGAATGGAGAGACAGCTACTTCCTCTTGGCCTATGAATTAAACAAGCTGATACTTGGAAAACCACTAGAAATGTTCAATGTTCAACAAATGTCAGTTCTCTACACACAGAATCTTGGTGTCTCCTTTACAAGGTCAGATGGATCAAATGAGAACACAAAGCTATGTGCTTTACACTGAAAAGTGCAACAGGTTAGCAAGTGCACAGGAAAACCAGTATGCTAAAGCATGCTTAAAGAATTAACGTTTTAATTAATACCTAAGTGGGTTTTTGAGGCTACAAAAGGAATAATGCTCAGTATAATAAAAACTGTAGCAAGCAGAGCCAAGTTCAGGGCGTGCCCATATGGTGCTTTTGTACAAACTTGAATGAGACACCCCCTCTGGAGGACACAGCTCCAAGGGCAGAGGGCCAATCTGACAAGCCCATGTGCGGCGGCATCTACAACGTCAAATGGTCACGTCAACCTCCCCTCCTAGCCCTCGTCCCTGAAGACCAGAACTAACTTGACTTTCCAGGTCTTTTCGTAAGAAATAAAAGCTAAATATTTACTTACTATAGTAAGCATGCTAAAGTCTTACTCAGGTTTCTATTTTACAGTGGAAGTAACATGCACTGAGTATCACCAAACACATCCAGAACTAGACATTACAGGAAAAATACTCCAAAAGCTATACACGTTTAGAAAACTTACACACTGTAATAGCCTAAGTAATTTTCAGATACTGAGAATCTTTATTTGGGAAACCAAAAAGAAACCTTAAAAAAAAAAAAAAAAAAACCACTCTATAGAAGTACGGAAGTTCTATTCACCATGAGGTTACATCCAGACAAACTCACTGTAAGTTAAAAATGCATTTAATACACCTAACCCACCAAACACCAGAGATTGCTTAGTCCAGCCTACTTTAAAGGTGCTCAGAACACTTACGTTAGCTCACAGTTAAGCAAAGTCATGTACCAACAAAGCCTATTTGATAATAAAGTATTGAGGATCTCATATAGTTGATGGAACACTGTACTAAAAGTGGGGAGCAGAATGGCTGTCAGTGTATCAGCTACTTCCCCTTGTGATGGCGGAGCTGATGGGAGCTATGGCCACCCCACCCAGCATCATGAGATCGAATGCCACCTTCTATCACTAGCCTAGGAAAAGACAAAAACTCAAAACTCCAAATACAATTCCTACTGAATGTGTATCACTTTCGCGACACTGTAAAGTGGAAAAATTGTAAACTGAACTATCCTAAGTCAGAGACCATCTCTACTACTAAAAAGCAACACAGAGATAAACTATATAAAATGTGTATGGAGAGCTTTTACTATGTTTAAAAAAAAAAATGCAAACCATACAAATTGGAAAAAAATGACTAGTGTGACAACATATTTAAAGTTGTTGCTAAACAGGAATAAAGTGATTTTTACCAACCACCTGAAGGATTTTACTTATAGAGGGACAGAAAACTGACACAGGTCACTAAGAAAGCAATACAAAAGACTGGAGACTTAATTAACACCTTAACCACCAACACCTATAACCACCATCTACCTGATCAAAATTCCAAGCTGCAAGGAAGGCACAGACCCCCAAATGCATGCAATCCAGACCCTCTATCTAGCTGGTTTTTTTTTTTTTTCTTGTCCCAGTTTCTTATTCCATTTACTTCCCCCTTCCCTCCTTTTATTAGTCAGTATTACAGATGTGCAGGTCTCCTGAAGCATCTCTCTCCTTCTCCAGTTTCCCCTTTAACCCCCAATTCAAAAGCAGAAATAAAAAGAAAATGTAAATAGTGTGCATTTAAGTGAGAGATGCTCCTTAAACTCAGCAAGAGACCAGATTACTTCATAGGTGTGTGTCCACGAACTCTACACCACATGCCACAAACATACTTAACTGGGTTCTGTTTTTGTCATGCCTGTTTCTTTTGGTTGTCAGCTCACTTTTTCAACCTGGAATTTCAGTTTCCAACAGGGAGCAACACATTTTTAATGGATTCTTGCTGTACCCACGGTAACTTTAAGGAGTTTAGGCAATTAGGAATAACCTCCCTCCCTTAATTATGGTCTAAATGTGGTGAATTAATGAAACCTCTTCAAGCTACCTAAATATATTTCAAATTAAAACGAAGCCTGAATTTACAAACCAGGTTAAATGGATTAAAAGATTAAGGGATAGAGCACAAGAGCTTTCTCCACCTCATTCTCACATTTCAACCTCAAATTACCCCAGCCCTCTAATGACTAGAGGAGTCACTGCGAAGGCACCTAATTACCCATGAATTACGCCAACCGTAACCAATTTCAAGATCACAGATCAGATGTTCCCAAAGCATTAATCTACTAATTCAAGTTACATGAAAGTCAAACCAACAGGCAATTTGAATGGAACATCCATCCACCTGAAAGGAGACTGCTAGATGAAGTATTAAAGTCCACAGCACCAGCGCCGATGCCTCACGGTTGGCACTCTCAGACACCTGGGTAACCGCAGTCCAAGTACACGAAGCAGAAAAAGACTCATGCTGATTCAAGCACTTCCAGGGAACAACAAAAGGATTCTCCCTTCAAACTGATGAATGGCTCACAAGGATCTGCTTCAGCATGTGGGTCAACCCACACGGATTCACTTGCTGGGTTTAAACTGGGAATGAAACCTGTTTAAGGTACGTCCACACACCCCAACACAGCACACACCGCCCGGCAGCAGTTTCAGTAATTGTGTTTTTCTGAATTCTAACCTAAGGACTGTGGTTTGATTGCAAGGCTTTGCCTATTTGCTAAGCTTCGGTGTATACTGAAATATTCTTCCACCTTCCCACTTTTTCCACCGAGTTAAAAAAAAATCATAAAAAAATACTTGTACTTGGTGTCCACAATTTGGTGTAAAAAAAAAAAAAAGGAATTCCCATGGATGTGCTCTTACAAATACAGCTGCATAACTATAAGTGCAGCTCTCAGAATGCAAACGCCCAGCCCAACACCAGTTAATTCCTAGAAGGCCCAGAGTCAGGGAAGGGCACGGGATGTGGGTGAGGAGACCCTCGAAAGGCTCACAAATGAGCCTCTGTACATAATACGTTGAACTGTGTCCCCCTAAGATGACACGCTGACATCCTAGCCGCCAGGACCTCAGAATGAGACCTTACGGGAAACAGGGTCGCTGAAATGATTAGTTAAGATCAGGTCATCCTGGGGTAGGGCGGTCCCCTGACTCAGTATGCTGCTGTTCTGAGACAGCCGTGTGCAGATACCGAGACAGCACAGGGAGCCGGAGGAATGCAGCTGCAAGCCGGAGTGGCGAAGGTCATGGCCCAAGAAGCAGAAGCTAAGAGGGGGAAGGAGGGAGTCCCTGCGGGTTCCGGAGGCAGAGGGGCGCTGCTCTGACTCCTGGTCTCCAGGACTGAGAATAAACTTCTGTTGTTTCAAGCTACTGGTAAGTCCTTTGCTATGGCCGCCCTAGGAAGCGAACACAGCACGCTTCAGCTTGGGCTTCCGCCTCCTGCCCCTTCTGGGGGCAAAAGCCCCCACTGCGCCACGAGAGCCCCGGGAAATCCCTGTCTGGTCTGGCTGGCGGAGGCCTCCCCCCTCCCAAGGCTCCGCCGCCCCAGGCCCCGGCCCCAACCATCGCCCTTCTCTCCAGCTCCCCCAACCCGAGGGTCCCATCCCGGCTCCTGCAGCCAGGCCGGCACCCTGACGGGGCTGGGGTGTGAGGCGGGATGGCCAGGTGCCCCCCAGAGTGGGCGGCGCCCCTGCCACTCCCCCCGACCCCAGGTCCTCACAGAGTATTTAGAACATTTCTCTCAGTTTTTACTTAATATCCTCCTGCCCCAACAAACCCCCTACAGACTCGTGCTCGCTCTCTCTCGCTCTCGCGCGCGCGCTCTCTCTCTCTCACACACACACACACACAGAGCCACGTGCCTAGAGGGAGCTGGGCCAGGGACAGATGCGCGCTCACACACACCCTGTACCGCCGGTGGCCACTCCCCTCCCATAACTGAGACTTTCTGTTACTGGGCCAAGGTTTTCTGCCAGACTCACTTCCCCTTATTTATAATGAGTGAATTATCCCCAGAAAGTTCCTCCCTCCTCCCAGGAAGCCGACCTCGACGGCCTGCGGGGACACGGTGGGCCCGGGTGGGGGACCCGCCCGGCCCATCACCAGGACAGAGCTCGTTTAGGAGAAACGCATCGGCGCGCGCGCATGAAGGGCGTGCAGGTATCCGAGGTTTGCGCCCAGCCCAGGGCGGCCCGTGCGCGCGCTGAGCGCAGGCGGCCTCCCGGCTTCACCTCCGAGACGGCCTCCCCCGCCCATCATTGCACCTTCAACCCAAGGTGTGTCTTGAAATGTGCCGTTTCGGAGGCCTCGGCTGGACCTCCCGCGCCAGAATCACCCGGAGGGCTGTGAAAACAGGTCGCAGATCCCGCCCCGGAGCTTCTGATTCAGAAGCCGGGCTGGGTGGGGTCTGGGAGCCGGCCTAACAGGTTCCCAGGTGGTGCTGATTCTGCTGGTTCCAGGACTGCTCGTCCAGAAACGCTGCCCGGGCCGCAAGTGACGAGCTGCTGACACCCCTGCAGCCAGCCTGCCCTCCCTCCCCTTTCACCCACCCACCTCAAAGACAGAGCCTGCGCCAGGCAGGGAGCACCCCTTCCAAGCCTAGCAGCCCCACCACGACCGACGCCCGGGAGGGGTTCAGGCTGAGATGGACCTATTTTGAAGTGTGAGGCGTAAGGGGAAGTCGCTGAGGAGTGCTCCTGAGAAAGGGGCCCAGGAGGCAGGTTCTTCACCTGCCCACAGATGCTCACCCAGGCAGTGAGCACCACCCGGGCGCGGTGGGACGCAGCAGCGCGGACAAGTGGGAAGCGCTGCCGCGGCCAACGCCCACTGCTCAGCATATCCAACCAGCACCACCCTGCCTCCTGGTTTCTTGTTAGGTGACATAAGTCCTTCATTGTTTGAGCTTGTTGAGTCAGGACTTTCTGTTACTTGAAGCTGAAAATCGCAAAGCAAGCTAACAGGATAACATGTCCATCCAGGACAGAGGGCAACCTCTGAGCATGTATTACACAGACATGTGTTCCACCAAGTACTAAAAGTCCAGATATGCACTTTCCAGACTATTCCAAAAGCTACGGAGCTGACAGGCAGTGGGTGAGCAGCACCTAGAAACAATGTAAACTGACGAAGCTATCTGCTGCTGCTGCTAAGTCGCTTCAGTCGTGTCCGACTCTGTGTGACCCCAGAGACAGCAGCCCACCAGGCTGCCCCGTCCCTAGGATTCCCCAGGCAAGAACACTGGAGTGGGTTGCCATTGCCTTCTCCAGTGCATGAAAGTGAAAAGTGAAAGTGAAGTTGCTCAGTCGTGTCCCAACTCTTAGTGACCCCATGGACTGCAGCCTACCAGGCTCCTCCGCCCATGGGATTTTCCAGGCAAGAGTAGTGGAGTGGGGTGCCACTGCCTTCTCCAGAAGAAGCTATCTAGCAGCCCGTGCAGGCTGACTGAAGACCCAGCTCTGGGTCTGTCTTACAAGTGCCATGCTCCTTTGTTCCAGGGGGTTTGCCAGGTATGCTACACTACCAAAGCTTACTAGAGAGTTGGACCGCTTTCACCCATCAATCCCGGGCACCAGTACATCTAACTGGGAGAAGAGTCATCTAACCGATTCCTCTTTAGAGACAAGACAGACGGGTATATCTACAAAGAGGACACTTCCACTTACGGGCCTGCCACCACACAGCTCTGTGATCTTCAACTGCTGGGCTTTATGAACTCGTTCCTCAGCTACAAAATGGGAAAACCAGCACACATCCACCTGGTTTTCTAAGAACAATGCACGAGAAAGGACTCTGCAAACTAAGTACAAGGGCAATGACTTAAATCTGATTTTGAACGGATTAACTGGATTGACATGGCCTGATTTTAAGAGAGAAAGATGAATCATGTTCCCAGAAGAATTACTCCACCAAAAATCACAGTATGTACACACACACCTGCTGTAACTTATCACTTGGAACACTGCTGCATTGTTATTCAAACTGGACTTCACCTATTATCAACAATTTAGTGGCAGCTAAATAAAGGAATGAACATTCACAGGGTAGCACAATCCTGAAAGTCACTGTTGTACCAGGCATGACATCAACATGAATTAACGTGCACATTTTCACAAAGGTCAACTTGGGAGGTCACACACTGTGCCTTTGCTGTTCCCTAGGAACTACTTCAAGCACAGCAGTGGGCACTTCCGGACATACCACAAATAGCAAATCATCTTTCCTACTGGACAAGTGTGGTTTTAGCCCAACAGCCACATGCTCTGAAGGCAGAGCTGTGTTTACTTGAACAAATGGGTAGAAACAACGGGACTTGGAGTAAGGGGTAAAAGCAGAACGGCACTAAACCCACGCTTCTCAGACTGGGGTAAGCATCATCTGTGTAGCAGAGAAGAGATAATGCCAGAAGGTACACAGGCTATCTGTGTTCCTGAAACATGGATTTTATTAAAAGATTTCGGAAGGAAAAAGAAAAAAAGGAATAATCAGTGAGTAATTTTTAAATGACTGAAAATTCTCAATAAGTTGTTTAATTTAAAAGAATTTTCATACCCACAGCAGACTTTTCAAAACTACATCCCCACTACTTTGGGGGAAAACATTGGGAAGGACTACAGTTCACAAATGAGACTTTTTCTCACATCATTTACAAAGTAGATGCAATGGTAAATCCTAAAGCAATGGTTCCAAAAACATCTTTATTGAGCACCTCTATGAAACACTGTCCAGACTACTGCAGTAATTATTTGTAAAGTGGCAATGTTCTTTTGTCACATTTACTGGGGAGGAGGGATCACTATTACTCTGGAGTCCTATTTCCTATGTGCAAGACTCTAACAACAAACTAATAATTTGATGACAATTCATTTAAAAGTAACAAGCTCCCAGGAGACCCCATTATCTCATTACTGGTGTTCCCAGACACAGAATACTGCCTTGGGAAATTATATTTCTTTGAACCTTGAAATCCCAGGCTCTGCCACCTTAAGCAGTAAGAGGCTTGATGTCACAGCACGTCTCCAACATCTTTACAGAACTTTACAGAAACGTAGTAAGTAACCAGGCAGGCCACTCGATGGCCTAGGGAAGGACGCTGGTGAGGCCGGGCCTTCAGTACCGAGTTAAGCGACTTCTCCTAAAGGCGACTTGATCAAGTCTAAGTTAATGGACACAGAGGTTCTTAAGAAACACACCCAACCTCTCCAATGCCCCTTTTCTGTTTCGGGATCTCCAAGTCCCCTTTTTTATTTCAGGAATATCAACATTAAGGACACGTTTTGTCTGTTCTAAACTAACCCTTCAAAATACACCTGGAATCATTAAAGCTGGCTCAAATATCCTGTTTAATTAAAGATACAAATTAGCACAAGTCTAATCACGCCAGTGTCATATCTTTTTGCCTTTTCATACTGTTCATGGGGTGCAAGAAGATACAACCAGTCCATCCTAAAGGAAATCAGTCCTGAATATTCACTGGAAGGACTGATGCTGAAGCTGAAGCTCCAATACTTTGGCCACCTGATGTGAAGAGCTGACTCACTGGAAAAGACCCTGATGCTGGGAAAGATTGGAGGCAGGAGGAGAAGGGGATGACAGAGGATGAGATGGTTGATGGCATCACTGACTCAATGGACATGAGTTTGAGCAAGCTCTGGGAGACAGTGAAGGACAGGAAAGCCTGGTGTGCTGCAGTCCACGGGGTTGCAAAGAGTCAAACACGACTGAGGGACTGAACTGAACTGAATCACACCAGAGTGTGTGAAAAATATATATTCAAGAAAAGCAAAACTTTCCGTGAAAATCAGTATAAGATTCTGATCTTATTATACCATTTTCCCAAGTGATTTCAGTTGAGGCCTAAAAATTATATAAGTGTCAAAAAGCTTTGCTAGAAATTTCACCACCTAAAACAGATGAAAAGGATTTTGTGGCTTAACAAATTTAATAAGTACAAAGAACCCTGTTTAAAAGCTTGTAATCCTAAGGCCAACACCCAAATTATGAGCCCTATTACAGTCTAAGGAAATTCACTTCACACTGTCACAGCCACGAAAACCATGACTGAACACGTCCACTCCGCACCCCTCAGGCCCCACGACCCTGCAGAAGGCACCGCAGGGCACAGGGACAGAGCTAACAACCCATTCTCATTAAAAACACACCAACTGCAACAATCCAATTTAAAAACCACAACCCCTAGTAGGAATACCAGTACCGTGGTTTCAGTGACAAGTATGGTTTGTGTGCTTGGATACGAAAGGCACATGAAGTATGACAAGCGATCAATTTCAGAGACTTAAAGATAGGAGGGTTTGTCCCTTCATTTAGCAGATCCTCTCCTAGGTGTTAGCCAGTGGTTAGGTGCTGGGGGATCCGTTGACTGAGACTCAAGACAGATAGGTGACTTTAAACACAGGAGTAAGCGCCGGAGCCAGCAGAACTGCCCTGGTCCCTGCAGAGCAGGACCAACAGAGTTGGGTTAGGGCCTTGCCGGGGAAGAGACAAGTGTTCCTGCAAAGGGAAAGGGGCCACATGCATGAGAGGAAGCAAGAAGGGTGGGGGAGTAAAGTGTGCAGAGGAGAGCGGCATCACAAAAGGCCTCTGTGCCAGGCTCAGAAGGCAAGGGGTCCCCGAAAGGCTGCTTGTAAGAGGAAAGGCAGGCAAGGACGCGCCCAAGTTTTAGATACATGACTTGGATAGGGACGTGGAGAACAGGCTAGGGTAGCTGTAAAACCCAGGCAGCAGACCGTGTGAAAAAGACGCAGCCAGACGTAGCAACCCCCTGGGGACAAGGAGCAGACAGGAGGCGAGGGAAACGCTGTTTCTGGCTTGTAGATGACCGCGGGGCGCGGGTCAGCGGAGGGGGCGGCTCCTGAGGGCGGAGTCGTGCTCCTCCAGGACTGCGCAGTGCCACCCGGGGCAGGAGGTGCCACCGGGTTCAAGTCCCTCCTCCATGAAAACCCGGGAGAGGAGGCAGAGGCAAGCTCAGGTTAAAAATGCACGACCCTATCAACAGACAAGGAACTCCAGGGCTGAAAACAAAGAAGAGTTTCGGAAAGTTGTTCCGTTCCTGTGGGGGCTCTGAGACCGAGTCATTGCCAAAAGGAAGCTTCCCTGAAGATTAAGCCATTACTGTCTGCAATTACATCTTTCAGAATGTTGCTGAAAGGTTAACGAGATTTTCTTCATGTTCTGACTCTCCTCTAACTAATGGAGAGGGTTTCAGGAGAACACATGTTGCCGCTGCTACCAAAGTACATTAAAAACAACAACCACCTTCCCCCGACACCCCAGAGCCAGTCAGAATGGATAAGTTTTACATAACCATTTTAAAAGAGGAAATAACATACTATTTATACTTTGCCAACGCTTAAATTTTTCACATTCTAACAAACTGACCCCAAAAAGGCTTTTCAGAGATGCATCCAGAGAGCAGCCAGTTCTAAGAAGGGCTGAAGCCAGCCAGCTCCCCTTTGCTCCCGCCACTGAATCCCCAACAGCAATCCTTCTCAGCAGAGGAGCAGATTACTGCTGATATCTGAGAACACCCAGGAGAAAAATGGGGATGGAGAAGAGCGAGGGGAGAAAGTTTTTCAAATATTGCTTTTCTGGCTTTCAACCAAGTACAATTACATAGCATTCACAGAAGATGAAGTCAAGATAATATAAACAAAATCTTCAATGAGGCCAATTACCCTAAAAGCTTTCCCAAACTCTGTCTGAGATCACAGGCAAGCTGCTCTAGAAACCCCACACCCCAGAATCTACAGTAGTCAGCGAGGACCCCGCCCTGGCTAGTCTGGAGGGAAACACAGAGCCCCCTTCTCTGTCTGCACTCTCTCCAGTGCCAGAGGTCAGGGCCACCGCCACTTTTCCGAGAACGTACTGAGACTGTTTTGTGGTCAAATCTATTGCCCAAGTTAGCAGCTGTTCCTCTACACAGGTTCTCTCAGAGACAGAGCATTCATTCTGTGGAACTCATATGTGCTGCCTGCACTGACTTCCAGTTCACCTCGATGTCATTAACGCTGGCACAGCAGGGTAGTAATTAAAATGAAAATCACAAAAATGTTTGAAAAATGTGTAAGGACATACTAATGACTTTATAAATAAGGTTAAGAATAAAGGGTGTTAAAATAGCAGGGCAGGGCTTCCCTTGTGGCTCAGTGGTAAAGAATCTGCCTACCAATGCAGGAGACGTAGGTTCGATCCCTGATATGGAAAGATCCCACACACCACAGAGCAACTAAGCCCGTGCACCACAATTACTAAGCCTGTGCTCTAGAGCCCAGGAGCCACAAATACTGAGCTCGCGTGCCGCAACTATTGAAGCCTGAGCACACTAGGGCCCTTGCTCTACAGCAAGAGCAGCCGCCACAACGCACCGAGAGGGTAGCCCCCAGTCACTGTGGCTAGAGAAATGCCCGAGCGGCAATGAAGACTCGGCACAGCCAAAAATAAATAAAATAAAAAGTCAAAATAGCAGCACAACCCTACTATTAGACTATCATCCAAAGTATAAAATAAACATCCATGACATAAATAAATGACTGAATAAATCAGTAAGAGAGAACAGACAAATCTCCCATATGGAGGAATTCTAAACAATTTATGTAAGTGGAGCTTATTCTACTTAATGACTTGCCTCCAAAGAGGGCAGTGTGGAAAGAGGTAAGCAAAGAAGTTTCCAGTCGACAGAGCTGACAAACAGTACCTCTGCCAGGTGGTCAAGGTCAGCACTGAAGGGGTGTCCCGTTGACGGCCAACACCCTTGCTGTGTGACAAGAACGGCAGTTTGTAACTGAGGTCTTCCTCCCCCATAACCTCAATCTAACCACGAGGAAAAACCTCAGACAACCCCAAATTGAAGGATGAACTCCTCAAAACTGCCATGGTTTCGAAAACAAGGGAACTCTGACCGACTGTCACAACGAAAAGGACCTTAAGACACTACAACTAAAAGTCATGTGGGTTCCTGGACAGGATCCTAGGACACAGAACGTTAGGGGAAAACCAGGGAAATCCGAATCAAGCGTGGAGCTGAGTTCACAGTCACATACCCACACTGGTTTCTGAGTTGTGGTCAATGGACCACAGTAACATAAGGGATTACCACTGGGGTAAACTGCGCCAAGGGCAGACAGGAACTCCCTGTACCATCTTTACAACTTTCCCATAAACCTACATCTATTCTAAAGCAAAAGGCTTAATTTAAAAATAGCAAGAGGGACTTCTCTGGTAGTTCATTGGTTAAGACTCTGTGCTTCCACGGCATGGGGACACAGGTTCCATCCCTGGTTGGGGAACTAGGATCCCTCATACTGCATGATGCAGCCAAAAAAAATTTGTTTAATTTAAAAAAAAAAAAAAAGGAGCAAGAGAATCTACGAGCTTTGAAAGTACTAAAAATCTTCATTTAAAAAAAGTTCCAACTGCATAGTAGAAGGTAAATGAACAGTAAGACCCATCCCAGGATGTAAGACTTACAGAGAATTCATGGTGAAATCTCCAGAAGCAACATTTTCAGAAAATGGACACAGAGAAGGTTTTCTGGTTGCAGCATCCAACCTTCATCATGATCTTGCCTTTACACAAAAGGAAAAAAACTCAACAACAACAACAGAAAAACCCAAGAGGCTTGGAAGTCCAGCTAAAAGGAAAGCAACGAGGGATAAAGTAACAGCAAAACGCTGGAATACTGGTCCTTGAGAGGATTAAAACATACAAATCAGGGTTGAGCCAACAGTGAGTCATGATGGAGGAGTTCTGCAATCAGTTCGGCAGTGGCAGCCGGTGTTTTTTCAATGAAAGAGAATGAAACGACCTCTGTGGAGCCGAGAGCTGCACGACAGTGTGAATATACTCAGCACCACAGAAGCGCACACTTCAGACTGGCTGAAGTGGTGGGGTTCCACGGATTTTGCCACAATTTTTTAAAATGGAGAAGAAAACAGAGTACACCACAGGCAGCACAGGTTAAGTGCTATTTTACAAATAAATAAGCAGGAGTACATAGTCATACACCCCATTAACTGCCTGTGGGTAGTAAGTAATCACAGTGTAAAAGGTCTCTCACTGAGCTGCTGTCCCTAAGTCTGAAAGCCACTGACTCAACGCCCCCTACACCCGCACACCAATTATCCACGTCAAAAGAGGAAGAAGGGCAAAATCGACTCCATATCTTTAAGTGTGGCGGGAAACTGGTGAGAAGAAACTAGTTCTTCGTAGTAAGAAAGAAGCATCTATGAAAGCAGAAATCCAGGGCAAAACTACACAGGACAAGGCCCCTGAAGACGCAGGCTGGCCTCCCTAGCCCACACCCTAGCCCACACTCATCCCCCAGCTCCCAGCAGCTGACACTCACTCCCGAGCCCGCACTGCCTCCTGTCTCATCAAGTCTGAGATTCCTAGGAGGCAGCCAAGCAGAGTTCCCGCCTGCCCTGCGCCAGACCTTTCCCACCACATCATCCGCTGCTCCAGGCTTGTCTCCATCTCCACAACTGAGTCAACCAAAGCTCACCGCAGAACTGCCCGTGTCTTCCGTCCCCCCCGCTGCCAGCCACGCTGGAACCCCCATCGGCACTCAGCTGCTCTTGCTCCCAGACCCTCAAACTGGACTGTGACAAACATCAAGCTTTGACCCATATATTTAAGGAATCTCAAACAGCTAAAATGTTATATATACCGTGAATATAAATGTTTACAAAAAATGTAATTTCTGACATATTGTAAATACTGGCAATTTTAATCCGACTCACACTTTTACAATTATATTCAAAGGAATCTAAATACCACTGCAATAACTTTCATAATCATCAAAATATACAGATGGACTTTCCTGTACTGCTGAATATTCTCTCAAAAGGATTTTAACCTAAAATAGCTTTATGTTCAAAGCCTCTTTCAACAAAACTATGGGCTCTAATTGAGATTTCAGGATTTTTTAAAATATCTTATGACCATAGGATCTAAGTGTTCATTTTTTTCTTCTGAATTATCATTATAATTTTATTAGCACACAACTGATCAAACCAAGAAATTTTACAAATTTTCAGAGGTAATTGAACATAATTTTATTGAAATTGCATCCTTTAATGAGATGAATAAACTGTCTTTTCCCTCCTAATTGATGTATGTGATTACTGTTAGAATGAGACAAGTTTAATTAGCATCAATTTGTTCTTATTTTCCTTGTCCTTTTTTTTTTTTAATGTAAGCACTGAGAAAGTTTGTTCATATAGGTGTGAATGGAAGAACAACCTTTGCTACAGCACTGTCCCGACATGCTCTAAACTCCCTCAGCATTTTAGCCAAAAGTCTATCATTAAAAACAACTTTTAAGAGAAAATATTTGCAAACAAAGCACCTGACAAGGGATTAATCTCCAAAACGTACAAACAGTTCCTGCAGCTCAATATTGAAAAAGCAAAAACCCCAATCAAAATATGGTGAAAGATCTAAACAGACAGTTCTCCAAAGCGCACATACAGACGGCCGACGAGCACGCGAAAATATGCTCGACATCACTAATTATTAGAGAAATACAAATCAAAGTCATAAGAAGGCATCACCTCATACCGGCCAGAACGGCCATTATCAAAAAAATCTACAAACAATAAATGCTAGAGAGGGTGTGGAGAAAAGGAAACTCTCTCACACTGTTGGTGGGAATGTAAATTGGTACAGTCATTGTGGAGAACAGGAACAGTTTTAGTTTTAAAAAACTAAAAATAGAACTACCATATGACCCAGCAATCCCACTCCTGGGCATACATCCAGAGAAAACCAAAATTCAGAAAGATACATGCACCCCAATATCCACTGCAGTGCTATTTACAATAGACAGGAAAGGAAGCAACCCTAATGTCCATCAACAGAAGAATGGATAAAGAAGATATGGTATACATACATACCATGGAATATTACTCAGCCACGAAAAGACATGACACTGTGCAATCTGCAGACAGGTGGATGCACAGAGAGACTGGCATACAGAGCAAAGGAGTCAGAAAGAGAAAAGCATATAGTATGGTTAACGTGGAAGCTAGAAAAATGCTACAGATGAGCTTATCCGCAAAGCAGACACAGAGACACAGACACACAGATCCTATGGATACCAGGGAAAGAAGGGGGAGCAGGAAGAACTGAGAGATTGGGGCTGACGTATATATACTACTGTGCATATGATCTGGAGGAGGGCACGGCAACCCACTCCAGTATTCCTGCCTAGAGAATCCCATGGACAGAGGAGCCCAGCAGGCTACAGTCCACAGTGCGGCACAGAGTTGGATACGACTGAAGGGACTTAGCATGCATGCGTGCATGTATCAAACCGGTAACTAATGAGGACCAAACTCAGAGCACAGGCAACCCTACTCAATGCTCTGTGGTGACCTACACAGGAAGGAAATCCAAAAAAGGGGGCATGTATGTATATGCTTAGCTGATTCACTTTGCTATACATTGCACAGCAATGTTCTGTACAGTGTTCTAACACAACATTATAAAGCAACTATACACCAGCAAAAACTAATAAAAAGAAGAAGAACTTTTGATAGTCTAAACAACTGCCAATTTGATTGGGTCCGCTCAGACGGTAAAGCGTCTGCCTGCAATGCGGGAGACCCGGGTTCTATTCTTGGGTCGGGAAGATCCCCTGGAGAAGGAAATGGCAATCCACTCCAGCACTCTTGCCTGGAAAATCCCATGGACAGAGAAGCCTGATAGGCTATGGTCCATGGGGTCGCAAAGAGTCGGACACAACTGAGCGACTTCACTTCACTTCCTTCAATTTTATAGAAAGTAAAGACTGGAAAACCACTAGAGTTACCAATGACACTGTGATCCAATCAGAGTTAAATCATTTTCTCCTAACCAGTAACAGTATTTTAAACTGTCCCTTTGCCCAAGGTGAAGCACAAAGGAAGATGAGGCCCCAGTCAAAGGCATGCCTTTCTTCGGCAAAGCAGAGGAGTGAGATTGTGAGAGAAGAGGTGGGAAACGATGACTTGCGATCTCAGATCAGTTCCGGGACAGTACACGGATGCTGGGAAGCCAGAAGCCGATTCTCTGAAACATACCCCCTTGCCCAGGCACCACTTAGAGAGTACTGAGGCCCTTCCAAGGCACCAGATACCCCAGTTTGACAGCAGTGAACCCAGGGGGCCCTGGGACCAAAGATTCTCTTAAAAATGGACTTTACATCTTTTGATTTGCCGGCCACTTTTACCCACTCACCTCACGCTTACAAAAATACAGCTGCATCTCGTCACTGTGGTCTCCTCTCAGGTCCCGCCTCACCCCTGATCCTACAGAAACGCACTGGCCGTCTCCAGGCCCCTGCACCGCCTCCAGTGCCTCCCACTGCGGGCCCTGGCACCCTCCCTTCCTTCCGCCCGGCACGTGGCTGCCCCCACGCATTCCCACACTTCAGCTCCAGCGTCACCTCCGACCACCTGTCCACGTGACCCACCGCACTCATCTCTCCCACAGCAGTTGAATTACTGATAGTTCTTATTATAAACATAACTGTTTTGCTTTATTTACAGTAATGTCTGGCTTCCCTACTGCACACAAGCAGGTCTTAGTCAAAGTGTTGTGTTCGGCTCCTAGCACCGTGATGACCAACAGGTGTGTGTAGACAGAACCGAGCGTGTACAGCACGGAGCGTGCAAGGACGTCATAGGAGCGTGAAGCTGGGACGGGGGATGTCTCCAGAGCTTTCGGTGCAACTTCATTTTAAAACAAAACCGTATTATTAGAGAGTCCAGATACCCCAAATGTCAAAAAGAAACATTTCTCACAGGTATTATTAAATACATAAACACACATTCCAAGACGTGAGACAGCATCCAAAGCGGGCAGGGAGCTTTACCCGGATTCGCTCCCATCCTTTCCTTACCTCTGTTCTTGAGACTGCTCCTCTGTGTCGTCTTCAGAATCACCCTATTGAGAAAGAACATGCTTTAGCAGCTGTTTCAGAGAAACACACCATCTCCCAAAAAACAAAAATAAAACCTTCTTCAAATCCCGCAAGGGTGATGAACTTGTCTAAAACAGTGCCTGCCACACAGCACACACTCAATAAACACTTACTGAAAAGAATGACACTATAATGGTGCACTGACAGCCGGAGCCCGCCAAGTGATCCCTCAGATGCGCACTGCAAGCAGACGGTCTACCTGTTTAAGACTGCCAGCAAAGCGCGGTCTCAAAGCTGGCAGGACACCACTCTCCTCTCCAAAAGCCTTTTTCTGACGTTCAAGCTTAATCACACCAAAGTTTAATGATAATTAAAATCCCCAAATATAAAAACTGTACTGAATAGCTCAGAATCCCCTATATGAACACCCTATATATGTCGACTCCGACATAAAAAAGCTGACCATGCTATGAATGGCATAAACACTGAACTCCGATCCACTTCCAAAACCTCTGCGACCTACCATGCCACACTGTGGCCAGGAGACACACACCAAGAGGGTGAAAAGACAAGGCACTTGCAACAGGAGCAAAAGGGCAGGTCCACTTCAGCGCTGCGCGGGCGCGTGCGGGCACTCACGCCCTTGGCTTCTGTCCTCTCCCGAAGCCGCACCGTGGGCGGCTTTCTACCCAGCCCTCCTTCTCCTCCGCACCCCAGCCCCAGCCCCCCGCCCCCCCGGCCGCCCTGCCCCCTGAGCCCAGACCTCCATGCACTGACGCCCTCTGACTGTTAACCTGCTCCTGGAGCCACAGGGCCCAAATCCCTGTCTATAGCCCCAACCTCTCACTCAAACACGTTTACATCAATGCCCACCTTCCTATGAAAGCTGAGGCTCAAACAAGCTAAGTCAGACCCCACAGGATGGGAAGGACCAGTTAACTTAGCTGCAGCGCCACCACCAAACAGCTCCAGGGTCTGCACACCATCTCCCCGGAAACAGCCACACCAGACTCACAACGTCAGGGGTCCCTGCCAAGGGCCCACTCATGTCCAGGAGGCCCTCACACCCCCTGACCCCTGGGCAAACCTGTCACCCCCAAGCAGAGGATCTGTCCCCTCAGCAGACCTGTCCTTCTCCACCCCTTCTGCCTGCAAATGAGCCCGAGCCACCAGCGCCCAGGCCTACATGACCACTGTGACAGCTTTCCAGGCTATGGAAGGCTGCTGCCTTTCCGGGACGTGGAGAAAAGGAAACCCTCCTCTACTGCTGGTGGGAATGGGGGTTACAGAGAGTATTACAGAGGTTTCTCAAAAAACTAAAAACAGAAGTACCATATAGGCAGCAGTTCCGCTTGAGTATGTATCTGAGAAAAACAAAAACACTGATTCGAAAAAGATACGCGCACCTGTGTTCACAGCACCTCTATTTCCAAGAGCTAAGATATGGACACAGCCCAAATGCCCATCAACACATGAACAGATGAAGATGTGATACACACACACACACACACACACACACACACACACACACACAGACAAATGGAATACTACTCAGCCATAAAAAATGAAAATAAGACAGAGAAAGACAAATACTGTATGATATCACTTGCATGTGGAATCTAAAAAAAATTACAACTAGGGAATACAAAAAAAAACACACACTGATATAGAGAAGAAACTAGGAGTCGGCACAGGAGAGGGACAAGATGGGGGCAGAAGAATCACCTCAATTTATCTAATACTGACATCAGTTATACCTCAATAAAAAAAAATTTAAAGATTGCCACTGAGTCTGCATACAAAATCAGACAGAAGGAGAAAAGATATCTATGTTAACACATATACGTGGGATTTAAACAATGGTGTAGATGAACCAAGTAAGCAGAGCAGGAACAGAGATGCAGAAATAGAAAACGGACATGTGGCCACGTCGGGTGGGGAGGAGAGCAGGTGGGAGGAATCAGGAAATTAGGGCTGACAAATACATACACTACCATGAGTAAATCCGATCGCTAGTGGGAAGCTGCTACATACGCAGGAAGCTCAGCTCGGTGCTCTGAGATGACCTAGAGAAGGGGGAGGGTGGGAGGCTCAAGAGGGAAGGGATGCGTGAATACGTATAGCTGACTCTTCACCACTGGAGACACGGGTTCAATCCCTGGATCAAGAAGATCCCCTGGAATAGGAAATGGCAACTGGCTCCAGAGGAGGCTGGAGGGCTACAGTCCATGCGGTTGCAGAGAGTCAGACATGACTGAGCAACTGAGTACGAACACACACACACACACACACACACAGCTAATTCACTTCATTTACAGTGGAAACTAACACAGTATTGTAAAGCAACTATACTCCAATAAAAAATAATAATAAAATTTTAACAAATAAAAAGACTGCTGCACTCAACCCATCCTGTGTGTCAGTCCCTGAGTGGCCCCTCTTCCTCAACATCAGTCATTACTTACAGAACCCGGCAGTCAAGGTCACCACGTTAATCTCTGCTCAAGAACCTGGCTCCAAGCTCCTGAACTGGGAATTGAGCAACCGACACTTGACTTTGACACACTCACCCCAATCTCTACAGCCACACTTCAGCAGGGTTCTGGCTCCCATTCAAAACACAAGCATAAAACATGCCCCCCTGTGACAGCGTGTTAATGCAGGACTCTAAGTGGGCCACAGCAAAGAAATAGAGGAAAACAACAGAATGGGAAAGACCAGAGATCTCAAGAAAATTACAAATACCAACATTTCACGCAAAGATGGGCATAATAAAGGGCAGAAACAGCAGAAGAGATTAAGAGGTGATAAGAATACACAGAACTATACAAAAAAGGTCTTATGATCTAGATAATCAAAATGGTGTGCTCACTCACCTAGAGCCAGACATACCAGAGTATGAAGTCAAGTGGGCCTTAGGAAGCATCACTACAAAGTTACTGGAGGTGATGGAATTCCAGCTGAGCTATTTCAAATTCTAAAAGATGATGCTGTGAAAGTGCTGTCCTCAATATGCCAGCAAATTTGGAAAACTCAGCAGTGGCCACAGGACTGGAAAAGGTCAGTTTTCACTTCAATACCAAAGAAAGGCAACGCCAAAGAATGTTCAAACTACTGCATAATTGCACTCATCTCACACGCTAGCACAGAGAAGGCAATGGCACCCCACTCCAGTACTCTTGCCTGGAAACTCCCATGGATGGAGGAGCCTGGTAGGCTGCAGGCCATGGGGTCGCTAAGAGTTGGACACAACTGAGCAACTTCACTTTCACTTTTCACTTTCATGCATTGGAGAAGGAAATGGCAACCCACTCCAGTGTTCTTGCCTGGAGAATCCCAGGGACAGGGGAGCCTGGTGGGGTGCCGTATATGGGGTCGCACAGAGTCGGACACGACTGAATCAACTTAGCAGCAGCAACAGCAGCACATGCTAGCAAAGTAATGCTCAAAATTCTCCAAGCCAAGCTTCAACAGTATGTCAACTGTGAACTTCCAGATGTTCAAGCTGGATTTAGAAAAGGCAGAGGAACCAGAGATCAAATTGCCAACATCTACTGGATCACAGAAAAAGACAGACAGTTCTTGCTTTTTGTTAGTCTCCTGCTTTATTGACTACACCAAAGCCTTTGACTGTGTGGATCACAACAGACTATGGAAAATTCTTCAAGAGATGGGAATACCAGACCACCTCACCTGCCTCCTGAGAAATTTGTATGCAGGTCAAGTAGCAACAGTTAGAACTGGACATGGAACAGACTGGTTCCAAATCAGGAAAGGAGTACCTCAAGGCTGCATATTGTCATCCTGCTTATTTAACTTTTACGCAGAATACACCACGCAAAATACAGACTGGATGAAGCATAAGCTGGAATCAAGACTGCCAGGAGAAATATCAATAACCTCAGATATGCAGATGACACCACCCTTATGGCAGAAAGTGAAGAACTAAAAAGCGTCTTGATTTCTGAAAGTAAAAAGAAGAGAGTGAAAAAGTTGGCTTAAAACCCAACATTCAGAAAATTAAGATCATGGGATCCAGTCCCATCACTGCATGGCAAACAGATAGGGAAACAAGGACAGGCTTTATTTTTGGGGGCTCCAAAATCACTGCAGATGGTGACAGCAGCCATGAAATTAAAGGACGCTTGCTCCTTGGAAGAAAAGCTATGACAAACCAAGACAGCGTATTAAAAAGCAGAGAGATTACTTTGCCAACAAAGGTCCATCTAGTCGCAAAGCTATGGTTTTTCCAGTAGTCATGCATGGATGTGAGAGTTGGACTATAAAGAAAGCTGAGCGCCGAAGAATAGATGCTTTTGAACTGTTGTGTTGGAGAAGACTCTTCAGAGTCCCTTGGACTGCGAGGAGATCCAACCAGTCCATCCTAAAGGAAATCAGTCCTGAATATTTATTGGAAGGACTGATGCTGAAGATGAAACTCCAGTACTTTGGCCACCTAATGCGAAGAATTGACTCACTAGAAAGACCCTGATGCTGGGAAAGACTGAAGGTGGGAGGAGAAAGGGACAACAGAGGGTGAGATGGTTGGATGGCTCACCAACGTGACGGACACGAGTTTGAGTAAGCTCCAGGAGTTGGTGATGGACAGGGAAGCCTGGCATGCTGCAGTCCATGGGGTCACAAAGAGCATGACTGAGCAACTGAACTGAACTGACATGTCCATCCCAAGCTCCCTAACTATCCCTTCCCCTCATCCTACCCCCTGGCAACCATAAGTTCATTCTGAGTCTGTAAATCCCTGTTTTGTAAAGAAGTTAATTTTATCATTTCTTTCTAGATGCTACATATAAAGGATATCATACGATATATCTTCTCTAACTTCACTCGGTGACAATTTCCAGGTCCATCCATGCTGCTGCACATGGCGCTTTCATTCTTTTTAATGCTGAGAAACAGTACACTGCATACATGCAGCACATCTTCCTGATTCGTTCCTCGGCTGATGGACATCGAGGCTGCGTCCATGTGTTGGCTATTGTAAACAGTGCTGCAGGGAACACTGGGGCACACGTATCCTTTTAGATCATGTTTTTCTCTTGATACTCGCCCAGGCGTGGGACTGCAGAGTCATATGCCTACCTTGACCTCTTAAATTAAAACTGTAATTCCTATTGTCCAAATCTTCCTCCAGTCTGCCACCACATTATCACTGATGCCCTTCTAACAGACTACATAACTTACAATTTTGTCTACTTCTCATTTATCACCCATGTGCCTCCATTAAACAGGCAGCTCAGTGCAGGCAGTGGTTTTCTTTCCTTGTTCCCCGTGACAGCCTCAGCACCTCAAACAGTGCTCAGCCCACAGTATGTGTGCATAAATGTCTGCAGAGCTAAGCACAATCTGTTTCCTAAATACTAGTGAGTACTGCCAAATACCTGTCAGAAGGCTATTATCAAAAAGACAAAAGATCACAAAGGTTGGAGAAGATGTGGAAAAAAGGGAACCATCGGGCACTGCTGGTGGGATGTACCGTGGTGCAGCCACTATGGAAACAGTACGGAGGTTCCGCAAAAAATTAAAACCAGAACTACCATACGATCCAGCAACTCCATGTCTGAGTATTGATCCAAAGAAACTAAAACAGTAACTTGAAGAGATATATAATAGATAGATAGATATACACATCTAAGCTCACTGCAGCATTATTTACAGTAGCCAACACAAAGACTCAACCTAAGTAGTAATCTAAGTGTCCACTGATGGATGGATGGATGATGAACATGTGGTATGAAAACACACTGGAATATTACTCAGCCATATTAAAAAAATGAAATCTTGCCATTTGTAACAACATGAACAGACTTTGAGGGCATTATGCAAGGTGAAAGAAGTCGAAGACCAAATTCCGTATGATCTCGCTTATTTGTGGAATCTTTAACAAAACAAAACAAAAAAAACAGAACACCAAGTTCACAGATACAGGGAACAGATTGGTGGTTCCCAGGGGCAGGGGGACGGGGGTTGGGCAAAATGAATGAAGGATGTCAAAAGGTGCAGACTTCATTTATAAAATGAGTAATTTGTCACAAGGATATAATGTAGAGCCTGGTGACCACAGTAAATAATATTGTACAGCATATGTGAAATTGGCTGAGAAGGTAAATCTTAAAAGTTCTCATCACAAGAAAAAAATGTTTGTTACTAGGTATGGTAATAGATGTTAACTAGACTTATTGAGACTTCCCTGGTGGGCCAGTGGTTAGGACTCCAGGCTTCCAATACAGAGGGTGTGGGTTCAATTCCTAGTTGGTGAAGTAAGATTCATATGGCGTGGCCAAAAACTAAAAAATAAATAAAAGTTAACTAGACTGACTGTGGTGATCATTTTTCAGCAGCTCCAAGTATAGAATTATTATGGTATAAACCTAAAACTCATGGAACATTTTATGTCAATTATAGCTAAATAAAAATTTTTTCCAATTAAAAATGTTAATAGCAGCAGATATAACTATTTTTTTAAACTCAATTAAGCAAATTTTTAAAATTTGAAACTGAACATCCATTTTTTCTCTCAGACATGGGCACTTTATCAGCACCACAGTATTTTTCTGGTCAGACGGTGCTAAAACTCACACAGGAGCAAGGGGGCCAAAAGCCCGATCTCACGCTGAACATCTCCAGGGTTCAAATTCCATGACTGCTGCGTGCTTATCACCTTGGACAAGTTACTTACCCACTGTGGGGTCTCAACTTCCTCATCTGAAATCAGCTCTCAACACTTCATAGCTTCTGGAGTCTTAGCATGAGTTAACATCCGAGGCTGTTATAGAATGGGAAAGACTAGAGATCTCTTCAAGAAAATTACAGACACCAAGGGAACATTTCATGCAAAGATGGGCACAATAAAAGACAGAAATGGTATGGACCTAACAGAAGGAGAAGATATTAAGGAGAGGTGGCAAGAATACACATAAGAACTGTACAAAAAAGATCTTCATGAGCCAGATAATCACAATGGTGTGATCACTCTCCTGGAGCCAGATATCCTGGAATGTGAAGTCAAGTAGGCCTTAGGAAGCATCACTACGAACAAAGCTAGTGGAGGTGATGGAATTCCAGTTGAGCTATTTCAAATCCTAAAAGATGATGCTGTGAAAGTGCTGCACTCAATATGCCAGCAAATTTGGAATACTCAGCAGTGGCCACAGGACTGGAAAAGGTCAGTTTTCACTTCAATCCCAACGAAAGGCAATGCCAAAGAATGCTCAAACTACCACACAATTGCACTCATCTCACATGCTAGCAAAGTAATGCTCAAAATTCTCTAAGCCAAGCTTCAACAGTACGTCAACCGTGAACTTCCAGATGTTCAAACTGGATTTAGAAAAGTCAGAGGAACCAGAGATCAAACTGCCAACATCCACTGGATCACAGAAAAATTCAGACAGTTCTTCTTTTTGTTAGTCTCCTGCTTTATTGACTACACCAAAGCCTCTGACTGTGTGAATCACAACAAACTATGGAAAATTCTTAAGAGAGATGGGAATACCAGACCACCTGACCTGCCTCCTGAGAAATCTGCATGCAGGTCAAGAAGCAACGTTAGAAACAGACATGGAACAACGGACGGGTTCCAAATAGGGAAAGGAGTACATCAAGGCTGTATATTGTCACCCTGCTTATTTAATTTATATGCAGAGTACATCGTGTGAAATGCCGGGCTGGATGAAGCACAAACTAGAACCAAGAAGGCTGGGAAAAATATCAATAACCTCAGATATTCAGATGATACCACCCTTATGGCAGAAAGTGAAGAAGAACTAAAAAGATTCTTAATGAAAGTAAAAGAGGAGAGTAAAAAAGCTGGCTTAAAACTCAACATTCAAAAACCTAAGACCATGGCATCCAGTTTCATCATGGCAAACAGATGGGGAAACAATGACAGACTTTATTTTCTTAGACTCCAAAATCACTGCAGATGGTGACTGCAGCCATAAAATTGAAAGACGCTTGCCCCTTTGAAGAAAAGCTATGACAAACCTAGACAGTATATTAAAAAGCAGAGACATTACTTTGCCTACAAAGATCTGTCTAATCAAAGCTATGGTTTTTCCGGTGGTCATGTATGGATGTGAGAGTTGGACCATAAAGAAGGCTGAGCACAAAAGAACTGACGCTTTTGAACTGTGGTGTTGGAGAAGACTCCTGAGAGTCCCCTGGACTGCCAGGAGATCCAACCAGTCCATCCTAAAGGAGATCAGTCCTGAATGTTCACTGGAAGGACTGATGCTGAAGCTGAAACTCCAGTACTTGGGCCACCTGATGCAAAGAGCTAACTCATTTGAAAAGACCCTGATGCCGGGAAAGAGTGAAGGTGGGAAGAGAAGGGGACAACAGAGGATGAGATGGCTGGATGGCATCACCGACTCAATGGACATGAGTTTGAGCGAGCTCCGGGAGTTGGTGATGGACAGGGAGGCCTGGTGTGCTGCAGTCCATGGGGTCACAAAGAGTCAGACACGACGGAGTGACTGAACTGAACAACTCGAGGGCTTTTAAACAATGCCAGCAGTATTCATCCCATGTTAGTATTTTTTGACGTTAACAGTGGAATCTGATGTAACCAAAAATAAAACTCTATGACAAAAAGCTTTCCAAATACTAGGCGGTGCTTCCTGGCCTGGAGCAAGAGGCTATTTCCTTAGTACCTGAGATACTCTGCCATTTCCTGTTTCACTTTTCCACTGATTTCCGTTATCTACACACTCAGGCTTGAGAGGGTAAAATAAACAAGCTGTGGGATTTTTAAAGGCAAAAACATTTCTTATTCAACACTGTACTATCTGAACCCAGGTCAGCTCTTTGCTAGATGGACCAACCAGGCCAGAAGAGCGTGGCCTCCCCATCCCATCCCACCCCATCCCAAACCAACACGCTTCTGGACCAGGTAACAGCTGCTCCTCCTCAGCAGCCATGTTCAAGGCTCAGACCCTTAGGAGTGAGGCTTCTCACCCCAGCAAAGGCTGAAGAGACTAAATTAATAAATTCTAGATTGCCCTTCTTGTGCCTAGAACTAATAGAAATGTGATTATTAATAATAAGAACTCAATGTCTAAGATAGTCCATCGGCCATCTTTGAGAAAGACTAACCTCCTAAACAGGGAACTAGAAAAGACACTGACCACTGCTCCTCTTTCAGCAGGAAGAACCCCTGAATGCCCCACAATGGGGCCACCAAGCGTAGACGCCCAAACTCTCTTAAGGGAAACCCAATTAGGGCAACAAGGCATACACAAGAGAAAGAAAACAAATCCATACCCTCAAAGAACTCAAAGAGGTAAGAGATTTGTAGACAGTGCCAATGCCAAGGTAGGGGTCAGGAAGGACTGGTCTTGGATAAACGGCAAGGCAACAGAATTCATGGTTCCATTCAACAGACCCGTGTTGGGCCTGGCTAGCCAAGGGGCAGACGAGTGTCCTGGAGGAACGAGCAAGGCCATGGACAAGGTCAGATCACAAAAGGCCTCAGGCCCAGAATAGGTCAAATGGTTCACAGGGAATCCCAGAAGTTTCTGATCTTGGAGGAAGAGTAAGAAGGGGCACACAGCAATGTCTTGCACACACGCAACTACTTCTTGACAATAAAATATTTGACAAAAGCATTTGCTTGGGAGTTGGCATGGTGAAAGCCTGGATAAAGCACAATCAGAGGAGAGGGAAAATTCTGTAAATCTAACTGTAAAATAACATGTTTTCTTCTCCCTTCTTGTTATCAACACAGATCAAGTTTTAATGTCCTTAGACCAAAATATTTTACAAAACAAGAGTATATAACAAAAAGATATGAATAATATAACCTACCTATGCAATTGCTGGGCACATAATAAATGTGAGTTGCTCAGTTGTGTCTGACTCTTCAACCCCATGGGCTGTAACCTGCCAGGCTCCTCTGTCCATGGAATTCTCCAGGCAAGAATACTGGAGTGGGTTGCCATTCCCTTCTCCAGGGGATCTTCCTGACCCAGGGATTGAACCCAGGTCTCCTGTACTGCAGGCAGACTCTTGCAACAGTCTGAGCCACTATGCAATTGCTAGGCACATACTACTGTTCAGTTATCTGCACTGGCTCAGCCCCTTCAAAGCAGGAAAGCTGTTCCACACTCTCCAGTGACCAAATATAGGGGTCAGATGAGAATACTGCCACAATAATAGGAAACCTGTATTAAGCACTCACTAAGTTCAAGGCACTTAATCGGCACAAAATCCTGAGATAAGCAACACTATTAACCCCATTCTGCGGATGAAGAAACAGGATAGAGAGGCGGGAAGAACGGAGCCCCGAGTCAAACCCTGGAGGTCTGGCAGCTTATAACAACTCAGTTATATCTGGTTTTACTAATGATGCATTATTCAAGGTCTTGGTCCGTTAAGAGAGCCATTAGAAAAAGAAAAAAAGAAAAAAGGCCCAATTGACAAAAAAACATTTCCAAAAGAGAGAACTGTGCAAATGACAAGTGTCGGCCAGTGTTAGTATTCAATTTTGCAACACCACAGCTTCGGACACTCCTGTTTTACCAAGCACTGACAAATCTTAGCTTCCGAAGCCATCTTTAAGTCTTCCTGAAAGCAACCCAACTTACAAATTCATTAAGCAGAAAACCTTCAAATTTAAATAACACCTATAAATAGTCTACTTTGAACTGACTCCATAACACATATGAGGGGAACTTTTTCTGAAAAAATTCAAACTACTTTGAAAAGAATTCCCTAAAAATAACTCTCTTCAGAATTCTCTGCAGTTTACACTTACACTGACACACACACACACACACACACACACACGAGCCACTGAGACAGACATGCAGCTTAGATAGATAAATACAAATAGACCCACATCTATCCCTACCCCTACCCAGGTACATGCACGGTAAAACAATTTCAAAAAAATACACATACACACAGAGATGAAATATTTAGAAAATGATTTTGAACATCAGTTTCACTTTCATTACAGCTTTGATTAAAATAGCTTAGGTATAAACGCTTCTATAGTGAACATGCCAGAGGGACAGCTTCTAAAATTCTAACACTATTTTACCAAAACAAACTATATTATACATATAAACAAAACCAGAAATTAAGAATTAAATAAAATCACTTTTGAGCCTATAAATAAAACCCTTCATCATATCAGAGACTGACATTTCCACCTCTGAGGACAGTGACTGGGCCTTCCGCTACTGCTGTAACAAATGAAAGTCTATAATTTCCTTTCCTTTCAGTCTGGGTTGGCTGTCAACACTAACCAGTTAAGAGGTAGAGGGTACAATTGAGTAAAAATGCAAATATGTATAGATATACACCAGTGCTTCTCAACCCAGGCAATTCTGCTCCCGAGAGACATTTGGCAACGTCTAGAGACATTTTTAGCTGTCACAAATTGGGGAGGAGGGGGGGAGGGACAAGGGGGAGAGAGAAGTAAGAGCCACTGGCATCCAGTGGATAGAGGCAGATGCTCTAATGGCGTGACAGCACGCCAGCCCCCAACAATAAAGAATTCTCCAGCCCCAAATGTTACTAACACCTCTGTGGAAAACTCTGATATACACAAATATGACCATACTTTGTTAAAAGTAAATATGTCAAATGTTAAGTATGGTTCTCTCATCAGGAACTGAATGATTTCTATTTTGTTCTTTTTATCTTATTGCATTTTTTAACACTACACATTCGCCATTTACAATGGGGGTGGGGGGGTGGGGATCCATTTATTCCTTTTAAGAATAAATGTCCTCTATTTAAGAGGACAAACTGTTGATCCCTATCCCGACAGGAGTTTTTCTCCTAGGACTGGTCTTATGCAGCACCCTGGCCTTCAGCGAAGGGTCAGGAAATTTTTCCTCTAAAAAAATTACCTCTCCACCTTGAAGCTGTTATTCATTAGCACTGTATTAAAACGAATATTCCAAATATCTAGCAGCGCTCTGAAATGTAAAACTGCACAGCGTCACCAATTTCCAGCTACACATCCTGTTTTCTAAACAGCCACAAGAGACAACATAGAATTAAGTGCTACCACCAATGGAGGAAGTAATGAACATCCTCAAAACTATGGCACACAAACTGACTATTCCCTGAGGATTCAAAGCACTCCCCCACGTACCCAAAACATGCATCTCCCATGCTGTGCATGCATACTGTCGCTGCTCAAAGACACTCAACAATATCACATTTAAGTATGTACATCTGCAGTCAATGAAAATTTCTCCTGAAGTTAAAAAACCTTAAACACAAAGGCTTTGCTGTACTCTATGGCAGTGGTAAATCCTGGATGATGCCAAATGTCCAACCAATCTTTACCAACGACTTTTCCACGTGCCATCATTATATCGCATGGGGTGGGAGTGGGGGCCTTAAATTCGAGTTCTTAACAAGAGGCTGTATTTTAACACAAATTAAAGGGACTTGGAAAAGATCCAAGATCACCATCCTTTAAAGTCCCATCTTCATCCAAACAAAGCTACTTAAGGCCAATGGCAAGGACCGCTCACTAACATTTCTGCAATCAACACTGCATCCTCCGGTGGTCCTCAGGCGCACAGCACGGCTCACCGAGAGATCAGGGCACGGGCCCCTCGCCCACCCCGGACCACAGCCGGCCGAGGGGCCCGCCCTGTCCCTGGGCACCGGCGCCGCGGGCCGCGGCCCTGCTGAGGTGGCCTCGGCTCCCACCTCCTGAACTTGGGGCCGGCGTGACTCACGCTCTGTCACATGGCGCGGGAGGAGGCCGCGCAGGCCACCGTGGCCAGGTGTTCAGGCTCGGCCGGACCGTTTATTTGTCTTGCAAAGTGGCCCAAGCGCCCGCGCTGCGGGGGGGCCGCGGCCTCGGAGCCTCTCCCCCTCCCCCCTCCCCGCTCCCCGGCAGCCGCCCTGTCACCTCGGCCGTCCTCACCTGAGTGGGCAGCAGGAGTTCCCCTTCCTCCGCCTGCCACAGCTCCACCACGTTCGGCATGGGCTCGATCGCTGCACCAACACCAAAAAACATACCGCGGTTTTAATGCACGGAAAAGAAACGCTTCCTGTTTCCCGATCGTCTCCTCCGTGCACCCGCCTCACCAAAACAAGCCTCCCTTCCCTTCCAGAAGCGGAGGCCACCCGAAGAGCCAGCCGCAGATCGGAACACAATGCACCCGGTGCGAGCCGGCAGCCCCTCGGACTGTGAGGCGACTGCGTGCGGGCTCGCGGGTTCTCGCGCTTGGGGGCAAGGCAGGCCACCCCGCGGGACCCCGCGCTCCGCATCCCGCAGCAGCTGCAGCGGGCGAGTGCGGGACGCGGCCCTGGCGGCCGGGCTCCGGGAACAAAGCTGCAGGAAACCGGGCCGCGGCGGGGCCCCAGCGCGCGCCACACAAAGCGGGGGCTGCGCCCGGGGCGCCCGGGGCCCGCGCACAAAGGCTCCGGGGCGCGCGCGGCTAGCGGTCCGCGCCGCGGTCCCCGAGCCCCGCGACTGCCCAGCTTTCGGGTGGCGGGGGCGCGGGAGCGGACGCTGCGGGGGGCGGAGGGCACCAGCCCGGAATTGCAGGCTCTCCTTCCCCCTTTCCCGTTCCTCCCCTCGCCCTCTTACAGATCTCAGCGGTTCCCCCAAAAGAAAGAGGGGGGGGCGGGGTGGAGAGAGGAGCCCGCGGAGCGGCGCCAGGCTGACCTTGTCCCTGAGCCCCTCCCGGGCGGCCGCAGGGCAGGAGAACGTGGAAGACGCCCAGCAGGAGGTTCACGGCCGCGGCGGTGCGGCGGTAGCAGCCGGGCTGCGGGCGTCGGGGCCCCGCCATGCTGCTGCTCGCGCTCCTCTCGGCTGCTCGCCGCGCTCGCCGCCCGCTCGCTGGCGCCCCGGCCGCCTCGCCCGGGCCCGCCCCCGCGCCGCCCGCTCGCCCCGCCCCGCCCCGCGCCGCCGCCGCCCGCCCCCGCCGCCGCCGCCGCAGCTGCTGCCTGCCCGCCTCGGGCGCGCCGCTCGCTCCGCGCGTGTGCGCCACAGATAGGGAGGGACGGAACGCCGAGGGGCGCGGGGAACGTGGACAATGCGAACGCCGCGGCCGCCGCCCCGCCCCGCGCGGAATGCAGGGCCGCGGGCCCGGCTCGAGGCCCCTTGGCGGCCGCCTTCCCCGAGGCGGGGGCTCCGGGCATTTTCCGCGACCGTGACAGGGGCTCTGAGAGCCGGCGGAAGGGATCCCGGGCCACTGTCGCCAGGAACTTTGAGGTGGTTTCTGCTTGGTTTGGGCACGCGGGCCACGATCGCGTTATGACCCACGGGGACGCCGGGTGATGGTGGGTGGTGGGATGAGGAGTCGCCCAGCTGGAGGCTCTGGGCAGGCTATTAGTGGAAATAATGCACTGGTTGTCCGGAAAGGCGAGTGCAGCCACATGGCTACTGCCAGTCTGCAACGAGGGTATCCGGTGGCTGCGAAGTCTGTAATTTAGCATAAAAAGAGCTCCCGCAAGACCCGAGAGGCTGACCTCAGCGCCGCGTGGCGGTGGCGCGCCCGGCACCCTCGGTGGAGACCGTCCAGTTGTGACAGGTGGGGAAGCCTCTTCGGAGAGGATTTACAGTTTCAAAGACCCTGCACACACTCCTCTTCGGATTCCTATTGCAAAATTTAGCCAGCCTCTTCTGAAATCTGGCTGCGGTCTGGGACGTGGTCAGTTGCCTGTCTCTAACATTCCCGCGGAAATATAAGTGATACTCGGAAATGTGTTTTCTGGCTCCATTTTTTGATGCCTAGAACCAAAAAGTACACATAAGATCGGAGATCTCTTTTAAGTTAATGCTATGCCAACGGGATCAACAGCAAAGGTTTATTCAGGAAGCCATCTACACAAGCTGGAAGTATTGGCAGTCTTAAGATATTTTTAGTTAACTTGCTGCTTCCAGAGTAGCTTGTATGAAATTCAGAAAATAAAAGCAATATAAAGAGGGGAAGTGACCGGGGCACACCTGTCTGCTTACATTGATCCTCTGTTTAATTGCTTCTGGTGCCTTAGAGTCTAGACAATGGCAAAGCAGTGGTCGAATAGCAGGACAGATGCGGAGGGAACTAAGTCAATTATGGATCCTCTCTTTCCCAAGGACATAATACAGTACTGTGTACCCAGCCTCACACTGTCTGGGCATAACTCTAAACAAGGTTAAATAGCATAATGGCTTGGCCAGAACTTAACATTTAAGAAGATTAGCATAAATATAAAAATTCCATGTTAAAAATACAAAGCATGTTGCATTATCTACTCTCTGGTATCCTCCCCTCCCTTGCCTTTTTTTTCCCACTTGCCTGCCAGCATCTACCTTTCCTTAGCAATAATCTCCAGTCCCAAACCAGCATGTCCCTTTTTTCTCTTCATTTCACTTCTCTAGGTTTGCTTTTGCCCCTTTGGCTCTGAAGGTCTATCTTCTCCTGTGTTAAGGAGGCCTCTTAAGAATACTTGCCTAGTCCACTTAGGTAGTAACTGCACCTTCGAAGTATGTTTTTACATGAAAGTTCCCTCATTGACCTGTTTATTTACAATATGTATTTTTTCTAAGATTTTTTTTGAAGTAAATAATTTTTAAAGCCTTTTTTGAATTTGTTACAGTATTGCTTCTGTTTTATGTTTTCTGGGTTTTGGCCAAGAAGCATGTGGGATCCACCTGACCAGGGATCAAACTTCCACCCTCTACATTGGAAAATGATATCTTAACCACTGGACTGCCAGGCAAGTCCCTACAATGTGTATTTATATGTCTCTGACCATACTACTTAGAAAGAAAAGCAAGCAAACATCGGCAACCTAACAGGTTTTATTAAATAGTTTAATAAACAGTCACAGGCAAAAACTTTTTTTTTTACTAATTTTTAAACTGTTTTACTTTTTACTGAAACTTTTTCACACCAGCCAATACCATAGAATCAATGAAAATGGCTTAACAGATAGAAGAAAATGGCTATAGACAGTATGTAAATACAGCTCTATTTTGTATTTCTACTGAAGCCTTTTAAAGGTCAGCTTAATTTTTCAAGTTGTGGTCTTGTGGACTTTACAGAGTTGGTAATGCTATTTGACTGTTGTTCAAAAGCCAGAAGTATGTCTGCAGTGCCATGGGGTTGGAGAGGGATACAGGATTACACAGCTGTCTTCTTAGATAAATCTGACCTACTTAGCCTTCTCTGGAGGTATTTTTCATGCTGACTCATGAACAACAGGAAAGTTATGGCCCATTAAGTAGCATCCCTGTTTTGAAGTAAACTTCTTCTCCAGAAAAGACTCCTGTGTCATTCATGCTATATTTCTATTATTCCCCTGTGATAATAGGTATTCTATTAGAGCTAGAAAAACTTTGCTATTAAATAATAGCCTAACTGCCTCATTTTACAGAAGAAACTGAAGCCCAGAAAAGATGAGAAATATCCACGTTACAGTGGCAGAGTTATGGAGAAGTATGAAATAATGTTAGCTGAAAAAAATTAATGTAAACATGATTTAACTTGATATGCAAATTATATACAGAAGATCAAAGCATGGAAGAGACATGGAAGGTAAAAAGAGACATTTTACCAGAGTATATCAGTTTTAAATTAGATCTATATGTTTTTTTTTAAAACCATGTCTAAGAGCAACTAAATCTACCTTTACTTTAAACATGCAAGATACTGACCATGCTTTTGACTTACTTTACCCTTGTTCTTTTTTTTTTTTTAACAAGTACAGATGAAAACCAAGCCAGTTTATAAATATGAGTTATATCTCATCATATCCTACAGAAAATTGACAGGGAAGGGTCAAGCCCAAATCATTTATCTCTAATCCAGAGAAGATTCAACACACCAGGTTACAAGGTGGTTGTGAAGATTAAATGAGAGACTGTAGGGTAAGCATCCAATAGGTGGGCTCACTAAATGCTTGTAGTGGCATTACCATATGCTCACCCTGTGGGGATGTGCCAGACTTTCATGTATATGGTAAGTTTGATACTGACGTTCAGTTACTTGCATTACCTATTCATTGCCATTCACTGTCATCTCTTATCACTCAGACATGCTGGAAATGGGAATGATTAATGAAAATGTACACGTAACAGCTGTTTTCTAGTTCATTTATTCATTTACATTCATGGCCTCACCCCACTGGAGACAACAAAACTAAGTCTCCTATCAAATCGTCACTGCAGTCACTGCTGGGACACAAGCCTCTTCCTAGCCTGGGAAGAAAAGCACAGAAGGGATGGTTCTTGAGCTTAGCAGAAACCTAGGGATTATGGTCGAGAACTCTTGAGATGCAGCCTGCCCCCATGACTCAAGAGGACCCTTATCACTCTTTATTCCACTTGAACTCATTGCTGGAATTCTCCAGGCCAGAATACTGGAGTGGATAGCCTTTAGCTTCTCCAGGAGATCTTCCCAACCCAGAGATTGAACCCAGGTCTCCCGCATTGCAGGCAGATTCTTTACCAGCTGAACCTCAAAGGAAGCCCTTATCTCATCTCAGGAAGCATCAATTAAGTATTCACACCTTTTTCCAACTACACATTTTGTTGAATAACTGTCCTTTGCCACTGTTGGAACATCAGGCAATTTGGCAGGAGCAGCAGTAGCCACAGTCAAAAACTCATCTTTTCTGTGTTTTTTAAAAACTCATAAAACCATGCAATAAAAAACGTACATTTTTACAGTATAAAAATTAACTGATTAAATTTTATTAGATAGCTTCCAATAAAATTAAAGTAAAAAACTTTAAAGAGAAGCTAGAATGTGATTTACACAGGATGCCTTGAGTGTGGTCCTGCTACATGTTTAGTTATGATTAAATGAATGAGAAATGAATAAAAAAAGTAGTCACCTTCCCAGCCTCCTTTGCAACTTGGCATGGCTATTTGGCCAATTTCTGGTCAATGTGATGTAAGCAGACTTCTACTGGCATGGCTTCAAGAAAAGTTATCATTTTCCTGATGAAGAGGAACAGACTCAGCTAGTACAAGAGTTTTGCTCCGTGTTCTTCTTCCTGCTGGAATATAGATACAGTGCCCTGAGGTTTGGCAGCCTTCAGATAAGCCTGAGGAAGCAAACCCCTGCTGAGGATGGTGCATTGGAAAGGTGAAGTGTTGATCCTAGAGGATTTCTAGAATTGCTGGATTGTCTACCTTTCAACATCTTGTTTGTAAGCAGAAATAACCCCTTCTTATTGTAGTCAAGTTTTCTGTTACTTCCAGTCAAAAACAATCCCAAGTGAAGGAAAGAAAAAATCAATACAAAAATGGAAGTGAACCATAATCATTTACAAGAACCAGTCTCAAAGATATTAACAGATGCTCATAAAACAAGAGGAAACAGTAAAGTAATACTTGGTTTGTTTTACAAGTGCAAATTAAAAGAACTATCATATCATTTTATAGCAACTAAATTAGCAAAATAAATGAAAGCAACAAAAATAAATACTGATTGATAGCTGCAGAGGAACAGTGTTTATTACTTAGTAAACTAGTTTATTCTCCAGAGAGGAGCCTGTCCCCCCAGGGCCGTCCCTGTAAGTCTGTGGGAACCACACACCCAGCCCCCGTGATAGACAGCTCTATACCGTCCAGGAAGTTGTCCTCACCTCTTCAATCTACTTTGCAGCCATTACCTCCTAAGCCCAACCTTTGAAAGTAAGAGGACTCAGGTCTTGGTCCTGTATTCTTTCTCTCTCTCTAGATCCAGCCCTGTGCCTTTAAATATTATTTATAAGCTAAAAGTCTCAAGTTTAGAATTTTAGCCTAAACCTAAGGTTCCACACTTACATATCCAACTGCCTCTTGCCATATCCATTTGAATGGCTAATAAGTGTCTCAAACTGAACATGTCCAAACTCTTGACTGCATCCATCCAAACCTGTTATATCCCTACTCTTCTTAACCTCCCGCCCATGGCAGTGCCATCTACCTGTGCATGTGTGCCTGACTATTTGTGACCCCATAGACTGTAGCCCGCCAGGCTCCTCTGTCCGCAGGATTTCCCAGGTAAGAGTACTGGAGTAGGTTGCCATTTCCTCCTCCAGGGGATCTTCCCGACCCAGGGATCAAGTCTGAGTCTCCTGTATCTCCTGCATTGTAGGCAGATTTTTTTACCCGCTGAGCCATCAGGGAAGCCATCTACCCGGTTGCTGAAACCAAAAGTCAAGGAGTCATTTTTTTTAATTAGTCTTTTTTTTTAATTATATAGTTGCTTTACAGTGTTGTGTTGGTCTCTGCTGTATAACAAAGGGAATCAGCTATATGCATATGTATATCCCCTCCCTCTTGGGCTTCTCTCCCACTCCACCGGCCCTGTCTTCCCACCCCTCTAGGTCATCAGTGAGCATTGAGCTGAGCTCCCTGTGCTATACAGCAGGTTCTTACCCGCTATCTGTTTTACACATGGGAGCGTGTATATGCAATCCTAATCTCCCAATTCATTCCACACGCCCTTCTCCCACTGCGTCCACATATCCATTCTCTATGTCTGCATCTCTACTCCTGCCCTGCAAGTAGGTTCATCGCTACCGTTTTTCTCGATTTCATATGTGTGTTAATATGCGATATTTGTTTTTCTCTTTCTGATTTACTTCACTCCATATGCAGACTCTAGGTCCATCCATGTCTCTACAAATGACCCAGATTCGTTCCTCTTTATGGCTGTAATATGCAAGGTGAAAGTGAAAGTTGCTCAGTTGTGTCGGACTCTTTGCAACCTCATGGACGGTATGCAAGGAGTCTATTTAATTCCACTTTCCTTTATAGCCTCTAACTCTCTGAGCAAGTCCTGAGGCACTCCCCTCTCCTTTATTCCTCAGCCACTAGCCCGACCTCTGAATCTTGGGACGTCAGCACCCCGTCGCTCATGGAGACACCCGAGGTTACCTTCTACTGGTCCCTCTGCTTCCACGCTCATCACATATCTTGGCTGGACTGTGGCCAAAATGATCTTTGTAACATAGATTTCATATCATCTATAAAACCCTTTGGTGGTTTCCCATATAATTAGGATAAAATCTAAACTCCTGTCCTCATCCTGCAAGGAACTGATCAGTCTGGTCTTGCCTGCCTTTCTGGCCTCATCTTCCACAGGCTTCCCCTTGATAACTGCTCTTCAGCCCGGGGACTGTGTGTCCCCCAAGCTCACCAGGCTTGATCCCCATCCCAGGGCCTTTGTACTTGCTGTGTTCTCTTCTCAGAAATCCCTCTGTCCTTACAAGCACACGTCTGGCTCCTCCTCATCACAGACACAGGGCTGCTGCTGTGCATGCTCATGTCTGTGGAGCCCGGGGACTGGACTCCAGCTCAAACGCACCAAGCCAGGCCCTGGCTCCAGGGTTCCTGCAGTGAGAGGAGCTGCCTTCTGATTCCGCAGGGGCACTGACAGCCCGAAACACAGACCCAGGACACTGCGTGCTTCCATCCTCCGGGAAGAGGCAGCTTTTTCTAATCAAAATATTCTTTTTTTTATTGAAGTATAGTTGATTTACAATGTTGTGTTCATTTCTGCTGTACATCAAAGTGACTCAGATACATATATGTGTATATATAAACTCCCTTTTTCATATTCTTTCCCATGATGGTTTATCACAGGATATTGAATGTAGTTCCTATGCTGGATAGTAGGACTTTGTTGTTTATCCATCCTATATATAACAGTTTGCCTCTGCTAATCCCAAACTCCCACTCCATCCTTCCCTCACCAGCCCTTTGGCAAACCCAGTCTGTTCCGTGTGTCTGTAAGTCTGTCTCTGTTTCGTACTTGAGTTCATTTGCGTCACGTGGCTCAGATGATAAAGAATCCACCCACAATGCAGGAGACCCAGGTTGCACCCCTGGGTCGGGAAGATCCCCTGGAGAAGGGAGTGGCTACCCACTCCAGTACTCTTGCCTGGAGAATTCATGGACAGAGGAGCCTGGCGGGCTACAGTCCATGTGTCCACCGAGAGTCTGACTCGACTGAGCAACTAACACTTTCACTTTAGATCCCACATATAAGTGATAACATAATGTATTTGTCTTCCTCTGTCTGACTTACTTCACTCAGTATGATAATCTCTAGGTTTATCCATGTTGCTGCAAATGGCATTATTTCATTCTTTTTCATTGCTATGTATTATTCCATTGTATGTATGTACCACATCTTTATCCATTCATTTGTCGGTGGACATTTAGTTTGTCTCCATGTCTTGGCTATTGTGAATAGTTCTGCTATGAATATAGGGGTACGTGTATCTTTTATTATTATAGTTTTGTCTGCATCTATGCCCAGGAGTGGGGTGGCTGGATCATATATCAACTCTATCTTTAGTTTTCTGAGGAACCTCCATACTGTTTTCCACAGTGGCCACCAATGTAGGAGGGTTCTCTTTTTGCACACCCTCTCCAGCACAAAATATTATTTCTTACGTCTAAAGAGAGAGGAGGGGCTTCCCTGATGGTCCAGTGGTTAAGAATCAACCTTGCAAGGCAAGGGACGCGGGTTCAATCGCTGGTCTAGGAAGATCCCACATGCCGCCAGGCAGCTGAGCCTGTGAGTAACAACTACAGAACTCACACGCTGCAACTACGGAAGCCCGTGAGCCTCGAGTCCACACTCCCCAGCAAGAGAAGCCACCACAGTGAGAAGCCTGTGCATTGAAACGAGAGTGTGGCCCCCACTCACTGCAGCTGGGGAAAACCCACACGCAGCAGCAAAGACCCAGCATGGCCAAAAAGTAAGTAAATCTTTGAAAAATACAAAAGAGAAGCGAGAACTGTCACTGGGCACTCACTTTATATGCAGCTCTTACATAAACCTTGCAAAAATGAGGTGGGATTAGCCTTATTGTCCTTATTTCACTTGCTACAAACCGAAACTGACTGTGAACTGTTGCTCTGGAGTTAAAGTTGGACTCCAGCTCTACTGCGTCATACAGTCTCCAAAGATAAAGGAGAACTCACTTGGAAACTTCCATTCCACCACCACCCCGCCCCCCGCCCGTGTTTTAATTCTACTTATTTTAGGATGCTTGTAGGAAGGTTTAGAAAAGTCTATGAAGGCCCAGCTATAGTCACTAAGAATGAGTTACTATTGCATGTATAGCTACAAAACATACCCCATCTATGCACCTGCCAGGTGACAAATTAAGGTCAAGATGAAATTCAGTAAAAATCTCTCATTTTTCTTTGGAGCCATAACACTTTTGGACTTACCGATCTTGTCCCTTTACTGACCTTTGTACATACTAGCTTACAGTCTATTTGAGAAGGTTATTTGTGTAAACCTCTAAAATAGTGACTGCGTTAACTTATTTGTTTATACATGCTATTAAAATGTTCTACTTGGGAACTCAAAATGTAGAACAAAGAATAGAATTTATTTTTCTCTTCCTTTCTTATTTGTTATTGGAAAAGATAGAGATTTCATTTAAAAGGTTGGCAAGAATTCCAGTTCTCAGTAGTGGCATTGCTGGGTCGTATGGCAGTTCTATTTCCAGTTTCTTAAGGAATCTCCACACTGTTCTCCATAGTGGCTGTACTAGTTTGCATTCCCACCAACAGTGTAAGAGGGTTCCCTTTTCTCCACACCCTCACCAGCATTTATTGCTTGTAGACTTTTGGGTAGCAGCCATTCTGACTGGCGTGAAATGGTACCTTATTGTGGTTTTGATTTTCACTTCTCTGACAATAAGTGATGTTGAACATCTTTTCATGTGTTTGTTAGCCATCTGTATGTCTTCTTTGGAGAAATGTCTGTTTATTTTTTATTTTTATTTTTTTTAAGGATAACACAGTATTATTTATTCAAAGACATGTACAGTAAATAAATCCATGTTCTTTCGGTATTATTGGCTCAGTTCAGTTCAGTCACTCAGTCGTGTCCGACTCTTTGCAACCCCATGAATTGCAGCACGCCAGGCCTCCCCGTCCATCACCAGCTACCGGAATTCACTCAGACTCACGTCCATCGAGTCAGCGACGCCATCCAGCCACCCCACCCCCCCGTCGCCCCCTTCTCCCCCTCCCCTCAATCCCTCCCAGCATCAGAGTCCTTTCCAGTGAGTCAACTCTTCGCAAGAGGTCGCCAAAGTACCGGAGTTTCAGCTTCAGCATCATTCCTTCCAAAGAACACCCAGGGCTGGTCTCCTCTAGAATGGACTGGCTGGATCTCCCCGCAGTCCAAGGGACTCTCAAGAGTCTTCTCCAGCCCCACAGTTCAAAAGCATCAACTCTTCAGCACCCAGGTCTCTTCACAGTCCAACTCCCACATCCACACATGACTACTGGAAAAACCATAGCCTTGACCAGACGGACCTTTGCTGGCAAAGCAATGTCTGTGCTCTTCAACACGCTATCTAGGTTGGCCAAAACTCCTCCTGCAGGGAGCAAGTGTCTTTTAATTTCATGGCTGCAACCACCATCCACAGCGATCCCGGAGCCCCAAAAAACAAAGTCTGACACTGTTTCCACTGTTTCCCCACCCACTTCCCATGAAGTGATGGGACCAGATGCCATGATCTTCATTTTCCGAACGCTGAGCCTCAAGCCAACTCTTTCACTCTCCTCCCTCACCTTGCTCAAGAGAAATGTCTGTTTAGTTCTTTGGCCCATTTTTTGATTGGGTCGTTTATTTTTCTGGCATTGAGCTACAGGAGTTGCTTGTATATTTTTGAGACTAGTTCTTTGTCGGTTGCTTCATTTGCTATTATTTTCTCCCATTCTGAAGGCTGTCTTTTCACCTTGCTTATAGTTTCATCGCAACGCTGTTTACAATAGCCAGGACATGGAAGCAACCTAGATGTCCATCAGCAGATGAATGGATAAGAAAACTGTGGTACATATACACAATGGAGTATTACTCAGCCATTAAAAAGAATACATTTGAATCAGTTCTAATGAGGTGGATGAAACTTGAGCCTATTATACAGAGTGAAGTAAGCCAGAAAGAAAAACACCAATACAGTATACTAACGCATATATATGGAATTTAGAAAGATGGTAATGATAACCCTGTATGCGAGACAGCAAAAGAGACACAGATGTATAGAACAATCTTTTGGACTCTGTGGGAGAGGGAGAGGGTGGGACAATTTGGGAGAATGGCATTGAGACATGTATAATATCATATATGAAATGAATCGCCAGTCCAGGTTCGATGCAGGATACAGGATGCTTGGGGCTGGTGCACTGGGATGACCCAGAGGGATGGTATGGGGAGGGAGGGGGAAGGGGGGTTCAGGATGGGGAACACGTGTACACCCATGGCGGATTCATGTTGATGTATGGCAAAACCAATACAATATTGTAAAATTGAAAAAAAAAAAAAAAAAGAATTCCAATTCTGTAAATTGAGTCAATTTCTTAGAAGATGATCTTGGAAAAACTATTTTTTTAAGGTCTGACTTAAGCTGTAATAAAACAAGGCCCAGCCTTCATCTGGGAAGCAGAAATAGTACTTTTTCAGCTCCATTTAACAGTCTGAAGTGATTCCATTATAATTCAGCTTCCTCTTCTAGAAATAATGATGACCTTCATACGGTGCTTATGCTAAGCCCTATCCTAAAAGTGTTGCTTGTACTAAGTCACTTAATCCTGCCATCAACCCTGTGGGGTATAGGTACTATTGTTGTCCCTATTTTACCGCTGGAAAAATTGAGGCACAGATAGGCGAGGGGGAACTAACAAAGAACTGACTCGTTGGAAAAGACCCTGATGCTGGGAGGGATTGAAGGCAGGAGGAGAAGGGGACGACAGAGGATGAGATGGTTGGATGGCATCACCGACTCGATGGACATGAGTTTGAGCAAACTCCGGTAGTTGGTGATGGACAGGGAGGCCTGGCATGCTGCAGTCCGTGGGGTCTCAAGGACTTGGACACAACCGAGTGACTGAACTCAACTCAACTCAACTAGCCCAAGGTCACAAAGCAATAAGGTGCAAACCTAGGCTGATTTGGAAACCACATTTTTCACCATCAGAGATAAACCACCTTTATCCTCATGTGAATGGAAAGTGAAGGAATGGTAATCATTAGAAATGTATGCAAAGCACACGGGAATTGGAAACACTGATTAAAGGCCATAATGGCACTAAGAAGACTAACAATTGTCTTTGAGAGGATGTTGGTACTGTGCAACCAATTTCTGGATGTTGAATGTGTCATGGTTCCAGAAAGAATGGCATGCTTAGTGTTGAAAATGGATCTGTCTATGTGAGGTAATCTTGATATAGGATATGAAATAAGCCATATGAACCTATGTTGCTATAGGAACTCCCCGAACTAATGCCATGAGTTCCTTAACTAGATAGCATCCTAATAGTAGCATTTCAGCAACACTTAGCTGACTTACCCATCTAAACAATCTAACTGCAATTCATGACCTTGAACAAGGCACTTCAGATCGCTGAGCTTTTTTTTCTTGACTTTAAGTGAAGCCATAAAATATGACCTCTAATGTCCTTTACATGTTATGTAAAGAATGTTGAATGATTTTCTGTCCAGACTTGATGACTTGAGAGCAGGAAGCCTGCTTTTTTTTTTTTATTATTATTCATCATTTCTTACTATTCCAAAATCCACTGAGTAAAGCAGCTTCACAGCTTCCTGAATCTGCGTGCTTTCAGATTACAATCATGTTAAGTTTGGCACATCAAATTCAAATAAAAAACTGCCAGGTCAGCAGCAGGGAGCCAGATGTTATGGTTCTGAGATAAGGGGGACTCTTCTTTCTGCAGCTTCAGACCTGGACTTCCAGGCTTGGGCCACTGGCTAAGAGCACAGCCAGCAGAGTCCAGGGTCCTAGCTGGGGAGTCCAGGCCAGTTACCTTGCTTCTCTGCACCTCAGTTTCTCACCTGTAAAATGGAGATAATCGTCTACCTCGTAAGTTGCAGCAGAAAACTGAGCTCCTATATATAAGCCTGTAGAAGAGCGCCTGGCACATGTTGGTTGGTTGTTATTTCCTGTATTAAGAAAAAACGGGAGCTTGAAGGAGGTCAGGTGGAAGCGTGGGTAGGATCACAGCAGGAGAGTTGCTCAGGGGATGGCCTTGAAGATGCTTCTACCAGTCACCGTTAGTGCCAGTGTGAACCGAGTGCCCTCAGGTTGTGAAAGGGCCCCACTTCAGTTATTTTATTGTGACTTGTGTTTCAATTCCCAGGTGCCCAAGCCACTATAGGACTTCCTTATTTTTCCTTCAACTGCAAAGTAAAACTACCCACCCACTGGAAAAGGAACGTCTCCGTTAAGATCTGATCTGGATTATCGAACCGTTCCCGCTCAGGGTGCACAAGGACTCCACATCCTGCTAAACCCAGAGCTCCCACACCCCTCCCTAGGGAAAGGAACTGCAGACACGCAACCAGGGAGAGTCTTTACTGCGCACAAAATCAGTTCCCTGCACCTGGCCATTCCAGGGATCCCCTGACCGCCAGCAGCGCGGGAGAGCAAGCCCTAGAAACCAAGCAGCAGGCAGACAAAAGACAGGGAACACAACCTTGAGTAAGCCTGCCACCAACAACAGCTTGGAGTGAGAGCAGGAGCATCCCGAACTGGGGTTCAGCTCTTCCAGCGCAGCGAGAGGCCAAGGGCAGAATCACGCACAGCGGCGGGTGAGCCTTGCACAGTGGCTGCGGCGCCTACAGCTGAAGGGCTGGAGGGAGAGCCTCCAACATAAGCCAGCAGCTCTTCCGAGGCATCTGGATTCTCAGAAAGTGGTGAGAAGCACAAGATGCAGGAGAAAGCTCGGTAAACAGGCTGTGCCCCTGACCCTTCCCCCACCCTATTTCCTCTGTGAGCTCTTTAAACTGGTGGTGGTGGGGGTTCATGCCTAAGTCATGTCCGACTCTTTGCGACCCCATGGACTGTAGCCCGCCAGGCTTCTCTGTCCATAGGATTCTCCAGGCAAGAATACTGGAGTGGGTAGCCATTCCCTTCTCTAGGGGATCTTCCCAACCCAGGAATCCAACCTAGGTCTCCTGCATTGCAGGCAGATTCTTTATCAACTAAGCCATAAACCAGAGCTGTGGGTAAAGGACCTGGAGAGTAGAAGGTTGGTGAATTTGTTAAGAGACTTTGGCAGTCACCGGTGAGGAGAGAAGACTCTAGACCAGAGTGGTAATGGCAATTTTGGCTAAACAGCCATCAAGAGTTTCTCCCTGCCAGCGTGTAGGCAAATTCTTCTGAGTCGGCCTGATAAATTTGAAAATGTGACCCACTCCCACTCCACTTGGAAGTTACTTTTGCTCTACGTTAAATTATTATTTTGCTCTACATTTCAGTCTTGACATTTTTTTATTGACAGGTCAGCCTCACTTAGAATTGAAATAAGTTCCCAGTGGCATTTCATGATGGTTAAATGAATGACAACAACAAAGCAAATTATTATAAAACCCAGTGTTGGGAGGAATTCAAAGAAGCCCACTCTAAACAGTGCCAAGGGTAGGACAAACAGATACTTCTTGAGGGTAACCTGAATACAGAACAAGAGCTGTGAAAATGACCTTACCATTTGACATAGTAATATTCTTGGAAGTTTGTTTTGAGGAAATAATTTTAAATGAAAGATATTTATGGCCATGTTCCTTGTAAATAGCTCCAAATTGGAAATACCCAAAATAAATCCACTAACTCGGAAATGGCAAAGATAACTATGATAGATTCTGTGAAAAGCTACTCAGAACAATGACAATATGTAAAAGATTTTTACAAAGAAAAAAAGTGCACCGTGTAGTTGGAGCAAAAGGGACTTGTGGCAACAAAGCCGGGAGAGGGTAGAGAATGGTGTTTCATTTGGGCAGAACCTGGGGCTTGTGAAAGGGGAAGGGACATGCAACTCCACTTAGAAGGCTGTGAGTGCCAGGATCAACAACGACGAGGCATGTTGATTTAAACACAAACCACGGGACTTCTCTGGTGGCCCAGTGGGTAAGACTCCATGTTCCCAATGCAGGGGCCCGGGCTCTATCCCTGGTCAGGGAACTAGATCCCACACGCTGCAACTAAGAGTTCATATGCCTCAGCTGAGACCCAGCATGGCCAAATAAATAAATAAATGTTTAAAAAACAAACAGAAACCAAGACCTGAAAACTCAGGAGGTCGTGATGTGAAGTGAAATTCTCCCAGTCGTGTCTGACTCTCTGCGATCCCATGGATTATACAGTCCATGGAATTCTCCAGGCCAGAATACTGGAGTGGATAGCCTTTCACATCTCCAGGGAATCTTCCCAACCCAGGGATCAAACCCAGGTCTCCCATATTGCAGGTGGATTCTTTACCAGCTGAGCCACAACAGAAGTCCAAGAATAAGGAGTGGGTAGCCTATCCCTTCTCCAGTGGATCTTCCCAACGCAGGACTTGAACCGGGGTGTCTTGCACTGCAGGCAGATTCTTTACCAACTGAGCCATCAAGGAAGCCCAGGAGGTCATAGTCATAAACAATCGGAAGACTGCAGAAGAGGAGGTGGTGAGGAGTGCGGTTGATCACCTCAGTGGGCATAGGCTCAGTGGCCAGTCCTCTCTCTGCCCCTCCAGTGAGTGACTAACAAAAGGCAGCCCTGAGGCCGGAAGCCAGTGTGCAGGTCAGTGGCTTAGAGCAGGCAGGACTCTGAACAGGAAATGGCTAAGACAGCCTTTCTGGCTGTCAAAGGAAGTTGACGTAATGAAGACAGGGCTCTGGGAAGATGTTGCTCAATTATTAAGACCTAACACTTCAGATCACCTCTGAAAAAGAAGCCCAGGTGGTAACTTTAAAAGGTAAGACGCAGGTCGAGAGGATTAGATAAAACAATATAGATGAAGCCCTGTGCCAACTGGAAAAGGCTCCTCTGGAGACTAGGGAGTCACTCTATGAAAAAGGCTGCAAAGTTAGCTGGTGTGTTCTTAATTCTAACCCTACATGGATAGGTGGCTTTATAAATTCTTTCAGTTCTAGTTTTGAACAAGTAGTGGCAAAACTGTATGCTTGTATCTTTGACTCATTTTCAAGAGATTTCTCGTGATCTTTAAGCCAGTCTATTTAAATGAATTAACTGAATTAGAGAAACAGTCTAAAACACCAAATCAGCCATGATTGGCTCCATGAGGTTTGTATTCTGAGTATTTTAATTGCACGACCGCTCCATTCATCATTCGTGCATTCAGGGCAATCTGGAGAGGAGTACGTAGGGTAAAGTGTAAAGAAACAGGTACAGAATGCTACAGATGACAGAAACAGAGAAATATGAAAGTAGGGACACGTTATACAGATTGTCCTTCCTGCTGACCACAATGAGTAAATAACTCACCTCATTGGAAAGAACAACGTTTGATCTTTCTTGTCTAAGCGTTATCACGTGGCTCCATGAGGCCGGGACATTCTGCTCGCTGCGTACTTGCACTTACATGTCTCCTTACCGTTTGGCTCACCAGCCAGGTCCCCGCTTCTGCTTCACGCTTCAGAGAGATCAAGTTTCAGTTCCCATTGTTTGACTCTTCTGTACCTCCCCGCAACGCACCCACCTTCTGTGTCTTATAAAAATGAACACTTTCTTTTGATTTCCTTCTTGTAAACACAGGTCTAAGGCTGTTTTCTCTCCCTGCTGCTGTGAACCATCACGTGTTACCAGTTGTCTGAAGAGATAGAGCAGGACTTCTAGCTGAGAAAGGTAGTCATCTTGACTTGATACCAGTTTATCCTTGTGATGAAAATACCATTTCATTTTTGATGGCCTTAATTTAGCATTTATCCTGGAGGCTGGGTTTTGTGTTGCCTTTATAAACACGCGCACACACAGAGCCTAGTTCTCTTTAGACACTTCTCCAGCTGTGAGTTTAGCAAGCCTTTCTGGTAATGGGGAGACAGACAGAATTACTGCTCCAAACATTCCCCTGCCACTGATCCAGAACATGTGTTATCATATCACACACTGTAAATTGATTCCGAATTCTTGCCAACGGGGCAGAGTCTGCATTCCAAATACCTAAGACCCTGGGACAGTGAGTTGTAAAAGAGAAATATGCCATGCTTCCTTCTTTAGTTTGAAGTGAGCACAAGTAAGTTTGCTAAACATATTTGAGTCTCAGAATATGTTTTTTTTTTTTTTTTCTGAAAACATAGAACAAGCCCGTGAAATCTCTATATCTCAGTGAAAATAGACTTTATCCTGAAAGCTCCCAGGTCCCCTGATTGTTAATGTCACTTCCAATCTCTTGGTGAAGGGTGGTTGACAGGAAGGAGGGCAAGATGGAGGGGGGTTCACATTTAAGATAATAAAGTCACTCTCGTTCAGCTGGTGAGAGACATAAACAGTCTGACTGTGATGGTCTCCTGGGAGTAGAGGTCTAGGATTTCAAATGGTATATAAACAGTTGCAGAATCTCTGAAATTACTCTGGAAATTAACTCCTAGCCCAGATGGTAACGTGAGGAATAAACATCTATTTTCAGTCCTGTGCTGTCCTGTATGAATGCCCTGAGCTACCATCAATTTATTTCTTGTTCATAATAACTGTAGATTATGGAACAAATATCTCCAAAACGTCTCTTTATTTTTGTAACTCTTGAGGACTGAAGGGTGGGAACTGGGAGAAGAGAGTAAGTGTCACTAGGAACTTGGCATTGGGAACACCCCGGGGATAAGCAGGCAGGCTGATCTCCTCAGAAGTTCAAAGTCCCAACTTGGTTACCATGGTGATACCATTCCACTCCATAATTTCACCTGACAAGGTCTCCATTGTGTCTTCACTCCTGAAGACTAGCCCATCCCACTCTTCTTTGATCCAGGTCTTCCTCATTAGATCCTAAGAAATAGTCATAAATACACACATAGGTACAGGGAGTTAATACTTATGACAAACGAGTTAACGCCACCAGTGGGTGACTTGCCAGATCAGTTACTCACACTTTACAGCTGTGGCACATTCTCAAATCTCACTGTACGTGTAAGAGTGGTGGTATCGTGGTGCATGGCTTGGTTTTCCCCGAGTGTAACAGCTAGTGCTAACTAATGAAATCTGGCTAGCTGCATAATTACCCCAGTTGATTTTCAGGTTGGTCTGGTATAATAACGACATTATCTGCCAGCCTTGGGGAGGCCTGGCTTCCAGAACCAGCTTGTGGTCAGCGAGCTGAGTGATTCCTACTCACACTCTCGAGGGCTCTAGTTCTTTAACAGTAAGGTGGAGGAGTCAAGCTGGTGTTGCAGCCTGAAGCTGCCCCATAGATCTCAAGTCCAGTGAATCCTTTCCTTATTGTTTCTTTCTTCTCTGAGATTAATGCTTTTACTGTCCATTTCTAGGCTGATTTGTTTGATCTTGCTAATTTGAAACCTTTAGGAAATGAAAACAATAATGTTTGAAGGAGGAAGTGTATATTCTCAAAATAAAGGAATTTGAAGCTTATTATACAATTTTTAAAGGTGTAATTATGTTTGGGAGAGGCAATATATAAGATTATAATAGAAAAGAATGATTCAAGTCTGTTTAAGTATAATAGGTGTTTACATTTCCTGAGAATCAAGTTGTGAATCATGTTTATAAAACTAGATTTAAAGTCTGTAGCAACGTAAGTGGATTCTTCTTAGGTCAAGACAAGTCTATATATTAGAAGTCTCTCGTGAGGAATGTTCCCCTATGTTTATTTCTTTGCATCTTGATACGGGGCTTCCCTGGTGGCTCAGCAGTAAAGAATCCGCCTGCTGATGCAGGAGACATAAAAGACTTGGGTTCGATCCTTGACTGGGGAAGATCCCCTGGAGGAGGGCATGGCAACCCACTCCAGAATTCTTGCCTTAAGAATCCCACGGACGGAAGAGACTGGCTGGCTACAGTCCATGGAGTCCCAAAGGGTCAGACACCACTGAAGTGACTTAGCACACACGCATACCCACCCTGTTACAACGTATGTCATGGTCAGCATTTTGCTATAAAAGCCCCTGACTGTAAGCCCTTGGACTCGTTGACCTGGGTCCCACCATAGCATGTTGGAAGGAAGGAGGTCTGCCCTAGCTGGTTGTGAGATGAGAATATTTAAGAAGCATCTGTAACAAGGGCTGGAGGAAATTCTCCTGTGTAACTTGGAGGAGGAGATGATTGTTGGTGGTGCAGTGGCACGCAGGCCTTTAAAACATGACATTTGAACAGAGTTAACTTGGCAACTATCTGGGGGAAGAGCATTTTGGGCAGAGTATGGGCCAGGGCCGGGGCAGGGGCCTGTGGGAGGCCAGAGTGGTAAGAGAGAGAAAGTTTGGAAGATGAGCTCAGAGGCTGAAGAGTCCGGCGGAGTGAGCCTGGCCTCCTGGGCCACTGGCAGGGCTTTTGCTTTGCAAAGAGAGCAGAGTGGCCTGATCTGATGGGCATTTTGGGGGTCCTCCTGGCACAATGTTGACAGTAGACTGTCTGAGGGCAAGGGTCAGACAGCCCGTGTGAGGTCCCAGTTGAGCTGGCCATCTAGCTTAGAGGTTTTACTGACTTGGAGCAGGTGTGAGCAGGAGGGACTCAGAGCTAGTCAGATGCCAGATTTTAAAAGAAGAGTTTGTGGGATGTGACTTTTAAAAGTGAAGCCAAGAGTGATTCCAAGCAACCCAAAAAGTGGAGTCGCCTTCACCTAAGATGGTGATAAAATGAAACTTCCAACTCCCCCCACAAATCTGTATTTTCCCATTTTAAAAAACGGTCAGGGGACCTTCCCTGGTGGTCCACTGGTTAGGAATCTGCCCAACAATGCAGAGGACACAGGTTCAACCCCTGGTCTGGAAACTAGGATCTCCCATGCCACGGGTCAGCTGAGCTCCGTACGCCGACTGTGGAAGCCCGCATGCCCTGGAGCCTATGCTCTGCAGCAAGAGAAGCCCCCACAAGGAGAAGCCTGCACACCACAACCAGAGAGGAGGCCCAGCCGGCTGCAACTAGAGAAAGCCCTCACAGCAACAAGGACCCAGCGCAGTCAAAAATAAATAAATAAAATTTAAAAATAATTTGTTGTTTTTTCAGTCGCTCAGTCGTCTCTGACTCTTTGTGACCCCATGGACTGCAGCACGCCAGGCTTCCTTGTCCTTCACCATCTCCCAGGGCTTGCTCAAACTCATGTCCATTGAGTGGGTGATGCCATCCAACCATCTCATCTTCTGTTGTCCCCTTCTCCTGCCCTGAATCTTTCCCAGCATCAGGGTCTTTTCCAATGAGTCAGCTCTTCGCATCAGGTGGCCGAAGTATTGGAGTTTCAGCTTCAACATCAGTCCTTCCAATGAACACCCAGGACTGATCTCCTTTAGGATGGACTGGTTAGATCTCAGGTTGCTGAAATAGCCACTTTCATTTCAATTATCACTTCAGTTTGTTCACAAGCTTGTCTCTTTTGTTCACACCATTCTGTGTGAGACCACATCTCTTCCCTTCTCTCTCTGCGTGCGCCTAAAGGGCTAGTTCAAGTTCCACATCCTGGAGAACACCTCCCCTGACTGCATCCCCAGCAAGATATTTCTGCTGATCTCTTCAATGTGCTTATCTGTCAAGGCTTATTTTAATCAAGTAATAATATTCCTGGGATGACTGTTGAGTTTGTTTCCTCAACAGCTATTTCTCCCTCCAGTTTTTAGTCTTCCACTTCTTCCCCCTGACTCCCTCCATTTATTGAGATACAATTGACATGAACTAAAGCAGGTTAGACATAAGAGACTCATGTTCGATCCCTGGGTGGGGAAGATCCCCTAGAGGAGGGCATGGCAACCCTCTCCAGTATTCTTGCCTGGAGAATCCCATGGACAGAGGAGCCTGGCGGGCTACACCCCACGGGGTCTCAAAGAGTTGGACACGACTGAGCGACTTGGCGTGCACATAGGTATTAGTTTTGGGCTTCCCTGGTGGCTCAGATGGTAAAGAATCTGTCTGCACTGCAGAAGACCAGGGTTCAGTTCCCAGGTTGGGAGGATGCCCTGGAGAAGGAAATGGCTACCCACTCCAGTATTTTTGCCTGGAGAATCTCATGGTCTCCTGTCTGCCAGGCTATAGTCCATAGTGTACCGAGGAGCGGACATGACTGAGCGACTAAGCACGTCACAGTATCAGTTTTAGGCACACTATACAGTGACTTCATATGTGTGTACATCGTGAAATAAGTTTAGCCACTGTAAGTTTAGCTAACACTCACCGCCTCACATCGTCACACATTTTTCGTGCGTGATGAGACCTTTAAGACCCACTCTTAGCCACTTTCAAACGTGTAATATATTGCTCACTAGTGCTGTACGTTACATTCCCAAGACTTACTCATCTTATGACAGGAGTTTCTAATTACCGACTCTCTTCACCTGCTTCACTCACTCACCATCCCCGACGTCTGGCAGGCACCCATTTTCCTGTCTATTCTTCAACTTTTTTTTTTTTTAACATTTAAAATTTTATTTATTTACTCGGCCATGTTGGTCTTAGTTGCGGCACGCGGGGTCTTGGTTGCGTCCTGTAGGATCTTTTGTTGCGGCTCAAGGACGCAGTAGTTGCTCTGAGGCATGTGGGATTTTAGTTCCCCAACAGGGATCAAACTCGCGTCCTTTGCATTGCAAGGCAGATTCTTCGCCACTGGACCGCTGGGAAGTCCCGTTCTTCAACGCCTCCTTTTACTCCTCTTCCTCACTGAGAAGTCACTCAGCAGTGACTGCCGCAGTCTGCGTTCCCTCAGACTTTGTCACTGTCGTGCCCCAGGCCTGTGCTGCGCCTTCAAGCCTGACGTCCTGCATCCCGCCGGGGGTCTCTTCCTTCGGTCGCCCCTGGAAACCGCTGGGACGGCTTGTCATCACGACGTTTCAGACGTTTCGAGACAGTTAGTGATGAGAGCCCTGCTGACTCGCTGCTCGGGCTCCTGGCGCGGGGCTTGGAGCGGAGGTGTTTCGGGGCTGTGCGTGTTGCACAGGGGTGAGCAGATTCCACACAAGAGCCTGCTTCACTGAGTCCACACAGCACTCAGCTCCCAGAGAAACTTCCCGGAACCTGGACGGGTGGCTCATCTGTCACAGTGCAGGAGGTAAAGAACTCTGGGGAAGATTCTGGTGTCATTTCCACTCACTTGTCCTGCTGTTTAGGTATCTGTATCACAGGGAGCAAGGCAGTGAGCTTTACAAACGGGGCAGGGAATCTCCATTTCCCAGGCTCACTGTTTCTCTCCCTCCAAGTAAAGGTTCTGGGCTCCCCATCGGGGCACATGCTTCTGACTCCCACCCCCAACTGTGTCTCTGGGCCCAGCTTCTCTTCTGAGCATCATACTACTGACCACAAACCCACGGCTGTCCCTGGAAATGTGTAGGCTCCTCAGACTCCAAGTATTCAGAATCGAGTGAGTAATCTCTCCTTCCCGGCTGCTTCTCTTCTTCGATTACGTCTCTTGGTTTTTGGCTCAGTGTCAAACTAAACTAGAAACTTGATGTCATTTTCAACTCTTTCTATTCTCTTAATACTGGTTGTAGTGCTGCTCCGACTTTTCCCATTAATGTCTGGCCCTCTATTGCCCCCTCACACAAGGGCTGATGCGTGTTCCCTGAAATGCCCACCTTAATGTTGCCACCAGGGATCCCTCTAAGGCACAGACTTGATCATTTCCCTGCTTTAAGACTTTGAATGGGCTCCTCCTGCCTGTGCGATCATGTCCACCTTCTTAGCAGAGCCTTCGAGGCTGTCCTCCCTGAAGCCTGGTCACACTTCAGCACTTCTTTACTCCCTCCCTTCCCCTACTCACCCCAAGTTTGCATTTCTGGTCTCACTGAATTTTCCAGTTCTCTGTTTTTCTCTACTGTGCTCTTTTCACACAGAGTAACTTAGCCCTCTCTTTCTTTTTTTGGCTGCACCATGCAGCGTGTGGGATCTTAGTTCCCCAACCAGGAATTGAACCCGTGCCCCCTCCCATGGAAGAGTGGATTCTCAACCACTGGACTGCCAGGGAGGTCCCATCTATTCACCTTTCAAGACGAAACGATGAAAATCTGTAATTTCGAAAATAAATATAGCAGAGATCACCCTATGCCTAGTAGTGTACAAAGCTACACCCTAAAATCTGTCACAAGCACCCCTGCCCTCAAGGAGCAGCAGAGTGGTGGAGCCAGGTGGATGGACAGTGGCTTTTGTAACCACACAGAATGACCGGTGCTGGTGGGCCAGTCCTCGTCACCTGGGGGTGTCTCTCTCAAGAGGGCTGGCACCTCTCTCGTCCATAGAGTCAGAGCTCTTCACCATCTCCTCTCTGTTCGCCTCAAGTATACTTGATCACCCTTTTTTTTATTTTACTGGTCTTCTGCATGTGTTTCAGAGCCCATGGCAGTATCTTCAGGAACACTGACCAGAGCCCCCTGTGTCCTCCAAACGGCAGCAAGCGTGGGGATGGCAGCCGCAGACGTCCCCTCCCAGCATCCTCCGATAGGTCTAGAACAAATGCCATTCCTCTAGCAAACTTTCTAAATCTTTTTTAAACCTCTGACGCATTTTTATCATGTCTTTCCCCTACAGAATCTATAGTGGCTTCCTGTGGCTGAGAACAGGACTATAACCCAGTTACCAAGTCACTGATTCCTTCACTTCCACCCTGATGGTGGGGAGAGGAGAACGTTGCCCAGAACTGGCGCAGATTCATCCCATTGGTTACATTCACTGAGGTTAAGAGTCCCTCTTCTGAGACACAAATGTTTCTATCTGGTGTTCAGACTCAGAGCACAGTATTTCAACCAAGTAATTTCAAGCACGTATTGACTTTGAAGCACGCGGTGACCATGGCTTATGTGTGTGTAGGGAATGTGATCTGATGCTTTTCCAGTTCTGAGGAATTGGAATATTTACTCGAAGGGCATATCTAAGACAAAGTTCGGTTTGAAGAATATACTTGTTCTGGGTGTGGTTGTGTTGGTGTGAAGGGCCAGGGCTCCTGGAGGACACTGAACAATCAGGATTGTGCCCACAGAGGGCGACAAGCATGGAAAGTTCAGGGAAAAGAGAACTAATTAATAAATTCTTCTCTCCCTTTAATTATTTAATTCTTATTTAGGATTCTGACGGGATACATTCTTTGCAAACCAGTTGTACATCTTTTGGGGTGGTCACAACCTAAAGGGTACAAGTCAAATTCAAACTCATTCAGAACTTCCGCTTCCCCATTTGAACCACATCCTCACCTTAGGTCACAAGCTACCTGCACTCTAACTTGCCATACCTGCCCTTACTTCTGATTTTGGACTGTTGTGCTTACCCAGGGCTAGAATGTTACCTAAGACCTACCACCTCTCATTCATTTACTCAGTCAACAAATATTCACCGAGGGTCCATGTTTGTGGGATAACGCTGGGAGGGGCCACGAGCACCCGTGTGCATCAAGCAGGTCTCTACGGCAACCTTGCTCTTGTTTGGGTGCTTTCTCCTCCATTAAAATTTTAATAGTCCAGCCAATGTTCCTTTCTATTTTTTTAAAGATTTTTTTTTTATGCGGACCATTTTTAAAGTCTTTATTGAGTTTGTTACAATATTGCTTCTGTTTTTATGTTCTGTTTTTTGGCCATGAGGCATGTGGGATCTTAGCTCTTTGACCAGGGATCGAAACCGTACCTCTGCATTGGAAGGGGAAGTCTCACCCCCTGGATAGCCAGGGAAATCCCTGAGCCTATATTTTCTGAACCAAAAAACAAGTAAAACACCTGCCATGAGGTATGATGATGGATCAGGATATATGAAATCCAGTCTGCTCTGGAAAGTGTAGGGCTTCCAAAATGGTGCTATTGGCAAAAAACCAGCCTGCCAATGCAGGAGACCTAAGAGACACGGGTTCGATCCCTGAGTAGGGAAGATCCTCTGAAGGAGGGCATGGCAACCCACTCCAGTATTCTGGCCTGGAGAATCCCATCGACAGAGGAGCCTGGCAGACTATGGTCTGTAGGGTCACAAAGAGTTGGACACAACTGAAGTGACAAAGCATGCACCACGCTGCTCTGGAAAGCATAACCAGCACCCTCCTTTCTCCACTAAGAGCGGGAACTAAGGGAAGAAACATTTTTCTATTAGTAGACAAAGAAATGGAAGTCGCCTAGCTTGGGGGACAGCAGGTTTAGGATAAACTTAATCATGATCTTTAGTGGATAAAAGACTACAGAGGAGCAACGGACCATTACGAAATGGTCTGTGTTTTTAGAATCTGTGTTTTTAGAAAGGGATGATGGTGATGGTTTAGTCGCTAAGTCGTGTACAACTATACAGTCCATGCGACCCTGTGGACTGAAGTCCACCAGACTCCTCCGTCCATGGGATTTTCCAGGCAAGGCTATGGAGTGGGTTGCCTTTCTTTCTCCAGGGGATCTTGCCGACCCAGAGATCAAACCCGGGTCTCCCACATTGCAGGTGGTTTCCTGCATTTCAGGTAGATTCTTTATCAACTGAGGCACCAGGGAAGCCCCAAAAAGGAGTGATAGAAAACTCATAATTTTGTGAAGTTGAAAAATGAAAGGTCCCTGAACACTGTTCAGGGTGTGATCTATACAAAATAGGAAGGGAGCCTCTGCATTCAGAGGAGTAAAGGATTTTTAAAATAGCCATCAAATGTACTTAATGCCTCTGAACGATGCCCCTAAAAATGGTCAAAATGGTAAATTTATGTTAGATATATTTTAAACACACACACACACACATATCCATGAAAGAAGGCTAGAGCTAATACACTTCCAATTGTTAAGTATGTCCCTTTTAGGAAAACTATTTCATAGCACTCAAAATATACCCTGGTAGCTTGGTTGTTAAAGAATCCACCTTTAATAGGAGACCCTGGTTTGATTCCTGGGTTAGGAAGATCCACTGGAGAGGGGATAGGCTACCCACTCCAGTATTCTTGGGCTTCTCTGGTGGCTCAGATGGTAAAGAATCCACCTGCAATGTAGGAGACCTGGGTTTGGTCCCTGGGTTGGGAAAATCCCCTGGAGAAGGGAATAGCTGCCTACTCCAGTATTCTGGCCTGGAGAATTCCATGGACTATATAGTCCAGGGGGTCACAAAGAGTCAGACACGACTGAGTGACTTTCACTTCACTTTAAAATATATCAACTCCCCAATATTTCTAAGGCTCATATAATATCCTCAGTTTTCCTGCAAAAGCAGACCACTCTTAAAAGGAGAAACACAAACTGTTAGCACATAGCCTTCTGGCTTGAATCCAGATGCAGAATGATTGGATATCGTGGTCAAAGCATTGTCTCTTTAACTTCGTCTGTGCAGAATTTCAGTCAAGGCTGGGGAAGAGTATACCTATGAGGCTGGCTGGGTTGGACAATATTTTTTACATCAGATAAAAACGTCTAAGAACTGAGTGGAGAAATACGCATTCTTGGGCGCTCTTCATTCTTGACTTTTCCCCTTCCAGATCCTCTTTCCTCCACTCCTCAAGTTAGAAGTCCCTTCCACTTTGTTCATGGAACAATCAGGAGCCTAACTTGTAAGTTGAAACTACAGTGGCTACAGCGTTTTGTCTTCCAGCTGTCTTGACAAGAACACTGACTTTCTTGTCCTGCTTGAAAAGAGAAATCTTTCTAGTTTCAACCTTCCAGAAAATGATGTCAATTAAAACAGCTCAGGATGAGACCTCCCCGATGGTCCATTGGTTAAGACTCCGAGCTTCTCATGCAGGAGGCATGGGTCTGATCCCTGGTCGAACAGCTAAGATCCTGCAGGCCTGTCACCTCAGTAGGGTGAAAGAAAAATAAAAAGACTTTAAAAAAAAAAAATCTATGAAAACAAAAACAAAACAAAACAAAAAACACCAACTCAGGATGACTTGTAAGAAACACAAAAGTGTTCCCTCAAAAGAAAATCTTATCTAAATCTTTAAGAATCTATCTAAATGGATATATCTGTATATCTAAAAATCTTTAAAAGGTCAAAAAACTCGTGTCTTCCATCCCCCTACTGTAGTCCTTTGAATTATTTCCATGGGTACTGTGTCTGTGCACTGACTGCTGTGAACGCTCCTGTTTTTTCAGGCTCCTGCTCTGGGTGTGATGAGATGGGCCGGTGGGTTACTGACAAGCCCTGCCTCATTTCACAACAGAGACTCCAGAGTCCACTGAGTTTGAGAGATGATTTTCAGAGCCAGCTGGTCATTTCAAAACACAAAGTTGGACTCAGCTTGCCATTACTGCAGGCACCCTACCTACAGTGACCTAAGAAGGACTTTTTGATTTGGAGGGAATAAGGTCAAAAGCCACTTCAAAAGCATCTTTAGAGCTGGTAGTTCAGTTCAGTCCGGTCGCTCAGTCATGTCACTCTTTGTGATCCCATGGACTGCAGCACGCCAGGCTTCTCTGTTCATCACCAGTTCCCGAAGCTTGCTCAAATTCATGTCCATCAAGTTAGTGATGCCATCCAACCATCTCATCCTCTGTCATCCCCTTCTCCTCCTGCCTTCAATCTTTCCCAGCAGCAGGGTCTTTTCTAATGAGTCAGTTCTTCGCAGTTTTTAGAGCTGGTAAGGCGAGTCTTATTTCAGTAAAAAGCATAAACTTTTGAAATTAAGGTTAGAGCTGAGAGGAGAAAGTTACAAATTTCTTTAAATCATTTGCTTTAAAAACCAGAACACAGCTCGAAAATCAAACTGTCCAAAATCTGGGTCCGAGAAAGGTATTCCTGTGTCAGGAATTCTACTTGAAAGATCAAAGGCATGCCTTGTCCCTTTTTTTTTTTTGCTCACATATGTTATACTCTTATAGGGGCTCAGGAGCAAAGAGAGAAGCGGTGGGGCAGGAGTCAAGGGAACTGAGGCTTAAGCTCAGTGCTCAGTCTCATCCATTAATGGATGGCCTCTTGTCTGTATAAAAAGAACCTATCCCAGGAACTAAGAGCCCTCGAACAAGGCCTTTAAAGTCCAGCCTCTTTTGCAACCAAATAAATGCTTTAAAATGTATTTGCTGCTGCAGCAGTTTTTAAAAAGTGATATAGGTATATCACTTTTTTTTTTTTTTTAAGAAAAGAAGACTTTGCATCATGCTGCTAAGTCGCTTCAGTCGTGTCCGACTCTGTGCGACCCCATAGACGGCAGCCCACCAGGCTCCCCTGTCCCTGGGATTCTCTAGGCAAGAACATGGGAGTGGCTTGCCATTTCCTTCTCCAATGCGTAAAAGTGAAAAGTGAAAGGGAAGTCGCTCAGTTGTGTCCGACTCTTCTCGACCCCATGGACTGCAGCCTACCAGGCTCCTCCGTTCATGGGATTTTCCAGGCAAGAGTACTGGAGTGGGGTGCCATTGCCTTCTCCATGACTCCCACTTAAAACATGCAGGTCCATTCAACTTTCAACCGGCAGCAGTTCTGGTCCACAGCACAGGGGGAACAGTGTGTGCTCAGTCACTCGGTTGTGTCCGACTCTGAGAGACCCTAGGGACTCTAGCCCGCCAGGCTGCTCTGTCCTTGTGATTTTCCAGGCAAGAATCCTGGAGTGGGTTGCCATGTCCTTCTCCAAGCATGTACAGTATGCTAAATTAAATAAGCCAGTCACAAAAGAATGCTGATTCCACTTATGTGAAGGATCTAGAAGAGTCAATTCATAGGATGTATTCAGTAGAATTGTGAGGTTTCGAGGGGCTGGGGAAGAGGAAATGTGAGTTATTGTTTAATAGGTACAGATTCTCAGTTTGGGAAGATAAGAATGTTGTGGACACGGATGGTGGTGATGGTGGCACAATAATGTGAAGGCACTTAATAGAACCAAGCTCTACACTTAAAAATAGTTAAAATGGTAAATTTGATGTTGTATCTGATTCCCCACAATGTAAAACATCAAGTGTAGGCCCTCCTCTGGTAACAGGTATCTTTCCTAGTTATTTTAAGGTGGTGTTATCTACATCTGGTTCCCAAAACATACTGCAAGGCTGGTAAATTTAGTTTCTCTCTTAGAAAATACTTCTCTGGTGGCTCAGTGGAACAGAATCTGCCTGTTGGTGCAGGAGACACAGGTTCGATCCCTGCCTCAGGGATGCCACATGCCTCAGAGCAACTAAGCCACGGCTGTTGAGCCCACGGGCTGCAGCTACTGAAGCCCGTGCTCCCCAGAGCCTGCGCTCTGCGATGAGAGAAGCCACCACCATGGGAAGTGCCGTAACCATAGAGAATGGCCCCTGCTGCACCCCACTAGAGACAGCCTGAGCATCGGCGAAGACCCAGCCTGGCCAGAAATAAATACATAAATACAATTACTAAAAACTGTATATTTGAATGTTGCCAAGGGAGTAGATCTTAAAAGTTCCCACCACAAGAAAAAAAATGTATGTGAGGTGACCGATGTGAACAATGTGGCTATCAATTCACAAAATAAATATACAAATATCCAATCATTTTGTTTTACACCTTAAACTTATAGAATGTTATATATCAATCCTACCTCAATAAAACTGGAAAATGGGTCTCCTTGTTAAATTCTTGTGATGTATTTAAGGGCTCTGTTAGTTAGGTTTCAACATAGTATGTGAATAAAGAAATGTTACATTAATGTTTTATTAGGAACTCAACCCACTCCAGTGTTCTTGCCTGGAGAATCCCAGGGAAGTGGGAGCCTGGTGGGCTGCGGTCTATGGGGTTGCGCAGAGTCGGACACGACTGAAGTGACTTAGCAGTAGCAGCAGCATCAGATCTGAATGAGTCGTGCTCATAAATTTGGTTCAGCTCTTAGGAAATATGTTTTGAATCACAACTGGGCACTTGGTGACTCTCAGATCGCACTTACTGTCTGCCTGCAGCAGGGGAGGTACACAGCTCTTTTCTTAATTAGCCTCGAGCAAGAGTTGATGAAACCCTTGATAAAATACCTTCTTGGAAGACGCTGCTTTCCTCCTACTTTCCCACCCCTCTTTCCCTCTTTTCTTCCCACATGAACACCACACAAAAATTACAGTTTGTAATTCTTTTTCCTTTCCTTCTTTTTTTTTTTTTAAGTATTAGCGTCAGTGTTGGATGAGAACATCATTTCTTTCTAAATGTCCACGTTCTGGTCTGGGACCACGTCTGATTCCTCCCCAGCCTAGGCAGTGACCTTTTAAAGAGCTGGCAGATCATCCACCATCAAATCAGAACCTTTGGTGCAAAGGACACTGCCTGGGTATCTTTCCCCCAGTGTGGTTGCTTCTTCGGGGGAGGTGGGCGGGGAGCGCGCTGGGAAATGCAGCCCTCTGGTCCCTGAGTTCCTCTTTCTATTTCTGCAGTTCTCACTTCCCTTCCCATCAGAACCCCCTGGTGGTGGGAGCGCTGTCTCCTCTCCTTTCCCCGTCATGTCCCTGTCTTGTCTTCCTCGACACCTCTTCTGGCCTGCTCCCTGCGGCCCTGCCACAGCTGCTTTCTCTGTCTTCACACCTTGAGTTCCATTTCCCCCAAGGTACTGGCGGCGGTTCCTACAGTAAACTCAACTCCACTTTCAAGATCTGCTTCACATGTGCAATCCCGCTGGGACATTCCCAGCTCTTCTGCCCTGCAGACACTGGGGAAGAGAGTCAGTCCTGCCTTCAGGGTCCTGTCACTGGCTAGCCTACACCAGCCGCCTGGGGTGAAAGCAAGGTAGCTTGTGTGTAGGTCCCTGATGCCCCCCGAGGGTCAGAGAGAGATTTTAGGTTAGTCTTTACCTCCTGCTGTTTCTGGGCGCTACAGGTCCCCATTTTACTGTAACGGTGTCTTTTGGAAAAATAGAAATGAAATAATATATTGGGTAAGCTGCCTCTGAGGGCTTCCCTGGTGGCTCAGATGGTAAAGAATCCACCTGCAATGCAGGAGACCCAGGTTCAATTCCTGGGTCAGGAAGATCCCCTGGAAAAGGGAATGGCTACCCACTTTCTGCCTGGAAAACCCCACGGACAGAGGAGCCCAGCGGGCTACAGTCCATGGGGTCGTAGAGAGTTGTACTCTACTGAGCGACTTTCACACCTGTCACACACACACAAGCTGCCTCTGAAGCGTAAAATCTCATGAGGGCCTTTGCAACTGGGCAGAAATTCCAGTCCCGTACAAGCGTCTAAATTCCGTCTCGGCTGACTCTGCTTAAAGGATTCCTGCTTGAAAACTCTTTGTGCATCTTTTCATTCTACCGTGCTGGCTTGGTTTAGCTCTGCTCATCCATGTACTGCTATTCTGGGATGTGTACAATTGCCTAGACATGCTCAACTGGTTTATTTCTGCACTTTATACTCAAAAAAAAAAAAAAAAAAAGTCTGCCCTTGGTAGTGGTTACATTACATATCAGTCCACAAATATATTTTTGCAAGAATATAATTTTGTGTTCTACCTCAACTTCTTTTCCATTTCCTGCCCTGTCCTGCAGTGGGGCAGAGTTGATCTCTGCCCTTCCTGAGGTTCTCCTGGCCCTGATCCCGAGATTGCGCTGCAGGTCTGGGGTCTCACCCGGGCGTGGGGCCCAGCAGCGGGCCTCTGCACACAGAAGCTCCCTGCCACAGCACCGTTCGCCCCGGCCTGGCAGCTCTCAGCTGCTGCGGTGCTGTGTCTGGGACGTGGGGCTCCTTGCCGATCGACATGCTTCTTCCCCTTAGGAGTGCAGCTAAGCAACAGCGTCCAGCTCCCCTCAACTCCAGGACCCCCAGCTTTCCCCTTCTTTCCTCTTCTTCCTAGCAGTGGGAATTTCTAGTAGCAGGTAAGTCTTCCCTTTGTGTTCTGGCCAAGGTGCTTTCACTACACCCTCTAATCCTCTCCCCCGTGCCTTCAAACCAACAGTTTCCTCTAACTAGGAATCCACTCCCTTCTCTAGGGCTCAAGCCTTTGGGGAAAGAAAAAAACACAATAAAACCAGTATTTCTGCTTTCCAGCATGGCCCCCTAAACGGCAAGCAGGAGGCCCCAGCTGAACAGTAAAGGGAACCCCAACTCTCATTTCAAGTCACACTTTCAGCAGGAGATTCTGAACATGAGCATGAAGGATTTTAATTTTATTTATTTATTTAGGGGTGATTAAAATATATATTGAAGGGCTACTAGGAGCATAAATTTATAGGCATACAAAAAGGTATTCTCAGTTCTCAATGCATGCTCAGCTGCGTCCAGCTCTTTGCAGCCCCATGGACTGTAGCCCTGCCAGGCTCCTCTGTCCATGGGATTCTCCAGGCAAGAATACTGGAGTGGGTTGCCATTTGCTACTCCAGGGGATCTTCCTGATTCAGGGACCGAACCCGGGTCTCCTGTGTATCCTGCTCTGCAGGTGGATTCTTTACACAAAAATGTGTAGTCACCCCCAATTTCCAGGAATTTATTTTTTACATCAGTTTTTAAAAATCTAAGTATAGCTGATTAACACAGTGTTGTGTTAATCTCTGCTGCACAGGGTCTTCCAGGCAGTCCAGCGGCTACAATGCAAGGGGCCTGGGGTTCGATCCCTGGTCAGGGAACTGGATCCCACGTGCCACAGCTAGGGGTATGCAAGCCACAACTAAAGATCCTTGATGCTGCAGCGAAGACTGAAGATCCCATGTGCCTCAACTAAGACTCAGCTCAGCCAAATTAAAAAAAAGAATTCTACTGTACAGAAAAGTGGTTCAGTTACACATACATACATTCTTTTCTTAATTATATATTCTCTTCCATTATGGTTTATCGTAGGATATTGAATATAGCTTTCTGTGTTATACGTAGGACTTTGTTGTTTATTCATTTTGTATATAAAAGCTTACATCTCCCCAACCAAGAATTTTTAGGTCTCTAATTAAGGAATACCCTTCTTTCCGAAGTTGTTGTCTAGTCTTTATATAAACATGTGTGCATACAGTAAAAAGTTGCACGTCTCAAAAATTAGTTCATGAGTTATTCAAACTCTCTTTTCTGGAGAAAATTAGAAAGGCATTTCTAGGTTTTTGAATAATATTCCCCCTATACTTTAAGATGGCCGAACAGGCCCACACCTCTGGCTTGTCTACTCATTTCTATAAGTAAAAAAGTGAAAAGTAATTACAAACAACTCACAGGTATAGAAAATCTATTTTCATTCAGTGCACGTCTAGGAGAAGCACCCTGCTTCCATCCTAAACGTCCTCAGCAGACCTTTAATTATGGCGCAGGGCTGGTCATGATGCTTTCCCCATCTCATTTAACGATTGATTCAGTTCCCACACAAGCAGCTACTTCAGGAGCACTTTAAAATAATTTCGTTTTCAGGATGTTAATGGATATTCGTATAGGAACCCACAGTTTACAGAATACTCTAGATCTATGATTTTTTGGCTCCTCATAATCACTGTGAGTAGTTGTGGGTTTTTTTGAAGGACTTTTAAAATAGCATCTGCAGCTGACATTTGCCTACAGATAAGTGCCGAGGATGGGCTTACTTAATGAGGGGATTCCCAGCCAGCTCTCTGGGGATGTACAGAAGATGCCTGCCTTTGACATATTAGCATAACCATAACTCCTCCCATTTTTGTCATTTTTGTGGAAATCTGTGAATAGCTTTACTTTGAATATACTACGTACTGAAATACTCAAGTGGTTCTGAAAGTGTACTAAGAAAAGGGTTATAAAATAAGATGAGTGGGGAAAAGAGTTCTAATTTATACAAGCGTGTGTGCATGCTAAGTTGCTTCAGTCGTGTCCAACTCTTTGCAACTCCATGGACTGTAGCCCACCAGTCTCCTCTGTCCATGGGATTCTCCAGGCAAGAATACTAGAGTGGGTTGCCATGCCCTCTTGCAGAGGATCTTCCCTACCCAGGGATCAAACCCAAGTCTCTTATGTCTCTTGCATTGCCAGGTGGGTTCTTTACCACTAGTGCCACCTGGGAAGCCCTAATTTATACACACACACATATATATAATTTTGTATGTAATTTATATATAATTTAAATATGGGAAACCCTAGTGGCTCAACAATAAAGAATTCACCTGCAATATAGGAGATGCTGGTTCGATCCCTGGGCTGGGAAGATCCCCTGGAAAAGGAAATGGCAACCCACACCAGTTTTCTTGCCTGGGAGATCCCATGGACAGGGGAGCCTGGTGAGCTACGGTCCATTGGGTCACAAAGAGTTGGAAACGACTTAGCAACTAGACAACAAGAGCAACACAATTTAAATATCTATGTCACAATCAAAATTGCAAATAAGTTTTACAACCCAGAAGGTATTCAGTCCTAGAGAGTGAGTGAGAGAGAGAGAGACAAAACAAGAGAGAGAGAGAGAAATCTTGCCTTTCTCTTAATAAGATTTCTAAATCTTGGAACTTCCCCTCCTTAGAGACATAAAGGGTAAGAGCAGAAAACATGAGAGTTAGAGGCAATCTTTCTTACAAAAATAAACATTTACTGTCTCTCTCACACACACACACCCCCCCCGCTAAAATGACAGGAAGAGTTCCTCATTTCTTTTTTGTCTCCAAAATGTAAACGGCAGGCTTCTTTTATCCAGCTGTATTTCCAGGGCGAGTTACTGGAGCCAGAGACTAGAAGTCGCCATCGAGTCCGCTCTCCTCCCCTCCCCGACCCTACCCCAGCCGACCAGACCTTCAGTCTCCTCTGCCCATCCTGGAAGGTACCTTTACGGTCTGTGGACATCTCTTCCTCCTCGCCCTAATCTAAGCCTCCACCGCTCTGAGCCGAATTATCACACAACCCGTCTCCCCCGCCGCCCCGCGCAGCCAGGAGCCTCCCAAACGGACCTGCCGCTGCAGAGCCGTGAAAGAGGCCGTGGACTGTGGGACGAAATGCTTAGAACTTCAACTTCTCTCATCCTTTAAAATGACTATTCTGTATCCTATAATCCACACATGATTTAAGGATAAACTTGCCTATATTGGTGTGCAGGTTGTAACTTTTATTCATGCTGCTGCTGCTAAGTAGCTTCAGTCGTGTCCGACTCTGTGCGACCCTATAGACGGCAGCCACCAGGCTCCCCCGTCCCTGGTTTCTCCAGGCAAGAACACTGGAGTGGGTTGCCATTTCCTTCTCCAATGCATGAAAGTGAAAAGTGAAAGTGGATTTGCTCAATCGTGTCTGACTCTTAGCGACCCCATGGACTGCAGCCCACCAGGCTCCTCCATCCATGGGATTTTCCAGGCAAGAGTACTGGAGTGGGGTGCCATCGCCTTCTCCGAACTGTTATTGATAGCGGTGTACTATTTAAAAAGTTCGGTGGCCACTACTCTACACGGCAGTCAGCGTGAATTTTAAAAATGCAGATCAGATCTTGTTGATTCTTTAGCTTAAACTGCTCAATGGCTTCCCGTCATCCACAGAGGCCAAAACCTGTGGCAGCTCCTACAAACCTGGAAGCATGTGCCTCGTCTCTGACCCTGCGACTCTGCCCCTGTGCTAGGCGTCGGGCTCTGTGCCCCCTGCCTCTCGGCTCCTCCTCTGAAGCCAGGTTTTTCCCCATGGGAAAGCACACATGCCCTGCCCTCTGCCTCTGTGAAGCTTTGTGAGTGTATTTGTTAGTCGCTCAGTTGTGTCCAACTGTTTGTGACCCCACGGACTGCAAACCGCCAGCCTCCTCTGTCCACGGGATTAGGTCTCAGGTGTAATATCTCTTCCCTGACAACCCCTGCCCTACACACCGTCCTCTCTCTCCTAGTCCCTGCGTTCAACACTCTTAGCACCCTGCATGCTCCATCATGGGACTTAGCAGGGTTGCTATTATACATGTATAGTGTTTTGTTCAATGCCTTCCACACGAGGCCATAATCTTCATGAGAACCTCTTTACCACTGTAACTCCCAGCACCTAACAAGGGCACAAAAGAAGAACAAAAGAATGAATTCAAGTAACAACTCCTACACTCACACTGGATTCCTGAGAGTGAGAGGGCCTGGGAGGGTCCGCAGAGCATCACCTCAGGAACCTCTGGCATTTCTGGGGTTCATCTTCCTTGCTCCAGACAATGTAATTCTGGGTCCCAATGAACCATGTTTCTATATGAGGCCTTTTGAGAGGCCCCTGAACAATGCCTCCCTAGCATCCTCTGGAAAGCTTTATCCCATCACTTAGGGATAAGTGAAAAGAGAAAGTCGCTCAGTTGTGTCTGACTATTTGTGACCCCATGGACTATACAGTCCATGGAATTCTCCAAGCCAGCATACTAGAGTGGGTAGCCTATCCCTTCTCCAGGGGATCCTCCCAATCCAGGAATTGAACCAGGGTCTCCTGCATCGCAGGCGGCGTCTTTACCAGCCGAGCTATCAGGGAGTCACCTCCTTTCCCTTCTGTTTCTGCACCAAGATTGACTGTCTTCAGGACTTGGAGCTTATCATTTATCTCTGGGACTGGTGTAAAGGAGGCATTTCATAAGTGACTGGAGATCTCTGGTATTATAGGTCCTTTTATTAAAAAAGAAAAAGAAATGCTTCAACTTGTTTAATTTCCAGAATTCTCAAAAAGTTAAATCTATTCCTTAGACAAGGCAAATGCATTGGGAGGGGTATCTTTATTTTCAAAAATTTTGTTGAAGTAAGGTTGATTTACAATGCTGTGTGTTAATCTCTGCTGTACAGCACAGTGATTTAGTTATGCATGTATTCTTCTCCATGATGGCTTATCACAGGCTGTCTAATACAGTCCCTGTGCTCTACAGCAGGACCTTGTTATTTATCCATCCTATGTATACTAGTTGGCATCTGCAAACTAGAAAGATGTAGGAAGGGGGGGATATAAAATGTAGTGTTTCACAGACACAGCACATTTAGAAAATGCTAAATCTATCCATAAGCAGGGTGACCATACAGCCGGTCTGCCTGGCACAGTCTTGATTCACACCCGTCACTCTGGCTCCATGAGAATCAGCCCTCGTGTTCACTCTCAAGAGGGTCCCAACTGGAATGCCAAAGCATACGGTCACCTCCAGTGCGCAAATCCCAATCCCACTACCCGACCTGCTCCCTCTTTGTTCTCTGTGTCTATGAGTCTGTTCCTGTTTTGTAGATATGTTCCTTTGTGTCATATTTTATATTTCACATATAAGTGATATCATATGGTATTTGTATTTCTCTGACTTAACTTTGCTTAGTATGATAATCTCTAGGCCCATTCATGTTGCTGTAAATGGCATCATTTCACTCTTTTTATGGCTAAGTACTATTCCATTGACTTCCCTGGTGGCTCAGATGGTAAAGCGTAAAAATATTCCATTGTGTAAATATGCCGTATCTTCTTTATCCATTCATCTGTGGATGGACATTCAGATTGCTTCCGCGTCTTGGCTATTTACTTTTGGCCGTGCCAGGTCTTCATTGCTTGCCTGGACTGTCTCCAGTCACGGAGAGTGGGGGCTCCTCTCTTGCTGGGGTGCAGGCCTCTCACTGCGGTGGCTTCCCTTGTTGAGAGCGCAGGCTCTAGGGCGCCCGGGCTTCAGTAGTTGCGGCACGCAGGCTCAGTGGCTGGTCTCGCAGGCCCTAGAGTGTGCTCTCAGTGGTTGCAGCGCTTGAGCTTAGCTGCTCAGAGGCACGTGGAATTTTCCCAGACCAGGGATCGAACCGGTGTCCCCTGCCCTGCGGGTGGATTCTTATCTACTGTGCCCCCAGGGGAGTCCTTGGCTATTTTAAGTAGTGAACATAGGGGTGTGTGTATCTTTTCAAATGATAGTTTTGCCTGGGTGCACGTCCAGGAGTGGGGCTGCTGGGTCATATGGCAACTCTATTTTTAATTTTTTAGGGAATCGTCATACTGTTTCCCATAATGGCTGTACCAGTTTCCACTCCGGGTGGAATATAAGACTTGCTTTGATATATTAAATGCTTCTTTTACCCTTCTTAAGAACTGGCTTTGTTGAGGGGATGGAATAAGAGAATTAACAGTCTGCCTGGTTCTGCTTTTTTCTTCTCCCTCTCAGAGAAACTAACTTAAAAGGGAGGGTGACTCAAGGACCGAGCGTAAGCCTGGAATAAACGGAGAGTACATGGACATTGCTTTTGCCACATCCATAGGCCATAAGAAAGAAAAGGAAGGAAAAGACATTCTTGATGCTCTTTGCGGTAATTACACAACATGGAAACATTAGGTAGTTAGAAAAATGCTTTCTTGGAACTTAGAATGAATTTAAAACACAACAAGTAATTGTTTGTTTTTATGACACCAACCTCATACAGATCACTTATATTCATACCTAATAGCTTGGTCCCAAACCAAACATATTTGATTCATGTAGTATCTACTGGATTCTACTCACAGGAGATTCTTAATCTTAGCCCCTGAGCTGTTTAACTTTTAAGCTTGGATCCTAATAAGGGTTCAACTTGCTTGCTTCAGTACCAAGAACTGCGGTGGAACAGTTACCATACAAGGGCAGGAAGGCTTCCAGGGGGACGGGGGCGGGCGCAGCTCGGGCACAGCGTTATGTAACCACAGGGGGAGTGCTGCGAAGGGAAAAGCTCCGTCTTCCTTCAAAATATTAAATGCTAAAAATGTCTCAAAGACACCTAACAAGCACATCTGAGTTGCTGGAGTTAGCAGCTCAAACATAATTAGACCCAGAAAATCAGTTCAAGCTGATGGGTTTATGGACTGCTATTTCAGATAACTTTAGATACTTGGTGTCCCCAAGAGACAGTTGTAAAAATGTATGTACAGTATGTTTCAGTAAGAGAAATGTCATTTTCCTTTTTCATTGACAATGAGTTATGCAAGCTGACCTACAGACCGTCTCCAAACGAGCTGCATTCCAACAGCTCCCTCCTAAGTCAGTGGTTGGGCCGGAACATAGTTTCCCATGGAAACAATTTTAGATATGGTGGTTCAGATGGCCAGATATGGCCAAGAAGCCCATTAACCTAATTTTGCTACGAACTCTGACCACCATGTGTGACAGACAATGCTTTTCTGTAAGAAAATGTTTCCTAGCTTCTCAGCTGGGATTCCTGTAACTCACCTTTCCTGGCCGGCAGGAGTGGGAACGCCCTGAAGGCAGAGGCTGCTGGGGCGGGCGGTGGAGGCTGGCCCGGGGCGAGGTGGGCTCCTCCACAGCAGCAGCAGGGCCCCCGAGGTGACCCGAGGCCTGGGGGTGCGAGGCCCTGGAGGCCAGTGTACCTGTGAAGGAAACCGCCATCACTGTGTTGGCAGTATTTTATTTCCTTTTGGCAAGAACTTCCTGAATGCTCAGAAGAGTGTGACCACCTTCCGCTGAGCACGTACTCTGCGCTAGAGCACAGCGTTCACTGCTCTGTCCACATCATTTCGCTTGATTTTCCAAGCAAAGTCAAGATCTTTGAGGCCAGGTGTTTCATCCAGATTTAAGAAACAGGCGGGGTGAGAGGGGGAGGAAGGGCCACAGATGGGTTGGGGAGTGGGCTGGGCGTGCTCCGTCACGTCTGACTGCTTGTGACCCCATGGACTGTATGCAGCCCGCCAGGCTGCTCTGTCCATGGGATTCTCCAGGCAGGAATACTGGAGTGGGTAGCCAGGCCCTCCTCCAGGGGATCTTCCTGATCCAGGGATCGAACTCACGTCTCCCGCGTCGGCAGGCGGATTCTTTACCTACTGAGCCACCTGGGAAGCAGGGCAGCCCTGGGGAGTGGGGAGCGAGGCACAAACTACTGGGGGTAGGGTAGGCTCAGGCCTATTGTGCAACACAGGGAACACAGCCAGTATTTTGCAATAACTGTAAATGTCAAGTAACTTTTAAAAATTGTATAAAATTTTTTAAAAAAGAAAAAATGGGGCAGGAAAGCATAGGGACATTAACTTGCCTAAATTCAGAGTGAGAGCCAGTATGTGAACTCAAGGTTGTTTGATTCAAATCCATATTGTTTCCCAGGGACTTAGGGAACACTTCCAACAGCTCATTTTCATTCAGTGGTTTTCATTAGGACAGTAATTATCCCCCTCAGCAAGTGGAGAGGATTAATTGATTCAAGAAATACTAAGAGCTTTATATGTGGATGATGCAAGGCTGTATGAGCTAGGAATCGAGTGGATATAGGACGTCCAAACACGAACGTTACTTAGGTGGCGTTAGAGCAGCTGGGCAGTGCTGCATGAGCGGACGTGCCTTGTATAGAGCAGTGGCTCACCGGAGCTTTCTGTGACTGAAGGCCTGGCACAGAAGGCCTCGTGAAGAATGCTGGTCTCAAGCTGCTCTCCAAAGAAACAGAGTCTAGATGGAGGACACGCTTGATGAAGGGCTCAGATGAGCAAAACTTGCTTGCTAATGATTCTTTGATTAAGAGATAAGACTACCTTGATTTGTTTCATGCTGCAGAGAAGTGCAAAATAAGACTGAAAAGTTGGGGCCAGATGGTGCAGAGACCTCTGGGATTTCTTTGTTGTAATTCAACTTCCGGAACAAACAATATACAAAAATATTTGAACAGGCAACATTCAAAAATAAAATTTATAGCAAGGAGAAGAGGAAGAATTCCTCCCTTTCACATGCGATTCATGGGGTCACAAGGAGTCGGACACGACTGAGCGACTGATCTGATCTGATCTGATCTGAAGCCTCTTGTGCCTCCTTTCGGTGCGTGTGTGTGTGTGTGTGGACACGAGCAATCACAAACACATGTGTTATTTTCCCCCTTTACTTATTTATTTTTTTGACCACATGGCAGTGAAATCACCAAGTTCTAAGCACTGGACCGTCAGGGTTTCCCCTTGTATTAAATGGTAGCATATGCTCTGTAGAAACTTTGGATAGCAGTAATTTACTTATGTACATATTTTTTCTTACTATTTAAAATGATCATTTCCTTATTAAAATATAATGGCGTTTCCCACTGTGGATTTATAAAACGAACACCAAGAACTGGGATCTGGAAGAGGGACAGTGATATCCTGAGGTGGACCTACCCAGCGCCAGCTTTGTATCTATGGATCTAAATCCTAGGAAGCGGGACTGTGGGTTGATGCGGCGGTCTTCCCTGTCCATACCCCCTGACATCTGTACACTCCTTGCCTGTGCTCTCTTCAGCGTTATAATTCCCTGCTTGTGCATCTGCCTCATTTACTTAGTTGGAATCCTTTGAGGAAAGAACTATAGAACTCATTTATCTTTGGATCATCAACTTCTAATGTAATGCCTGGCAAACATGAGATTATTAAATGAGTGTTCAAATGATTTCATAAATGGAGAAAAAGTGACTCTAATGTTCAAAAATGACTTAAACAATTTAGCTGAATCCTAGGTTCCTGGTGGCTCAGATGGTAAAGCGTCTGCCTACAATGCGGGAGACCCGGGTTTGATTCCTGGGTGGGGAAGATCCCCTGGAGAAGGAAATGGCAACCCGCTCCAGTACTCTTGCCTGGAGAATCCCATGGACGGAGGAGCCTGTGGGCTATGGAGTCGGACACGACTGAGCGACTTCACCTCACTTTAGGTTATTAGAATAAAAGGAGAAGAAATGGTATCTCCTCCTACCCGGCGACGTGTTCTGATGCAACAGTGTGGAGGTGTGTTAAGACCAGGCAGTAGGAAGGAAGAGTGAGGGAGGAGGGAGGTAAAGAGGAGAGAAATGAAGCAAAGCAAGGCCTCGGAGCAACCAGGAGGGAGCTGGGTCGTGGACAGCCGTGGAGACCCCGTCTAGGCAGAAGGATGGCTGTGACAGCAACTGGAAGAGGGGCTGTTAGGGAGTTGAGATTATGCTTGAAGAGCTCAAGCTTAAATAGAAAACTTTTTTTTTTTTTTTAAATAGAGAAAATTGAGGAAAGTAGAATTGAGTAGAGAGGCCTGAGTGGGAAAAGCTGACTGAAAGTCACAGCTGCTTTATAGCCTTTCTGGAGTAAGGCCAGTTATAGTTGAAGTAAAAGTGTTGGTAAGCGATGATGAGAGTCCATTCAAAGCAGGAGATGATGAAATTGTCGTTCTTTTGTGTCAAATACTACATGAGGTGCTCTGGGCCTAAAGAGATGAAAAACCAACATGCCCTCAAAGAGCTTTTGTCTAGTAGGGAAAAAACTATCTTCCAAATATACTTAGTTCCAACGTCACTGCCTTACTTTTTAAATGGTCTTATTATAACATAGTTAACACTGCACTATAATATGGCTTCTTCATACTCTGTCCACGTATGAGAAAAGCAATCTCTTAGGCCCTTTCAGTTATGATTATGCAGAATAATTTTGGCATACAGGTATGTTATTTCCTGAGGCTGTGCTATGTCAAATATTGACACCATTCCAAAAAAGAAGTTATCTTTCTGGATCTATTAAGAAAATTGTTGTCATTAAAGTATATTTTTAATCGGTTAAAAACAAACAGGTCATTTCAGTCTCCATAAATACAAACTGATTTTATTAGGGTCCTTAAAAGCAAAGTATTTGTTCCGGTTGACCTCAGAATCAAACCAAATCTGCTCTGACGGAAACTTGCTAATGAGAAAGTTAAAGTCAGTCAGGTGTGGGTCCCCAGAGCTCACACAACACAGGAAACGCATGTAAGCCAGAAGTACGGTGACTTAAGCATGTAACAACCACAACTGGACACAAAAAATTACGTATCTGTTCAGTGTAAATGTGCAAAAAGTTCCCATAGTTACTTTTCCAAACGTCATGGGAAACATGATGTCTTCCAAGTCAGGGCTTGTAAAGTAACTCGCCCTTTCTGCATCAAACCCAAACTCCAAATCGGCAAGGTACATTTTAGAGAGGTTTTCAGAAAGCATTTGGCATTTAGCCTTTAAAAGCTAATCTTTAACCTAAAGACATCTGAGCATTAATTACACATTTTTTTTCTAATTAATACATTTCAGCTAAAAGGCAGTAATTTTTACAAATCTGTTTTTGATAATAGAGTCCCAGCACAGTTTTTTACAAATTGTTTCAATAAAAAATTACCTAGAATTCATTTCTGAAAACCCATTGAAAAAGCAATTTAAAAAGTCCTCAAAGCCATTACCCTGCCCCTACTTTTCTATAAAACTCAGCTCTATCTTATATTACTTATAGTCTTTGTAGAGGATCAGTTCTTCATGAATAGTCTTATTGAGTTAAAAACAAACTCAAAAGAGCTTCTTTTTTTCTCTTGTCAAGAACTCCCATGAATGCACAAACAGATGTTTGGAAATGTTCTATGAAAATACCATCTGAAATAGCATGCTGCTGAAAACAAACCAAATGTCTATAAATCTTAGTACATCTTTATGAAGAAATAATATATAGCAAGTAAAACAAATTTTTTGAACAAAATTTTCAAACTCTTAAGTGAAAAGCAAAATAGCATTGATTCATATGTTCAGAATGATCCAGTTTTTGGTTTTGTTGTTGAAAATTATAGTTGAACATCTTTAGAAGCCAGGTAATCCCAGTGTTACATAAATTGTTTCAGAGCAGATGAAAGAAAACTTGCAAATCCTTTTTAAGAAGGATTAACATTAGTATAACACTGATATCCAAACCTGTAGAGATAGCACCTAAAGAAAAATTATAGACCAGTATCACTTATGAATATTGATGCAAAAACTCTAAACTATTAATATCAATAAACTATTAATATCTATACAATATCTAACTCTAATATCACATTAAGAAAATAATTCACCATGGCTAAGTAGGTTTTATGCCAGGAATGTACAGACAGATGAGTGTGAAAAATTTATTAATATCATTCACCTTATTAATAGATTTTAAAAGAAAGATCCTATGCTTATCTCCATAAATGGGGAAAACTCCAACAAATTTAACAAGCATTCCTGATACAAATCCTTGAGAAAACAGGATATTTCCTTAACGTTACCAATTAAAGGCCAGCATTTTACTTAATGCAGAATTATAAGGCGTTCCTACTGAAGTCAGAAATAAGATAGATGTTCCTACCTCTATTACAGTTTTATGAGTGGTATTAGCTGATACAATCAGGTAAGAGAAAACAATGAGAAAAGAAGAATTAAAACTATGCCTATTTGAATATGATATGACAGGATACCTGGAAAACTTCGGAGAACTAATTACAAAACAAACTCAAAAAAGAATTTAGCAAGATGGCAGGATGCAAAATTAATATGCAAAACTGCCTTCAGATACATAAATAATAACTAGTTAGAAAAACCTCCATTTAAAATGGGAATAAAAGATAAAATACTTAGGAATACATTTAAGAAATGTAAAAATTTTATATGAAGAAAACTATAAAACCACTGGAAAAACTAAGTGTGTGTTAGTTGCTTAGTCGTGTCTGACTCTTTGGGACCCCATGGACTGTGGCCCACCAGGCTCCTCTGTCCATGGGGATTCTCCAGGCAACAATACTGGAGTGGGTTACCATGCCCTTCTCCAGGGGATCTTCCCAACCCAGGGATCGAATGCAGGTCTCCCACACTGCAGGCAGATTGTTTACTGTCTGCGTCACCAGCGAAGCCCATCTACAGAACTAAAGGAAAAACTAAAAGCATGTTTGAGCATATGGAAAGACATCGCTTGTTTGTGCATAGAATGTTTCATCATCAAGATGTCAGTTCTATGTTAGGTTAAACATTTAATACAAAAAAATGGCACCGGGATTTTCCTTCTGGGATTTGAAAAGTTGAAACTAAAGTTTGATCTCAAGTCAGTTTGTCACCTTGGAACAGCAGAGTGACTTCAGGAAGAAAGCTGTGCTCGGCATTCCTCTAAGAGATGAACCCGCCCCCCGAGTCAGTCCCTCACCTCCGGCAGAGGTGCTGCCATGGGGGTTGCTCAATCATTCAGCTTTCAGAAGAAGCTAGAGATGCCCGTGACATTTCACATGTGACTGTGTTGACAACCAGCTTAAATGAAAAGTAAAATACAGGTTAGGCAAACCATGCCTCGCATGTCTATCTAGACCACAGGCTGTCAGCTTTTGATCTTTTCAGAGTTGACAAACTTTCTGTAAAGGTTCAGCTGGTAAATATTTCAGGTTTTGTAGGCTACATACCACCTCTGTTGCTCATTCCTATGTTTACATCATTTAAAAAGTGTAAAAAGGCATCCTTAGCTCCAGGGCTGTAAAAAACGGGCCTTGAAGTTGGCTCTTGGGATGGTAGTTTGCCATTCTTGGTTAATAGAAATCATTAGCCTCACCTGGCCTCTTATCTCTTACAAAAAATTTTTTAAAAATCAAGCTGGAGTAAGTATAATATAAATTCACTGCAGTGGGACAGTTCATAATGCAGCACATTTTCCTCCTAGCATACAGACAGCATTCAGGAGGCACACCCTGAAAGGGGATTTATGTATAATTTTGAGACACCCTCCCATCACCTGTCCCATTGTAACTGCTCTTACAATGATGGCATATTAGCAGGAAAATGTTTTCTATTTTACTCCAGTCAAGTTCTTAAACCAACAAAAAAACCAAAAAACAGTATTATCAGGTTTACAATTTAGATTTTTCTGATCAAGAATTATTAGGGTGGTTCTTGCTTCTTGGCTGTACTTGCCTTTTCTAATCCCTTCAAATCATGTTTGAAAAAGTTTAGGATAATAGCATCAATTTCTGAGACAGGCCAAGAACTTCCTAATCCCATTAGACTAATGATGCAGCAAACATCAGAGGAAAAGTGGTATCCAGTTTATCCTTATGGATTTCTTTGGTCCTGGCCCAACCTCAGAAGTGACATTTCAGCGATCTGATCTGGCCTGGAAAATTGAAACTCATTAGGAGACTGTAAAATTTTTCCTAGGGTTCTTTAAAAGATAGGTAGTGAGATTTTAATAATAACTACATGTGAAGAAGGATGTTAAGATGGAAGTCATCTCTCAAATGCCTTTTAAACTTCTCAATTCACTGAAAGGACATCGGGAGTGTCAATCATACAATACTGAATCAGATTTGATCCTGAATCACTAGCAGTTTGACTCTAGGTCTACTGAAGTTGTCCTCAGTCTTCAGGTCAATTACAAACCGACCCAGGACTAAGGATTACCTAGGATTTTGCTGGGCCAGGGCCCCTGGGCTTCTTAATCAGTATCTCCAATTTCAGGGAAGAGCAAACTCAGAAGCAGCTCTTCAAGATTAAGAAGAGTGATGTGCCGCAGTAGGCAAGCCAACAGTCAATGGGCCAGCTGTTACTACAGCCATCTCCACGATGAAACCACAGGAACTATGCATTCAGAACAACAGCACTAAAACGAAAAACTCCTCGCTCCCTAACTATTTCACATTTTACCCTTATCTATGCTCTAGAGGATTTACAGCTACTGTATCTGCACGGAAGAAATACCACCTGATACCCAGCATCTTTCTCCAACCTGGCACCATCATCATGTTGGTAATCTGCAATTCTCTACGCTGGGTGTATTTACATCACACAAATAGCCACCTTCTATAAACCAGGCCCCAACTCACTTTCCAAAGACTCAGTTTAGTTAAACATCTACTAGAGCACTGCTGGCTTAGGAGGGTACCACAGTCTCTGGGGGGCTCATCAACAGACTCCGTCTCAATCATTCTCAGGCTATGTGCTTAGTCGCTCAGTCGTGTCCAACTCTCTGCGACCCCATGGACTGTCACCAGGTTCCTCTGTGCATGAAATTTTTCAGGCAAGAATACTGGAGTGGGTTGTCATTTTTTATTCCCCTTCCCAACCCAGAGATCAAACCTCCATCTCTTGCGTCTCCTGTACTGGCAGGCAGATTCTTTACCACTGTGCCACATGAGAAGCCTGCATACTACACTTGATCTTAGGCAAGTACTGAGAAGTGATTCTCAGACTAGCCCCATAAGATAGTAAAAAAAAAAATATGTTGAAGCTACCTAAATATTTATGAAATAGAATCTTTTAAGCCATTAGAAATGGCTTTCTTTTTGAACATATATACCTTCTAAAGAGGAAAGTACCTTTTAATTTTTTTAATTAAAAAATTTTTTTGGCCGTGCCATGCAGCTTGTGGGATCTTTGTTCCCGTTTGACCAGGGATCAAGCCTGGGCCCTCAGCAGAAAGAGCACAGTCTCCTAACCACTGGCATGCAGTGATGCGAAATCGCTTCAGTCGTGTCCGATTCTTTGTGACCCTGTGGACTGTAGCTGCCAGGCTCCTCTGTCCCTGGGATTCTCCAGGCAAGAATACTGGAGTGGGTTGCCATGCCTCCAGGACATCTTCCTGATGCAGGGATGGACCCGTACTTCTTATGTCTTCTGCGTTGGCAGATGGGTTCTTTACCACTAGCGCCACCAGGGAAGCCTCAGCCACTGGACTGCCAGGGAATTCTCAGAAGCATCTTTTCCAAGAAACAGCAAATGAGGTCTGAGAAATTTTGGAATTCCCATTAGTGTATTAGGGAAAGGCTTACGATGGGTTATTTTTATTTTTTGTCCTTTGTCTTTTACATCAAATACTTTCTCCTGTGAGAAGAGCTACTGCCCTAAGGCAACATAGACTGGCTTTGAGAACAAAGTTGGACCAGTAAGCTCCAGCCCACATCCAGGAAGTGATTAAGTAGGCCCCTGGCAACTCCACACAATTCAAAGACCAGATTCACTGACAAATGGTGTGGATACCATCTGGGTCACTTCAAACATATGAAGCGCCTCATTCAAGTTACTTAAAAGAATATCAAAATTGGACTGTGTGAAGAAAAATTAAGGCATGTATGGAAAGGGCATTGAACACACTAGTCTTGATTTTTCTTTTCTTTAAGTTTGTCCTGCAAATACCCTAAATGCCAAAGTTGAACTGGAAAAAGATATACACACAAGACGTATATTATTTTTAACCTATTCTTTTTTGAAGGTAGATGGAAAAAAAAAAAATCCCTGAACTCAGCTGAGTATGCATGCTATACTAACACCACTATATCATCTTACAAGTGTATAAATTAGGACAAAGGGCATGTTTTGTTCTTTACAGCAGAAAGGCATCAAACATTAAAAAAAAAGTAGCTTTCATGTGGAATTTCATGTGGAATTTCATGAGGAATTACTATCTAACGCTAAATTTAAGGAACATCAACTTTCTGTATTTTCTCCTGTGGGAAATTTGCAAATATGATGCAATTACTGAGACTCAATCAGACACATTTTCCACTAAATACTGAGAAATATTAATAGTAAAGCAGCCATTAGTTTTGAAAGTTATTTCCGAGCATGTATAATACAGTCTTCAGAGGTACTTTTAGTTCTTAATATTTGAATAAAACTAAAAAATGTTATGTCATGATGGCTTTGGTCTATTAAAAAAAAAAATTATTGGTAAGCCTAACAGACTTGCATTCTCCTAATTCTGATGAGCACTGAGGATAGTCAAAAAGAGTGAAAACATCCACACTCTGACTTTATTTAAACTTAACAAAACAATAAAGACAGTTACAGGTAAATGACAATTCAGTACATTTAGCTGGATAATATAAAAATTTACATATTCACGAGCACATAGCTCCTTCACCATCAACAACATGGAACGTTTTAGTCTATGTAGTCAAAGTCTTCTGGAATTCCAAAATTTTTATCAATTTTATTTTCTTCAAATCCAAATTTTCTTTTGGCCCAAGATTTTATGGCAAATATGTTATCTATAAAGAAAATTGAGAAATATTTTTGAGAATTGGAAACACAATCACAAAAGTTCAAATATAATTATACTCATTAAAAAAAAAAACTTCTATTATTTTAGAAGTATCAAAATAAGGAATTTTCTGTATTTTCAAGAGTTGTTGTTGTTTAGTCGCTAAGTCGTGTCCAACTCTTGTGACCCCATGGACTACAGCCCGCCAGGCTCCTCTGTCCGTGGGATCTCCTGGGAAAGAATACTGGTGTGGGTTGCCGTTTCCTTCTCCAGGGGATACACCTGACCCAGGGATCGAACCCACATCTCCTGCACTGCAGGTGGGTTCTTTACCACTAAGCCACCAGGGAAACCCATTTAAAAGTAACGACAATTAACTTTCAGAATAAAGAAAATATTAGTGATTGTTTTGAATAAACAGATTTCATATTCAAAAAATTCAGTAAATCAGTTGCCACTGAAGAATACCTGACTTAAAGAATAATCCAAAGACAGGGAGAGGCTGATGGTACCTCTTTAACATCTCCAGAGCAGAGGCAGGGTTCTGTTACCTCAGGAATTAGAGCTGCTCCTGTCCCAGAGGGCACCCCTTTCCTTCCCTCCCCCAGCACAGAAGTGGCTTCTAGACAGCCAGGCTAGGGAGAAGGGGTGAAGAGGAGGGAAGGGGTCACTGAAGGCTAAAAGGAGCAGATACAGCCTTAATGTCTTCTAGGGAATTTAAGTGCATCTTACCACTGAAAAAAGTGTTATGTCTATCTAAGGGGACTCGAAGGAAACAAACTGTGTACAAGATTTATGATCAAATCTTCATCCCAAGGTAACAAAAGAAAAAAATACAAGTAATCTAAATGTCCAATCACCCAGAAAGGTGTCTATGCAAGGCCGTACCAGTGTGCTCCTATGTCGGCACTTAGAGAGAACAGGAATGACAGTGAGTTTTCTTTTTGTAATTTAAAATATTCTGTTTAATGTACATATGCCATCTTTATAATGAATATGCACTAAGACTATAAATATAGAAAAACCATGGTACACAACTTTCTGGTTCATAGTGCTCTATAAACGTTAAGCACTGCGTTAGTTGTGATAATGAAATGAAGGGTTAAAATAGGTTCTTTTGGAGTGTTATTGGCTGAATTAGTACCTCCCCCAAATTCATATGTTTTAGACCTAAATCCCGCTCCTTCAGAATGTGACTGTATTTGGAAACTGGGTCTTTAGAGGTGATTAAATTAAAATGAGCCCACTGGGGTGGACCCTGATCCAGTTTAACTGGCAGTGTTGCAAGAAGAGGAGGGTGGACACATTGAGGCGCCAGGGGCAGGCGCTGGAGAGGCTGTAAGGACGCGGAGGAAGGCGGCCACCTGCCAGCCATGGGGAGGGACACTCAGGAAACCACACCTGCCAACCGTGCTTCTGGACGCTCAGCCTCCAGAACTGTGAGAAAACCAATTTCTTCATTTAAGTCACCTGGTCTGAAGTATACTGTTATACTGCATGGTGTCATTAGGAAGTTATTATATGGAGTTTGATCACTTTAAAGAATACTGTTTTAGGAAGCTGAATTCCAAGTATCAAGTAATAATAATTAAATGGTTTGAATAAAGTTAACTGCTGAGGTGAATACTGCTATAACAAATAGAATGTTAATAAAATAGTCTCATTTCTTTAATTGTTATAGAGTATCAACAGATACTAAAACAAATCTTTATGTTAACAATCTAAACCAAATCTCTACTTTCCATAAGAACCCAAGTGAGAAAACTAATAGCAAGAGGTACTCTAGAATGGTCTGTTTAATTTGGCTAATGTCTGCATAACCTATGCATTCTTGAGAGTCACAACAAATACTGCTACATAAGACAGTTATTAAGTATATTACAGGTCTTGCAGAACATAAAGAGCCTATGCCTTCAAACTGACACAAGAAAGAGAAAAATTAACATTAAGCAATTCCAAAGTGGTATGTATGCTAGAGACAAAAGATCAAGTGTTATATGTACTGTTTCCAGACTCTGCAAGACTCTAAGAATACAGAAAGATTTGCAGAAAATATGAGGACAACTGCGACACTGCAGGAACCTTGGAGGGATGAACTTCAAGCCGGGATCAGGAGAGAAGAAGGAAACGAGGCACCAGAGTGAGGCTGGAGCCTCTGCAGGAAGGAATACTGGTTCACGTGACGGCAAGAAACCATTCTATAGGCCTTCAAAGACTAAGAATAACAAACAAACAAAAAGCCTCTCTACACAATTCTTAATGAATCAATTAAAAGTGACTGATTCAATATGTCCTTGGGCCACTGGATGTCTGCCTTTAAGACAGTGTTATCTGAAATTTTGACAGTTCGTACCTGTCAATTTTTCTGTTGTGTGGAAACGTTTATAAATGGATTAAAAACTTTTTATTTTTTTTATCGAAGGGTAAATGTTTTATAGAATTTTATTTTCTGTCAAACCTCAACATGAATCAGCCATAGGTATACATATATCCCCTCCCGTTTGAACTTCCCTCCCATCTCCCGCCCCATTCCACCCTCTAGGATACAGAGCCCGTTTTTGAGTTTGCTGTAAGCAAATTCCCATTGGCTATGGATTCTACATATGGTAATATAAGTTCCCATGTTACTCTTTCCACACATCTCACCCTCTCCCATGTCCATAAGTCTATTCTCTATGTCTGTTTCTCCATTGCTGCCCTGCAAATAAATTCTTTATTTTCTAGATTCCATACATGTGCATTAGAATACATATTTCTCTTTCTCTTTCTGACTCACTTCACTCTGTAAAGTAGGTTCTAGGTTCATCCACCTCATCAGAACTGACTCAAATGCATTCCTTTTAACGGCTGAGTACTATTCCATTGTGTATATGCAGCACAACTTCTTTATCCATTCATCTGTCGATGGACATCTAGGTTGCTTCCATATTCTTGCTATTGTAAACAGTGCTGCAAAGAACAGTGGGATACATGTGTCTTTTTCACTTTTGGTTTCCTCAGGGTATATGCCTAGGAGTGGGATTGCTGGGTCATATGGTGGCTTTATCCCTAGTTTTTTAAGGAATCTCCATACGTCTTCCATAGTGGCTGTATCAATTTACATTCCCACCAACAGTGCAAGAGCATTCCCTTTTCTCCACACCTTCTCCAGCATTTACTGTAGACTTTTTCATGATGGCCATTCTGACCGATGTGAGGTGATATCTCATTGTGATTTTGATTTGCATTTCTCTAATAATGAGTGATGTTTACCATCTTCTCATGTGTTTGTTAGCCATTGTATGTCTTTTTGGAGAAATGTCTGTTTAGGTCTCTTTTCCACTTTTTGATTGGGTTGTTTGTTTTCCTGGTATTGAGTTGCATGAGCTGCTTGTATATTTTGGAAATTAAACCTTTGTCAGTCGTTTCATTTGCTATTATTTTCTCCCATTCTGAGGGTTGTCTTTTCACCTCGCTTATAGTTTCCTTTTCTGTGCAAAAGCTTTTAAGTTTAATCAGGTCCCACTTGTTTACTTTGGAAAAATCTTGTTTTTTTAAAAAAAGAAACAGTTTTAAGAGGGGTAGAATTCGTGTTAGTCTATATGATGGCAAACCCAGGATAAATGCAGGACTAGGATGGGCAGTATCACACGCATGGGTCTACACCAGGACGTCACAAAACCTATCCCCCTCACTCACCAAGAAGTCTCCCATAAAAAGTCATAAAAACTCCACTATCTTCATTATCAGGCAAGGTTTTGTATAATTTCATAAATCACATTTAAAGTTACTTAATGTCACAAAACACTATTTATACCCTGATTCCTCATACTACAAAACTGAAATACTGAAAAGTAAATATGCTCAATTTTACATACATTTTAGGAATCTCTTTCATATGAAGAAACCAAATCTTAATAATTACATAACAATCTTTAGTTATAAATTGTACTGATGTTTTCTTTTTGTTTGTTTTGAAAACAGGAAGGTTTTCTGAGGTGTAATGTAACTCCATGATTTTTTTCATAGCACTTTTATGTTGGAAGGAGCTAGTCATAAACTCAAATGGAAATATGGTTCTTAACAGCTGTTTCTGCTCTTCTAAAAATATCATCCGTCCTACATGATTTTAAAAGTTTTAGGTTCTTTCTCAGCTAGTAACACAACGGAAAAAGAAGTTGTTCACATTTTTTTAATTATAATTTTTGAAGTTTACGATCAATTGGAAAACATAAAAGGATTTCTTTAAAGAGGGAAAATAGGAGTATTTGTTTATCAATGTGTCTAATGGTGTGCTAAAGGGCTTACAAACTGCTTTATTGAATCCTCCTGAAATGTTGAGGCAAACATCCACACTGAACAGATGAAGAAGGAAGCTCAGAGAGGTTCAGTGAGTCACACGGCAAATACTGAGCACAACAGGGTTCCTTTCAAAGTCAGGTTCCTCTCTCACCATATACACAGGCCTCCTGTTCCTACTGCTTGTTAACTGCGGGAAATCACTTTGTAACTCTTGATTTATTTTTAACGTAAAAAATCCATTTGCCTTTTTTCCACTCAAAATTTTGTATTTCTCAAACCTATACGGTATCACTGTATTTACTGGTTATGTATACTTTATTGGGCACACATTTCACTGGTCCCTTTTATTTAATATTACTTGGCTGTTTTTACCCTCTCTGCTCTTATCAGTAAAGCATCATACTATTTAGGAAATAACTTTGTAATAAGTAAGACTGCAATTTTACAGGAGCCAAAGGCCATTTATATTGATTTTAATTCTAAAACAGACAAGGAAAAATGATTCTTAAGCTTTCTGTGAAGCACAGAAGCCTGAATATGGAATCAGGGAAATCTGGCATAAGGCCCTGTTCTTCCAGTGACTAATCACCTTGGACTTTAGTAAGGCAGCTACTTCAAGCTTTCTGCATCTCGGCGTCAATGTGATCTTATCCATACGCTCCCAGAGAAACAGAACCAGGATGAGTAACACACATAACGGCACTGAAGACTCTTACCAGGATGGGAAAGCCCAATTACCATTATTTTATAATTAAATACTGGAGACGCATCAGTGTAACTTCCAGGTAGGTTTTAAAAATAGTAATCATACTGGTATATAATTCACAACAATCACTATTTATTTTCTTCTAAACTTTAAGATACATAAATAATACCCTATAAATTACCGTCTCTTAGAATATCCCTGGCATACACCAGAGGGTGTATCCATTGGCACATGGATTAATGAGGCATTTACATGAAAGCAGGTACACAAAGAAGACTATTCTGTGTAGGGGGTGAGAGCCTGGACTCTGAAATCTAATTCTTATTCCAATGCTTAGCACCTGTGTGACTGTGGGATCCCAGTGGCCTCAGTTTCACCTCTAAAATTAGGGATAATAATCCTATCTACCTCACAAGATTGCTGTGGCAATAAAATGAGAATGTGCCATAGACAGGCTTTACAATGCCTAGCTCATAGTCAGTCCTCAACAAATTAATATTATGAACAAGAAGACAAATCTTTCACATTCCACAAAGCTCTTAAAAGTTGTATCTTGCATTAATATATACGAAGGTTAAGTGATTAGTCTAAGTGATTTATTGGGAAAAAGCTATATAAAACTTAAACTGAAAGCAATCACTTGTTTTACAAAAATGTCTCCTACTTTACAAAATAACTCATAGTAAGACTTTTTAAAATGATTTAAGATATAAAAACTTGATTAATACATACACTTCCAGAAATGTCTTTTCTTAAACAAAACTGGGCACAATAGCTTCTGCATTTCACATCCTAGAAAGTGCACAAGAGTTTGACTAGTTTACCAGTAGTAACACACTGGTATATATTACCATTGTAATACATACCAGTCCATCTGTTCGCAGCTTCTTTGGCCACTTGATTTGCTTGACCTGAAAAAAAATATATAATATATATATATTTTTCCCATCATTTTTTTGGGGAAAAAGAAAAGCTCAATAAGTGACAATGTATTTCACAAACCTGCTCAACTTCCCAAAGAAATTTTAGATAGCTGCAGTTACATAAGATGAACACAAAGTCAACTTGACTAGTATCTCTTTCCTAAATGTCCCCTACTATTATTGTACTTGCTCTTTAAAAACAAAATGTTTAACTGAGATGTTTCTCAAATAATTTACAACACCAGAAGGGCATAAAATAAGTTTAATGATAAGCACTTTAGTATATACATATTTGTTGTTGTTTAGTTGCTAAGTCATGTCCAACTCCCTCAAGACCCTATGGATGCAGCCCGCCAGGCTCCTCTGTCCATGGGATTTCCCAGGCAAGAATACTGGAGTGGGTTGCTATTTCCTTTTCCAGGGGATCTTCCGGATTTAGGGATTGAACCCATGTCTCCTGCAGGTGGATTGGGAGGTGGATTGTTTACCACTGAGCCACCAGGGAAGCCCGTATACATATTAGATCACAGTAAACCTGACAATAAAATGTTAATGGTCATACAGTAGTAGCCCTGAAGGAGGAAATATTTACTTTATATTATATATCTTGCTGTTAAATGTATCTGTATCTATTTTATGTTGTTCAAGTTAATCTACACAGCACATAACAATGCCATGACCAAATGGGTATAAACATTAGTCATAATGAGTGCATTTATTTATTGAAATAAGATTTATATACCACAGAACTCACCATATTAAAGCATCCAATTCAGTGATTTTTAGTATATTTACAAGGTTGTACAACCATCACCCCTGCCTATCTTCAGACCTCTCATCACCCAAAAGGAAATCCCATGTCTATTAGGAGTCACTCCACAGTCCTACTCCCTCTAGTCTCTGGAGACCACTCTCTACTTTCTGTCTCTATGGCTTTGCCTGTGCTGGACATTTCATGAAACCATGTGTCTGGCTTCTTTTCACTTGGCACAATGTTTTCAAGGTTGGGCAACTGTGGTATGTATCAGAACTTCATTCCTTTTCATTATCAAATCATTGTATAGATATCCCACCGTTTGTTTAGTGGCTCATCAGTTGATGGACATTTGGGCTGTTATGACTAATATGAGTAACAATTTTTGTGTGAACATGTTTTCAATTCTTTTTGGTATATATACCTGGGAGTGGAATTGCTGGCTCAAATGGTAACTGTATGTACATTTTGGGGAACAGATAACTTGTTTTCCAAAATGGCTGCATCATTTTCACAACCCCACCAGCAACCTAAGAGTTCCAACTTTTCCACCACCTCACCGACAATTATTTTGCCTTCCTTTTATCACAGCCATCCTAATGAGTATCTCCTTGTGTTGTGATCTGCATTTCCCTAACAGCCAATGATGCCGAGTTTCTTTGCATATGCTCATTGGCCATTTGTATATTTTCCTTGGAAAAATGTATTCAAATCTTTTGTGTGTGTTAGTTGCTCAGTTGTGCCCAACTCTTTGTGACCCCATGGACTATAGCCCGCCAGGCTCTTCTGTCCATAGAATTTTCCAGGTAACAGCACTGGAGTGGGTAGCCATTCCCTTCTCCAGGCGATCTTCCCGACCCAGGGCTCCTGCATTGCGGGCAGATTCTTTACCATCCGAGCCACCAGGGAAGACCATTTGCCAGTGTTTAAATTTTTTATTGTTGAATCATAAGAGTTCTTTTCAGATATAGGATTTGAAACTAGTTTTTCCTACTCTGTGGGTTTTCTTTTCACTTTCGTGACAATGTACTTTGACATAAAAAAGTTGTCAATTTCGATGAAGTCAAATTTATCTACTTTTTATATGACTGCTTGACCTTTTGATGTCATAGCTAAAACAAGGGTACAGACACAGCTATGTTTTTTCCCCTAAGAGTTCAATAATTTTAGCTCTTGCATTTAAGTCTCTGCTCCACTTGAGTTAATGTTTGTATACGGTGTGAAGTGGGAGGCCAGGACAATTCATGTGGTGCCCAAGTGTCATTCGTTGAAAACACTCTTTGTCCTGATTGAATGGTCTTGGTACCCTTGTTCAAAACTTTACTTCTGGACTCTCAAGTCTATTTCATTAACCTATACGTTTATTCATTTACTAGTACCAAATCTCCTTGATTACTCTAGTTTTTTTAAAAATTAATTTTTATTAAATTTTTAACTTTTTGGCTGCACCCCACAGTATGTGGGATCTTAGTTCCCTGATCAGGATCGAACCCACACCTACACTATATTGAAAGGCATAGTCTTAACCACTGGACCGCCAGGCAAGTCCCCAAACTTTTTATTTTGTACTGGAGTATAGCCAGCTAACAATGTTGTGATAATTTCAGGTGGACAGCAAAGGGACTCAGCCATACATATACAGGTATCCATTCTCCCCCTAACTCCCCTCCCATCAAGGCTGCCACATAGCATTGAGCAGAGCTCCCTGGGCTATATAGTAGGTCCTTGTTGGTTATCCATTTTAATAGCAAGTGTATACCTGTCCATCCCAAACTCCCTAATTATCCCTTCCTCTCATCCTTCCCCCTGGCAACCCTAAGTCTGTTCTCTGTGAGTCTACTTTGGAAATAAGTCCATTTGCATCATTTCTTTTTAGACTGCATGTAAGGGACGTTACGCGGTGTCTCTGCTTCTGTCTGCCTTACTCACTCAGAATCAACCTCTAGGTCCACCCATGTTACTGCAAATGGCATTAGTTTTTTGCTGCCCGAGTTGATTACTCGAGTTTTGTAGTAAGTTTTGAAATTGGGAAATTTGAGTCTTCCAACTCTTTTTCTCCAAGATTCTTTTGGCTGTTTTGGGTCTCTTGCATTTTCATATGAATTTTAGAACCAACAACAATTTCTGCAAAAAAGAAATTGGAATTTTGGAAATTTGAGTTAATCTTTAGATTGACTGGAGGAGTATTTCCACCCTAGAAATACAGATCTTTAACTTCATTAAAAGTTTAGTTTTCAGTACACATCTTGTACTTCTTCAATTAATTTTACTCTTAAGCATTTTATTCATTTTGATGCTATTGTAAGTGGAATTTTTTCTCAATTTCATTTTCAGGCTGTCTATTGAGGGTTTATAAAATACAAGTATTTTTTACACATTGATTTTCTATTTTGCCATCAGCTGAACTCACTTGTGAACTCTAATAGTTGTACTCTGTTGTTGTTTTATGGATTGTTTAGGGTGAAGATCATGTCAACTGCAAACAGCTTTGCTTTTTTCTTTTTAATACGGATGCTTTTTATTTCTCTTTCTTGCCTGGTCACCCTGGCTTGCATTTCCAGTACAATAATGAATAGATGTGGTAAGACTGGACATCCTTGGAGAAAGCATAGTCTTTCACCACTCGTTATGTTAGCTGTGCATTTTTTACAGACACCCTTTTATTAGATTGAGGAAGTTCACTTCTATTCCCAGTTTGAGTGTTTTTTATCATGAAAGGGTGTTGGATTTTATCAAATACTTTGTCTACTGACACAATCTTGTGGAGTTCCCCCACCTTCATTCTACCAATATGTTGCATTAGATTGATTTTTGTATGTTGGGTCAACTTTTCATTCCTGACAAATGTTACTTAATCAGGGTGTATAATCTTTTTTTACGTACTGCTGGATTTGATTTACTAGTACTTTGTCAAGAATTTTTACATTTGTAAACGATACTTAACTACAGTTTGTTTGTTTGTTTTTTCATATGATGTCTTTGGTTTGGGTATCAGAGTAACATTGATGTCAAAGAATAAGTTAGGAAGTGTTTTCTCTTTTCTAGGTTTTTTCTTTTTTTTTTCATTGAAGAGTTCCTTCTTTAAACTGATAGAATTCACCAGTATAGACTTAAGTTTTTCATTGTAAGAACTTATTAATCCCCAGATCAATCTCTTAACATGTTACACATCTATTTGTCGTTGTTCAGTTGCTCAGTCGGATCTCTTTTGTGACCCCATGGACTGTAGCCCACCAGGCTCCTCTGCCCATGGGATTTCTCAGGCAAGGATACTGGAGTGGGTTCCATCTCCTTTTCCAAGGGATCTTCCTGACCCAGGGATTGAACTCACATCTCTTGCATTGGCAGGCAGCCTCTTTATCACTGAGTCACTAGGCAAGCCCATACATCTATGTGCAGAGTTCATTTCTACTTGAGATGGTTTTGGTACTTGTATCCTTTTAGAAACTTGTTCACTTCATACACCTTGTCAAATTTATTGACATACAAACATCACTCATGGTATTCCTTTACGATCCTTTTCATATCTATGAGGTCAATAATGCTCTTTCTCTTTCATTCCCGATTTTAGTAATTGAAACCTTCCTTCTTTCTTGAACAGCCAAAGGTTTGTCAAGTTTGTTGATCTGATAAAAGGACCACCTTTTGGCTTCACTGACTTTCTTGTTTTTTTGATTCTCCATTTCTCTTATTGCTGTTCTAGTCATTTTATTTCCTTCCTTATATTTGCTTGGGTTTAATTTGCTCTTCTTTTTCTAGAATAAGATAGAAGGCTAGGCTTTTGAGAGCTGTCCCTATTTTTAACACAATCATTACAATATTAATATAAGTTTTCCACTGAACAATGCCTTCATTGCATCCAGTAAGGTTTTTTTATGTTTTCATTTTCACTATCTCCCAGTATTTCCCAATTTCCCTTGTGATTTTCTTTGAGCCATCCCTCTTATGAGTGTGTTGATTTATTTCAACATATTTGTGAATTTCTCAAATTTCCTTCTGTTAATTATCTTTTACATTCCACTATTATCAGAAAGCATACTTTGTATTATCAACCCATTTAAATTTATTGAGATGTAAGCTTAACATATGATCTATCTTTAAGAATATTTCATGTGTACTTGAGAAGAATAAAGCTTCCCTGTTGGCTCAACTGGTGAAGAATCCACCTGCCAAGGCAGGAGATGCAAGAGACCCGGGTTCGATCCCTGGGTCTTCCCTGGGAAGATCCCCTGGGGAAGGAAATGGCAGCCACTCCAGTATTCTTGCTTGGGAAATCTCATGGACAGAGGAGCCTGGTGGGCTACAGTCCATGGGGTCCATACAGTCCATCGGGTCGCAGAGAGTGAGACACAACTGAGCGACTAGGCACATGAGAAGCATAAGTCTTCTGGTGTTGCGGAGTGTCCCACAGAGATGCAGTTGGTCTGCAGCTTTAGCCTTCTAATTTCTTGCTTAAGTTCCATCTTTTTGTTCCATTCTTTATTCAAAACGGAGAACTGAAATTTTGAACTATTATTGTTGAATTGTCTATCCCCTCAATAATTTGGGGTTTTAAGTATTTCAGTTCTCTATTGTTTGCTGTATATGTGTTTATAATTGTCATATCATCTTGAAGAGTTGACCCCTTTATCATTATAAACTGTACTTGTCTCCAGCAACAATTTTTGTTTTAAAGTCTATTTTCTCTGGTATTGGTTTAGCCACTCTAGCTTGCTTTTGGTTACTGTTTTCATGTAATATCTTTTTCCAGCTTTTACTTTTACCATATTTGTGTCTTTGAGTCAAATGTGAGTCTTTTGTAGACAGTAGTTTATGTGTTTTCAATCTATCATTTCCGCCTTTGAATGAGAGATTTTAATCTACTTACATTTAATGTAATTACTGATAAAGTAGGATTTTGAGTGAACTCCTTGGTGATGGACAGGGAGGCCTGGCGTGCTGCAATTCACAGGTTGGAAAGAGTCGGACACGACTGAGCGACTGAACTGAACTGAAGGATTTTCATTTGCCAATTGCTATTTATTTTCTCTAAGTCATATAAATTTTTCTTCCTCAGTTCCTCCACAATTGCTTCATTTTATGTTAAATGGTAATTTTTAGTATATCATTTTAATTCCTTTATTTCTTTTACCAAATATTTTGGGGTTATTTTCTTAGTGATTGCCCTAGGGATGACTATTAACATTTTAATTAGAATTACTACCAGTGTCAATAGTATACAAAAGTTTCACTCCTATATAGCTCCATTTTCTCCCCACTTTTATGCTGTTACTGTCACAAAATGTATTTTATACATTGCATGTCCTAAAACATCTTCATCATTATTGCTTTATGCAGCTATAATTTAAATTGGATAGGAGAATGTAAGAGATACGAACAAAAATACACAATAGAGGTGGATGAAACTGGAGCCTATTATACAGAGCGAAGTAAGCCAGAAGGAAAAACACCAATACAGTATACTAACGCATATATATGGAATCTAGAAAGATGATAACAATAACCCTGTGTACGAGACAGCAAAAGTGACGCTGATGTATGGAACAGTCTTATGGACTCTGTGGGAGAGGGAGAGGGTGGGAAGATTTGGGAGAATGGCATTGAAACATGTAAAATATCATGTATGAAACGAGATGCCAGTCCAGGTTCAATGCACGATACTGGATGCTTGGGGCTGGTGCACTGGGACGACCTGGAGGGATGGTATGGGGAGGGAGGAGGGAGGGGGTTCAGGAGGGGGGGCACATGTATACCTGTGATGGATTCATTTTGATGTTTGGCAAAACTAATACAATTATGTAAAGTTTAAAAATAAAATAAAATAAAAAAAAATACACAATACTGTCCTTTAGATTTACTCATATAAATCTCCTTTTTTCTTCATGTTGATCAAGTTACTGTCTACTATTCTTTCACTCCAACCAAAAGGAATTCTATATTTTTTTTAGTGACAAACTCTTTCAATTATTTACCTGAGAATATCTTAGCCTGGTTTTCATTTTTGAAGAAAAATATTTCCAGATATAGAATTCTTGGTTGACAGCTTTTCATCATTTTGAATATGTCATTTTAATATCTCTGGCATCTATGGCTTCTAAGAATCTGATTGAAGATCCATTAAATATGTTGAGTTACTTTTTTTATTGCTTTCAATTGACAATTTGACCATTATGAGTTTATGTATGGATCTCTTTGAGGCTGTCCTAACTGGAGTTTGTTAAGCCTTTTCTAAGTGTAAATTAAAGTTTTTCATCAGATTTGGGACATTTTCAGCTTTTATTCCCTTGGCAGCTTTCTCTCTGATCTCCTTCTGGGACAGCCATTATGGGAATCTTGGCATTTCTGATACCATACCATAGGTTTGTGAGACTCTGTTAATGTTTTTTCATTCTTTCTAATATCTGTTTCTCAGATTGGATTATATCAACAGAACTATCTTCAAGTTGCTGAAGATAACTTTCTTTTGCCTGCTCAAATCTGCTGTTAATCCTTCCAGTGAATGTTTCAGCTACTTACTATAGTTTTCAGCTCCAGAATTTCTATTTGGTTCCTTCTTTATTCTACCTCTTTATTTATATTCTCTACAGTAAATGCCTTTCATATGAACCTTCCAACATGCAAACATGTGTTCACATGTCCACTCATGTAAGTCAGTTCACGTGCACAGTGCAGAATGTCACGTGCACGCGTCCTCTACAAGTGGCTGTGTTTCTGTGTACTTTACTGTACAGTAGTGTACGGAGTACAGTAGAACAAGATCTTTATTTCAAGTCCAGGATGTCCAAGAGCAAGCACAAAAGCAGTGGTAATGCAGCTGGTGCTGCTAAGAAGCCCCAGGTGATAATGATGGAAACAAAAGTGAAAATAATCGAGAGTGGAGCGAGGCAAAAAAATGGAACAGGGGGTCCACAGAAAGAACAGAGACAGACAAGGACCAGCTGAGGGAATTTTCGATGCAGGAAATGGCAAGGTAGAAGGATACACAGAAGCTGCAGCAGCTCTTCAGACGCAACCCAACGCTGCCACGTCATCGTCTATGATGAGAAAACAAGAGCTGCTACCCAGGCATCACTGGGTCTTTTTTCAAGAAGGTAGATAGAACTGAAGCTAGCAAGGAACCAGAACCTGTGCCATCATCAGGCATGAGCGAAACTGCAGCTTGCCCTCCATCTCCTACTGCTGACAATACTTCAACTCTACCATCTCCCACCTCCTCTCCAGTCGGTAATTCGTCTTGCCTGTTCACTGGATGCCAGTTCCTAATATGTCAGCTGTGTACTACACTATTGTACTTTTCAAGGTACTGTATAGTTAAGATTAAAAATGTTTTATTTTTTGTGTTTTTTTAAATGTATTATTTGTGTGAAAAGTATTATAGCCTATTACAATATATAGTATAGTACTATATAGCTAATTGTGTTGCTTGGTACCTAGACTAACTGTTGGACTTACAAATGCGCTCTTGGAATGGAACTTATTTGTATGTAGGGGATTACTGTATTTGATGAGATATCATTTACAGATTTTCCTTTAGTTCAGTTCAGTTGCTCAGTCATGTCCGACTCTTTGTGACCCCATGGACTGCAGCACGTCAGGCTTCCCTGTCCATTATCAACTCCCAGAGCTTGCTCAAACTTGTGCCCATTGAGTCGGTGATACCATCCAATCATCTCATCCTCTGTTGTCCCCTTCTCCTCCCATCCTCAATCTTTCCCAGGATCAGGGTCTTTTCAAATGAGTCAGTTCTTCACATCAGGTAGCCAAAGTACGAGAGTTTCAACTTCAGCATCAGTCCTTCCAATGAATATTCAGGACTGATTTCCTTTAGGATGGACTGGTTGGATCTCCTTGCAGTCCAAGGGACTCTCAAGAGTCTTCTCCAACACCACACTTCAAAAGCATCAATTCTTTTGCACTCATTGTTCTTTATAGTCCAACTCTCATATCCATACGTGACTACTGGAAAAACCATAGCTTTGACTAGACAGGACTTTGTTGGCCAAGTATTGTCTCTGCTTTTTAATATGCTGTCTAGGTTGATCAGAGCTTTTCTTCCAAGGAGCAACCGTCTTTTAGTTTCATGACTGCAGTCACCATCTGCAGTGATTTTGGAGCCCCCCCAAATAAAATGTCACTGTTTCCATTGTTTCCCCATCTATTTGCCATGAAGTGAGGGGACCAGATGCCATGATCTCAGTTTTCTGAATGTTGAGTTATAAGCCACCTTTTTCACTCTTCTCTTTTCCACTTTCATCAAGAGGTTCTTTAGTTCTTCTTCACTTTCTGTCATAAGGGTTATTGATATTTCTCCTAGCAATCTTGATTGCAGCTTATGTGGCATTTCTCATGATGTACTCTGCTTTAGACAGATCATTTTTTATTTTAAAAAAATGTACTTATTTTTGGTTGCACTGGGTCTTCATTGCTGTGTGAGGGCTTTCTCTAGCTGCAGCGCACAGGGGCTCCTCTTTGCTGCAGTGGTGGTGCACTTCAAAGTGCGCTTCACTGTGGTGGTCTCTCTCACTGCAGAGCACAGGCTCTAGGCACATGGGCTTCAGCAGTGCCTAGTGGGCTTGCAGGCTTAGCTGCTCCACAACATGTGGACTCTTCCTGGACTGGGGATTGAACTGGTGTCCCCGGCATTGGCAGGTGGATTTGTATCTACTGTACCACCAGGGAAGTCCAACATATTTTTCTTTAGCTCTTTTAACATATTTAAACAGCTGATTTAAAGTTCAAAATCATGCATGAGGTATATTTTCTTATTTTTTGCATATCTTGCAATTTTTTCAGTGGAAACTGGACATTTACAATAATATAATGCTTCAACTTTGGAAATCTGATTCTTCCCATGTTCCCAGGGTTGTTGTTGTGGCTACTAGTTATTGTTTAGCTAGTGATTTCTCTGAACTAATTCTGTTAAGTCTGTATTTTTTGTTATGTGTGGCTACTGAAGTCTCCAGTCAGTTTGCTTACTGGTCAGCCAGTGACTGAATAGGGACTTCCTTAAACACCTGGACTAAATCTTCACATCTCTGCTGAGAGGCTGCATGTGTGTGTTTGAGCATGTTCCAACAATATTCAGTTAGGTGATTTACAACTCTGCTCTAGCCTCCACCTCTACACAGAGCGTCAAGGTCAGCAGGCAGTAGGAGGCTAGGACCGCTTCAGGTCTTCTATGAGAATGAGCATAGCCCAACGTGTGTATGGGCATTTAGATTTCTAGGAATATGTTGATTTCAAGGTATCTAAGAACATCTCTTTTGGCTTCTCCTTTAAAATTTTTTGGTTAGCCCACTGTTTTTGTTAACTTATTCATCACCCAAGAGAGCTGTGACGTTAAAATTCTTGCCTGTAACAGTTTTAGACAAACACTTCCGAGGGATGCTCCCCTGTTAGTGATGGGCATATTCCGAGTCAGGTCAAAAAAAGGCAATACTTTCTATTGGTAGCTTGTAGGGGAGCATCAAAGATGGCAAATAATGACAACAGTTCTTTGGCATGAGGGTCTTAAAGAGCTCCAGGTCCATTCTACTCCCTCTGATACTGACAATGCAGGGCTGATATTTCTCAAGGTTACCGTTGAGCTGGAGAGCAGGAGATGAGAGTAGGGCAAGGTGAAACCACAAAGTTTGCTCTTCTTACAGAGATTTGGCCATTTTTCTCGACTAGGTAAGTCTTTGGTTAGTTTCTAGAGTTCTGGAAAAGCTGTAATAATTTTTCCAGTTTTCATGGAAGGGTACATTTTCAAAGGTCCTTACTCCACCATTTTCACTGTCATCTGGGCATTTGTTTCTAAGAAAAACCTCTTAAGTACTTATAAGATTTACTTTCCAAACCTTTTACTGTGAGAATTAATTTTTACTACAATTGATTTTATCTCTTCTCACTTTAATTCAATTAGCATGATGAAATATAAATATTTCCTACAGGGATTATTGAGAAATAAAAGATAATACATAGCTATATCTACATGGACATATGGGTTATAGCTATTACCCGCAGAAAAACTGTTTCAAAATAAGCCATTATAAACTTAGAGACAAGCCTGATTGTTATAATTTGGGTGCTATAGCCATGCTATTAAGAACAAAATCCTATTAAAATCAATTTGTGAAACTCATAATCCTTTAATCTGTTCTGCAATAATATGATAGTCAAATCCTGGGAAGTACCTCATTACCAAAAAGCACATTTTAAAAACAATAATCTCATTGAGGAAAGAGGATTTCTGGTCAGTCAAGTTAAAGCCTAAAAATTCTCTAGATTTAGTGATAAGAAAATTACTGCCATTTACTACCTACATATTTAAATTTCTTGAATCGGTGGGTTTACAGTTTTAATCAAATTTGAAAAAAATTTAGCTTTTATTTCCTCAGATACTTTTCTGAACTGAAACATCCCTACCATGCCCCCATCCCCAATATACACTCCTTCTGGGACTCCAATTACACATATATTAGGGTCACTGAAGTTGTCTTATGTTTCACAGATGCTATTTTCATTAAAAATTTTTCTTTTCCTCTGAGTTTCATTTTGGATCATATTCATTGCCATAGTCTTTAAATACACTAATCCTGCAAGTTTAATCTGCTATTAATCCAATCCAGTGCATTCTTCTTTTCAGACACTGTAGTGTTCATTTCCAGAAGTTTGACTTGGATCTTTTTTATGTCTTCAATGCTTCTACTTACCTTTTGAACATATAGAATACATTTAGAATCCGCCTGCAATGCAGGAGACTTGGGTTCAATCCCTGGGTTGGGAAGATCCCCTGGAGAAGAGAAAGGCTATCCACTTCAGTATTCTGGCCTGGAGAATTCCATGGACTGTATAGTCCATGAGGTTGCAAAGAGTCAGACACGACTGAGCAACTTTCATTTACATTTATGGTCTTCTAATTCCATTATCTGTGTCAATTCTGGATCAGTTTTGATTGAAGGAGTATTCTCACTAATGAACATATTTTTCCTACTTCTTTGTACATGCCTGGTAATCTTTCATTGTATGCCAGACATTATGAATTTTACACGGCTGGGTGCTGGGTATTTTTGTGTATTACTGAGCTTTGTCTGGAATGCATTTAAGTTATTTTGCAATAATTTGATGCTTTCAAGACTTGCTCTTACGGTTTGTGAGTTGGGTTGAGAGTAGAGCTCAGTCCATCTTGGATACTCTACTCAGTGCCTCGTGAATTACAAATGCTTCTAATCCGGCTGATGAGAACAGACACTATTCCTGGTCCTCTCGGACTGCCTGGCACTGGTTTCCTCCTGGCCCTCTGCGATCGTTCTTTCCTCAGCTTTGGGTAGTCTCCTCATAAGTGTGCACAGAATAGCTGAGAGGAGCTCTCTCTAGACACCAGGGCTCTCTGTCTGTGTCACTCTCTGCTCTCCAGTATGCTGTCCTGTGAACTCTATCCACGCTGGTCTCCCTGACTCAGTTTCATCCTGACTCAGGAAGTCTGCAGGGCTCTTCCAAAGTTCTCCTTCCTTGTGCTGCAGCCAGGAAACTCCCTCAAAAAAAAAAACTAGTTGGGATAATTGTAAGGCTTACTTTGTCTGTTTCCTTTTTCTAGGAATCACTTTTCTTTGCCATCTAATTTCAAGTATCTTGGAAACCATTATTTCGCATTTTTTTGTTTTTATGTGTGCGTGAATTCAGTACATTACTACTTTATCTTGGCTGAAAGCCAAAGTGCCACATTTGAATAAACTTTTGTGAGCTGTTCTGAATTTTAAAAGCAGAGGACTAGACATTTCTCTATAAAAGTATGAACTAAAGTTAGTCTAAAAATTCTTTCTATAGGTATATAGGTCCTGATAGCTTTTTTTTTTTTTCATTCTGATTGTAGTTCTATAGTTTCCTATAGTATAGGAAAAAATACTCTACCTCACATCTACAATATATTTTTGAAATAATGTAATTATCCTAGATATCTACTGTCTATTTAATATGCAGTTTTCTATAATTATATATTTTATAAAAATAGATGATTTTTTTAATGGAATGAAAAAGTAATAGCACAAAGCCAGGAAAGACTCTTATCCTCTCATTCTATTACGGTAAAAAAATGTACAATGTGAAAATGTCAAAAGTTCATATATGTGTAATAGATTCGTGATTATAAATTCTATAGGACCCAAATACAGATTCACCTTATATGGTTGCAACTATGCTGGACTCAACTCAACTCTCCAGAAAATCCATCACCTTTAATATACCTGAAACTTCTCCCTTCAAGTTTTATCACCTTTCTAAGAAGCGATGCACTTGCCAAAATTGCTCTTTGGTTCAGAGGTACAAGGAATGTCAAATCTGAAGTTACATGCTCGAAACAAGTTTTCCCACTTTATGAATTAGTCTGGCACAAAATCCTTACTGATTTTCTGCACTATAAGATCTACTGGCTTAGGATCACCATCAGTGAGGGTCAGAGTGATTCTGAAAGCCTAAGTAAGAGTTTTTAGTCATTCCTGAGTGGACAGATACAATCTAACTGTGGAAAGGTCTGTAAAAATGGGAGGTTCCAAGTGCAGGTGGTATTAGTCACAGTCATCTGCCCAGGGAAAGAGCTGTGGCAAGACAATGGGGACCACAAAGTGAAAAGCAGAGCCGTGGCTGGGTGTGGCTACGAGCTGTGGGTCCCTAGACAGAAAAGAGAATGAGGCAGGTAAGCAAAGAGTTGACACTTCAAGAAAAAAGTCCAAGAATTAGACAAAACTAAAATCAGGAAGGTAGATCCAAGTGAAAGTAATAGGCGAAAGATCATATTTGGTTCCTGAAACAGAATTTTCATGATCAACTGCCAGAGGGAATAGCCAGGCTGATCCTGAAAATAAGCCACCAGAAGTATTACAAATCTGGGTAAGAAAACTGTTCTTAAAAGTGCTCTTTGACGAGACACTGCTCTGGGTAGGATACACAATACTTGCTGTCCTCTTTAACAAGCAGTCTGTGTTTCCTCTTACAGGTGGCTTACGGCGAGGTCTCACTTCCTAGTAGTGAACGCCTAGCCTGTCTCCTGCTGCTCTGATGTGCCTGTGTACACTGAGGCTCACTTGACATTAGTTAAAACTTTAATAAAACAGATTAGAGTGGTTAATTCTGAAGCAGATTTGGTTAGTATCAATAGTTTCTTCTGTAGGAAGATGATACACGAAACGAAACCACGGCAGCATGAAAGAGTCAATGGTATCTCCTCAAATAATTAACAGAAAATGACTGGCAGAGGGTTCTTCTTTCAAAGTCTCCACTTTGATTTGAAAATCACCCTGGGTAATCAGCTGAATCAGGGCTAATATATATTATCTAGGCTGTGTACTACATATATTTGAATGGCACCTCTTGGAGTTGTGCAAAGTGGAATCAATCTCTAAAATTAATTTAAACTTTAGATTACATTAACTGAACTGCTTAACATTTGTTTAGTTATAAATAACACCATCAAACTTAACTGTAATCGAACTGTCCTCAGGTTAATTTAAAAACACTAAATATTTTCAATTTTCTCTCAAAACCTTCAATCACATACTATAATATCCATTTTTCTAAATGTTTCATTTGATAATTTCCTAAATGAAAAGACAATCTAAGACAGAAAAATATGAAAAAAGTTATGCATATTTTTCTAAACAATTAAGTATAATATCTTTCATTTCCTCAAATATTCAAAATTCTATCTTTACATAAGTGTACAAAAAAATATTGAAAATGAAGCTTTGGGGACTCTGGTTTAAAAGTAAGGAAAAACATCACTGGAATATTCAAACGGAAAATCAACACATGGATTAATTTTCTGCAACTTGTAAACTCAAATCTTTTGGTATTCTTTTCCTATAACAGTGTATTTCTTTCTGGATACAAGGTACTTGAGGTCAACTTAGCTCCTTCTCTGACTCTTCAGTTTCCTAAGCTTACATTTTCTATCTTTATCCTACCCCACCAGCTCTCCTTATTCTTGAAATGCTCAGTTTTGACTGTTCAGTGCTTTAACATTAAGACTCCTTAATGGAAATATTAATGCAATAGTAATAGCATTAAGGGCTTTATTTTCTCATATACATGGAGGATGGTTACAAGGCAACTAGAAGTATAAAGTATCTTTCATTAGCAAAGTTAAGAACTCTCAGGGAGTAACACAAACTTACGTATTTCTTCCACAACTTGTGGGTCACATTCTCTGTATTTTTCTACTTCAGCCTTTAGCTGTTCCCTTTGGTCTCGAAGTGAAGAAAGCTCTTTTGCTAGCATAGTTCGCTCTTCCTGTATTCAAAATAACGTTATGTCCAATAAGACAAACAAAATGCCATGTTATAAGATTATACATTTTACAAACATTTTTATCTTATTTCTCATAACTGATAAGAATTGGGCTTTTGACAACATTAATATCAGTATATACACACACATACATATATTCACAGTATAAGAACAAACTCAATTCTCATTTTTCTCTGCAATCTCCAATTATCTTATGTATATGTTAACTGAATGGAAACTCAAAGATGATTGTTATTACATAATAGTTGTCATTTGTCATTACATGACAAATGGTAATTTTTTGGAGAGTTTCACAAGATTGTGTATATATATACACACACACACACACACACACACACACACACACTATATATATGTATGTAAATTTTACGGCAACATCAGACAGTATAAAGTTTTCCTTAAAAAAAAAGTGTTCTAGATAATTTTCTAGTCTTCAAGAATGATTGACTTTAAAAAATATTTAAAGATATAAGAAACAATAGAACTGTGACCTCCCATCACTTTCCTTTAAAGGTAAAACTTTGAAACAAAAAATGATCCAATAAACAGCATTTGAAATTTCTAGCCACAGTTTTCATTAACAGGTAGAAGTCACAGTGCTGTTGGTATTCAGTTTATGTGTGTGAAAAATAAGCCCAAACCAAAAGCAAACACTGGAAAAGGTTATGGTATAGAATTATAGGATAAGTGTTACTCGCTCAGTCGTGCCCGACTCTTTGCGACCCCATGTACTATAGCCGACCAAGCTCTTCCGTCCACGAGATTTTCAGGGCAAGGATACTGGAGTGGGTTGCCATTTCCTTCTCCAATTATAGGATAAGTTTGAGGCAAAACCAAATAGAGTTCAAGGTCTCTAATGGGACTCGTTTAAGGTTCCTTGCTAGCTTGTACTTCTGTACTTGTATTTTTCTACTTTTGCCTTCAGTTGCTCTCTTTGGCTCCTTTTCCTAGCATCGATGCAAGAGAATGCATGTACAGAGCTCTGATGTAGCAGAGTTCAACAGAACTCTGCAATAATAGAAATGTTCTAGATCTGTGTTCTCCAGTGCAGGAAACATTAACCACATGGGGCTACTAAGTACATGAAATGTGACTCTTATTACTGAGAAACCAAATTCAATTGTATTTAATTTTAACTGTTTAGCTGTTCAAAAGTAAACAGCTATATATGATTAAGGTAGGCCATATTAGCACAGTTCAGGAGTGATTTAAAATAACCACAAGATATGCTGATCATTATTTGCTATCAATGCCCAAATCATACATAATCCTCAATGAAAAATGAGAGGAGAAAAAGCTAAGGAAGCCAGGTGAAGAGAGTGCTGAGTGTCTGTGTGAATACAGGGACAGCTCTCCGGATATCCTGAACTGGGAGCCGTCCCAGACTGGTTATTAGCAACAAGACCTTTGCCACATTACTTAACCTTTTTGTGCTTTCAGTTCCTCAAATGTAAAAATGAAGACGGTAATAGAGGCCACCTCCTTGAACTACTGGCAAAATTCAATACAGAAAATGCGTTTGGAACAGCACCTGCCTGGCTCACAGTAAGCAGAATATATATGACAGCTATGTCTTCTTCACTGTCATTGTCAGCAGTATCATCATCACCAGGAATACTATCTAATAGGTAGAAAAAGCTTCCAGCTATTTCTGAAAACTCCTGACTAGCGAACTCAGGATGAACGTAAGAGTCCATCTTTCTCGGGAGCCACTCTGAACTCTCATTACTATAATCTGATAGCTGTAGGCACCAACCAGGTTTGCCAGTGGTTTCCCCTAGTTTCAGTGGTTAAAGTGGACTGGGCAATCTCAGCAGCCTGACTATTATGGGCATGAGTATGTCACCGTTAGTTGAAGGTGCTTCTATAGGTTATTGCCAAATCAAAGGAAAAAAACCATGACTGAATTTTAAAAAGTGGCACTTGTTGCCAAATGAAGAAATAAAACTTTCAGGTTGTGCCCAGAACTCACCTTCCCTTAAATATTCTTTAGCAATTACCATTCTCCAATTCCTATCCGTGGCTGTGCTGACTACTCACATGAAAGAATATATATAAAATAACTTTGAAAAGCATAAAGCCATGTAAATCTGTGATGTATTCTTCTGTACAATGTGACCAGTTTTTGAGTGTCTTTCACAACAAGTGGTACAGAGGCTGCTATGAAGGGCTGAGAGGTTCATGTTGATCTTCAACATTTTTTCAAGTCATAAGTTCAAACTTGAGATAATGATAAAACTAAAAAGTAAAGTGATTTTAAAAAACCCCTAATATAATACTTTATTTTTTTAAATTTAAATTTATTTATTTTAATTAGAGGCTAATTACTTTACAGTATTGTATTGGTTTTGCCATACATCAACATGAAAAAAAACCCTAATATAATACTTTAGAGAACACTGTACTTTAAAAAATAAAACAGGTCAATATTCATTTAAATAATTTAAAAATATTACAAGACCAAAAGGACCCTATATTGACAGTTTTCAATTGGTTCTGTGCCAAGACTTAAAAATCCCAACTCTTAAAAATTTACATAAACATTTATACAGGGCTTACTTTGTGCCAGGCTCTCTTCTAAGTGCTTTGCAAATATTAGCTAGCTTAATCAAACAATAACTCAATGAAGTAGATTTTATTATTCCTCATTTTACAACTGAGAAAACGGAGCAGAGAGAGTTTAGGAGACGAAAACCCAGGCAGTCTGGCTCCGGGGTTTGTGTTTCTTTGCTACACTGCCGTATATAATACAATAATAATAAATCTAGGTTCACAGTCAGTGGGTCAGGTCAAATGTTCACAGCCTTTGCTGGGACTTGCTTCTTTTCTAGTAGGAACAGCATCCTCCTCACAGGAAGCACTACTGCTTTCATTACGCTTAGAACCGACATTATTAAAGAACATACAGATAGACACTTACCGTTTCATGTCTGCCAACTTTAGCTTTCTCGATGCTTTTCTGTAGGTTTGCATACTTTTGGTTTCCCTCAGATAACTATAAAATTGAAACAAAGAAAATGGCTTGCTAAGATAAACTGGCTTAACATAAAGTTTATGAATCAAAAAGACAAAATAAGATTTGCCTTCAGCCCAAGTCAGCATAACAAAAAATGTCAAAGACTACTTGGGAACTGACTTCTCTAACTTGAAGAAAAGCAAGTACTATGAATCACTAGGGCAGACTGAAAAAGTTTAAAATATTTCTTCTTATCCTATACAAAAAAAATGAATATGTTATCAATCTTTTCAGTCTTCTTTCATCAGATTCCCTGCCTCCATCACAAACAACCTGAGGTATATTATTTAAAATTTTAATTTGAAAGTTCAAAAAAATCTTGTTTTATATAAATTCTCTCTTCAAATTTCATTTCACTTCAGACTAAAGTCTTTTTGAAACACTCTGTTTCTTATAGACTGGTAGTACTGTGACCTGTTTCACTAATAGAGAGTCAAAAATGAAACTATTCTTAATTATTCTTCTTAAATAAGGTACTTTATGAGGAATTATACACTAAGTTCTTAGACAAGAAAAATCCATCAGACAAACGTACTGCCAATTTGGGCTTCCCCAGTAGCTCAGTTGGTGAAGAGTCACCTGCAATGCAGGAGACCCTGGTTTGATCCCTGGGTCAGGAAGATCCCCTGGAGAAGGGATAGACTACACACTCCAGTATTCATGGGCTTCCTTGGTGGCTCAGATGGTAAAGAATCCATCTGCAACGCGGGAGACGTGGGTTCAATCCCTGGGTTGGGAAGATTCCCAGGACAAAGGTATGGCAACCCACTCCAGTACTCTTGCATAGAGAATTCCCATTGACAGAGGAGCCTGGCAGGCTATGGTCCATGGAGTCACAAAGAGCTGAACATGACTAAGAACAGCACAGCATTGCCAATATTACATGTTTTAGATATCTTAAAAGTAACCAGTTTAAACATACAAGCTTAGAAAGTAGTAAGTTATATTGAAAATGGATTAAATAACACAAGCATAAAGAGACCTTAGACTCTTAGAATATTCATTAGCATGTGGTTGAGCCCACACCGAAAGGGATTGGTTAATTTCAGAACATTGCTTCCCGTCTCAATTTTATTAATCTCACCTGGGCCCCAAACTAAATAAATAATCACGGGAAATTCTCTACCACATCTTTTGCTGTAAACTAGTTAGAAATCTTAGACTCATTGATTGGGTGAAAGTGAAAGTTGCTCAGTTGTGTCGGACTCTTTGCGACCCCCTGGACTCTACAGTCCATGGAATTCTCCAGGCCAGAATACTGGAGTGGGTAGCCTTTCCCTTCTCCAGGGGATCTTCCCAACCCAGGGATCGAACTCTGGTCTCCCACACTGCAGGCCGATTCTTTACCAGCTGAGCCACAAGGGAAGCCCCTTGGGTAAGGGCTTTCTTAACATATATTCTACTCTTCATTCACTCTTAAGTTATAAACATTTGGAAAATAATTAACAAATGGATGAGTAATTTCTTTTGGCTGATTGTAAAAAAAACTGATCTTTCACAATATGACTTCGTTATATGTGGAGAGGGTGAATTATACTTAGATACCCTTTTTTGCTTAAAAATCACAAACAGTATCTTCAAAAAGTTGGTAGCTTTACCCTGACTTTAAGAAATCTTCCACTTCTCAATATGTACAAAGGGAATATTGTTAGTATTCATTTGGCTGTCTAGTCCCTGATTCTAATCCATAGCACGAGCAAGATCCATCTGTGATGACAAGAGGACATCACCACCAAACCAGTTACACCTCTTCTAGAGAGAGTAATTATCTTCCTAAGTTGAAATACAAAAATCTGCTGTAGAGTTAAGAGCCAAAATAAGCTTTAAAGCCCTAAATTTAGCAAGACCTTGTTCTTTAAAACAAGAGTTCTCATTTATAAAATAACACCATGTTTAAAATGTTAATATTCCACCCTGAAGGACCCACCTGAAATAATTTAGTAAATGCATGTAATATATACATTTAGGAGTATTTTCCAATGAAAAAATACATGTAGGTATTAGCACAACATTTTTATATTACAAATGTTTAAAAACTAACCAGATAGGTAGATGTTACTCCCTAAATGAAGAACTATGTAAAAATAAGCCAATAATTAATGGACATATTAATATATGTTCACTAATTATATTCATTATAATTAATGAATTATATATGTTCATTAATTATATTAATGAAATGTCTCCCAGATATTGTATGTCTGCTTGCAATTATTTACAATTTAAAAGCTTTTGAAAGACAGCTAATTCAGGAATTTCTTAACTCTGAAAATAATCTTACGTATTTTAGATGTGATTTCATGATTTGTCATTTTAACTATCTCTGTTAAATGATGGTATCAAATGAGAAGCTTCTGCTAATTATTCTAAGCACTGAAACAGTTTGGTTCAACTTAGTAGGGAAGGAATCTTGGCTCTATGTTTATTTCCTAAAATCTCAATTGCTCAAAACAATGAAAGCAACTTCTGTGCGGCAGCCCATGCTATCCGTTTCTCATCTACACACCTCTTAGAAGCAATATTGCCATAGTTCCTAACACATACCTTGGAATTAAACCAAATCTAGGCCTTCAGTGATTAAGAGCCGAGATTTCAGCCACTGTAGATATTATCTAAACCAGTAGTCCTAAACTTGAGTGCACATCAGGGTCACCCGAAGGACGTGTTAAAGCCCAGGCTGCTGGGCGCCCCCTCTCGCTTTGAACAGAAGAGGTCTAGGGCAGAGCCTAACAATGTGCATTTCTAACATGCTCCCAGGCGATGGGATGCTGACGCTTCTGATTAGGGGCATCACACTTTTGAGAACTACTAACTACTACAGAAATCTGTTTTTTTTTGCAGTAACAAACCCAACTAAAATACACAAGGTATTAATATATGGGAGAATATTACCTAGTTCATCAGCAACAATGATTTAATGCTAAGCACTGTAGTCCGAACCAGAAACAAAATATCTCAGTATTTGTCACTGAAACACAAAAGTCTACATTCACAAAATTAGAAAAAGAAGTGCTATTCTATAATGAGAAAAAATATTCACCACAGGACTCCTTTAAAGAGCAAACTCTCTTGACATATTTCTGTAACATAAAACAAGAACCAACTACATACTATAACAACCTACTTCCAACTTTCACTAAAGCAAATAACTTCTAAAACCGAAGTAACTCAGAAAAAACAGCAGCAGCAGCAACAACAAAAATGACTTATAATTAGTAAGAACAGGATTTCATCTTTAGACTTGAGGAAGGATCTGACAATGCTTCTCTTTAACGCATTCCAGTCCACCTATACAGACTCTGAGGCTTCAGAGACATAATGCCAATGTTTTCTAAAGGGCTAATTCACTGCTTGGAGGAACAGAAAGATTGATTCAAGCTGGCTGCATTGGAATTCTGATTTGCTCCTTTTTAGAAATAAAATTTCAAAGCTTTTGAAAGAAATACAGAAGCCCTCATAGGTGGGAAAGAATGTCAAAGGAGGTTGGGGAAAAAAGGCAACAGTAAAAGAAACCAGGTAAGTCTACTGCTTTATCAAAACTCATGCACAATATGGTATGGAAAAAAGAGGTTCTATGTCTTGTTTCTCCTCAAAAAAAAAAAAAAATAAAGAGCGCCAGTATAATTTAAGATTTTATATATTTAAAAAGTCTCATTAGTATATCTGGGGCTCCTCAGGTGGCGTCGGTGGTAAAGAACCCGCCGGCCAATGTAGGAGATATAAGAGACTCAGGTTCAGTCCCTGGGTTGGAGAGATACCCTGGAGGAGGGCATGGGAACCCACTCCAGTATTCTTGGCTGGAGAATCCGAGAAGCCTTGCAAGGCTACAGTAAATAGAGTTGCAGAGTCAGATACGACTGAAGCGACTTAGCACACACACATATGGTGTATCTACAATTTTAAAATTAAGATGATATTCCATTTAGGAATCAATCATAACAAAATAATGAGTAATATAAAAATGAATTTATATATAAAGAAGGGGGTTATGTAATTGTCTTAACAATAGAGAAATGTTACATTGCTATTTCATGGTATTGATGTGTCACAATTATGTAGCCAAAGTAAACATTTTAGAAGAACTTTTAATGACACCAATACAGAGTTTTAAAAAAGCTGGAAACAAAACTGTCAATACATTTGAGAGACTGTGTGCTACGCTTAGTCGCTCAGTCGTGTCGGACTCTGTGACCCCATGGACTAGCCTGCCAGGCACCTCTGTCCTTGAGGATTCTCCAGGTAAGAATACCGGAGTGAGTTGCCATGATCTTCTCAACCCAGGGATTGAACGCAGGTCTCCCACATCGCAGGCAGATTCTTTACTGTCTGAGACACCAGGGAAGCCCTTTGAGAGACTATGTATGATCCAAAATCCAACCCCCCAGAAGAAAACCCTGTAAGAAAATGCACAAAACTTGACAATGTTATCTTTGTACTGTGAAACATAAAATTTCCTATATTGTGATCATATTTAACTATTATTTTAGAAATCCTTTTCCTGGGTAAGGGGGTAGGAGAAGAAAGGAATAGGTGAGGGAGATTAAGAGGTACAAACTTCCAGTTGCAAAATAAATGACTCATGGGTATGAAATGTACAGTGTGTGGAATGCAGTCAATCACTGTACTATCTCTGTAAGGTGACATATCCTGACTATACTTACCATGGTGATCAGTTTGAAATGTACAGAAATACAGAATCACAATGTTGTGTAACAGGAACCAACAAAGTATCAGTTTAGTTCAGTCGATCAGTCGTGTCCAACTCTTTGCGACCCCATGAATCACAGCACGCCAGGCCTCCCTGTCCATCACCAACTCCCGGAGTTCACTCAGACTCACATCCATCGAGTAAGTGATGCCATCCAGCCATCTCATCCTCTGTCGTCCCCTTCTCCTCCTGCCCCCAATCCCTCCCAGCATCAGAGTCTTTTCCAATGAGTCAACTCTTTGCATGAGGTGGCCAAAGTACTGGAGCTTCAGTTTTAGCATCATTCCTTCCAAAGAAATCCCAGGGCTGATCTCCTTCAGAATGGCCTGGTTGGATCTCCTTGCAGTCCAAGGGACTCTCAAGAATCTTCTCCAACACCACTGTTCAAAAGCATCAATTCTTCGGCGCACAGCCTTCTTCACAATCCAACTCTCACATCCATACATGACCACAGGAAAAACCATAGCCTTGACTAGACGGACCTTAGTTGGCAAAGTAATGTCTCTGCTTTTGAATATGCTATCTAGGTTGGTCATAACTTTCCTTCCAAGGAGTAAGCGTCTTTTAATTTCATGTCTGCAGTCACCATCTGCAGTGATTTTGGAGCCCCCCCAAAAAACCTCTGACACTGTTTCCACTGTTTCCCCATCTATTTGCCATGAAGTGATGGGATCAGATGCCATGATCTTCGTTTTCTGAGTGTTGAGCTTTAAGCCAACTTTTTCACTTTCCACTTTCACTTTCATCAAGAGGCTTTTTAGTTCCTTTTCACTTTCTGCCATAAGGGTGGTATCATCTGCATATCTGAGGTTATTGATATTTCTCCCGGCAATCTTGATTCCAGCTTGTGTTTCTTCCAGTCCAGCATTTCTCAACAAGTATAGTGACTCATAGAAAAAGATCAAATTTGTGGTTACCAGAAATGGGGGTATGTGGGGGGAATTGGATGAGGGCAGTCAAAAGGTACACATTTAAAAAAAAAATAATTCATTTATTTTAATTGGAGACTAATTACTTTACAATATTGTGGTGGTTTTTGCCTTACATCTACATGAATCAGCCACGGGTGCACGTGTCTCCCCATCCTGAACCCCCCAGTCTGTTCCCTACGTCTGAAAAGTTACACACTTCTAGTTATTACTTGTACCAGGGATATAATGCACAACATGATAAATACAATTAGCAATGTGTATGTTACATATGAAAGTTAAGACAGTAAATCCTAGGAATTCTCATCCAAAAAAATTTTTTTCTATTTCTTTGGTATCTATAGGAGACGATGAATATTCACTAAATTTATTGTGGTAATCACTGCATGATGTATGTTAATCAAATCATTATGCTGTACACTTTAAATTTATATAGTTATGCCAACCATATCTCAATAAAACTAGAAGAAAAATTACTTTCCTATTATAAGCAATATATGAATATATTTTCAAGATATTAAAATGAGTTTTTTTAAAAAAAGACTCAAACATCATAGTACTCAACGAAGTCAATAGGCTGCTTCTTACAAAACTTTAATCATATGATCCAGCAACAGCATTCCTTGAGATTTACCCAAGAATTTCATTCCTTTTAAAGACTAAATAAATATTCCACTTTTGTACATAACACATTTTGTTTATCGATTCACCTGGTGATTAACCTTTGGGTTGTTTCCACCTTTTCACTACTGTGAATAACACTGCTCTGAACACTGTTACACCCGAGACCTCTTCCTGTTTTTAGTTCTTTGGGGGTATACACTTTGAAGTGGAACTGCTGGGTTATATGGTAATTCTGTTTAACTTTCTGGGGAAACACCATACTGTTTTCCATGACGACTTCACCATTTTACATTCCCATCAGCAATGCACAAGGTTCAATTTCTCCAACACTTAAAATTTTTTCTTTTTCATCACAGCTATCCTAATGGGTGTGACATGAATGCTGAACGTTTGTTCATTTTTGTCCTTCACCAACTGTATAAAACAAGTTTACTCTCTGTGGGTCTCCCCCAAAATGGATACTGGCAATAGCTTAAAAGAATGATAATCTGATGGCTGAAAAATGACATTCCATTATTGTTTAAATTTGAATGTCTTTGATTTTCAAGATTTAGCATCTCTTCATTTGTCTAGTCGGAGAAGGCAATGGTACCCCACTCCAGTACTCTTGCCTGGAAAATCCCATGGATGGAGGAGCCTGGTAGACTGTAATCCATGGGGTCGCTAAGAGTCAGACACGACTGAGCGACTTCCTTTTCACTTTTCACTTTCAAGCATTGGAGAAGGAAATGGCAACCCACTCCAGTGTTCTTGCCTGGAGAATCCCAAGGACGGGGGAGCCTGGTGGGCTTCCATCTCTGGGGTCACACAGAGTCGGACACGACTGAAGCGACTTAGCAGCATATGTCTAGTGATTATGTAAATGTATTTCTTCACTGACTTCGTTAATAATTCCTACAACCATTATTTCATTGCATTGTTTACCCTTTTCTCATGTATTTTTAGGGACTGTCTATATGTAGAAGATGGTAATTACTTGGTTAGAAATGTTTAACTTTTAATGTTATGTTCCAATATGCAAATTTTAATTATTTGTGCAAATGCATCAACTTTTTGGCTTTTAGATTCTGCGTCTTGCTTTGAAAAGCCTCTCAAACTAATACTGTACAAATACTTTCCTCCTATTATTATATTCTTTTGATCTTTCACTCTTTAAAAGGCCTCTGGTTTATTATGGAAAAGGGCTGGGGTAGGGCTTTAACTTTAATTCATTTCAATGGATACCCAATTATCCCTACACCTTACTGAACAGTCTGGCCTTTTCCCTCAGAATTGATAAAGATGTACTGCATCTTTATCATCAAGTAGACGGGTATACAAAAGCCTGCTTATAGCTTCTTTGTATGGCTATACTTCTCTGTCTATTCTTACACAAGTAGTAAGTTTTAAAAAATATTTATTTGGCTGTGTCAAGGCTTAGTGGCGGCACGCGAGATCTTTTGTTGTAGGCTCTCCAGTTGTGGTGCAAGGACTCAAAAGTTGCAGCATGCACAGGCTTGGTTTCTCCACGGCTTGTGGGATCTTAGTTTCCTGACCAGGGATGGGACCCTCATCCCCCACCGTGAGATGGACTCTTAACCACTGGACCACCAGGGAAGTCTTGCAAGTTTTAGTTACTACAGTATTATATACTGATATCTTATAGGGAAAATCCTACCCCATTGTTCTTCCTTTCTAAAATACTTTCTTGGTCCTTCTTCTTAGTATTTACTTACGTATTTATTTGGCTGTGCCAGGTCTTGGCTGCGGCATGCAGGATTCTAGTCTTCATCGTGGCATAAGGGATCTTTTTAGTTGTGCAAACTCTCAGTTGTGCGTGTGGGCTATAGTTCTCTGAGCAGGGAGTGAACCGGGCCCCCTGTACTGGGAGCGTGGAGCCCGAGCCACTGGACCACCAGGGGAGTCCCTCTCAGTCCTTCTTGCAGTTTCTTTACTATATGAATATGAGAATTAGCCACAAAAATCTGGTAGGATTCTGGCTTCTGTAACATATAAATGATATATAATAAATTGACATTTTTATAGCTGAGTTTAGTCATTCATGAATATGCTGCTCCTTTAGTCAAGAGTTCTTTCGTGTCCTTCAGTAGAGTTCTGCAAACTTCACGACTGTCTTGCCCATTTCTGGTTAGGGTTTAATACTGGTTTTGGTGCTGAGGGACAGGCAATTACCCCAGGCCTAAGCCTACCATTGTAAGGAATGTTCTTTGCCACCGTGGTTGATTTCAAGTGTTAAATTTGGATACGATCAGAGTCTTGTTCAATGACTGTGGTGAACAATTTTCTCCTGCCGTCTGGATTGTAATCCGCATAGCTACAAGGAAGCAAACGGTCCACATTACTGCTGGCAGCCCTCTTGTAACCATGAAGAAAGCCAGCGCGAGGAAAAAGGCATTATACAAGAGGCCAAACCAAGAGAAACAGAGTCAGACTCCAGGGAAGTACGTTTACGTACGCTCTACCTTTGAAATATTTTAATTTAAATGAGACATAGCATCAAAAGTGCCATTACTGCTCATACCAAGTCAACCCGGGATTTCTACCTTCATTACAGTACACATTTTAACTATTACAGTAGATAGTGCTTTAACAATAGCCTGTTTCATATAGTGCTGACCAGCTATGATAGCTGTGAAATATTTTGGAAAACATCAAATGTCAACATTCTTATTCCTCTGTGCTGGGAATATATGCTGGGAATATGAGTAGAATAAAGTAATGTATGCCAGGAAGGCTCTTCATTCAATAAACATTTATGAAATGCTCAATGTACATATGGTTACAGTAATATTGGCTCAAACCTTTCCACTGAATACAGTAACAAATAACTCAAGGCATGGATGAGCACTGAATGTTCAATATTTTTGAAATATTTTCTTTATGCTACAAGACAATGCTCATTAAAAGGTAACACTCTCTGAAGCTAGTAAAAATACAGCAGATTAATATTCCACTTAACCAAGAGATCAAACTTCCAGCAGTGCAACCCTGTGGAACACACTTCAGAACCTGAGAAAAGTATAGCAGGAATCCTAAATAACGGACACAGAAAAAACAGGGGAATACCAACAGGAAAGCAACATAAGGGGAAAGTGAAGCCACTCAGTAAGTACACGCTTGAGGAGAACTCTGACACACACACGTAGCACCTGATGAGGAGATCACAATGAACGTTACAGTGTAAAAAACAAACTGCTGGAGCAGTGCACAGCAAGCGGGATTAGCATTCCTTCAAGGAGAAATATCAGGAATCTGTTCAGTCAGTCAGAGAACTAAAGAAATTATAAGGAAAAAAAGGTAAGATGACTTGAAAACTATTGCAAATGAACTATTTTTAAATTCTAGAGTCTTTATGTGGATCACAATAAACTGTGGAAAATTCTGAAAGAGATGGGAATACCAGACCACCTGACCTGCCTCTTGAGAAATCTGTATGCAGGTCAGGAAGCAACAGTTAGAACTGGACATGGAACAACAGACTGGCTCCAAATAGGAAAAGGAGTACGTCAAGGCTGTATATTGTCACCCCGCTTATTTAACTTATATGCAGAGTACATCATGAGAAATGCTGGACTGGAAGAAACACAAGCTGGAATCAAGATTGCCGGGAGAAATATCAATGACCTCAGATATGCAGATGACACCACCCTTATGGCAGAAAGTGAAGAAGAACTAAAAAGCCTCTTGATGAAAGTGAAAGAGGAGAGTGAAAAAGTTGGCTTAAAGCTCAACATTCAGAAAACGAAGATCATGGCATCCAGTCCCATCACTTCATGGCAAAAAGATGGGGAAACAGTGGAAACAGTGTCAGACTTTATTTTTCTGGGCTCCAAAATCACTGCAGATAGTGACTGTAGCCATGAAATTAAAAGACGCTTACTCCTTGGAAGGAAAGTTATGACCAACCTAGATAGCATATTCAAAAGCAGAGACATTACTTTCCCAACAAAGGTCCGTCTAGTCAAGGCTATGGTTTTTCTGTGGTCATGTATGGATGTGAGAGTTGGATTGTGAAGAAGGCTGAGGGCTGAATTGATGCTTTTGAACTGTGGTGTTGGAGAAGACTCTTGAGAGAGTCCCTTGGACTGCAAGGAGATCCAACCAGTCCATTCTAAAGGAGATCAGCCCTGGGATTTCTTTGGAAGGAATGATGCTAAAGCTGAAGCTCCAGTACTATGGCCACCTCATGTGAAGAGTTGACTCATTGGAAAAGACTCTGATGCTGGGAGGGATTGGGGGCAGGAGGAGAAGGGGACGACAGAGGATGAGATGGCTGGATGGCATCACTGACTCGATGGACTGAGTCTGAGTGAACTCCGGGCATTGGTGATGGACAGGGAGGTCTGGCGTGCTGCGATTCATGGGGTCACAAAGAGTTGGACACGACTGAGCGACTGAACTGAACTGAACTGAGGAAGCAATAAAAATATAAAGAAGTAGTTAAGAGAAACAGATGATAAGGAGGTCCAACGAAGCCTTAAGTCATGAGAGTTAAGTCAGAAATTGTGACTACAGTCAAAGCCTTATACAGAATCCAAGTGGAAGTCAGTCAGATATTTTGAAAGCCAAAGACATGCAAAATCCAATTGATACTGAGAGGGAAATTAGATACAGTTATGGAGGATTATAGACTCTTTAAACATGAGAACTGGGCTCTAATATGACAAACACAGAACTGAGGGCTAAGTATGAGGGCTACTAATTGTCTACCAACTCCCATTATTTCTTAGTAATAGGACCTCAGACAATAGTGAAAATAAATAAGGAATTATTGTCTGTCAGTGCCATCAGCAAGAATATGTCCTAAATAGAGAGTCTCTGTTAAGAAATCCATCTTAAGGCTTCCCTGGTGGCTCAGTGGTGAAGAATCCACCTGCCAATGCAGGCGACACAGGTCTGATCCCTGATCTGAGAGGATCCCACACATCAGGGCAGCTAAGCCCGTGTGGCACAACTGTTAAGCCAGTGCTCTAGAGCTCAGGAGCTGCAACTACTGAGCCCATGCACCCTAGAGCCTGTGCACCACAACAACAGGAGCCACTGCGTGAGAAGCCGCACACCACAAGTAAAGGGTAGCCCCCACTCTCTGTAATTAGAGAAAAGCCCGCTCAGCAGGGAAGACCCAGCACAACCAAAAATAAACATTTAGGTTGGTGCAAAAGTACTGCCATTTTGCATTGTTGAAGTTTGCTGTTTGATATTGAAATACATTCTTAAACAAATGTGGTTATGTTATATACCATTTTTTGTTTGTTTGTTTTTAATTTTATTTTTAAACTTTACATAATTGTATTAGTTTTGCCAAATATCAAAATGAATCCATCACAGGTATACATGTGTTCCCCATCCTGAACCCTCCTCCCTCCTCCCTCCCCATACCATCCCTCTGGGTCGTCCCCGTGCACTAGCCCCAAACATCCAGTATCGTGCATTGAACCTGGACTGGCATCTCGTTTCATACATGACATTTTACATGTTTCAATGCCATTCTCCCAAATCTTCCCACCCTCTCCCTCTCCCACAGAGTCCATAAGATTGTTCCATACATCAGTGTCTCTTTTGCTGTCTCGTACACAGGGTTATTGTTATATATATCATTTTAATGAGCATTTCTTGCTTTATATTTTTATGCTAATGACTTACTACTTCCTGTTTACTTCATATTTATTTTAGACTAGAGAAATGATGTTAAGGCAAAAGGCAAATTTGAGTGATTTTCTTATTCGCATTTTCTTATTGTAGTTCGAGAAGTTTTGCAGAGGAGATGAGAGCCTTGAAGATGAGAAGCACGGTGGCCAGCCACTGGAAGCGGACAATGACCAACTGAGAGGATCATCAAAGCTGATCCTCCTACAAGTACATAAAAAGTTGCTGAAGAAGTCAGCGTCAACCATTCTATGGTCGTTCGGCATTTGAAGCAAATCGGAAAGGTGAGAAAGTTCAGTAAGTGGTGCCTGCCTCATGAACTGACTGAAAATAAAAAAATTCATTGTTTAGAAGTGTCTTCTCTTATGCTATGCAACAACAACGAACCATTTCTCAATCGGATTGTGACATGCGATGAAAAAAGATTTTATACGACAACCACCGACAACCAGCCTGAAGCTCCAAAGCACTTCCCAGAGCCCAACTTGCACCAAAAAAAGGTCATGGCCACTGTTTGGTGGTCTGCTACCTGTCTGATCCACTATCGCTTTCTGAATCCCAGCAAAACCATTACATCTGAGAAGTATGCTCAGCAAACTGATGAGGATGTATCAAAAACCACAACGCCTGCAGCCAGCACTGGTCAACAGAAAGGGCGAACTCTTCTCTAAAACAACGCCTGATCACACGTCATACAGACAACGCTTCAAAAACCGAGTGAATTAGGCTATGAAGTTTTGCCTCACCTGGCACATTTACCTGACCTCTCGCCAACTGACTGCCACTTCTTAAAGCATCTCAACAACTTTTGCAAGGAAAATGCTTTCACAACCAGCAGGAGGGAGAAAATGCTTTCCAAGAGTTTGCTGAATCCCGAGACACAGATTTTTATGCTACAGGAATAACAAACTTAATCTCATTGGCAAAAATGTACTGATTGTAATGGTTCTTATTTTGATGATTTAAAATTCATGGTCTGAAATTGCAATTACTTTTTCACCAACCTAAATAAATAAATAAAATAAAAAGGATATCTTAAAAAAAATCCATTTGCGAAGAAAACTCAAAATCTACTTGGAAGGCCAACCCTTTAATTATCTGGAATGACAGAACTGTTTAACAAGTTAATTTTTTAAATCAAGGGGAGATTTTAAATTAATTATAAAGATGAGTAGATTTGTATTATTAATATTTTTGTGATAAGAAATAACCTATACATATTTTGCACTGCATTTTGCATAACCTGGCTTGATTTAGCCAGTAAAGAATCAGCCTGCAATGCAGGAGACCTGGGTTCGATCTGTGGGTCAGGTCAATCTCCTGGAGAAGGGAATGGAAACCCACTCCACTATTCTTGCCTGGAGAATCTCATAGACAGAGGGGCTGTGCAGGCTACAGTCCATGGGGTCGCAAAGGGTTGGACATGACTAAGCATGCATGCATTTTGCACTGTACTCATAGGGTAAAACTACAGATGCAACTTAATTCCTCCCCACAACTGCCAATACTTCAGTGAGGGAAGTGCTTCCTTTGCCAGTAAACAAGAATTGAGAGTCCCATGAATTTTTGATCACTCTTAATCAAGATCTACAATTTTTTTAGGTTGGCAAACAAAGCCTTAATTCAGAAATGAGAATGTCTAACATAACAATCAACACTTCAACTCTTGATTTAAAGCTAAGACTTTTCAGCAACCACAGGCTGCCAGTGGGTTTTACCAGAAAGGGTGCATTGTCCTTCTCTCTCTCCTAGTCTAGAGTTTCTGTCCTCCCTTCAGTCCAGTGACTGCAGTTTCTGCCTCCTGTCCTCCACCTCTACCCAGCCTGGAGAAGGGGAGAGAGAACAGAACAGGTAAAGGGAACTAGAAATACCATATTTAGGTAGCAGTAAGATGCCTCGGTGCTCTTGGGCCTGACATGTCTGCTAGGTCCTTGCATGGCTGTGCTGCTGGGTTCTCTGCCAGCTTCTCTGCTGCCTTTCCCTATCTGTAACTTCCATGATGCAGGAGACACACTCCAGGGAGACTGGACAACATTCCCCCTTCACCGACCCCCTTCTCTAGCTTGCCTTGCACTCCCTTCCAGCTTGATTTTTAGATTCATTACACACACACACACACACACACACACACAGTCTCTCTCTCTCTCTCTCTCTCTCTCTCTCTCCATGGAGGGTATCAATGCCCTCTGGAACAGAATGTAATGTGCCTCCCAATGGGCTCCTGTTCTCTCACTTTTGAGAGTCGGTTCAAATAGAGTCCATGGGGACACTCATGTATGCAACAAGCTCCAGAATTGCTGGCCCATACTTTTATATAATAACTGACAGAATCTACCAATAGATCTACATAGATGCTAAAATCAGCAAAATTACTTTTACATAAGGAATAACTTATTTTCCTAGTTTTTCAAGAGTATTGGGAAATGATATGCTCACATTTCAGTTCTAACATTTATGAATTCCTCTTGTGAGAATTAAGACTGTCCACTATTCAAATTGCTAATAAAAATGTTACTTAAATACTATTTAAAATGTTTTGATCCAGTAAGTTTTTCAGTGTAAGTAATTTAATTTCATTAGAATCTACCCATCAAAAATATAACAAGTTACCTGCTTAGAAGCACTAGGTGCTTAAGTTCAAGTTTCTATTTAACTTAAATATAATTAACAAATTTAAAGCTTTAAATTTCTTTCTAGGCCAGGTTATAATAAACTTCACATAAAACTTATAAAGCCAAAGAAAAAGTCATAAGGAGACAACACTGCTGAGAAACAGTGAGGAGAACGTAGCTGCCCATAAAGGCTTTTCTCTTCTGAAAAGAAAGATGCTCTTTTCTTTCTATTTCTGCCTTGTATACTGGAAAGATTTAAGAGAACTTGGATTTTAAAGGGCTAAAAAAGCAAATGAAAGCTGCTTCTTCCATAGTCTAAGCAGTTCCAGCAGAATGAAGAGGGCAACCTAACACATTTGGATGGTAGCCTAACTCAAGAGCCGAGAGCAGTCAACCACACTAAGATTTGTGGCAAGTTTAAGTGTTAGAAATTTTTGAAAAAGTAGAAGGTATTTAACTTTAAAAATTGTAATAATTAAAAAAAAATTTAAATTGAGGTTTGTTTTTTTTTGCATCCAATCTAAATTTTTACCAAATTTATAGACTAGGAAATTTATGGTTATAATTAAACATAAATACTACGGAACCCAAACAAAGCCCTATATTTGAATCTGATTAAATGCAAGCCTGGAAGTTTGAACCCATGCCCTTTTGGTCAAGTAAGAACCACACTTTAAACGAAAAAAGCACCCCACTGATAGAGCTATTTTTGTGAAACTTCCAAATACATAAAACAGCCAGAAACATTATAAATGTTGAAATACCAAAATGTACAAAACACTGATGTAGTTTCTGAAGGCAAAACAAGACAAATAAAATCAGGGCTATCCCAGGAAGCTGAGGATCCGCATGTCTTTGACACTGCCGCCGCCTGGTGGCATGACATCAACAGTGCAGCTCCAGTTTTTTGTGGAATAAACCTTTTCCAGGTTGGTTGATTCGGGGAGAAAACAGTTATGAATGAGAATGGCTGTTCCAGACCTGCAATTCATATGAAGCACAGAAGAATGTTTGGGGTATGGTACAGGGAATTCTATAGCTCTGGAGTCAGGCTTCTCAAACCCATCCAGCAAGTAGCTCCAATAGCCAAGGAGAATAACTAACGGGGACAGTTCAGAAGCTACCTGCTTTGAAGCTACCAGCCCAGAGCTATCTGCTACAAAGGTGTACAACAGCAATGAAACTAGGCGATGCTTTATTAATGTATGCATTCATTCAAGATTTGTCTCTCTGCATCTCAGTAACTGCATTTACATTCTGGGGATAAAATATGGTTAAGATATTCCTGCTCTCAGAATGTCTGCCATGGTAACAGAGCACATAGACTTCGTTCTACAAAAGAAATGTACGTAAGACAGTCAAAGCACAAAGGAGTAATCAACTCAGCTGAGGAGGGGATAAAAACTTTCCAGAAGAAAAGATTTCTGATGTAAGTCTTAAATATCTCTGGTTAATGGACAGCTTGAAGTTTGTTGGCAGACAAGCAAAAAGAGCTAGTCAGGTGCAGCGTGTGAAAACAAAAGATATGAAATGAGCAGAGTTGTAAACAATTAGGCTAGCTGGCATGTAGGGTTGGAGAAGGCAAACAGCAGGTTATTAGGCTGGCCAGTGGCAGGAGCCAGATTATAGAGAGCCTTAAAGTCAGGCTGTGGAATCTAGACTTGTTATTTAGAGACAGGAAACTACCCAAAGGGCATTTAAAACACTACTATAGCACATAAATGAAAGTAAAGACTAGTAACAGGGAGACCAGTAAAGACTACATCAGGTCTCTGGTTTGGATGACTAAGTAGACTGTAGTTTCAGAATCTACAAGACACAGAGGGACAGGTTTGGGTAAAGAAGTGAGTCCTGAACGTACTGAATGTGGGCTGCCGATCAGCCACTCAAGCAGAGATGTCTAGTAAGTAGCCCAACACATACACAGGTGTGGAGTTCAGTGCAGAGGCATAGTCAGGAGATAAAAACCAGGGACTCAGAAGTATACAGGAGGCAACGGAAGCCACAAGAGTAGAGGAGGCCTCCCAGAAGAGTGTGCAGAGCGAGGGACCGGAACTGAGGACGAAAGGCTAGGGTCCAGTCTGGCGGTCCTTAGTATGTCAACAGTGGTTGCCTGGATTTGAGGTTTTCCCCTCATGTCAAAACATTTTACAGAAAACATGTACTTACTTAAGATGTGGCTACAAAAGCTAGCTAAAATCTCATGAATGATACTTGTAAATAGCAATTCTTAAAAAATGAGACTCTAATGGAAAGAATAATCCTTTGTTATAATTAGGGAGATTAGAGTATTATTTTTAAAACCTAGATTTATATCAACTAAAGTAAGTTAGTACTAGTTATTTCACATCAATTTTGAAAAGCTCTTATTGGTGTCATAAGAGACTTCCCTGGCTCAGATGGTAAAGCGTCTGTCTGCCTACAGTGCGGGAGACCTGAGTTCAATCCCTGGGTCAGGAAGATCCTCTGGAGCAGGAAATGGCAACCCACTCCAGTACTCTTGCCTGGAAAATACCATGGATGGAGGAGTGTTGTAGGCTACAGTCCATGCAGTCACAAAGAGTTGGACACGACTGAGTGACTTCACTTATTGGTGTCATATAAATCTCCAGTTAAAAAAAAATGGGGAAAAATAATTCAAAATGCAATGAGGAACAGAAATAAATAAAACAGAGACAAATGAATAAAACTAAGAGCTGGTGCACTGAAGAGATAAACAAAACTGATAAACCTTTAGCCAGACTCATCAAGAAGAGATGACTCAAATTCAGAAATGAAAAAGAAGTTACAACTGAAACCACAGAAATACAAAAGATCCTAAGAGATTACTATGAATAATTATATGCCAGTAATATGGGCAAGCTAGAAACATAAAATCTCCCAAGACTGAATCAAGGAAAAATAGAAAATATATAGAGATCATTTACCAGTACTAAAATTAAATCAGTTTAAAAGAAAAGGAAAATTTCCAACAAGCAAAAGTTCAGGCTTCATTGGGGAGTTCAACCAAGTAAAGAAGAATTAATGCCTAGATCTCTCAAACTATGCTAACGAGGAAGGAACACTTCTGAACTCATTCTGTGAAGTTAGCAATACCCTTATACCAAAACCAAAGACCACACACACAAAAAATTACAGGACAATATCACGGATGAACATAGATGCAAAAATCCTCATCAAAATATTAGCAAATAGAATTTGAATTTGACAATACATTAATAGGATCATATACCATGATCAAGTAGGAGTTATTCTAGGAATGCAAGGATGGTTCAATATACACAACTCAGTCAATGTGATATACAATCTTAACAACCTGAAGAATAAAAATCATATGATTACCTCAGCATGTACAAAAAAAGCTTTTGGCAAAATTTAACATTCATTTATGATTATAAAAACTCTCAACAAAGTGGATATAGAGGAAACATACCTCAACATAATATAGGCCATTAATGACAAACCTACAGATAACATCACACTTAATGGTGATAAGTTGAAAGCATTTCCTTCAAGATCAGGAACAAGACAACAATGTCCACTTTCACAACTTTTACTCAACACAATATTGGAAGTACTAGCCACAGCAGTCAGTCAAGAAAAAGAATCCAAATTGGAAAGAAGTAACACTGTCACTGCAGTAGACATGACACAATATTAAAAAAAAATCTCAAAAACTCTACCAAAAACTGTTAGAATAAAATAACTCACTAAAGCTGCAGGATACAAAATCAGCATAAAGATTCTATTGTGTTTCTATGTTGCTGGTATTGTTTAGTCACTAAGTTGTGTCTGACTCTTTTGCAACCCCGTGGACTGTGGCCCACCAGGCTCCTCTGTCCAGAGCACTTCCCTGGCAAGAATGCTTGAGTGGGTTGCCATTTCCTTCTCCAGGGAATCTTACTGACCTAGGAATTGAATATGCATCTCCTGCATTGCCAATGAATTCCTTACCACTGAGCCACTGGGGAAGCCCTTTTTTTCTATACACTAACAATAAACTATCAGAAAGAGAAATTAAGAAAACATTACTACTTACAGTTGCATCAAAAAATGTAAATCAACTAGGAATAAGTCTAACTAAGGAAATAAAGACTTGTACTATGAAAACTGTAAGACACAGATGAAAGAAACTGGACAAAATACATACCATGCTCATGGACTGGAAGAATGTTAAAATGACCATGCTCCTAGAGGCAATCTACAGATTCAATGCAACAAATATCAAAATACCATTGGAAATTTTCAGAACTAGAACAAATAATTCCAAAATTTGTAAAAACAACAACAACAAAACATGAAAGGCCCAAATAGTCAAAACAATCTTAAGAAAGAAGAATAAAATTAGAGGTACCATGATTTCAAACTACACTACAAAGCTACAGTAATCAAAACAGTATGCCACAAAAAACAGACTCACAGATCAATGGAACAGAATGTGTGTGTGTGCTTAGTTGTGTCCAACTTTTTGTGACTCCATGGACTGTGGCCCGGCAGGCTCCTCTGTCCACACGATTTTCCAGGCAAGAACACTGGAGTGGGTTGCCATTTCCTCCTCCAGATGGAACAGAACAGACAGACCAGAAATGAACCCATGCAATTACGGTCAATTAATCTATGACATGGAGAAGACAATGGCAACCCACTCCAGTACTCTTGCCTGGAGAATCCCAGGGATGGAGAAGCCTGGTGGGCTGCCGTCTATGGGGTTGCACAGAATTGGACACGACTGAAGCGACTTAGCAGTAGCAGCAATCTATGACAAAGGAGGCAAGAATACACAATGTGGAAAAGACAAATCTCTTTGCTAAGTGGTGCTCAGAAAACTGGATAGCTACATATACAAGAATCAAACTAAAACTCTCATACCATATAAAAAGAAAGACTTAAGGTGTAAAACATGAACCCATACAACTATTAGAAGAAAACATGAGCAATATGCTCTGTGACATCAATCTTAGAAAGATTTTTGGGGAGGATATGTGTCCTAAGGCAAGGGAAACAAAAACAAAAATAAACAAATGGGACTACATCAAACTAAAAAGCTTTTGCACAGTGCAAGACACTAGCAACAAAACAAAAAGGGTACCTACTAAATGCGAAAAGATATTTGCAAATGATACATCCAATGGTGGTGGTTTAGTCGCTAAGTCATGTCCAATTCACGCAATTCCACGGACTGTAGCCTGTGAGGCTCCTCTGTCCATGGGATTCTCTAGGCGGCAATACTGGAGTGGGTTGCCATTTCCCTCTCCAGAGGATCTTCCTGACCCAGGAATCAAACCTAGGTCTCCTGAAATGCAGGCAGATTCTTTACCGACTGAGCTATGGATATATTCAACAAAGGGTTACTATCCAAAATATACCAAAAACTCATATAGTAGTGTTAGTCGCTCAGTCATGTCCAACTCTTTGGGACCCCATGGCCTGTAACCCACCAGGCTCCTCTGTCCATGAGATTCTCCAGGCAAGAATACTGGAGTGAACTGCCATTTCCTTTTCCAGAGGATCTTCCCAACCCACAGATCAAACCTGGGTCTCCTGCATTGCAGGCGGATTCTTTACTGTCTGAGCTACAGGGAAGATCCTAAGAATTCATATAACCCGATATTAAAAAACAAATAACTCAATGAGCAGAATATCTAAATAGATAATTTTCCAAAGAAGATATACAAATGGCCAACAGACAAATGAAAAGATGCTCAAAATCACTAATCAATAAAGAAATGCAAATCAAAACCACAGTGAGGGCTTCCCTGGTGGCCAGTGGTAAAGAGTCTGCATGCCAACCCAAGGTCACAGGTTCAATCCCTGGTCCAAGAAGATCCCACATGCCGTGGAGCAACTAAGCCCCTGCACCACAACTACTGAGCCTGTACGTCCCAACTAGAGAGTAGCCCCTGCTCGACACAACTGGAGAAGGCCCACATGCAGCAACAAAGACCCAGAGCAGCCATTAAAAAACAAAAGACAGTATCACCTCACACCTGTCAAAATAGTATCATCGAAAATACAAGAAAGAAGTGTTGGTGAGGATGACGAGAAATGCTGGACTTGATGAAGCACAAGTTAGAATCAAGATTACCGGGAGAAATATCAGTAACCTCAGATATGCAGATGACACCACCCTTATGGCAGAAAGTGAAGAAGAACTAAAGAGCCTCTTGATGAAAGTGAAAGAGGAGAATGAAAAACTGGCTTAAAACTCAACATTCAGAAAACTAAGATCATGGCATCCAGTCCCATCACTTCATGGCAAATAGATGGGGCAACAGTGGAAACAGTGGCAGACTTTATTTTGGGGGGCTCCAAAATCACTGCAGATGGTGACTGCAGCTGTGAAATTAAAAGATGCTTGCTCCTTGAAAGAAAAGTTATGACCAACCTAGACAGCTTATTAAAAAGCAGAGACATTACTTTGCCAACAAAGGTCCATCTAGTCAAAGCAATGGTTTTACCCGTACTCATGTATGGATGTGAGAGTTGGACTATAAAGAAAGCTGAGCACCGAAGAATTGATGTTTTTGAACTGTGGCGTTGGAGAAGACTCTTGAGAGTCCCTTGGACTGCAAGGAGATCCAACCAGTCCGTCCTAAAGGAAATCAGTCCTGAATATTCATTGGAAGGGCTAATGCTGAAGTGGAAACCCAATACTTTGGCCACCTGATGCGAAGAACTGACTCATTTGAAAAGACCCTGATGCTGGGAAAGACTGAAGGTGGGAGGAGAAGGGGACAACAGAGGATGAGATGGTTGGATGGCATCACTGACTCGATGGACATGAGTTTGAGTAGGCTCCAGGAGTTGGTGATGGACAGGGAGGCCTGATGTGCTGCAGTCCATGGGGTCACAAAGAGTCGGACACGACTGAGCAACTGAGCTGAACTGAGGACATGGAGAAAAGAGACCCCTAGTGCACTGTTGGTGGAAATGTAAACTGGCATTGCTACTACTGAAAAATGGTATGGAGTTTCCTCAAAAAATTAAAACTAGAACTACCATACAACTTAGCAATTCCACTTCTGGGTATTTCTCCAAAGAAACCAAATTACTAATCAAAAAGATACATGCACCCCTATGTTCATTGCAGCAACAGTCACAATAGCCAAGATATGGGAGCAACGTAAGTGCTCATCAATGGAAACACACAGACTCGCCATAAGGTATGACAAGCACAAGTGGCCTTGGTGAAGAAAGACAGTAGGTTTAAAAATGTCCATATGAAAAGTTTGAAAAGCTAAGACCTAATGCTCTTAATCTTTTCCATCAAGAAGGGGGCAATATCAAAATTCCTAAAAGAACTGGCAATTTTACTTAAGAACTACAAATAGTAAGTAGCTTTGTAATTTAGCTTATTAAAGAGGAGAAATGAAAAGTTGCCAACTTTGTTTTTTAATTTGTGAACTTAAAGATATCAAATGTCACAAAAATAAAAAGTTCTTTCTTATTTTTTGAAAGAGATACCAAAAATTATAAATAAAAAATGGAATCATTAAAATGTCTAGTGGTGACTTTTAATCCTTATTAAAAATTACCTGAAAAGGTTATAGCCCAATACAATCAAAATAGAAAGAACTTCCACTGAGAAAAACTGGCATGATTTGATATATTACTTCTCCTAGTTTTACTGGCTAAGAAAAGTCCATTTTGGAACACAGGTTAAGTATAGTTAGGAAATTTATAATGTGATTATGCCATTAGGTGATGACCCTCTGGCTTACCATTGCAAAACAGTGGAATTCTCCCATTAACAAAGTATATGGGGCCAGTAAGCGAGAGATAAATATAAAACTTTTTTTTAAGAGAGAGAAAGTTGAACTATCTTCTACAAAATAAACACTTTAATAAACTGAATATAACTTGATAATCCTAAAGGAAGCAAGTAATTTCACTTCAAAAAAGTTTTGTCACATTCTTCATTTTCTCTTCCCTCCTTCAAGTAAATAAAAACAATGATGAGCAACAAACTACAAATGCGACAAGCCATACAGTTTCCGCGTATTCTCCATTGTCAGCAGTCACTTATCTGTTACAACAGCTACCACTGAGTGCCTCCAGAGAACCAGGCCTATAGAGGATGCAGCACATACATGACCTCACTGGAAGTTTTAATACTGCCATTTTACAGATTAAGAAACTGAGATCCAGAGAGACTAGGTAATTTGACCAGGTAGTAAATGGCAATGCTGCTAGTTTAATCCAGATCATCTGGATATCAAAGGCTATGTTTTTCACTGAGCATCCTATCCCTCTGGGCACCATACTAACACATTAAATTTGTCAACATTCTAAATAAAAAACATCCAGAACAATTTCAAGTGAGGCAACTTTAAGAAAAAAAAAAAAAACATATATGCTGGACTTCCCTGGTGGTGCAGTGGTTAACAATCCACCTGCCAATGCAGGGGACATAAGTTCTGTCCCTGATCTGGGAAGAATCCATATGTTGTGGAGCAACTAAGCCCATGCGTCCTAACTACTGAGCCTGTGCATCGCGACTACAGAAGCCCGCACGCTCTAGAGCCTGCGGTCCACAACGGAAGCCACCACAATGAGAAGCCCGTGCACGGCAAACAGACAGCAGCCCCAGTCGTCGATTAGTCGTGTCCGACTCTTCACGACCCCATGGACTGCAGCACGCCAGGCCTCCTTGTCCATCACCAACTCCCGGAGTTTGCTCAAACTCAAGTCCGGAGAGTCGGTGATGCCATCCAACCATCTTATCCTCTGTCGTCCCCTTCTCCTCACGACTTCAATCTTTCTCAGCGTCAGGGTCTTTTCAAATGAGTCAGTTCTTCACATCAGGTGGCCAAAGTACTGGAGTTTCAGCTTTAGCATCAGTTCTTCCAATGAACACCCAGGACTGATCTCCTTTAGGATGGACTGGTTGGATCTCCTTGCAGTCCAAGGAACTCTCAAGAGTCTTCTTCAGCATTATAGTTCAAAAGCATCAATTCTTCGGCACTCAGGTTTCTTTATAGTCCTTTATATTTATATATTATAAATATATTTTTATAGATTAGTCCCTGCTCACCACAACTAGAGCAAGCCCGCCTGCAACAACAAAGATCCGGCACAGTCAAAACTAGATTTTAAAAATATGTCCGTATAAAAAACTACATTTTGAGCTATATAGCATAGTTCAGTTCAGTTCAGTCGCTCAGTCGTGTCTGACTCTGCGACCCCATGAAATCACAGCACGCCAGGCCTCCCTGTCCATCACCAACTCCTGGAGTTCACCCAGACCCACATCCATCGAGTCAGTGATGCCATCCAGCCATCTCATCCTCTGTCGTCCCCTTCTCCTCTTGCCCCCAATCCCTCCCAGCATCAGAGTCTTTTCCAATGAGTCAACTCTTTGCATCAGGTGGCCAAAGTACTGGAGTTTCAGCTTAAGCATCATTCCCTCCAAAGAAATCCCAGGGCTGATCTCTTTCAGAATAGACTGGTTGGATCTCCTTGCAGTCCAAGGGACTCTCAAGAGTCTTCTCCAACACCACACTTCAAAAGCATCAATTCTTCGGCACTCAGCCTTCTTCACAATCCAACTCTCACATCCATACATGACCACAGGAAAAACCATAGCCTTGACTAGATGGACCTTTGTTGGCAAAGTAATGTCTCTGCTTTTGAATATGCTATCTAGGTTGGTCATAACTTTCCTTCCAAGGAGTAAGCATCTTTTAATTTCATGGCTGCAGTCACCATCTGCAGTGATTTTGGAGCCCCAGAAAAATAAATTCTGACACTGTTTCCACTGTTTCCCTATCTATTTCCCATGAAGTGATGGGACCGGATGCCATGATCTTTGTTTTCTGAAGCCAAGCTTTAAGCCAACTTTTTCACTCTCCACTTTCACTTTCATCAAGAGGCTTTTGAGTTCCTCTTCACTTTCTGCCATAAGGGTGGTGTCATCTGCATATCTGAGGTTATTGATATTTCTCCCGGCAGTCTTAATTCCAGCTTGTGCTTCTTCCAGTCCAGTGTTTCTCATGATATACTCTGCTTAGAAGTTAAATAAACAGGGTGACAATAACAAAATAAACAGCCTTGACATGTTCCTTTTCCTATTTGGAACCAGTCTGTTGTTCCATGTCCACTTCTAACATGGAAGTTGCTTCCTGACCTGCATACAGGTTTCTCAAGAGGCAGGTCAGGTGGTCTGGTATTCCCATCTCTTTCAGAATTTTCCACAGTTTATTGTGATCCACACAGTCAAAGGCTTTGGCCTAGTCAATAAAGCAGAAATAGATGTTTTTCTGGGACTCTCTTGCTTTTTCCATGATCCAGCGGATGTTGGCAATTTGATCTCTGGTTCCTCTGCCTTTTCTAAAACCAGCTTGAACATCAGGAAGTTCACGGTTCACGTATTGCTGAAGCCTGGCCTGGAGAATTTTGAGCATTACTTTGCTAGCATGTGAGATGAGTGCAATTGTGCGGTAGTTTGAGCGGTCTTTGGCATTGCCTTTCTTTGGCATTGGAATGAAAACTGACCTTTTCCAGTCCTGTGGCCACTGCTGAGTTTTCCAAATTTGCTGGCATATTGAGTGCAACACTTTCACAGCATCATCTTTCAGGATTTGAAACAGCTCAACTGGAATTCCATCACCTCCACTAGCTTTGTTCGTAGTGATGCTTTCTAAGGCCCACTTGACTTCACATTCCAGGATATCTGGCTCTAGGTCAGTGATCACATCATCGTGATTATCTGGGTCATGAAGATCTTTTTTGTACAGTTCTTCTGTGTATTCTTGCCACCTGTTCTTAATATCTTCTGCTTCTGTTAGGTCCATACCATTTCTGTCCTTTATCGAGCACATCTTTGCATGAAATGTCCCCTTGGTATCTCTAATTTTCTTAAGAGATCTCTAGTCTTTCCCATCCTGTTGTTTTCCTCTGTTTCTTTGCATTGATCACTGAGGAAGGCTTTCTTATCTCTTCTTGCTATTCTTTGGAACTCTGCATTCAGATGCTTATATCTTTCCTTTTTTCCTTTGCTTTTTGCTTTTCTTCTTTTCACAGCTATTTGTAAGGCCTCCCCAGACAGCCATTTTGCTTTTTTGCATTTCTTTTCCATGGGGATGGTCTTGATCCCTGTCTCCTGTACAATGTCACGAACCTCATTCCATAGTTCATCACGCACTCTATCTATCAGATCTAGGCCCTTAAATCTATTTCTCACTTCCACTGTATTAATCATAAGGGATTTGATTTAGGTCATACCTGAATGGTCTAGTGGTTTTCCCTACTTTCTTCAATTTCAGTCTGAATTTGGTAATAAGGAGTTCATGATCTGAGCCACAGTCAACTCCTGGTCTTGTTTTTGTTGACTGTATAGAGCTTCTCCATCTTTGGCTGCGAAGAATATAATCAATCTAATTTCGGTGTTGACCATCTTGCTATGAAACAAAGGCGGATAAATGGTATTTTTGATAAAGAAAAACCTTTCAATGAAGAAACTAAAATTTCTAAAACAAATAAGAGTCTCTGATACTTTTTAAAAGAAAAATCTCAGTAGACAAAATGTGAAGACAGATCAACAAAAATGTATTTGTACAGCTTCCCGGGTGGCTCAGACAGTAAAGAATCTGCCTGCAATGCGGAAGACCTGGGTTCGATCCCTGGTTTGGGAAGATCCCCTGGAGAAGGAACGGCTATCCACTCCAGTATTCTTGCCAGGAGAATTCCATGGACAGAGGAGCCTGGCAGGCCCCAGTACATCGGGTCGCAGAGAGTCAGGACACGACTGAGCGACTTTCACTTTCACATCAAAAATAGCAAAAAAAAAAAGGGCTTATCTATACAAGTAAGAAATTGGCCAAGTATTTCTCTATTGAAAGGAAACGTCAAAATACAAATATCATTTTGTTGATGCCTTGCATCACCCCTGCAATGAGAGGGAAAAAAGTCAGTGATACAGCAGAATGTTTTCTGTACAGCTCACGTATTCACTGAGAACAGACTACATTACCATTAAACACTACTATCTTATCAACTGTGCTGCAGTTACAGAACTTTACACTCTCAAATAGCACCCTATTTATAACACTATGCCTACAATCCTTTTGGTTGACTGACTCATCTAAGCCATTCCTAACCTCCTTCCTTCCTTACCCACTTCCACGCCTAGTTTCCTCTACAGAGAGGAAACTACAGTGTTTAGAGAGACACTGTTTCAGTTTCCCGATTTAAGCCAAAGCCTATTGGAGAGGTCTGAGAAAGTTTTCTTTTGTATTCCTGTTAAGAGACAACATTCCTGTAACTTCCCTCTCCCCTCTGCCATACCATTCTTCAGCTATGACAAGAGTAGCTCTGCTGGCCATCTCATAACCATAACGGACCCCACAGATGCTGACGGATACCACTGAGACACTGATCAACATTAACAGATACCTACCTTTTGACTTAATGTGAGAAAGATAAACTTCCATTTATTTAAGCCTCTGTTAGTCAGACATTCCATTTATTTCTAGACAAAAGCATTCTTTATCAAATATTTTTACTAAACATCAATTTACAGGCTGATAAGATGGTTTAGAAGCTCGCTAGTTGTGTGATGTACTCATTCACTCATTTAAGTTTACATGATTAAATGCCTACTTAGGATTACTATTAGGTTTGGGGGAGAGAAAATTGAAGACATGGCTTTTATCTTATGTTTGAGACACATACCTAATACAAGAGAGAGGTCTGTAAATACGACAAGAGTAATATATGCTCTAGCCGAGCCTGAACAAACTTCAGTGACAGCACACAGTGGAACCATGAGATTTTTTTTCTTTTTGTTCTTTCAAAAGTCAAAGTCTAGGTTTATGCCAGAAAAATATCAGACCAGCCAGAACCAATCCTGTTCTGTCCTCTTCAAACGACAAATTGAAGACAGAAGACACAGGAGTCTAGGAAGAAAGGAAGAACATTAGACACTGTTGAGAGTTCCTGAGAAGGGCCCTGAGTTACCCTCTCTGGTACTGTAAGATTAGCTACAACTACAGAAAGAGGAGTGCAACTACAGAGCCCTTAGAAAACCTGCAGGGTACAGGAATAGAGAGAATCTATCACTTTCGATCTAGAACCCCAGGAAGAAGCAGCCCCACAGGTACCATCCATACCATCATGGCACAGGAGGTGCAAAGAAGCCCTTTTATCTGGAGCACAGTGCGCCTGGGACAGCCACTAGCTGGGAATTTCACAGTGCACACTCCTACATGGCCTCCATACTGCCAACAGGAGCATCTTTCTTAAATAAGGCTCTGATCATTTCACTTCCCTACTCAAAATCCGTCAGCTTCATACACAGAGCCCTTCATTATCAGGCTTCCTTGGTGGGTCAGTGGTAAAGAATCTGCCAATGTAGGAGGCGCAAATTTGATCCCTAGGTCAGGAAGATCCCCTGGAAAAGGAAATAGCCAACCCACTCCAGTATTCTTGCTTGGGAAATCACAAGGACAGTGGATCCCAGCGAGCTTAAGTCCATGGGGTCGCAAGAGTTGGACATGACTTAGCGGCTGAACAATAACAACATTCACCCCTCACATTCAACTGAGCAGTACAAAACAACTCAAGATTTTCTCATATATTATGCAGTTCTATACATATCTATCCAGTCCTGGCATATAATAACAAGTTAAAGCACTTACTATGGATTAGTCATTGTTGTACGCAGTTATACACAACACATTTAATTGTCACAAGCAACCTGTGAAGTAGGAAATATTAGGACCACTTAACAGAGAAAACAGAGACACAAGATGTTTCTAGTAAATGGAAGAAGTAGGAGTTGAGTCTGGGGTCTGGGTCTAGAGTCCACTCTTGTAAGCCACTGTGCTCCACTACTTTAACATACGGGTCTCTGTACCCAGCATGTCCTTCACCCTCAACTCCCTTCTGGACTCACACATCTTTCCAGAACAAACCTAAACGTCTCCTTCCTTAACTGTAAAGCCTTTCCTCAGCAGAATGTTCACCCTCTACCATCCTCCCCCATGCTGTACACTATTCCACCATGTGGCAGGGGTCTGTTGACCGGGGTCTCTCCTCACCAGGCTGTGAGGTCCTGGAGGACCGGAGCTACCTCATTCACCATTACCCCTCTCAGTCACAATGCCTGCCACAGCAAGCATTCAGTATACATTTACTGAACTGAACGAATTTCAATAAAGGTAAACGCCTATTTTTATTCAAAACCATTTCAAGTTGTCCACACAGCTTGAGTGGACCTATTCTTTACCAGCTCAGTTTTAGCAATAAATGATTTTATGTACTGATGGTTCCCAACTTATGACGGTTTGACTGAATGATTTTACAACTTTATGATGGTGCAAAAGCAGTCCACATTCAGTAGAAACCATATTTGGAACTTGGAGTTCAGTTCTCGTCCTGGTCTAGTGACAGGCAGCACACACTCCCCATGACGCTGCACGCTGGACACAGGCAGTGAGCCGCAGCTCCCGCTCAGCTGCGTCACCGCCACGGTGCGCAACCAACACACCGACAACCACTCTGTACCCAGACAACACCTCCGGTTTCACTTTCAGTATTCAATAAACTATATAAGATATTCAACACTTTATTATACAAGTCTTTGTGACAGATGATTTTGTCCAACTGTAGGCTAATGTTTAAATGTTCTGAGCCCTTATAAGATAGGCTTGGCTACACTATGATGCTTGGTGGGTTAGGTGTATTAAATGCATTTTTTTGACTTAAAACAGTTTTAACTTCCCATGGGGTTGACAGCATAACCCCACTGTAAGAAGTAGAGGACGATCTGTATTCATTTCTAAAAACTGGTAAAATTAAAAAAAAAAAAAATTATTCTGAGAATCTCTTAGTGTCTCCCCAAACCCATACCCTGGGTCTGAAATCCAATTTAGTGTGGATTTCAAAATGAAATGCTGGTGATAAATCAAAAACCTGACCCCCAAACGACCTTCCACTAGTAATAAATGGGTTGCAAATCAGAACTTGGATGAAGAACTGAGGAAGGTCTCAGCAGAGCAAGAAAACAAAAGAAAGAGCATGATTTCCACAGTTCTGACCCTTTAAACAAGGAAACATCCGTTTAAACCCCACACAGAGTTGCAGCAGCACCAGGGAAACTGCGCCAGCGGGCTGCTCTCATTCAAACAACCTCACACCTTCGTTTCTTCTAACTTTCATTCACTTCCAGCCTCTGGAACTATGAGAAACAAGTTTCTGTTGTTTATAAGCTACCAAATCTGTGGTATTTTGTTACAGCAGCCTGAATGGACTAAGACAAACTCTTAAAACTCCCTGGCTGACTGCTCAGTAAAGTCTGGCTATCATCATCAAGAGCATCAGTGGCTCCCGCTGTCCCCCTCAGTAATCTCCTCCATCCATCTACACTGAGGCAACTTTCAGCTCAAAAAACCATTTCTAAGAAGTCTCCCTTAACTATATAGACTTTTCATAAAAGTTAATTAACAATGTCTTTTCATTACAAGTTAATTAACTGTATATTTATCTTGCCTTACCAAGTAAATATAAATTATCTCAACACGAAACACACATTTTATCATTTTTTATATCGCTCAAAGAACTCAGTACTGCACATAAACAGAGGAGGCAGACAGTTTCTGTTGAAGCAGTTAATGCAATCCACACGCAGTTGATAGCTTCTTTGCTATCTTAGAAAATGTTAAAGAGAAACATAAATTATAACCATGAGGCTTTTTTAGACTGTCTTTAACAGTGATCAACATATACAACCTAAAGGCAAGAGAGAAAAATGTTTCCTGATTTTCAGACTTGCAAAAAAAAGCCCATTCTCAAGAGACAAGTACATTCCTGTACTTAATTGGAATCACTGGCGGAACCAAAGCAGAACAGAATGATGGGGGTGATGGGGGGAAACAAAGAGCTCCCTCTCTCTAATCTGGAAGTAATTAACAAGAAACTCAAAAGAAGTTAACATTTTACTATGGCAATATGTTGAACAAACTGATCTTTCAGTGCAACCTTGAATTTGGAATCTGCTTCAATTCAACATTAACAGTGGCTTCTATATATAAATCCCATGACCTCTTGCAACACTTTTAATCTCTATCGCTCGTTCGGCAGTCAGCCACTTACTACTTCTCCTCTCCAATTCACTCTTTCACTTGTATGTATCTTATCTTCAGCACAGGTTACAGGTTCTTTCTTAGTAAAGCATGTAAAGATACCGATTTCTGCTTTTTTGAATTACCTCCAGTGTCTGGTAAAATGTTCTGCACACAGTAGACCCTCAAATATTTTTTTTGATTGAACAAATAAACTTAAGAGTATATACTCCTGGATGAGCACTAATTTAGTCAAACCTCCAGCCACCTTACACAGTGCCTATGCACACTGGCACTTGACATAGACTACTTAATCCACACAACCCTTTGAAGTAAGTATAATCTTTTTTTTTTTTTTTAACAAATTTAGGAAACTTTAAGGCTTTAAAAGCTTAAGAAACTTTTCCAAGATCCTTACAACTAGCAAAAAGTTAAAACTGTGATTTCAATCCATCTTCGATTTCTAACTACTTCTCTTCCCATTAAGCTTTACTGTTTCTCTAAAATGATAAGCTCTCTTCAGAACCATAGTTGAGGGGCATAGTATGATACTGGCATTCCTTCTCAAATTTCAGTGAAAAAATAAAGTAGGTTTAAGTCAGTGAAATGGTACTGAGTGTTTGTTTCTTAAAAAAATGTATTTACTGCAAATGCCAAATGCTATCAATCTCTTATGAATGACATATCAAAATCTCATTCTGCAGAGCTGAGAACAGAAGGTATTGGACCTACTACTTATGTAATGGCCTCTGACTTGAACTGTGACTCCTGCAGGAAGTGTGTGAGATTAAGCTTTGATCTCCAGCTTGTAAATGGGGCATCGGGAACAGGAGTATGTCACAAAAAACACTGGATCCCAACTTTCAAACCAGTAGGGAGAGGAAAATATTGACAGAAGCTAATTAGAACTATTCTATCCTATCTATATAGAATAAATGTATATTTACATATATACCATTTATTATATATTATATATTTATTATATATATATATTTATATTATTTATTCTATATATAGACTAAATAATAAGTTCACTTATTAAAAATAGATTCATTATACTAGCAAGAATATCTTGCTTACTTTTTTTGCAAAACTCCTTCACTTGCTAAATAGAATTATGCTAAACCCAGAGGCAAAGAAATAAAGAGCATACATTGCTCCAGATTATCTCTGGTTTACAAAGTCAAAAAAGAAATGCTTAATTAGCACTTGTTAGGCCTAATTTCTGGAGAAGGAAATGGCAACCCACTCCAGTGTTCTTGCCTGGAGAATCCCAGGGACGAGGAGCCTGGTGGGCTGCCGTCTAAGGGGTCGAACGGAGTCGGACACGACTGAAGTGACTTAGCAGCAGCAGCAGCAGCAGGCCTAATTTCAGGCATGAGTAACTGTCTGGAAGAGGGTAAGATACCACCACCAGAAACACTAACCATAAAGAAACAAGTTGATAGATAAACTGCTGCTGCAATTTCCATTTCTCCAGGTTAATTCTTTGCACATTCTAGATACAAATCCTTTATCAGACAAATGCTTTCCAAGTGTTTTCTCCCAGTCTTTGGTTGTGTTTTCATTTACTTAACTGTGTTTAGAAGAGCCGATATTTTAAGTTTTGGGGAAGTCCAGTTTATCTATCTGGAGAAGGTGATGGCACCCCACTCCAGGACTCTTGCCTGGAAAATCCCATGGATGGAGGAGCCTGGTGGGCTGCAGTCCATGGGGTCGCGAAGAGTCGGGCACGACGGAGCAACTTCACTTTCACGCACTGGAGATATCACTACACACTTACTAGAAGGGGTGTCATCCCAAGCATCAGTGAGCACATGGAGAGACCGGAACACACACACTGCTGGTAGGAATGGAAAGTGGCGCAGACACTTTGAACACCCTCTGGCAACCTCTTAGAAAGCTAATCATACCCCTACCATATGATCCAGCCATTCTGTTCCTAGGTATTTACCCAATATAAATGAAAACATATTTCCATACAAAGACATATATACATATTCATAGAAGCTTTATTTCTAATAACCGAAAACTAAAACAAACAAAACCCCTAATGTCCATCAACAGGTAAATAACTATTGTAAATCTACACAACGAAATACCACTTAACAATAAAAATGTATGAGTAATATATACAGGAACATGGATACATCTTAGTTATGCTGAGTAAAAGAAGGCAGGAAGAATATGTACTGCATGATCCATTGATATAAAATTCTAGGAAATATAAACTAATGTATAATGACAGAAAGTAAATCAGCAGTTGCCTGGGGAACGGGGCAGGGGAAGCAGTGTGTATCAGGGATTGGGGCTAGGCAGGAGAGAGAGAATGGGAATGAAGAAATTCTAAGGGTGATGGGTATGCTCCTTAGCTTGATTATGGTGATGTTTACCCGGATGTACACGTATGTCAAAACTTAACAGTTTATAAACTTTAAATATGGTTTTGGTACGTCAGTTATTCCTCAATAAAGCCTTTTTTTTTTTTTAATAAAAAGATTTATACATTTGAGAAGTTAGAACAATGAAAAATTTGTGGTATGTATCCTTTAAGATGGTCCCAATGATCCTTGTCTCTTGGTATTTATGCCCATGTATAATCTCTCCCTGAGTGTGAACTGAATTTAAGATCTGTGTCTAGGGAACAGAATGAGGCAGAGGTGAGTCACTTCCAAGATTAAGTCACAACAACCCCTGTGGCTCGTGTCTGGGACTCTCCACGCACATCTGCTGTGAGGGAAGGCTGCTGCCACACGTGAGCTGTCCTATGGGAAAACCACAATTCGAGGAGGCAGGGAGGGAGGTGCTAAACGCTACCAAGGAATCCAGGCCACCAACCCAACAGACTTCCAGGAACTGAAAGATCTCAGCCCAACAACCATCAAGGAACTAAATCCAATAACCATTAAGACTGAGCTCAGAAGTAAATCTCCCAGATGTGCCTTCTGATGAGAATAGAGCCCTGGCCAACAGTCTGATCACAGCCTCATGTGAGACTTTTTTTTTAAAATATGTATTTATTTGGCTTTGTCAGGCCTTAGTTGTGGCACACATGACCTCTGTTGCATCACGTGGGATCTTTCTTGCGGTGCACTGATTCTCTGGTTGTGGCACAGGCTTAGTTGCTCCACAGCATGTGGGATCTTCCCAGACCAGGGACTGAACCTGTGTCCCCTGCACTGTAAGACGGATTCTTTTATTTTTTTTATTATTATTTTTTAAATTTACAATATTGTATTGGTTTTGCCATACATCAACATGCAACCACCACGGGTGTACACGTGTTCCCCATCCCGAACCCCCCCTCCCACCTCTCTCCCCATACCATCCCTCTGGGTCATCCCAGTGCACCAGCCCCAAGCTTCCTGTATCCTGCATCAAACCTGGACTGGCGATTCGTTTCTTATATATTATACATGTTTTAATGCCGTTCTCCCAAATCACCCGCCCCCCTCCCTCTCCCAGAGTCCAAAAGACTGTTCTATACATCAGTGTCTCTTTTGCTGTCTCGCATACAGGGTTGTCATTACCATCTTTCTAAATTCCATATATATGCGTTAGTATACTGTATTGGTGTTTTTCTCTCTGGCTTACTTCACTCTGTATAATAGGCTCCAGTTTCATCCACCTCATTAGAACTGATTCAAATGTATTCTTTTTAATGGCTGAGTAATACTCCATTGTGTATATGTACCAAAGCTTTCTTATCCATTCATCTGCTGATGGGACATCCAGGTTGCTTCCGTGTCCTGGCTATTATAAACAATGCTGCGATGAACATTGGGGTACACATGTCTCTTTCAATTCTGGTTTCCTCAGTGTGTATATGCCCAGCAGTGGGATTGCTGGGTCGTACGGCAGTTCTATTTCCAGTTTTTTAAGGAATCTCCACACTGTTCTCCATAGTGGCTGTACTAGTTTGCATTCCCACCAACAGTGTAAGAGGGTTCCCTTTTCTCCACACCCTCTCCAGCATTTATTGCTTATAGACTTTCGGATCGCAGCCATTCTGACTGGTGTGAAATGGTACCTCATAGTGGTTTTGATTTGCATTTCTCTGATGATGAGTGATGTTGAGCATCTTTTCATGTGTTTGTTACCATCTGTATGTCTTCTTTGGAGAAATGTCTATTTAGTTCTTGGGCCCATTTTTTGATTGGGTCGTTTATTTTTCTGGAATTGAGCTGCAGGAGTTGCTTGTATATTTTTGAGGTTAGTTGTTTGTCAGTTGCTTCATTTGCTATTATTTTCTCCCATTCTGAAGGCTGTCTTTTCACCTTGCTTATAGTTTCTTTTGTTGTGCAGAAGCTTTTAATTTTAATTAGATCCCATTTGTTTATTTTTGCTTTTATTTCCAATATTCTGGGAGGTGGGTCATAGAGGATCCTGCTGTGATGTATGTCAGAGAGTGTTTTGCCTATGTTCTCCTCTAAGATTTCTATAGTTTCTGGTCTTACGTTTAGATCTTTAATCCATTTTGAGTTTATTTTTGTATATGGTGTTAGAAAGTGTTCTAGTTTCATTCTTTTACAAGTGGTTGACCAGTTTTGCCAGCACCACTTGTTAAAGAGATTGTCTTTTCTCCATTGTATATTCTTGCCTCCTTTGTCAAAGATAAGGTGTCCATAGTTCCGTGGGTTTATCTCTGGGCTTTCTATTTTGTTCCATTGATTTATATTTCTGTCTTTGTGCCAGTACCATACTGTGTAAGACGAATTCTTAACCACTGGACCACCAGGGAAGTCCCCTCACATGAGCTTTGAGTCTAACTAAACCATGCCTGGATTCCTGACCTACAGAAATGGTGATACACTAATGTTTGTTTCTTTAAGTCATGAAGTTTTGGGGCATGCAGTTCTGTTCCACGGCAATAGATAATACAAGAGCTAAGTCACATTTAAATTAAAAAGAAATTTAAAGCAAATTTACCCACTTAGAATACAGCCTTTTAGAATATAAAGAGAGTATTTGACTAAAACTAGATGAAAGTGAAGTGCAAGTGAAGTCGCTCAGTCATGTCCGACTGTGACCCCATGGACTGTAGTCCAACAGAAGCAGGGGCTTAATTTTCTTATGCAACGTGAAGTCCAGAGGTGAGGCAGTCCAAGGCTCGTGCAGCGTGTCAAAACACCACCGGGGACCCAAGCCCTGTCAACTCAGGCCTGGCCATTCGAGGAACATCGGCACAGTACAATCTCAGGGCCATATCGTGGAAAAGAGGAAGAAAGGGTTCTGCCTTTACCATGAAAGTGACCATCTTCCCAGAAACCGCAAAGCCTCTCTTCACTTACATCTCACTCATCAAATCTGTCTCCCACTGCCATTCACAGATGCAAGGGAATCTGGGAAGGTTAATGTTTTCTGCTCCTTCAACACAGCAATGAAAAAGGGGACAATGTTTATTGGACAGCCAGAAATATGTGCCAAAGCTGTACATTTTATTTATGGTAAGACCAAAAATACTACAGGAGTTTAGAGAAGGACAAGAACATAGTAAGCTAAGGGAGCTTGAGAAAGCCTCTGAGAAGAGACGTTTAGAACTAAGTAGAAAGGAAAGACAAGGGAATTTTCAAAGGGGATAAGAACAAAAAACCATGAAGACAGGAAAATGTAATAAGGCCTAAAAAGACATCACCTTATATAAAGTTTTTAATTGCATAAGTTAAAAAAACCGCTGAGTGATGAATACGTATGCTATTTCCTAGCAAGGAAAAAATGCAGCATCTTAAACAACAAGGTCCTACTGTGTAATAAAGTGTAAGGGAAAAGAATCTGAAAAAGAATAAACACACACACATACGTATAAACCTGAGGTTATCTTCTGAGGTCAGCAATGCCAAGTTGGGTGCAATGTTTGAAGCAGCAGTATCCTCACCAGAAAGGCTTCATGGTGTGTTCTGGTAGGAGTTTGGCTGTGTACCTTCCCTCAGTTCCTGCCTACTTTTAGAACTGTGTCCATCCTTCCCAGTGACTCTGCAAGTCCATCTTACATCTTTTAATAAATTTCTTTTCTGCTAATGTCAACCAGAGTTAGTTTATGTTGCTTGTAATTAAGAACACGGACTTTATGATTCCCCACAAAGTTGAACACAGGAGCATCATTTAAAAAAGTGGTGTTTCAGGACGATTTTCCTGTGAATAAACACAATCTCACACAACCTCCAGAGAGAAATTAATTTACTATTGTTAATTAACTTTTCCTGTTATTGTTACCTTCCAGAAAATCAGGACTCTTCCTCCCTTCCCAAAAAAGTCCACAGTACTTTCCCTAAAATTTCACCCCTTGCCTATATAGTAGAGTCCCCTTTTATCTGTGGTTTCAGTTCCCATGGTTTCAGTCACCTGTGGTCAAGTATAGTGCAAAAATATCGGATGGAAAATTCTAGAAATAAACAGTTCAGAAGTTTTAAATTGTGTGCTATTCTGAGTAGCGTGATGAAACCTTGCCCCATCCGGCTCCATCCCACATGGGACATGAGTCATTCCTCTGTGCAGCGAATCTTGCCTGTTACTCACTTAGCAGTCACGCTGGCTATGGGGTTACTGTCATGGTGCCACAGCGCCTGTGCTCACGTGACCATTATTCTACTTGATAATGGCTCCAAAGCACAAGAGTGCTGATGCACACAACTCAGATATGCTAAAGAGAAGCTGCAAAGAACTTCCTTTAAGTGAAAAGGTGAAAGTTCTTAGTAAGGAAGGAAAAAAATCGTATGCTGAGCTTGCAAAGACTGTGAGAATGAATCTTCTCTCCATGAAACTGTGAAGAAGGCAAAAGAAATTTGGGCTAGTTCTGCTGTTGCACCTCAAACTGCAAAAGATACAGCCCCAGGGACATGACAAGTGCTTCATTAAGACGGAAAGGGCACTAAATTTGCACAATAAGATGTTTTGAGAGAGAGACCACATTCACATTGTTATTGGTACAGCTGTTCTATTTCACAACTAGTTGGTTTTTCATATCTTACGGTGCCTAATTCCTAAGTTAAACTGTATCACAGGTATGTATACATAAGAAAAAACGCAGCATGTATAGGATTCAGGACTTTCCATGGTTTCAGGCATCTACTGGGGGTCTTGGCAAGTATTTCCTCAGATAAAGGTGGGACCACTGCATCGTAAGTTCTACATGATAATTCATGCCATCAGTCTTGTAAAGGATACAAAAGAGCTCATCAAAATGTGATGGAATCTGGAACTACACTCTTGGAAACAACCAAGAGCTCCTTTAATAGCTGAATGAGTAAACAAACTGTGGCACATACAATGGGATGGAATATTATTCATCAGTCAGAAGAAATGAGCTACCAAGCCGCCAAAAGACATGGAGGAAACTTAAAATGCACACTACTAAGTGAAAAAAGCCAGTCTTCTTTCTTCTGAAAAGCCTGCAGACTATGATTCCAACCAGATGACACTCTGGAAAAAGCAAAACTTTAGAGACCTTAAAAATATCAGTTGTTGCGAGGGGCTAGAGGAGAGGAAAGGACGGAGGAATAAGTAAAGCAAAGGAGACTTTTAGGGCAGTGAACTACGCTGCATGTTACTATAGTGTTGGATACATGACGTTTATAGATTGGTCAAAACTCACAATGCACAAGACATTGTGAGAATGAGCCTCTAATGTCAACTATGGACTTTAGTGAATAATAAGGTATCAACATTGGCTCGTCAACTGTGACAACTGAATCACACTAATACTAGATGTGAATAATAAGGGAAACTGTATTTGGGTGCAGGAGGCATGGGTGTATTTGGGAACTCTCTGTACCCGCCCATAAATTTTTCTGTAAACCTAAAAAGAACTAAAATACTAGAAAACAATATCATGGCATGTGAGATGAGAGTTAGAACATTCTACGGTCTTTGCTCCCCTTGGAAAAAACGAGATTTTGATTATCTTTAGACTGAGTCAAATAATGCACGTTAAAAATGTAACAGAAACCACTAAATAGGAAGAGGATTAAATAAAACAAATTTCTTTCTTAAAAAACAAATCTATTATTTTAAATTGTGGTGGCCTACCTGAGAATCCAGAACCTCCAACTTACGTTTCCTGGCATGAAGAGCTTTACTTGGAAAAGCCCAGTAATAATTAGATGTTCCAATTCTCTCACAGTCAACCATACCATCATCAACCAAGCTTTGAAGGACTTCTTTTACTGACATAGCAGCTAAGAGAGATAATTTTTAAAGACTTCATATTAAGACATATCATAAATCAAATTAAAGGCTAGTAACTGGGGAAACACTTGCAATAAATATTATAGATTGAGTTAATAATTAATAAATAAGGAGCTTTTAAAAATAATTACATAAAAGGCAAATACTCCAAGAGAAAAACAAAATACATCAATAAGCATCTATAAAACACGCATGGGCAATAAACAAGGAAAGTGGTCAAACTGGCTAATAATCGAAGAAATGTAAAATAAAGCATGAAACAGGATTTTTTGACTACTTAAAACACTAAAAATTATAATAAAGGATTCAGAGATGTAAGTACTCCTCAACATGGTAGAAAAATATAGCAAAAATAGATTTATGCATAACTCTTACAGAGAAATTCCACTTTTACAAATTTAGCTAAAGAAAATAATGCTTAAGGATGCTCATTAAATCACTGTTTTTCATAGCAAAACCCTGGAAATTAGTACAATAACTGGACTCTTAAAATTCTGGATAAATATACTATGCATTCATTAAATTTACTTTATAAAATATTTAATGGCTTGGATATATGTACATCCAAAACATACTGTATAGAAAACTAAGTTAGAAGACAGTATTCAGTAATGTGACAGTAGTTATGCAGAATGTAAGGTTAAGAGGGAAATTTTTATTTCCTTCTTTTTGCTCATTTTTCTTATTTTTTTCCAATAATAAACATGCATTAACTTATTTGCTAAGGAAACTAAAAGAAAACTACTATGAAAAATTAAGCAATAAAGAAATAAACTGGATGTTATAGTCAGGGGTAAGATTGAAAATCAGAAAAGAGTTTTAAAAATACCATGTAAAAATACAAAGTCATATTTCACAAATGTTTGAAATTCATAGACCATTCTTATTTTTTTTTAAGTGTTTACTTGGCTGCATTCGTTGGGCTGGTCATGTGGGTGCCCCTAGGCATGTAGGACCTTACTTCCCCCACCAGGGATTGAACCCTAGTCCCCTGCATTGCAAGCCAGATTCTTAACCACTGAACCACCAGGGAAGTCCCCATTCTTACTTTTTATTAATAGAACTACACCAAGAAATTATCCATAGAGTCCGTTTTAATTTTTCCTAGAGCAGACCCCCAAATTTAATAAAATCCATTAAAAACTTAAAAGATTTAATAAAAAAAAAACTCCACCAAATGCAAAACATTCAACCTCATTTATAAAAAAGTACAAGCTGAAATGTCAAAGACTTCTAAAAATGGTAACAGTTCTGAGAAATGAATTTGAGTATAATAGCCTTTCCTGAAGGCAATTTAAGAATCCATCTAAAAAGCCTAAAACTATACAGTCTCTTTCTCCTCTATTTCTAGGGACGTTTCCTAATGAAGTAATATGTGGAAAAAAGTTTTCGGCAAGGGGAAAGGAAGGGATGAATAGGTGGAAGAGCACACAGGATTTTTAGGGAAGGGAAAATACTGTATGTGATATCATAACCGTGGATCCGTGTGTACAAGCCCACAGAAATGCACAACACTGAGAGTGATTAGTAATGTAAATTACGGATTCAGTGTGATTATGACGTGCCTATGCAGGCTATCAACTGTAACAAATGCATGATGGTGAGTGGTGTTGATAACAGGGGAAGCTGTGTATGTGTCGGGGGGCAGGAAGTGCATGAGAAACACTGTACCTTCCTCTCAGTTTGGCTGTGAACCTAAAAATACTCTAAAAAATAAGTCATTTAGAAAAAAATTTAAGAATGACATGCTAATTATCTTAACTTTAGCAAGAAAATTTGGGAACACATCTAGATGGGCAACAATAGCTAATGGGCTAAGCAAATTATGGCACAATGGGTGGTCACAGAAAAAATATTAGGAAATACAGATGCTGTAAATCATTTTTTTTTTTAAAGCAAATGACATAGGTAGACGATACAATGTTATATGAAAAAAATACATGAACACAAAACAGTATTTGCAGGATGGCTTCCTCTCTGAGAAATGGACAGATATATAACACAAACACAGATAAACAGAAGCTAAGAATAAGACATCAAAATATACCATGTTACCATTTATACAATGGAATCTTACCCAGCCATTAAAAAGAATGAAATAATGCCATTTGCAGCAACATGGATGGACCTAGAGATTGTCATACTGAGTGAGTAAGTCAGAAGGAGAAATATCGTATGACATCCCTTATATGTGGGCCCTAAAAAGAACTGATACAAATGAACTTACAAAACAGAAAGATACAGAGGCAGAGAATGCACTGACGTTTGCCGCTACACACTGTTCCATTTAAAACGGATAATCAACAAGAACCCACTGCGGAGCACACGGACTCTCCCAGTGCTACGTGGCAGCCTGGAGGGGCAGGGGTCTGCAGGGAGAGCAGACACATGTATGTAGACAAGGCTGAGTCCCTCTGCTGTCCACCTGAAACTACCACCACACTGCTAACTGCCTGTACGCCTACACAAAATGAAAAGCTTAAAAAAAAGTGGTAATGTCAGTAGAGGGATTATAAACAACTGTATTTTCATTATATTCTTTATATAACTTCCAAATCTGTTAAACATGTATAGCTTATACAATCAGAAAAGTAAGGTTTAAAAAATATATGTATCATATATAATGGGCTTAAGAGTGACTCCTCAAAAGATAAACCCCAGAACCTCTGAATGCAACCTTAATTTGGAAAAGGGTCTATACAGATGTAATTAAGGGTCTCATGATAAAATCATCCTGGATTTAGGGTGGGTCCCAAATGAAACGTGTCCTTATAAGACACAGAAGGGGAGGGAAAAAAAGGGGAGGCCATGTGAAGGCAGAGGCAGAGATTAGAATGATGCATCTAGAAGCCAAGCACTGCTGGTGACTCCCAGAAGCCAGGAGAGAAGCGTGAAGAGGAAACTCCCTCAGAGCCTCCGGAAGGAACCGGCCCCACCGACACCTCTACTTCAGGTTTCTGGCCTCCAGGGCTACGAGGGAATAAAAGCTCCATTGTGCTCAGCCACCAAGTTACAGTGATTTGTTTCAGCAGCTGGAGAACACCAACACACCAGGCAAATCCCATTAACAAAGACCAGAACATACATGAACAGCTTTACTTCTTTTGAAGTCAATTACACACATAAATGGGCTTGTGTATAACTACGTGTATTATACATGTGTGTGTGTGTGCATACAGGCATGCATGTGTATGTCACCTTAGTTTTCCTAGAGCAGATACTCCGAACACAAGAATCATGGTCATGGCCCAGAAACCTTATATAAGACTTTAACAAACATTCTTCATCTCTAGAAATTTATGCTTCCATGAAGTGAAAGATTTGCAGGAAAGATAACCAGTATTCATCAAAACATTCTGGCACATCTTTGATACTTACTAATGCCTTTTTCTTTGGGAGCAATCTTCTCCATGTCTTTTAGTTGAAATACATCTTTCTGTTTAAAAGAGTTAAAAAAAGATGAAAAACATCTATTTACTTTCTACTATATATTTATAGTCACCATAATTATGTTTATAAAATATTGTATTAGAAAACTATGCCTGGAAAAGAACAGTGAAATAGAATCAAGAATTGTAGAGCTAGAAGAAATTGTAATTATATTGTTCAATACCTTCAACAGAACTTAAAATGGACAGATTTTGCATGAACATACAATCCCGTAAAGTAACTGGAGGGCAGAACATAAAGGACATCTTCCCAATGAAGCATAAAATCTAGTTATGATGAATCATTTGTTAACATGAGATAATTGGCTTCTCTGACACTTTGATTTACAGAAAATACAAATAGTGCTTTGCTTAGTATATACCATACATCACAGACTTAGCAGCTCTAACTAAGACAGACAGCTGTCAAGGTTTGTTTACATTTAAGGTTTCATGGAAGAGCTGGACCTAAATAAGAAAATCATGCAATTCATGGCTGCCTATCCATCATTAACCTATACAGGCTATGCCACCACATGCAGAGCAAAACCTTGTGGGGAAGATACACACATAGAATATTCAATCCTACGGCTGGAAAAACAAATCTAGGCAGAACACTCCTTTCTTCCTGTAATAAGCTTTGGTTGAACAGGTCAAAAGAACTTGGATAATAGAAGTGAAACATTTGAAAAGACTTAAAGTGAAAGTGAAAGTGAAGTCATGTCCAACTCTTCACGACCCCATGGACTGTAGCCTACCAGGCTCCTCTGTCCATGGGATTTTCCAGGCAATAGTACTGCAGTGGATTGCCATTTCCTTCTCCAGGGGATCTTCCCGACCCAGGGATCGAACCCGGGTCTCCCACATTGTAGACAGATGCTTTACCATCTGAGCCACCAGGGAAGCCCCCTTAACAGAGGCAGGGAAGACTTAAGTATTCAGTAATTAGAATTATTGTGATTACTGTTATGGAAATCTGGGATCTATTTCTCCTAATATAAACTTGAACTGATAACTTCAATAGGATGCAAATTTGGCATCATAAAAATTTAAAACATGCTCATTCAAGGGCACTATAACTGAAAAGACCAGAAGAAAATATTCACAAAACATACCAGACAAAAGAACAGTACCCCAGAAATACAACCCCCGCAAAAAAAGATGAACTGACAGATGGATAAAGGAATGGATAGATGAATATATATGATAAAGCAAGTAGAGTATAAAATGTTAATGGTGGAATCTAGAGTGGGCATACAGGTATTCACTGTGAAATTCTTTCATCTTCAATTATAAAATGCTGGAAAAAGTAACTTCATCTCAGTACACTTAAGATTTAGTAAATTCAAGAAAATACTAAGTCACTGGTCCTATTAATAGATTGTGAAACAAAATTTTGCACACCTGGGATCAACTATTTAAAGAAAGTTCTGTAGAGTCTCAGAGAACATGCAATAACTTACTAACTTTAGGCCTTTTATGCATTAAAAAAATCAATTAATCAAACCTATTTGCAAATACCTTAGATTCTCTGGAAAAAGAACATGAATGCATTGAGACATCTGCCTACATGTGGTCATCAAGGAATAGCCCCAGACATACCAACTGCCCCACTGGTGTTGCTGTGTAAAGAAATAGGCTTGCAAAGAACTAGCCTCAGAACTGAAGTGTGGTCATTTAAGAGAACAAAGAAAATGGTCCCAAGTAAATATTGGTTCTCCCCTACATTACAGAGATAATAAAGAAAAGAACACAATGGTTCTAACTTTCAAAATCAAAACTATGAATAAAGATACCACTGAAGACACACAGTTATAATACTAAATTAACTTCTAATTAAGCACTTATGACCTGGGCATCATAATGTTTCACAGATGATTTCATTTAATCCCTATACCAACTCTGTGAAGCAGGTACAAGTTATTATTAGCCTTTTGCTTCTTCAGTCAAATAATCTGTTTAAAGCCACAAAGCTATTAGGTAAAACAGACTTTGGGTACCAGTCCTCTGTCTCTGAGTTGTATTGTTGCCATCGTCTTCCTAAGAGTAACAGGCAAAGAATTCTTTTTCTATTACATTAGCAACTTCAAATAAATCTATATATGTATTCATGTGAACGAATAGGAATATATGAACATATAATGTATGTATTCATATGAACAATGAGATCAAACCAGTCATTCCTAAAGGAAATCAACCCTGAATCTGGAAGGACTTTTGCTGAAGCTGAAGCGCCAAAACTTTGGCCACCTGATGCAAAGAGCTGACTCACTGCAAAAGACAGTGATGCTGGGAAAGATTGAGGGCAGGAGCAGAAGGGGGCAACAGAGGATGAGATGGTTGGAATGGCACCACTGACTCAATGGACATGAGTTCGAGCAAACTCAGGGAGATAGTGAAGGACAGCGAAGCCCAGCCTGCTGCCATTCACGGGGTCACAAAGAGAGGGACACAATTTAGTGACCAAACAACAACAGCAACAATTCATATGAATGAAAATGTATAGGAATATATGAACTGGAATCAGTCAATTAATACAATAAATTCTATCTTTACATAAAAACCAATTATTTAACTTCTTTAACCTGCTAATACTTGTTACAGTCACAGCATCTTAGTCATCAGTGTCTTAATGTTATAGAAAGCAGAGTTGAAAATGTTTAATCAGAAACAGCAATTTTGGCATTTGAGAAAATTAACAATATCATAAAGGACAAAATAATCTCCCCAGCCTTCCACTGCCTGGTAGGAATTAAATACACTTTTCTGGCTCTGAGACCATAGGAAAAATATTTCAACTCAGCAGAATAAATAGTCATAATTATGAGGCTATGTTCTGGATTGCCAATGACTTTTATTAAGTCATTATATGTAAGGAAGATTTGTAAGATTTCACTTAGAGGGCAAACAGGTAAAAAAAACTCACAATATTTCATGTGTTTCACTGAGAGTCTGCATTACCAAAATGAAAGTATTATCATTATTTTAAATTTCATATTTTATTTTGCCATTTCCCCACCTACGTCATATTTGTAAATAATGAAAACAGCCAGTAGACTGGGCCAAGCTAGACTTTGAAGATCCTGCCAAGACATAAAACATAGGAAATTAATATTTTTGTAGGTCGAAAGTTTGGATTTTAACCTGAAAATGAAGCCACCATATAGCAACATGGTGAAGAAAAGTCTCTGGAGCCAGGAGACAGGGTTTGAGTCCTGGCTTTGCCACACAGGAGCAGAAACCTCAAACATACTTCCTGTCGGCGGCAGGCACAAACGCCTGGAATAAAGGAAGGAGGTCCAGGGAGCATCACATCACGTGTTACACCAGCAGCTCTCAGCCTTTTGACACCAGGGACCAGCTTCATGGAAGACAATCATTCCACAGATGGGGTTTAGGAGGTAACACGAGCGATGCAGAGCAAGGGGGAGGGTTAGACGAGGCTTCAGAAGAAGCTTCACTTGCTTCACCTCCTGCTGTGGCCCAGCTCCGAGGCTGGGGAACCCTATGTTATACCACACCCAGGCTGACAAATGTAAAGAGGCTGTATTTAGCACTGTCTTTATAATCAGATGATCCTCCCTGGGTTTTTATCCTATCCTATCCTATCCTAGTTTTTTCTGACAGAATGTGGTCCACTGGAGAAGGGAATGGCAAACCACTTCAGTATTCTTGCCTTGAGAACCCCATGAACAGTATGAAAAGGCAAAAAGATAGGATACTGAAAAAGAAACTCCCCAGGTCAGTAGGTGCCCAATGTGCTACTGGAGATCAGTGGAGAAATAACTCCAGAAAGAATGAAGGGATGGAGCCAAAGCAAAAAGAATACCCAGCTGTGGATGTGACTGGTGATAGAAGCAAGGTCCGATGCTGTAAAGGGCAATATTGCACAGGAACCTGGAATGTCAGATCCATGAATCAAAGCAAATTGGAAGTGGTCAAACTTCCAAACTTCCAAGACATGGCAAGAGTGAATGTCAACATTCTAGGAATCAGCGAACTGAAATGGACTGGAATGGGTGAATTTAACTCAGATGACCATTATATCTACTACTGTGGGCAGGAATCCCTCAGAAGAAATGGAGTGGCCATCATGGTCAACAAAAGAGTCCGAAATGCAGTACTTGGATGCAATCTCAAAAATGACAGAACGATCTCTGTTCGTTTCCAAGGCAAACCATTCAATATCACAGTAATCCAAGTCTATGCCCCAACCAGTAATGCTGAAGAAGCTGAAGTTGAACGGTTCTATGAAGACCTACAAGGCCTTTTAGAACTAACACCCAAAAAAGATGTCCTTTTCATTACAGGGGACTAGAATGCAAAAGTAGGAAGTCAAGAAACACCTGGAGTGACAGGCTAATTTGGCCTTGGAATACGGAATGAAGCAGGCAAAGACTAATAGAGTTTTGCAAAGAAAATGCACTGGTCATAACAAACACCCTCTTCCAACAACACAAGAGAAGACTCTCTACATGGACATCACCAGATGGTCAACACTGAAATCAGATTGATTATATTCTTTGCAGCCGAAGATGGGAGAAGCTCTATACAGTCAGCAAAAACAAGACCAGGAGCCGACTATGACTCAGACCATAAACTCCTTATTACCCAATTCAGACTTAAATTGAAGAAAGTAGGGAAAACCACTAGACCATTCAGGTATGACCTAAATCAAATCCCTTATGATTATACAGTGGAAGTGAGAAATAGATTTAAGGGCCTAGATCTGATAGATAGAGTGCCTGATGAACTATGGAATGAGGTTCGTGACATTGTATAGGAGACAGGGCCATCTCCATGGAAAAGAAATGCAAAAAAGCAAAATGGCTGTCTGGGGAGGCCTTACAAATAGCTGTGAAAAGAAGAGAAGCGAAAAGGAAAGATATAAACATCTGAATGCAGAGTTCCAAAGGATAGCAAGAAGAGATAAGAAAGCCTTCTTCAGTGATCAATGCAAAGAAATAGAGGAAAACAACAGAATGGGAAAGACTAGAGGTCTCTTCAAGAAAATCAGAGATACCAAAGGAACATTTCATACGAAGGTGGGCTTGATAAAGGACAGAAATGGTATGGACCTAGCAGAAGATATTAAGAAGAGATGGCAAGAATACACAGAAGAACTGTACAAAAAAGAGCTTCATGACCCAGATAATCACAATGCTGTGATCACTGACTTAGAGCCAGACATCCTGGAATGTGAAGTCAAGTGGGCCTTAGAAAGCATCACTATGAACAAAGCTAGTGGAGGTGATGGAATTCCAGTTGAGCTATTCCAAATCCTGAAAGATGATGCTGTGAAAGTGCTGCACTCAATATGCCAGCAAATTTGGAAAACTCAGCAGTGGCCACAGGACTGGAAAAGGTCAGTTTTCATTCCAATCCCAAACAAAGGCAATGCCAAAGAATGCTCAAACTACCGCACAATTGCACTCATCTCACACGCTAGTAAAGTAATGCTCAAAATTCTCCAAGCCAGGCTTCAGCAATATGTGAACCATGAACTTCCTGATGTTCAAGCTGGTTTTAGAAAAGGCAGAGGAACCAGAGATCAAATTGCCAACATCTGCTGGATCATGGAAAAAGCAAGAAAATTCCAGAAAAACATCTATTTCTGCTTTATTGACTAGGCCAAAGCTTTTGACTGTGTGGATCACAATCAACTGTGGAAAATTCTGAAAAACATGGGAATACCAGACCACCTGACCTGCCTCTTGAGAAATCTGTATGCAGGTCAGGAAGCAACAGTTAGAACTGGACATGGAACAACAGACTGCTTCCAAATAGGAAAAGGAGTACGTCAAGGCTGTATATTGTCATCCTGTTTATTTAACTTCTATGCAGAGTACATCGTGAGAAACGCTGGACTGGAAAAAACACAAGCCGGAATCAAGATTGCCGGGAGAAATATCAATAACCTCAGATATGCAGATGACACCACCCTTATGGCAGAAAGTGAAGAGGAATTAAAAGCCTCTTGATGAAAGTGAAAGTGGAGAGTGAAAAAGTTGGCTTAAAGTTTGGCTTCAGAAAACGAAGATCATGGCATCTGGTCCCATCACTTCATGGGAAATAGATGGGGAAACAGTGGAAATAGTGTCAGACTTTATTTTTCTGGGCTCCAAAATCACTGCAGATGGTGACTGCAGCCATGAAATTAAAAGACGCTTACTTCTTAGAAGGAAAGTTATGACCAACCTAGATAGCATATTCAAAAGCAGAGACATTGCTTTGCCAACAAAGGTTCGTCTAGTCAAGGCTATGGTTTTTCCTGTGGTCGTGTATGGATGTGAGAGTTGGACTGTGAAGAAGGCTGAGCGCCAAAGAATTGATGCTTTTGAACTGTGGTGTTGGAGAAGACTCTTGAGAGTCCCTTGGACTGCAAGGAGATCCAACCAGTCCATTCTGAAGGAGATCAGCCCTGGGATTTCTTTGGAAGGAATGATGCTAAAGCTGAAACTCCAGTACTTTGGCCACTTCGTGCGAAGAGTTGAGGCACTGGAAAAGACTGAAGCTGGGAGGGATTGGGGGCAGGAGGAAAAGGGGACGACAGAGGATGAGATGGCTGGATGGCATCACTGACTCGATGGACGTGAGTCTGAGTGAACTCCGGGAGTTGGTGATGGACAGGGAAGGCCTGGCGTGCTGTGATTTCATGGGGTCGCAAAGAGTCGGACACGACTGAGCGACTGATCTGATCTGATAATGCAGTCTGTTCCTTCCTGAGGTAATTGTAAGGATTAAATGAGCTCATATGTGCAAAGTACTTAGAAGAGTGTCTTCCTTGCATCCCGTTAGACTCTATTACACTGTTACCCTGTTTCAGGAACATCAAAACATTAGCATTACTTTTCTGCTTCCCTGAATTAGAATCGAAGCTCCATGAGGGCATGGCCTTTGTCCATCTACTTCATTGTTATGTCTACAGATTCTAGAAAAGTTTCCAACCTTGTTCTAAGTCCTTAATACATATTTTGGGGCTGTTATTACTATTAATAAATCTCATATCCAGATATAAGTGAACAATATACAGCAGCATAATTAATGTGAAAAAAACAAGATGTGAGACCAAGCAGTAACACAAGTTTCTTCTGTCCACAACTTCTCTGATCATCTGCTTAGCAAACACCACCCTTCCCGTTTTAAAGGTGCTGTGAAGCCTTTCCTGAGCCACTGCATTGAGACTCATGCTCCTGCAGTGTTTGGCACAGGAGTCCATCTAAGCAGTTGTCCCTCTATGCCGTAAGGGAGATCCCTGTATATGTATAAACAAATCACTCTGCTGTACCTGAAACTAACACAGCTCTGTTAGTCAACTATGCTCCAATATAAAGATAAAAAAAATTATGGTGCCAGAGGGTAGGGCAGTCTGCATAGAAAAGTGAAAGTCGCTCAGTCGTGTCTGACTCTTTGCGAGTCCATGGACTGTAGAGTCCATGGAATTCTCCAGGCCAGAATACTGGAGTGGGTAGCCGTTCCCTTCTCCATGGGATCTTCTCAACCCAGGGATTGAACCCAGGTCTCCCGCATTGCAGGCGGATTCTTTACCAGCTGAGCCACAAGGGAAGACCAAGAATACTGGAGTGGGTAGCCTATTCCTTCTCCAGGGGGTCTTCCCGACCCAGGAATCGAACCCAGGTCTCCTGCATTGCAGGCAGGAGCTATTTACCAACTGAGCTATCAGGGAAGCCCCTGAATAGGAGAGACTCTACAAACACTGGGATAGGGTTCTTTCATGCTCCACAGCCCACAGGAACCACAAATGTTGGCTGAATTTTACTCATTCTTCAGGAAATTGGTCGGTATTGATTTCTAGTGAAAAGGTACAGTTAACACTGGATGGCATATACTTACAGAGAAAATTGCACAAAGTACTAAAAATCTTAAGGGAAACAACTTACCGTCTCATAAAATATTTCCATCATGCGGGTTCTCTTTTCCTCTGCACTTAGTCCTTTTTTCTTCGACTAAAGCACAAAAGTTAGGCATAAAAGTTAAAAAGTAAACTGCTTTAAAACCAAAAACCAATGCTTTTTAAGACAACTTGGTTCGAAACATTATTAGAAATAATGCACGATCTCGTCTGAGACAAGAGGGTTAATAAATCTCATAGCCAGGCCTCGTGGTAGGTGCTGCCACTATAACAACAACAACTGTGGCTGAGACAGTCTGGCATTTTGTAGAAATTCAATATGTATCAAGTGATCAATAAATCACTGTATCTACCTTCAAAAGAGTTAATCTCTCAAAGAAAATAAACAGCCATAAAATGCTTCTCATTGATGAACAGGTACATGCATAAATTGCTATCCAAGACAGAATGAATTAATTCTACCCAGGAAAGAGAGAAGGGTTAGCTCGGGAGGCAAGAGATGAGCGGGATTTTGGCAAGTTGAGAAACAGTGAAGAGGGTATCCTGGGCAGACCACACACAGGCACAGGGTTATGGAAGTTCATGGAATGCTCCAGAGAGACAAACACTTAGGGATGCTTATCAAACGAATGAGGGTGTACAGGGAGTGGCAGATGAGATGAGAGAGGTTGTCTGGGGCCAGATTACGGCAGGCTGACTGTCCAGGCAACTGAGAAGCGACAGGGCAATTTCTAAAACAGAGAGTCAGAGTAACATGGCATTGTGGAGGGCAGACAGGAGGAAGGAAAACATATGCAAGTAGAAAATAAAAGCCTACTTCAGGAGATTATTATCCTACTCTTTAGCCAATCTGAAGTTAAGAAAGGAATTTGGAATTGCCGTTGTGAATGCATTCCAGAATATACGGCCTAGAAACACACACACTCATTTTCCACAGCAAATTATCCAGTGTTCCTTGATGATTGTATAGGTAAAATAAGTAGCTTCAAAGTTAATATTTCTCTCTTTTCCCTCTGTTCATTCTCAAATACTGCAGTTCCCCAGGTTCTTTCTCTATTGATCCCCTCATATTCTTTCTTTGATCTTACCTGTTTTCATGCTAAGACCTCAAACCTTTACATCCCTGGGCTAGATGGGGGCCTGAACTCCAATCACATTTAATTACCTGCCTGCTGAACAGCCTCAAACTTGAAGTCTAAACTGACCTCTTCCTCTCCCACACCTCCTTCCAAACCTGCTCTTCTGGATCCTGAGTTCAGTTCAACGCCACTTGTTACCCAAGCCAGAGGCCTGGCCATCACCCTAGACTCCTTCATCTCCATTTCACATCCAACCAGTTACCAAGTCCTGCCAATCTCCGTGCTAAGCTGTTTCTCAAATCTATCCTGTCTGCTCCACCCCTCATGCCTCCACCTAAGCTCAGGCCTACTTTAGATCTGCAGTCTGCTCACCACACTCTGTCCCTCCAAGGCCACATTCCATGCTGTCAAAAGGCAAATCTAACGATGCCTCTCCCTTGCTTAAAACTTTTCAGTGGCTGCCAAGCATCCAGGAGTATCCAGTCACCCTCGAATGACAGACAAGGCTCTCTACCATCTGACCCCAACCTACCTCTCACAGGTCCACTCCCCACCTCAAGTTTACCATAACACGAAAAGCTACGCAAGTTAAGCTGTAATACAAAAACCACTTGTAGTTCTCCACCTGCAGCATGCTCTTTCCCATTTCTGTGCCTTTTTTGGGTCCCGTGCCATAAGGCGCAGCTTGTGTGACCTGGGATTGAACCTGGGCCCTCTGCAGCGAAAGCACAGATTCCCAACCACTGGACCACCGGGGAATTCCCTCTGTGCTTTTACAGAATGCTGTTCTACCTAAAACACTTTCCTCTCATGCAAATCAAAACCACAGTGAGATACTCACCACACCTGTCAGAACGGCCATTATCAAAAAGACCGCGAATAACAAATGCTGGTGAGGATGTGGGGAAAAGGGAACCCTCGTATACTTCAGTGGGAATGTATACTGGTGCAAAAACTGTGGAAAACAGTACAGGGCTTTCTCAAAAAACTAAAAATATAATCCAGCAATTCCACTCCTGTGTGTATATATCCCAAAGAAGCACAAATTCAAAAAGATACACGCACCCCAATGCTCATCGTAGCATTATTTACATTTGCCAAGATATGGAAGTAACCTGTGTCGCTCAAGGATGAATGGATAAAGATGTGGTGTATACACACACACACACACACACACACACACACACACACACACAGACTCTTATGACTCGATCATAAAAAAGCAGCAACATGGACTGACTTGGAAGGCTAAGTGAAATAAGCCAAAGAAAGACAAACAATATATGATAACACCTAAATGTGGAATCTAGAAAATACAACTAGTCAACAAAACAAAAAAGCAGCAGACTCCCAGATAAAGAGAACAAACTACCAGCTGCCATTGGGGAGGAGGAGGGAAGGGCACACAGGGGTAGGGGGAAACGGGGGCTATTATGGGATTATATGTGCCCCAGGATTGAGAAAAGTTTTTCTCAGCCTAGAATCTGGAGGTTAAGTTAGGGGCACTGCGGGGCTCCTAGGGCTTCAGTCTGTGGCTGCATCACTGGAAAGAGATCTAATGCTTTTCGAAAAGGCTCCTAACACGTTGGTGTTATAAACTGTTCCTTGAGAGAGCCTGGGCTCCGCAAGAATTTGCCACGCAGAGGCAGGCAATGGGGAGAACCTAGCGTCCTGAGGGCACAGTTTGAGGAAAGCGCTTATCACTCAGCTCAGCAGCTTATGAAAGTGACTCAAGAAACACGGAGGAGCTCCCCAGGTGGCACCAATGGAAAAGATCCTGCCTGTCAACGCAGGAGACACAGGACACACGGCTTTGTTCCCTGGGTCAGGAAATCCCCGGAGGAGGGCATGGCAACCCACTCCAGTATTCTTGCGTGGAGAATCCCACGGACAGAGGAGCCTGGCGGGCTACGATGCATGGGGTCACAAAGAGTCGGACACAACTGAAGCGACTTAGCATGCACACACGTTATCATCCGTTAACATTGGTTTCAGGCTAATTTATTCATCCACCTTAACCACTACAAAGAATGTTTATTACTAACCACGGTAGGAGAGTATCATGGCCAGAGTTAAAATAACTAATGTAAAAGGATGCCACATTACTTCACATTTAGAAATTTCTCCAAAAAAATCAACAAGGGCTCACGTAAAATTTAAGATGAAAGGAAATCTCCTGAAAGTGTAAGTTAGAGATTCACTCAACACTTGACTTTAGGAAAATGAAAGGAATCTTCTCTTATTATAAGTTAAAAAAATCCTAAAGTCAGGAATTCCCTGAAAGGCCAGTGATTTGGGACCCAGCGCTTCCACTGCAGGAGGCAGTTTCGATTCCTTGTCAGGGAATTAAGATCCTACATGCTGTGCAGTCCAAAAAAAAAAAAAAAAGAAATCCTAAAGTCAGCCCTGTTGATCACTAGTAAGATTTTGAAAAATTAAAAGCAGATGATAGCTGCTGCCCTCATAAGTGGCAGACCACAACACCTATCTCTAATTTCAAAAACATGCTTGGACTTAAAACAATTGTCTACCCAGCAAGCATAACCAAACTGAAGCAACCAGCAATTAATTAACAATCAGGAAAGAGAAGAAAGGTTATCTTTGTATAACACTAAACTTATTTCTTAATGATACATGAAAAGTGGGAATATGTCTCTTACAAAAAATTTTGTTTCATGTTTCTCCATTACCAGAGGTAAACATCAGAAAAGAGTTAAAGGCAAATTAAACCATTTACTATTAGAAGGTGATGCAGGTGTAGAGTCAGTCGGTAAAAAAACAAAAACAAAAAAAGTTAACGCAGTAGTCAGTTGTATCTGGCTAGTAACTATAAACAGAAATCTATGAGGGCGCATTGGTACCAGATTTAAGTGTGTGCTTGTTTGGCTTCCTACATCATTGTATGCCCAGGTGGCTGGGCTGTTAGTCTAACCACAAAGAAGCCGTTATCAGTTATGATTACATCTGGACAATTACCTTCAAATAAACACTGAACAACCTAGATCCCCATCCACCACTAGCTTGGCAAAATAACGGCCACTTAAATACGAAAGTAAAATCTTTGATCCATTTCATTAGACGTTGATTCTCTGCTAACAGAAAGGGGCGGGGGGGGGGGGGCAGCGAGAGTAGAAACTCTGAAGGTTTATGAAAATGATTTGATGAGCAGAAAGACATTAAACTCGCAAAAACAAAGAGATGGTTTGGAACCTAACCAAGACAGAACTCACTGGGCCACACAAGACCACGTCTGACCAAGTCTGTGCAGTTTCATGAGCGTGCTCAGCCGTGTCAGACTCTGTCACCCAATGGACTGCAGCCCGCCAAGCTCCTCTGTCCATGGCATTCTCCAGCCAAGAACACTGGAGTGGGTTGCCATTCTCTTCTCTGGGGGGTGGGGTGGGGGGGGTGGCTTTCCCACCCAGGGGTCCAACCCGGGTCTCCTGCATTGTAGGCAGATTCTTCCCAGTCTGAGCCACCGGGGAAGCCCGGGTGCTTCCCTAATACAGCAACTTTAGAAGTGAGTCCTGCCCTTCAGTAAAAAAGGAGCATTTTCACAGAAATCCTCTAACTGGCATATAAAGTGGGGATTCTTTAGGTCACTTTAGAAACTGTGAGGAATTCTGAAATGTGCTCTACAGGCTACAATGCACAAAACCAATAATCGTCAGGGATCAAGCGAAGCCCTTGGGCCCTCAATGCCGCTTCCCCCAAGATTCTCAAGCGGGGGCGGCGCCTTCTGGAGGCCGGAGGCGGGGAGCCCGGACACGGCTTCTGAAGCGACTCTTGGCCTTGCTGACAGACTGCTGAGCCTGTGAGATACTCGGGGCACGTTCTCGAACGCTCCGCGTTTAATCTAACCCGCCCGGGAGGGCGCGGGGGGCATAAAGCGGGGGTCCCGGAGCTGCATGCCTGCCTTGGACTAGGGCAACGGCAGCCGGAAAGCGCAGGACGGACGCGGCGTTTGACCCGGCCGGGGAGCCGGCTCCTGCAGCCACCCCAGGAGCCCAGAGCCAGCCAGGCCGGGGTCCCACACGGCCGGAGGATTAAGCGGCCGGACCTCGGGGAGGAAGGGGACCGGGAAACGCGCCTCCGGCTCTTACCATGGCGCCTGCGGCTCGTCTTCCGGCGGCGGGACCGGCACGCGGCGAGGGGCGGGGCCGGCTCGGCTGGGTTTGATTTTGGCGCCTACACCGCCCCGCGGGCGGAGCAGCGAGGAGGGGAAGAAAGACCAGCCCTCGCTCCTGCGGCGCGCAGCGACCCCTGGCGGCGGCGGCGGCGAGCGGCCGGTCGGGGTGGGCGGGGCCTATCCTGGGGGCGGGGCCTGCTTGGTCCCGCCCGTCAGCGCTCCAGAGGCTGGCCGACAGGCTCTCACAGCTGCTTCCGTTTTCCGTCCTCGGTGCTGAGTGTAATCCCACTTTTTTTTCCGAGGAAGTCTTGAGCCCTCGCCTTTGACGTCATTCTTCACTCAGCGGAAACCGCCCCAAGTTTGCCTTAAGAAACGGATGCCTTTTGGCCGCTGGGCAGGAAATACTGCCTCCGTCCATCCGGATTTGCCTGGTCTGGGGCGGATTTTCTTTCCTCTTAATTTTATACTCCAGCTTTTACCGCTACGCACTGCTTTTGCAGATTTTAAAAATTCCCTTGTTTATATGTTTGCCTTTCTTTTAGGTTTTTTTTTTTAATACAAGAGAGTGAATTTCAAATCAAGTCAAAAATATGCTACCTCATTATTTGACAAGGTGCTAGAAAATTAACTGATTTTTCAGTTATTCTGAAAATTGTATTATCTTGAACCATTTTAAAGTATAATGATTTCACTAGAAATTTGCATTGTAATAGGGACGAACCTTTGAATCTTACTATAAATTAATAACTAAAGGGATGTTGCCTATAAGCTCAACTGGGTATAATGACTCATCTCTGGGAACCTTGCTTCCCAGGTAATGAGCATTAAACTAAAATACCAATGTTAAACTCACTGGAAACCTCCTGAGCAGACCCACCTGTGAATGACTGCAAGAAGGAAGAAGTTAACACACCCCTGGTGACTCTGCTTAAAGTGCAGGAGACTCAGGTTGGGTCCCTGGGTCAGGCATATCCCCTTGCTGCTGCTGCTGCTAAGTCGCTTCAGTCGTGTCCAACTCTGTGTGACCCCATAGACGGCAGCCCACCAGGCTTCCCCGTCCCTGGGATTCTCCAGGCAAGAACACTGGACTGGGTTGCCATTTCCTTCTCCAATGCATGAAAGTGAAAAGTAAAAGTGAAGTCGCTCAGTCGTGTCTGGCTCTAGCGACCCCATGGACTGCAGCCTAGCAGGCTCCTCCGTCCATGGGATTTTCTAGGCAAAAGTACTGGAGTGGGGTGCCATTGCCTTCTCCGATATCCCCTAGAGAAGGGAATGAATGGCAATCCATCCAGGATTCTTGCCTGGAGAAGTCCATGAACAGAGGAGCCTGGTAAACTACAGTTATAGTTCTTGGAGTCACAAAGAGTCAGACATGACTGAGAGACTTTCACACTTTCCAGAGGCTGATGGAAACCAGGAAGCGTTTGACTTTACTCCCTCTCCTTTTAGTAGAAAAGTGAAGTCGCTCAGTCGTGTCCGACTCTTTGCGACCCTGTGGACTGTAGCCCACCAGGCTCCTCTGTCCATGGGATTCTCCAGGCAAGAATACTGGAGTGGGTTACCATTTCCTTCTCCAGGGGATCTTCCCGACCCAGGGATCGAACCCAGGTCTCCCACATTGCGGGCAGACGCTTTAACCTTTGAGCCACCAGGGAAGCCCTTTAGTAGAAAAGGAACCTGAATTCTAACTCAGGCACGATTGGTCCTTGGGGCACAAGCCCACCATCTTCTCGGTTTGCTGGCTTTTTGAATAAAGTCACTTTATTGAATAAAGCCAATTTCTCGCCCCAACACATTGTCTCTTGATTACTGGCATGTTGTGCAGTGAGCAGTATGAGCTTAGACTCGGTAACAGCATCTCCTGTTGCTTCTGACAGAAGCAGGATAAGGATATATTGAATTACTTCGAGTTCCATTAATTTGGTCTTTCCTAGAGTTCAGTATAATTCTGTTGATGGTATGTAAGATGATTTTAAAATAATAAACGGCTATCCATTTAATGTTTTAATATTAGTACTAGAAAATGTATAATTAATGCACCATACCCTAGATTTTTCAAAGGGCTTCCTAGGTGGTACAGTGATAAAGAATCCACCCGCCAATGCAGGAGACACAGGAGATGCAGTTTCGATCCCTGGGTGAAGAAGATCCCCTGGAGGAGGAAATGGCAACCTGCTCCAGTATTCTTGCCTGGAAAATCCCATGGACAGAGGAGCCTGGTGGGCTACAGTCCACGGGGTCACAAAGAGTTGGCTACGACTGAGCACACATGCATGCACAATGACCCTAGATTTCTCATGCATTGCTCAAGATACATCGAAAATAAGTATGTCAGTAAAAAAGTGATATTTAAGACAAATATTAAACAACTATACTGGTGTTTATATGAAGTTGTCAGAATAAAGGTGGCATTTGTGGGAAGATTTAACCATATTAAAAAGCAGAGACATTACTTTGCCAACAAAGGCCCATGTTATCAAAGCTATGGTTTTTCCAGTAGTCATGTATGGATGTGAGAGTTGGATTATGAAGAAAGCTGAGTGCTGAACAATTGATGCTTTTGAACTGTGGTGTGGGAGAAGACTCTTGAGAGTTCCTTGGACTGCAAGGAGATCCAACCAGTCCATTCTAAAGGAGATCAGTCCTGGGTGTTTATTGGAAGGACTGATGTTGAAGCTGAAACTCCTGTACTTTGGCCACCTAATGCGAAGAGCTGACTCATTTGAAAAGACCCTGATGCTGGGAAAGATTGAAGGTGAGAGAAGGGGACAGAGGATGAGATGGTTGGATGGCATCACTGACTCAATGGACATGAGTTTGAGTAAACTCTGGGAGTTGGTGATGAACACGGAGGCCTGGCATGCTGCAGTTCATGGGGTCCCAAAGAGTCTGACACGACTGAGTGGCTGAACTGAACTGAACTTACCTTATCTGCTCTCAGACTGCCATACCTTCTGTTCCATCAAGAACAGCCTTTCTTGGGAAATCCTCTTTGGTCCAGTAAGGTTAGGACTTAGCGCTTTCACTGCCATGGCCTGGGTTCAATCCCTGGTCAGGGAAGTAAAATCCCACAAGCCATTCCCATTCTTCCATCCTTTAAATGCTCAGGTAGGCCTCCAAGTCTTTTTCTCTCTGCTTCCTCACACCTCCCCACAAGATAGGATCTCTGTACAGTTTTATCACAGCACCCCGATTCACTTTGTAATTATTTACTTGGACAGCTTCCCTCTAATATCAAACTCCTTTCTGTGGCAAAAACTGAGCCAACCATTTGGTATCACCAAGGCTTAATAAAGTGCCTGACACATGATGGACACTCAATAAATGTATATTAAATAAATTACCAGGTTTCCAAGAACGTCACCTAGTCATTGGCTTAGGGATAACTAGATATGGCTTTCAGGTGAAAAAACAAAGGATATTTTATTTGGAAAAATCTATATATTTGCATTGAGTAGTGCTTTCCCATTTACTATTTTCACCAATAGAGTTCCGAAACTATCTGATAGACCATTCAGATGTCTTGAGGTGCTCCAAGTTTTGCAATATTATGGGGCAGGCTGCTGCTAAGTCACTTCAGTTGTGTCCAACTCTGTGCGACCCCAGAGACGGCAGCCCACCAGGCTCCGCCGTCCCTGGCGTTCTCCAGGCAAGAACACTGGAGTGGGTTGCCATTTCCTTCTCCAATGCATGAAAGTGGAAAGTGAAAGTGAAGTCGCTCAGTCGTGTCCGACTCCTAGCAACCCCATGGACTGCAGCTTACCAGGCTCCTCCGTCCATGGGATTCTCCAGGAAGAGGTAGTATATAAGCTGAGTATGAAAGCAAATACATATTTGTAGCATCATGAATTTGGATCAAGTATCCACCACCTAGCATTTGTTATAGTACTCAAATGGCATTGGTTTATTAAACAGATTGGTGTTTTACAAAACGCTTAAGCACACATTAATTTCATTTTAAAAAATTTGAATATCTGCTGCCTGCAGAGAATGTGAGGATGAACCAGACACCTTTGAGGATGAACCACTCCTTTCAGTGTGGCCTTTATGTTCCAGGCAGTGCTGCCCTTCCATCTGGGTGACTGCCACTTGCCCTAGACCTTACTCTGTAGAGGGGCATGTTGGCCCCACTCCAGCCACATCACTCCCCACGGCCAAGGAGTGTGCAGGCCCAAAGGGACATACCTATCTGTTACCCACAACTTTTCTTCTAGACCAGGAATCTGATGGTGGTTTAGTCACTAAGTCATGTCCGACTCTTGTGACCCCACGGATTGTAGCCTACCAGGCTCCTCTGTTGGAGAAGGCAATGGCAACCCACTCCAGTACTCTTGCCTGGAAAATCCCATGGACAAAGGAGCCTGGTGGGCTGCAGTCCATGGGGTCGCTAAGAGTCGGACATGACTGAGCGACTTCACTTTCACTTTTCACTTTCCTGCATTGGAGAAGGAACTGGCAACCCACTCCAGTGTTCTTGCCTGGAGAATCCCAGGGATGGGGGAGCCTCATGGGCTGACATCTATGGGGTCACACAGAGTCGGACACGACTGAAGTGACTTAGCAGCAGCAGCAGCAGGCTCGTCTGTCGGTGGAACTTCCCAGGCAAGAATACTGGAGTGGGTTGGTATTTCCTTCTCCAGGGGATCTTCCCAACCCAGGTATCGAACCCAGGTCTCCTGCATTGCAGGCAGATTCTTTACCAACTGAGCTACCAGGGAATCCCTACAGGAATCTGGGGAACTCAGTATTCCTTGCCTGTCTACGTTTGAGTTCCTGGAAGAAGAGAACCTGCGGCAGAAATGTGCTGAAACAGGCACAGCTCTTTATCATGCTTTGCTTTCTTGCACGTAGCAGACACTGTTTTGTACACATTGAAGGTTTGTGTCAACTCTGTCGAGCAAGTCTATTAGCACTATTTTCCCAATGGCATTTGGTCATTTTGTGTCTCTATTGCACATTTGGGTAATTCTTCCAATATTTCAAACTTTTTAATCATTATTCTATCTGTTATGGTGACCTGTAATCATTGATGCTACTATTGTTAATTGTTTTAGGACACTATGAACCATGCCCATATAAGACAGAAGACTTAACTGATATGTGTTGTGTGTGTTCTGACTGCTCCACCGACCAACCGGCCATTTCCTCATCTTTCTGTCTCCCCTTAGGGCTCCCTCTTCCCTCAGACAAAACAATATTGAAGCTAGGCCAGTTACTAACCTTAAAATGGCTTCTAAGTGTTCAAGTGAAAGGAAGAGTCACAAGTCTCTCACTTTAAATCAAAAGCTAGGAATGATTAAGCTTAGTGAGGAAGGCATGTCGGGAGCAGATACAGGCTGAAACTAAGTTCTCCTTCACCAAACAGCCAAGTTGTGGGTGCAAAGAAAAATTTCTTGAAGGAAATGAAAAGTGCTGCTCCAGTGAACACGTGAATGATGAGGAAGCGGAACAGCCTTCTTGCTGATGTGGAGAAAGTCTGAGGGATCCGGAGAGACAACCGAAGCAGCCACATTCCCTAAAGCCAAAGCCTAGTCTATGGCAAGGTTGTAAGCTATGCTAAGTCACTTCAGTCGTGTCCGACTCTGTGTGACCCCATTGACGGCAGCCCACCAGGCTTCCCCGTCCCTGGGATTCTCCAGGCAAGAACACTGGAGTGGGTTGCCATTTCCTTCTCCAATGCATGAAAGTGAAAAGTGAAAGTGAAGTCACTCAGTCATGTCTGACTCTTCTCGACCCCATGGACTGCAGCCCACCAGGCTCCTCCATCCATGGGATTTTCCAGGCAAGAGTACTGGAGTGGGGTGCCATTGCCTTCTCCATGGCAAGGCTGTAAACCTCCTCAATTCCCTGAAGGCTGAGAGAGGTGAGGAAGCTGCAGAAGACAAGTTTGAAGCTGGCCGAGGTTGGTTCATGAGGCCTGGCTTCAAAGGACAGGCCGATACTCTTATTAGGGGCTAATGTAGCTGGTGACTTTAAGTCAAAGCCAGTGCTCACCCACCATCTGAAAATTCTAGGGCCCTGAAGAATCATGCTCGATCTGCTCTGCCTCTGCTCTATAAATGGAAGAACAAAGCTTGGATAACAGCACATCTGTTTGCAACATGGTTTAACTGAATATTTTAAACCCACTGTTGAGACCTACTGCTCAGAAAAAATATTATTTCAAGATATTGCAGCTCATTGACAATGTACCTGGTCACCCAAGAACTCTGACAGAGATGTACAATGAGATTAATGTTTTAATGCCTGGTAACACAACATCCATTCTGCAGTCCATGGATCAAAGAGTAGTTTCTATAATACTTTCAAGCATTATTAAGAAATACATTTTGTAAGGCCATAGTTGCCATAGGCAGTGATTTCTGTGGTGTATCTGGGCAAAGTCAATTGAAAACCTTCTGGAAAGGATTCACCATTCTAGATGCCACTAAGAACATGTGTGGTTTATGGGAAGAGGTCAAAATATCAACAGTAAGAGGAGTTTGAGAAAAGTTGATTCCAACTCTCTTGTATGACTTTGAGGGGTTTAAGCCTTCAGTGGAGGAAGGAACTACAAATGTACTGGAAACAGCAAGAGAGCTAGAATTCAAAGTGGAGCCTGAAGATGTGGCGGAATTGCTGCAATTCATGGTAAAATTTGAATGAATGAGGAGTTGCTTCTTATGGATGAGTAAAGAAAGTAGTTTCTTGAGCTGGAATCTACTCCTGGAGAAGATGCTGTGAAGACTGCTGAAATGACAACAAAGGATTTAGAACATTACATAAACTTAGTTGATCAAGCAATGGCAGAGTTTGAGAGGACTGGCTCCAATTTTGAAAGGAGTTTTCTGTGAGTAAAATACTATCAAACAGCACCACATGCCACAGAGAAATCATTCATTAAAGAATCAATGCAGCAGACTTCACTGTCTTATTTCAAGACTACCACCCTGATCAATCAGCAGACACCACCCTGGAGGCAAGATCTTCCACCAGCAACAAGACTACAACTCATTGAAGGCTCAGGTAATGGCTAGCATTTTTTCTAAAAAATTTATTAAAGTATTTTTTAGTGATGTTTTTAAATTATGGTATGTATATTGTTTTTTAAGACATAATTCTACTTCACACTTAATAGGCTACAGTGTAGTGTAAACATAACTTTCCTCAGCACTGGAAAACCAAAAGTTTCATGTGACTTTATGATTCATTTGGGAGTGAGGAAGCAGTGAAGATGAGACAGGAGAGGAGGAAAGGTGTGTGTATTTCCACTAAAGGTACGTACATTTCTCTGGCATTTAAAAATCTTTACAAACTCATCTTTTTTTTTTTGCCCAAGAGAATGGAAGTTTGTGGAAGTCTCAGGTGAACACAGAGGAGAGAGCTTGTCCCCACCCAACATGTGAAAACCTGGACTTTTCCACCACGGTTATTGACATTTCTTTTATGACACCTACCTTAATTTGTTCTGTACTATAGGTATTAATGCTCTTTGAATCTTTCCATCTGGGATATAAACTCCTTGAAAACAGGGACACTAACTCTTTCTGTTAACCCTGCCTCATCTCTCATCGTTTCTTCTCGAGCATTGTCTAGCCTCACGATACTGAACTATTAGTTCTCCCCTGGAGAGCTTGCTCTCTTGCCCTCTTTTAGCAAGCCTGGGTTGGCGGTCCCCACTAACACCTCTCTGCCTTCCCCCTGGGTGAGTTAACAGCTGCTAGCATCCTTGGCCCCTCTCAACAGCCCATCATCCTCCATTCTCAGGGGGGTGATGACTGGGCACGTGGAGCAAGTCTGAGTCATGGTGGGAGCCTCAGGTGTATGTGAGCGTCCTCACGCACCAGGTGAATATCCCTCTGCCCCAGGGACTGTGACGTTACGTAGCAAATAAACACCACCACAGGCTTAAACAGACACCACAGAAAGAAGGGAAAAGTCTTTCCATTCTTTTGAATGAGGGGTCCTGCATTTTCATTTTGTACCAGGCATTATTAATTATGTAGCCAGCTCTGTACATATTCATTTAAGTCTCATTCCAGTAGGATAAAGCTCCATGGGAACTGGGACCTTTTTTTTTGGTTTACTGCTATTCCCTAGTAGCTAGAATGGGACCCTAGACTCAGTAAATATTTGCTAATGAAGGTATATAAAAGCAGTTCATAGTGTTGTAATTACCTGGTCTAGTTCAACAACCACACTGTAAGCTCTTAAGAGACTACAGGTCTTATTATTTGTCCTAGCAGCCCTTAACACACAGCCCAAAGCCTAGTATCCACAGGTGCATGGGCATCTGTTCAGACCACAGCAGCAAAGCAGAGGCAGGAGGCGGGCTGAGGGCAGACTGCCACTGTCCGTCCTCTTACCCTCTTATCCTGTGATAACAAACCGCCTTTAACTGAGCCTTTGTCTGCTCTGGAAAGTGGCGTCTCTGGCTTTACATGAACCGAGATTATGGGTATAATCCGAGATGTACTAAAGCCTGGGCAAGTGCCTCACTCACCTCCAAAGAGCCCACCACCACAACCTCCTACTTGCTTAAATGGAAAGAGTAAGTGAAAAACAGAGTTAGGTGTCAATAATACTAATTTCACAATTACTATTTAGCACTGTAACATTCGGTCTTTTTCTCATTTTTATTGTTTCATCTCTCCTTCCCAGACTAACTCAGGTCACCTCTTTCAGACTTTCCATCTGTTATGGAAATTTAACCCTCCAAGAAGTAAAACAGGGAAGTTTTTGTAGTGTTCCTCTATTTTTAACAAAAGCTACTCTAATCATAACAACTTTTAGTGTTATCTCATCACACAAAATATAAATCATGGACTTAATGAAAAACCAAAAAGCCTATAAATAAATCAGGAAAAATGCTCTATGCATATGTTTAAACCAATGACTTGTTTATAATCAATGAAGAAAGACATGAGTCCTTCATAAGAGAACAAATAAATAAGCATCAAGTTCATACACTACTCAAGACTGAGAACTTACCTATTCTCAGGCATTGTGGGGCACCACAGGTCAGATGGGATGGAGTTCCCAAGATGGGGCAGAAAGACCTCGGGTTTACCTCCTCTCAAGGGCGCACCAAAATCACAACTCTGTAAGCACTAAGCACTATTGCTGAAAAGACCGAAACCCACCAGAAAAGATCCTCTCTAACTGAAGAAATAAAGAAGGAACTAAGGGAACTGTGAGACAGGCAGGAGGCGCAGAGCTGCAATACAGTCGAGACTCCTACCCCTGGCGGGGTGACCTCCACACAAGAGAATTATGGTTGCAGAGCTTCTCTCAAAGGAGAGAGCTTCTCTCAAAGGTCCAAGCCCTAGCTTTGAGTTTCCCAGCCCAGGGGTCCTGCAGTGGGGAGACAACCCCTCAATATTTGGCCTTGAAGGCCAGTAGGGCTTACTTTTGGGAGACCCAGAGGACTGAGGGAAATAGAGATTCCACTCTTAAAGGGTACACACAAAATCTCACATGCTTCAGGACCCACAGAAGAAGGTTAGACCCACCTGCTAATCTTGGAGAGTCCTTTTAGAGACGCAGGAGGCAGCTGGAGCTCACTCTGGACTCACAGACACTGGTGGCAGCCTTTTGGAAAACTCAGTCTCCCACAAAGACACTGGAGCTGGCAAGTGCCATTTTGGAGTCCTTCTTCAGCCTGTTAGCCTCAAGACCCACTCCGCAACCACTGACCAGCCTGGAGGCACCAGTGCTGGGGCACGTAAGGTGAAGCGACTAACTGGACAGGGACACAGCCCCATCCAAGAGCAGAGAGGCAGCCTTAAGAATCCCTGAGCCCACAGCCATCCCTGGACATGGCCTTGCCCACCAGAAGGCTGAAGACCCAGCATCACATACCAGGACACGGACATTAGACCTGGAACCCCCAGGGCCCTGCAGCCAGAGAATCCTAGGACCAAGCTCTGCCCACCAGCAGGCAGGTGCCAGTCCCACAGTTTGCTGGGCCCTGGGTCCACCCATTAGTAAGCTGCTCCAGCCTTCAGACCAGCCTCACCCACCAGAGGGGGAACACCAGCCCTGGGACAACGGCAGTCCTGTGGCCTGCTATGACAGGCCCCAGTCAACATGTCAGCACCAGACCTGGGCCTGGGGGAGGGGGCTGTCTTGCCCACCAGCAGGTCAACACAAACTCTGGAACACCCCAGACCCCACTGTCAGTTGTGGCAAGAACTGGCCCCACCTACTGGTTATATAACACCAGCTCTGGGACCCATGCGTCCTGCAGCCAGACCCCAGGACCAAGCTCGCTCACAGACCAATTACCATTACCAAAATGAATCAGTTAAAAAAAAAACCCCAACCCCCCCAAACCTCCCAACAATCAAAAGTCCAGGACCAGATGGCTTTACAGGTGAATTCTATGAAACATTTAGAGAATGTTCTGAAATTATTCCAAAATATTGCTGAGGAAGAAAAGCTTTCTGAACTCATGCTACAAGGCCAGCAGCATCCTGAAACCAAAACCAGACAAAGATTTCACAAAACAAGAAAATTATAGGCCAATCCCACTACCCACCCCAGTATTCTTGCCTGGAGAATTCCATGGACAGAGGAGCCTGGTGGGCTACAGTCCACGGGGTTGCAATGAGTCGGACATGACTAAAGCGACTTAACGTGTATGCAATACCGAGGAACACAGGTGCAAAAATCCTCAACAAAGTATCAGCAAGCTGAATTTAACCATACATTGAAAGAACCATACACCAAGATCAAGTGGGATTTATCCCAAGGCTGCAAGGATGGTTCAACATCCACAAATCAAGAACAGAAATTATATAATGATCTCAAGAGATGCAGACAGCTTTTGACAAAAATCAGCATCAATTTATAATAAAAACTCTCAACAAAATGGGTATAGAGGGGCTAAACTGGTAAGCCCACAGCTAACATTATACTTAATATGCTCCACAGTGAAAAGCTGAAAGCATTACCTCAAAGATCAGGAAAAAAACCAAAGATGACTGCTCTGATCACTTTTATTCAACATAGTATTGGGTAGCCACAGCAGTCAGACCAGAAAAAGGAATAAAAGGAATCCAAACTGGAAAGAAGTAATTAAAAGCATCACTGTTTGCAGACCACATGATGCCAGAACACAGAATACCTTCAAGATGCCACCACAAAGGTACCAGCATGAACAACTGAATTCAGTAAAGCTGCAGGGAACAAAACTAACAGAAATCTGCTGCATTTCTAGATACCAACAACAGACTATCAGAAAGAGAACCTAAGAAAACACTCCCATTAACTAAACCTTTTCTCACTCATATGAACAGTTTGATTAAGGTATTGATATCTTCCACATGTTCTAGAAAGTGTCTTCACTTTCTTTCACTGAGAGAGAGAACGGCAGGTTAAATAAATGAACGTTCAGCCTAGAAATGGAGAAAACAAGCTTTATTATAATGGTTTGAGATTTTGTGCATGGTAAAGATATACACATGAATCTTGTTTCTCCTATGTTTCAAGACAGAATTAATTTAAAGATTTATTGTAGACTAAAGCATCCAAAATACTGTGGTACGTATGTAGCTACGAACATACAAACACTTTGATGCACGGCGTTTATTCTCTTCTTTAAATAGGCAGTCAGCATTTTGATTCATAAAAGAACAATGATGAGAATATATCAGTACCAATGTCAAAGAGCGCAAGATTTAGTGTTGTATACACAAAATATATGAAACAGACCTATAAAGATGGAATGTACAAAATTTTTAAAGAAAAAAAAAGGAAACAAAAATCCCTCATACTCATACATAGGATTGAAAGGCTATAGAGTTGAAAATGATCTAAAGAATTCTAAGAATAAAGTCTTTTGATGACCGAACATTCCCATGTCATAAAGCAAAAACATTTTAAGGCTGTGTTGCTTTCAAAAGTTATTGGAAGTGCTGTACATTCATTGGAACAACATAGCCAATTTATTCATCTATCTTAGAATATTAATAGCTTCCATACATTCTCCACAAACAGACTATACAATCACTGCCACACAATTCATCTTCAGAAAGTTTAACATCATGATTTGTAGCTTACTGTCATTTAAAACAAAACAAAAAATTATTTATTTATACCAAACAAATCTTTAATGGGCACTTAGTTTCCTTTATGGCAATGCTAGATTCCTAGTTATCAAAAATATTAAAATAATTGTAAGTTTAAAACCCTGTAACATTTACAGAATGCAACAATATCACGACTTTCAATTTTAAGCAAAATGAAACAATGTTTGCAGCAAATACCTTCAATTTTATCTTACCTGGAAATGTCTTACTTTTAAATTACTAAACTAAAAATATTCCTCCCTTTTTCAGAAGCTGGTGAATAAGGAGGATACCGTACAGTTCAAATGTACATAAAGATTTTTTCCATCTGAAGTAATCTGCAGATTACCTGATGTTTATTTGCTGTTTCCTCCAATTAACTTAGTATTACCAAAGCATTTATGTGACCCCTTTAGTATTAAGGATCCATAGACACTTGCTAGCATACTGCTATTCCAGTTAACTCCCTTAGTACATACCCTGTATATTTAGTAGTAGAAGCAAGTGTATTCTAGTTGCATGGACCTGTTAGTATTTATTTGCCTCAAATCTAGTCGAAGAGTAAATTAAAAGAAGGTAACCTGGGGACTTTAGTTACTGGAGACTAAAGTTTGATCAAGATACTAAGAACCATTTTTTTTTTTAATGGCTAAGCGTCATAAAGGCTTTTTATTCATCTAAGTGGTCAAGTGACTCCACCCACCTCCCCATGTCCAGCAGGGGAGGTCTGTATCGGAGACACAGTTACTAATATCTGTAACTGGGGAGGGACTGCATCGTCACGACCATTACATTCTAACTGGCAACATTTTGCCGTAAGTGCCCAGGGGAAATTTGAATGGGTAGTTTTTCAGTGCTACTTATCATGAATGTATGACAGGTTCTGTACACGTGACAAACAGAAATCAAACAAAAATGGTAGAACAGAAACAAAAAGTCACTTATTTTATATCCTTCTCAGTTTACTAGAAACCATTTAGAATGTGACAAAACTCCATTTAAATCTTGTCTATTCATCTTAGCAGCAGCACTTTCCCCCTAAAATATGCTTACCAAGAGATACAGTAAATGCACATATGTATCCAAATTCGAAATGTTATTTATACTTTAACATATAGGATTATATATATTTTGGGGAAATATAGTGTTTCCTGGAGTGCCCATAGCATGTGTTTTAGGAACAGGTAGTGGGACAGGTCTGAATCAAAGTATCTCTTCTTTTATTCCAGTTTCGTTCCAATATTGACATGTAAAAAAATCAGCTTTGTGTTCCTTCTATTAAGGTACCCAGTCTAATACGTTATGATGGCTGGTTAATTTCTAAATTCACAAGAATAATTTGAATGTGCAAAAAACCCCTTTAAGTAAACGAGCCTTAAGATCCATGGCCTATGACAGAGTCTACAGAGGAAGCTACTTTCACTGGTGAAAATAAACTGAAATTAATTTAACTAGTTTAAAACCTTTCCTTTTAAACATTTCAGGAATTATCGAGTCTAGCTTATCTTTTATGCAGAAGGTTAGTTAATGGTGAAATGACATTCCTGCCCTACAGTGTAAGCTTCAAAGGGGCAGGGGGCTTTGTTTGTTTTATCCATGACTTTATACCCAGTGCCTTAAATAGTCTCTGGAACCCAGGAAGTGCTCGTTAAACATCAATATTTAAATTCAAAGACTCATTTCACCACTGACATTAGGAAAAAAGAAACATCAAATTCACATAGTTATACATGTGGGAAATGTTTTTTTATAGTACAGTTTTAAGGTGCTTTCAGTGAAAAAGGTCCCCAAGTCATTATCGAAAATGCCAAACATGACATCCTATTTGGTAGAACTGAGTAGAAAATCAAACAGTGGAAATACACCACATCTTATTTTACAGAATCCGATTTGACTAAATTATTCTTACCATGTCTCAAAATGCGTTTATACTTAAATGTAACTCAAGTTCAACTTTGTTTCTTTCGACCTGTTTTTCGTTTTGTTTTTGAAAGCACAGAAGGCCATTTTCTGACTAGAAGTCAACCAATACCAGCACTCCTGGAAAATGGCAAAAATGAAACCTGCTTTAGGGCTTGCTCTATGAGGACGGCGTTAAACGGTGCAGTTGAGGAATGTGCTGAAGCTGCTTCTGTCTTTCAGAGTGCTGCCTACTTCAATACACCAAAGGTTCAGCTAAATATATATATGATACATTCTACCTTACCCTAATCATGTATACATAGTCCTTTAATGCCTCTACTAGTCATTAGACAATGATAAATAACCGTAACATGCCCTTACCTGTAATGCCTTCGCGATAACACGACTTTGGTAACACTTGCTTTCTAAGGGGAGACCATTGATCAATCGCATGCCTTTGGTTGACACCATCCGTCCTCCAAAGGGCTGCTTATGGCTCTCTGTCCTAGGATACTGGTGTCCTACTACATGTGCTGACATTTTGCAAGAGGTAAAGCTTTCGCATTCGTGAAGTGGGAGAGGAGAGACACGTGTGAGCGCACGGCACAGAGAATGTGACTGACTTTGCCTTGGTTACATTCCAGTGCATTAACCTGGAGTTAACGGGGCCCGCTGGTTTACCAAAAGGTAGCATTACTGTCGTAAAATGCCTTTCAAAGTATCAGGAATTTCAGGTTTCCCTGAAAATGAACTTTGTTTTTAGATACAAGGTGAGCAGGAGCGAGGTGCAAAGAAACACATGAAGAAGATCTTTGATCAAACTCAGAAAGGGTGGGAGATTTGCATTGATTTTTTAAGTGCTAAACTCAAGAGGCTTGCTAATCCCAGGTGGGAGGATTTTGTAAGACAGCTTTCGTTTTTTCCCAAAGTAATGTTATATGTAGTTACTGATAAACAAAAAATGTCACAAGACTAATCTCTACTGTAAAAGTGAGGTTAGAAGATCCCCTGGGTCTTGTGACCAAGGTTAAATAAAGTATATAACTATAACAGATTTTGTTTTCATCTTGTTTTTGGAAGCTCTGCACAAAAGCTATCACTCACAGGATTAACAAATGCCTTTAAATATTCTAGTTTTTTTTTAATGCTTGTTTGATTTGCAAAATTAGTTAAACTACATAAATCCCTGTCCTATATGACATAGTTCACAGGTGTAAAACTTTGCAGTTTTTATAGATTCAGTAGAAGAGATTTTTTTTTTTTAACTCTAAACGTGGATTATGGAAATCAGATATGCAGTTTTTAAGGAAATTGTTACATTCAGAAATAACCTTGGAAAGTTCACCGATGATTCCTTCTAGCAAGAAAAGTCTAGTATCATCTGGTCCTGTGTCAGGAGATCCATTCCAGTTTATGGTGTAAGATCTTTGTAAGGGGGTGTCCAGTCGCCCACTGTTACTGTAAGTACCGGTAGACCTTGAAACAGTGGTTTCCAGAGTCTGCAACCACCACGTGGCCGTCTGAAGTTAGGGCCAGGCCCTGGGGGCCATAGAGTGGATCAGCAGACGTGTTAATGTAGGACAAAAACGACCCACTTCCATCAAACACCTGTAAACATAAAGTCAGAGTGTGACAGGAGAAGTTTGAGGAACAGGAAGAAGCCGGGGTTAGGAAACCTCTGATGCTGACGTTTCTTACCTGGAAACACGGGTGCGGCCCCCAGCCTTGTTTAGGCCGCACTCACCCACAGCCCCTCCCTCCACTCACCGTGCCTGCCCCCCCCTCACTCTCTGTGCCCCGTGTGAGCTGACACGCTCACAGAGGTCCCATGTGAGGGGAACGGCTCTGGATGGGGCCCGAAGAACAAACCACCCTTCTGTCTCACCCTGAGCTTTCACTTCTCCCCTTCCAGCCTCACTATCTTCTTTTATTCCCAAGCACAAGAGGGAAAAATTGGTAACTAGACCACAGAAGAATGTCCTGAGTCAACATGCAACAAGAAAATCGTACATTTGGACAGAAAGTGGTCTTTTTTGGTCAGTAAGCTTCTGCTCTGATGCAATAAAAAGAACTCTTTCCCTTCCCAGGCCCAGACTGGTTTCTTCTGGCCATTCTGTTTGGCTTATAGGGTGTTTCAAAAGGCAGGTGTGATGAGGGCCACGGCACAAACAGCCGAGCATCTGTGGCCCTATACAGCACTGCCTCCTGACTGTAGCCCCTTGTCTGCTGCTGGCTTCCCATCAGATACAGAACACCTTTTTCAAAAGTAGATGTCCACTGGGATAATTAAGCAAGATAAATACCCTGGAGAAATTAAAGTATGCAGTGTTACATTTAAAGTCTTGACCCCTTTCCTGAGAAGAAGCCATCCATCATCAGATTCAACTGCCGAACACTGCTGTTCTCAGAGCGACTTGGGAATGCTCCTTGATTTGCCCAGAGCACCCTGGGTTGACTTGTTTCTATTCCACCTTCCTTAGTTTGGCACTTCTGGTTAGACTGTTTACAGCCTAATCACCTAACCAATGAACAAATGGAAAACATTCCAGGTTGGGGGACTTCACTTTCAACAAACAGCGATCACTCTAAACAAATAAATCCGTCTACCTGGATCCTGCTGTTCCCCCAGTCGGCTACGATGATGTTTCCATTTGAATCCACTGCTACGCCCGTGGGAGCATTAAACTGCCCGTTTCCTTCTCCATTTGAGCCAAACTTCAACATGAATTCGCCTTCCTGATTAAACACCTGTACGAGATATTTTTAAGTTATTTTAAACTAAGATAGTTAAGCAAACATTCTGGTTTTTAAAAAATATCTGAGCAGATTATTTAAGACATTCTTCAAAAACTGGGAGTTTACAAACTAGACCCCACATATCACTTGTGGTTCCCAAATTTACTATCTAAATCTGATTTACTATTTGTTAAACCACTTCTTTTTCTAGCTTATATCCGGTTGTATTGCTATGTGAAAAATACTTCTGTTATAAATTATAAAAAATATACAAATATAAGGTACTACGAGTAAGTAGAGATGTAATTTCCAAACACATTATTCTTTTTGCATTTAAATAAATATCTAATTTCAAGAATAGAAATTGTATTTCTAACAGGATGGACAATTGCTCAAAGTTGAATCAGAAAGTAAGAGCTTTTTGTTAGGCCAGATATTCAGAATTTACTACGATTTTACTAAGTCAACATAACAAGAAATGTGGCTGGACCACACATTTATAGCAAGGAAAATCCAAGTGAGTATGTGTGTGCGTGTGTGTGTGATGGCAGCAACTGAGGAATAAGAAAATGGCTTTTTAAAATAGATTTTCTCAGAATATTTTAGTTAGAATAGATAGCCATAAGCTTTGATGAATACAGCCCATGAAGGAGGATGATGGAAGAGGGAGCTAAACGAAACTGCAGAATTCTCAAATTCTCTAATATCTGATAACAGCCAAGCACTGGACTATTGTGGTTAATTAAATATTCTTATTAATAGAGTGTTACAGTGTATGTACCAATTGTAGATTACTCAGATTACTAACATTGAGAGAATTAGCATTTTAATATGTGTTTAATGATAAGACTAGTAAGCATAACTTTATCTTGAAGATCTGGTTTTGAACACGTTCAGGATGTTCTCTTATGCCTTCATTATCATGCAACACATGTAGAAAAACTCACTGACAAATCAAAAAGTGTTATATGCAAGGCACCCATGAGCGTGAGGTTTCTAAAACGAGGACCCGAGAGAGGTCACTAAGCCTGAGCACAGATCTAATCTGAAGGTGCTTTCAGAACCTTTTCAAGATTCTCTTACTGCCATCTCTGTGATCATGAAAGAGTAAAATGATGCTATTTCTTTTAGTTTCTTATGATGGGGAAGTGAGACGCTTCCAACTCTAAAGCCTAAATTTTCTTTAAGGTAAAATGAAAAAGTCATGACTGCTTTCTGAATTAGTTACATGCTTGCCAAGTAAATAAGCTACCTCTTTGGTTCTTTGAAAGGACAGAGACAAGAATCAACTTTTACTAAGATGCCGTGTCTTTAAAATCTTTTCTGATTCTTTTTATCTCCTTCACATAATTTTGGGATTAACATGTACCTACTACTATATACAAAATAGATAATCAACAAGGATCTAATGCAGCACAGGGAATGCTACTCAATATTCTGTAATAAACTAAATGGGAAAAGAATCTGAAAAAGAAAAGATGTGTATGTATAAAAGATGTATGTATATGTATAACTGAATAACCTTGCTGTACACCTGACACTCATACAATGTTGTAAATCCAATGTTGTTGTGGTTTAGCCACTAAGTCACGTCCGAACTTTGTGACCCCACCGGGCTCCTCTGTCCGTGGGACCCCATGGACTACAGCCCACCGGGCTCCTCTGTCCGTGGGATTTCCCAGGCAAGATTATTGGAGTGGGATTTCCTTTTTCAGGGGATCTTCCTGACCCAGGGATCAAACCTGTGTCTTTGGCTGGGCAGGGGGATTCTTTACCATTGGGTCCTATACTCCAATACAAAATAAAAATGAAAAAAAAGAAAAGCTATACAAATAATCATTTTGTTTGCTTATCTCTCTAAGTCAGCATGTTTTCCTTGACACAATTCAAACAGTTTACATGCTTCTGCTCCATTCTGAAATTATGAAGGCTAATTTAATCTTGTTTTGCAATGAGGAAAATGTATATCGTGAAGGTAGCTAAAGAACTAATTAGCCCACTTGTTACCCTTGACCTATAGTTCAGGTTTTTATGTTTATCAACAGAGAAGTGACTTAAATCAAGAATTCTTGTTAACTGCCCACGTTATATAAAGAAAAAAAGCCCAACTATTTCATAAAAGCTACATGGCAACAACTGTCAAAGAGAAGAGAAAAATAAAAATGACTGGGTTTTTTCCCTCTAAATGAGAGAAAAGTTGAGTTTAAATAACTGCCTCTACAGTACTGAAAACCTGAAATGTTTTCACAATTTTAATGACTTTAAATTTCTCATATTTTCTATTTTTCCCACCTAAAATGTCATTTAATTATTTATAACTTATTCAGATGAAAGCATACTAAGAGGCAGAAGTATGAGCTGAAATCATTTTTATAGTTTTCTTTTTTGATAAATTTTTACTGTAAGTTTTTATCATTTTGATGACAGTCCTTTTCTGATTTCAAAATTCTGTTCATCTCAATACCACCTCCACTTGGAAGTCTTCCCTGATAGTCTTAATCATGGAAATCTTCTCTTTTTTTTCTGGATATTTAGAGAACTTTACGTGTAGCTATTCTACCTGTCTGTTTTGGCCGTGCATCTCTTTTGGCCGTTCAGTCCCGACCAGGGATTGAACTCACGCCCCTGCACTGGAAGCGGAGTCCTAACCACTGGACCACCAGGGGAGTCCCTATACGTACCCATTCTTAAAAAAGGCATTTGTTGCTCTCTGCCTTGCATTTTGGCTACTTACATATGTTTTCTTTCTTCCTACAATGTTAGGACTGGTAAATAGGAATCCTCCCACTCACCGAGGCCAGCTGGCTCACACAGTTGCCTCGAGCAAAGGGAAAGGAGAGGCTCTGAGCCCCAGCTGTGCTCAGTGGAAAAGGGCAGCCTGGCCACTGTCACGTCTTCTGCTGGGCGTGGTGGCACCTAGGCCAGGCCTCGCTGGCCCTGGCACCACTGAGACGTATACGGGTTTCCTTCTTGTTCAATGCACAACGGTTAAATGAAGGGCCGCTCTATAAACAGAGTGGAGAGGAGGGAGCGTCATGATGGCCCATGTGGTCCTTTTCTAGTTATGCTTGTCCACAGGACTGTGACAGCCCCCTGGGAGAACGGCCACAGGCCGAGGCTCCACTGCCACTTTGCTGTGTGCGTCCCTCATTCTCAAAAGACCTTCCCATTGTTCTCTTCCTCTTACCAAGCCTGGGCAGGTGTGTGTATGTGGAGGGGGGCATGGACGGAGCCCTGCCACTCAGGCAGCAACTCTGGAGAGACCCATGGCAGGAAGCGGCCTTTCAAGGAAGCAGCAACGGTGGGCATCCTTCCCCTCAGCCTGCCCCAGCACCACGGCCCACTGTGCTCCCCTCTCTGCACGGGAGACTTGGCCCCATCTCCAAAGCATGAGGCCTTTCCATTTATCTACCCAGCTTCAAGACACCTTCTTCCAGGAAGAGCTGGGGACAACCAGCAGCGAAGAGCGTTCCTTTGGTGTCAGAATCCTACCCCTATTTAGCTCTTCCAGTCATCCACACTGGCAGACTGATGGTTAGATTTGAGTGCTCAATGGTTGTCTCTAAGCGCAAACTTGACTCACTGGCCTCCCCTATGCTGTCTTCTACCCTCCCTCACATCTGCAATGCCTGACTTTAAAACATTTAAGTGAGCTTACTTACACTTCTAGGATCAGTGCAAACCTGTATCACTTGATGTAAACAGAAGGTAACCCTAAAAACAGACAAAGAACTCTGAAAGGAAAAGTGTCTGTCAGGGCACTCCCAGGCCACCCGACATTGCACACGTTACACGTGGAGCACACGTTACACGTGGAGCACACGTTACACGTGGAGCACACGTTACACGTGGAGCACACGTTACACTCGGATAAGCTTGGTCTAGAATGCTAGCAAGCGTTTTCTCGTTCCAGTAAGTGAGACACTGGTTTTGAACCACTCTATTTTCTCCTGATTTGCTCATAATAGAGGTCAAATCTTTCTCCCCACTCTACCTACTAAGGAAGATGTACTACAGTGTTTGGGGGAGGGGTGGGGAGCACCACGTGTGTGAAGGATGTATGAAGGACACTCTATGAATGGATGCCAGGGCTGTTTCCCTCCCCAAATCTGTTGCGGCAGCAGAGTTCTAATACCTACTTTTGTTTGTAAGGCCCTAGGTGCAGAAAACTGAAAAAAGTCATCTGTTTTAATTTATCAAATAGCCACAAAACATTAAGCTTCAGAAAGTTCTGCCTCTCTGAGTTCAAGCAACTGCTTTTTAAAATTTAATTTTCAAGTCATCTCCATTTACACCAGTTTCAAATTAAGAAACTTACTGGCACAATATTTTGTTCACTTTTCTGACTCTGCAAAGTCTGTGTGTCCAAATTAAAACCTGCATCTTTTAGGAGAAGCAAAGATCTGCTCTTTTAGGTTAATCCCCTAGGTCCTGTGTGTATAGGTGAGTCTCATGTTTTCTCCCAGACTGATTCCTGTATTAAAGCAATTGAAAGTTAACAACAATTGATGTGTTTATGGTACCTTGACAGAATGATTATGGAAATCTGTAACAATAATCTCATTATTGCTATTTACAGCTGCGAAATGCGGACCTGAAATAAAAATAAGAAAAAAACATGTGATAACCATAACAACAAAAATGATTACAACAACACAGTAGTTACAGAACTTCATACATTAACTTAGTTATTTAAGAAAAAACAAAGAACTATAGATTCGGTTCTTAAAAGGTCATTCAGCCAGACCTCTGGCTTCAGATAACACAGATTCGATAGCATTCTACACTTGTGGCTGTCTGCTCTGCCTTCTTCCAAATCAAGCTGACAGTTCCAGCAGCCCTCATGGAGTGGAATGAGCAGTAAGCATCGGAATTCCTTCTCCACACCACCATCTGAAAGTCACCTCTGCCAGCTTCCCCGACAGTCACACAGGGAGGGCCCTCAGCTCCCACCGAAGAGAGACATGGTAACTCTTGGGAGCACCGAGGGAAAAATATCCAGCGTGTAATAATTTTTTTTCAAGTAGCTCAGAAACCCACACTTTATAATTTTGGGCGACATTCAGAATTTGGCAGAACTGGAGACAAAGCATAAAGAAAGATTATGCAAATTAATGTGAACCGCCAAAAGCATCCTTCTCAAAAGAAGTAATCAACTGTTTTCAGCCTCTTGCAGATGTAAAAAAAAAAAACGAGGTAAGCCTGTGACTGCAAAGTGGCACACCAAAGAGAAAAGTAAAAGAAACCGCCTTCCCTGTGCTATTCTACACTTCTGCTCTCGTATAACCACTTAGGTGAAAAATATTCTCATTCAGAAACTTAAATAAAGCAACAGTCAGGTGGAAACAGGAGGCTCTCCATAGTTCCTCAAACATTTTCATTTAAAAACTATTTTATTCAATGTTAATATCTGAAGATTAGACTTCTGAGTTGCCACCAGTAAAAGCCCACATGGGCTGCAGTAGCACTTACTGCGGGTAAAGTCCCTGAGAAGCATCTAACCATGCTTTCGCTTAGATTCCATCCCCAGTGTCTTTCCCAAAGCCGGCAAACACACTGGGGATGCGGCGTCCTCAACATGCTCCAACATCATGCAACTGTGAGCAGAAGAAGCATAAAAAAGGGGGTTTACATATTACCATCGAGTGTACCTGCAAACTGCCTGTCCCCATTGCCTCGGCTACCAAACCTGGTGACTATTTTCCCATTCGGCTGGAAGATGAAGACGCAGCACGCCTTGTTATCCACCACGATGATGTGCCCATTGCGGTCCACAGACACTCCTTTGGGCCCCATCAACTTTCCTGATCCGATTTTTGTCTGTTAGAAACAAGTGCGGAAATGAAGGTGAAAGCACTGCAGAGCATGAAGACGGATGAGGGTGTCAGCAAACGCTGACCTGGCTGTTCAAACAGGCGCATAGCTACTCATGGGCCACAATCATCTGTCTTGAAAATTGTCTTTTTCACATCCATTATCTGTTACTGATATTTATATGAAATCATTTTTTTAAGGAATCACCACCAAAAATGTTCTAGAATCCCCTTAACCGGAGTCACAATTCCTCTGTAAGGAGGCAGTTTGGTGGAGCAAGGGGCCACTGGATTAGGAGTGGGAAGACAGTCTCATGCTTGTCACTCACTTTGTGTCCATTTTGCCATAGCATCTGCCATAGCACACATTGATTTTTTTCCTTAAGTTTTAGATTCTTAAGTATTATAAATGTCAAAAAGTGACCTTAATCACTTCCACTGCTACTTCTGGAATATGTATAAAGTAAAATAAAGTAAGTAAAGCATTTAGAGTACAGTACATATTAAGCAGTCTTTAAAAGGAAGCAGTCACTTTCTTTATTAAATATCATAATTAATATCAAAGTGGCCAGGCATCTGCCATTGGACTAGAGCTCCACACAGGTGGATATCATGTCTGTTTCATCCAGCACTGTGTACTCAGAGCCTAGCACACTTCCTAACAAGTACTCAACAAATATTCACTCAATATATTAACTTGAAAAGTCTAGCATTATTGCAGGGTAATTCATTAAATGGTTCCAGTCTTTGCAGTATTTTAAAATGGGATAAAAGCATTAGATTTCTATAAAACATATACCATACGCATTTAAGACCTTACTCTTCTGAGTATAGTGTGTGTATCAATGCCTGTTTGTTGTAAGATGCATGTCTTATATCTTCAATAATTTTGTTTCCTAGAGTACTCATAAAGACGGGCTTTATTCATTCGCCCATTTATTTATTAATTCCACAAACGCTGATCGAGCCCCAGTGTGCGCCCTGTGGTAGAGGTAGAAACAGCACCTGCCCTCAGCGACGCCTCAGGGCACTGTCTACTGCGCCCTGTTGGAAGTGCCCAGTGTCAAGGGTTAACTTTGGTAGATTTGCGAGAATTCAATAGGCCATCTCAGAAGCCACGAGGAACAATACCCCAATGATACAGGTCACACACAAGGGAGCAGAAGGCGCATCCAAGGTGAGGGAGCAGGGGGAAAGGGTCTGGGAGGTGACGGGGAGGCAAGAACCACAGTCCTCCCTGGCACCAGGCTCGGAAAGTGTCAGCTGAAGCAGAGCTCTCTGTGCTTTAATGAAAACCTTCAGATACTGAAAAAGGCAAGGTACAGAACAGTACCCCACCTGTATTAAATATGTGTTTACATGCATATACATTCCTGGAATAGAAATTAAGAAACCACATAGTGTCTATATGATACAAAGTGGTATTAAGGGTGGCAGGAAAAACTCTTTTCATTTTATACTCTCCTCTGTAGACTTATTTGAAAAATCTATTTGCATATATTACATGTTAACTTAAAAACTTAAACTCTGAAAAACATTACATTCTCAAAGGTTCTGTTTTAGACCCCTTATTTTCCCTTTCTCTGTTAGTGCTATTCTGATAGGAATATAACATAAGTTTCGCATGTAACTTAAAGTTTGCTAGTAGCCACATCAAAAAGAAAAAAGAAACAGGGAAAATTCATTTTAATTATGTATTTATTTAATCTAATATACAGTAAGTCCCCTACTAATGAACAAGTTCCATTCCAAGAGCGCATTCATATATCCGACAAAGTTAGCCGAGGTACCCAACTAATACAATCGGCCATACTGTACTGAAATAAAATTGGATGTATTGTAATAGGTTTATAGTACTTTTCACACAAATACTACATTAAAAAAATAAAGAAAACATTTCTAATCTTACAGTACAGTACCTTGAAAAGTACAGGAGTACAGTGAAGAGCTGGTGCTTCTTAGCAATACCAACCACGTCACCATTGCTTTCATGCCTACTTCTGACATCCCGGGCTTGAAATAAAGATATTGCACTACTGTACTCTATAAAGTACACAAAAGCACCACCTGCAGAGGATGCGCACAGGCAACAATGTGCACCAGACATGCTGGGAACACACGCTCGCATCTGTGGAAGTCTGCAACTTGAAGGTTCATATGTAGAGGACTTACTATATCCAGAATTTACCATTTCAATAAGTGATCAATATAAAAGTTATTAATGAACTGGTTTACATTCTTTGGGAAGATTAAATCTTTGAAATCCAGTGTATACTTTACACTCATGGTACAACTCAATTCAGACTAGTCCCCTTTCAAGAACTCTGTATTCACAAGTGGCTTGTAGCTACTATATTGGACAGCTCGACTCTACACACTTCTAAAATCTCATTTATGCTATGGCATCAGCTTTCACTGCCATGTGTAAGATTCTCAAATCTGTATCTTTAGCCATGGCTGATTTTATCTCAAACTCAATCAACATCAAACCATTTAAAAAAACAAAAAGAGATTAAAAAAAAAACACCCCAAACTAGCACCTCTGAATTTCCTAATTTCTTTTATGACACCACAGTTTGTCCAGTCACCTAGGATCAAAATTTCAGAGCAAAGTTCATTCTGTCACCATTCTGAACCTCAGTTTCCTCATCTACAAAACGGCAGTGATGTCATTTGCCTCCTGGGTCGTGCAGATTCTGGAGGATAAAGGAGTGTCAGACACACTCTCCCTCTCTCCCACTCTCTTCAGTTGATATTATACCTGACGGGCAGGATTATCTTCTGTCCTCACAGAGACATGCAGATACGTGCAGAGAGAAGTGGAGAGAGGGAGGCGGGCCCCACACCCCCACAGAGGAGCTTCAGGCTCAGCGCTGGGCTCTACGTTGCTTCAGTCATGATCAGCTCAGACCCCATGGACTGTAGAGGAGCACGGGATTCTCCAGGCAAGAATACTGGAGTGGGTTGCCATGTAGGATTTTTCATTCTTGTAAGTTTATAAATTACTGAGATTCAGATCTGATCTCTTTAGAACAAAGAGATACAGTTATTCAGAAAGGAAATACTGGCATTCTTGCAAGGGAATCTGTTGGTTAATTTAATTCTGATATTTGCAATCTAGCTCAAAGACCAGAGACTATAACACAAGAGCTTGCAAAAAAAACTTATATACTTCCATGTGTGAATGGAAGTTATGGCAGTAGAGATCAAAGGTAAGAGGGAATTCAGATGCTTAACAAGAACATCATCATTACCTAATACTTTGAATAATGGTTGTTACTTAGAATGACTCAGTCACATAATACCAAGTGGATGATAATTATGTAGCATAAAAACAGAAAATAAGGGATAACAGCCATTTGAGAACTAGCACATGTCTAAAAGAAAACAATGCAAATGTTGAACCAAAACCTCTTTTTCCTTCCACTTCCGTTCATCACTCCTGATTAGCTGCACTAGATTCTCCCAAGTGAAATAAGAATTACTGACAATGTGTCCCCTATTTAAACAGAATACTAAGCAAAGATATTTTAGACCCTGGCTTTGGAAAAGTTAAACAAAAATATTTAACTCAAGAAATGTGTCCTTAAATTGAAAGAAGAGATGAGGTATTTTAGAATATGGTGGCCAGGGGTCTCTTTACCTGTTCTGAGGTCACAAAAGGTTCCCAGATGGACTGGAAGATGTAAGTCAGGAGGGAAGATGGAAAGGAAAAACTTAAGAGGCAGAGAGGAATAAAATTAGGCCTAAGAAGTTGGTGAGTAAAACAAAGAAAAGGAGATAAGAAACTATATCCTTAGAACTATTAGGAATAAATACAGAGAATCTAAATGTGTGTTAAGAGTTTGTTTTCCTGAGCATCTGTTTAATTTTACTGAATTCCACCAAAGAAGAAAATAAATATCTCTCTGTTTATGGTCATGGGCATCACACTTGGATGAAATCTCATTAAAGTACAAATGTTTTTTCACTTCATAACCTCTTAGTCTTTGGATTTTGATTAAAAAAAAAAAAAAAGGAGTGTGTTGCAACTATACCATATCCATTCCCCCAAACCTCTAGGGGGCATAAGTGTTCCTTCATGTTTATTCCAATTATTACCAACAGTCTTCCCACTATCAGAATCCAGTTCTTCAAGAAGAAAGCCTATTACATACAGAATACTGAACCACTGAATTAGAAATGTTTGATACAGGAAACCTTGCTTTCTTAAATATAAAACTACTGTTTCAAGTTGTTTTAATATAATAGATATAAAATATTTCAGATATAAAACTTTCAATAACTATTTTAGTGTTAGTTTTTAAATTTGAAACAACAGGTCATGGTTTTGCTAGAGTATTAAACTAGAATAAATGGGTTATCTCCAAATTAGAAGAGTATTTTCAAGAGGTCACTGAAGAGTGTTCATTCTAGTAATGATAAAGCTGTCATATTTGGGTTAGCCTTACCACAAATACAACTATGAAAACAAGAGGACGAAGTTAGAGACACAGCAAGACAAGAGAACTTGTGCATATTGCCATGATACAGTCATTAAATTAGCAGTGGAACAAAAAAATAAAGGACAACTGAAGATTGGTATGCAATATGGTGGAATTAGAGTTGATAGCTTTTTATTCTCCAAGTCTGAACAAAAGCTGCCCCACGAAAACAGAGGCTCCAACCTGAGGGTTAATAAGTACGTAACTTTTTAAAATTAAACTGATGGGGTGACTGTTGTGATCTAACAAACACACAAAGGAAAATACAAATTCTTCCAGTAAGAGACTAAGTGAATTTCACGCATCTTTAGGATTTCAGAATAGATTATGAAGAGCACCGTCCCCGTATAAGTCTGGACAAAGAAGGAATGAGCACCAGGAGCCAGCATGAGGTCATGAAGGCGGAATCGTAGCTGATCCAACAGACGGGATGCTTTGGACAGGCACTGGAAAAGAACGCTTCCTGGATGCCTATTTCACACCAGGCACATATAAAATCCAGAAATAATATCTCATGTAATCCTTATCCAAATCCTGTAAGTCAGATTTTTTTTAAATCCAAATTTGCAACATGAGGCCATCAAGGCTTAAGAAAGTCATGCAATCTGCCAAACGTCAAACAGTTAATAAGCTGCAGAACTGGTATTCCAATGAGTTAAAGTTCATGCTGTCCACTGACAAAGAAGCCTGGACCAGCAGGGGCCGGGACGGGGACGATACTGCACACGGCCTGCAAGACACTGCTTGTGACAAAGTGTTGCATCATCTTGGGAACAAATGTAGAAAATGGGTTGGAGATGATCTTGTTGGAAAAGAGATTTCTGTTGTCATCAAACAGCACTCTATTCCTCAGTGATCGGCGGAAGACACAGAAGATGATGCTGAGAGTGACAACAAGTACACTGAACGATGGGTTCCCTCCAAGTCGTAGCTCAGCTCACATTTTCTCTTTGGAGACAGCCCCCGTTTTCTTTTCCTTTCAGTTCTTACATTATGAACCACAACACTATGGTTCAAAATTGTACCAAACAATTTGTGACTGACTAAAGGCTGACATAGTATGGACCTGACAGAAGCAGAAGATATTAAGAAGAGGTGGCAAGAATACACAGAAGAGCTGTGCAAAAAAGATCTTCAAGACCCAGATAATCATGATGGTGTGATCACTGACCTAGAGCCAGACATCCTGGAATGTGAAGTCAAGTGGGCCTTAGAAAGCATCACTATGAACAAAGCTAGTGGAGGTGATGGAATTCCAGTTGAGCTACTCCAAATCCTGAAGGATGATGCTGTGAAAGTGCTGCACTCAATGTGCCAACAAATTTGGAAAACTCAGCAGTGGCCATGGGACTGGAAAAGGTCAGTTTTCATTCCAATCCCAAACAAAGGCAATACCAAAGAATGCTCAAACTACCGCACAATTGCACTCATCTCACACACTATCAAAGCAATGCTCAAAATTCTCCAAGCCAGGCTTCAGCAATACGTGAACCATGAACTTCCTGATGTTCAAGCTGGTTTTAGAAAAGGCAGAGGAACCAGAGATCAAATTGCCAACATCCACTGGATCATGGAAAAAGCAAGAGAGTTCCAGAATAACATCTATTTCTGCTTTATTGACTAGGCCAAAGCCTTTGACTGTGTGGATCACAATAAATTGCGGAAAATTCCAAAAGAGATGGGAATACCAGACCACCTGACCTGCCTCTTGAGAAATCTGTATGCAGGTCAGGAAGCAACAGTTAGAACTGGACATGGAACAACAGACTGGTTCCAAATAGGAAAAGGAGTACGTCAAGGCTGTATATTGTCACCCTGCTTATTTAATTTACATGCAGAGTACATCATGAGAAACAGTGGACTGGAAGAAACACATGCTGGAACCAAGACTGCTGGGAGAAATATCAATCACCTCAGATATGCAGATGACACCACCCTTATGGCAGAAAGTGAAGAGGAACTAAAAAGCCTCTCGATGAAAGTGAAAGTGGAGAGTGAAAAAGTTGCTTAAAGCTCAACATTCAGAAAACGAAGATCATGGCATTCAGTCCCATCACTTCATGGGAAATAGATGGGCAAACAATGGAAACAGTGTCAGACTTTATTTTTTTGGGCTCCAAAATGACTGCAGATGGTGACTTCAGCCATGAAATTAAAAGACGCTTACTCCTTGGAAGGAAAGTTATGTCCAGCCTAGATAGCATATTCAAAAGCAGAGACATTACTTTGTCAACAAAGGTTCGTCTAGTCAAGGCTATGGTTTTTCCTGTGGTCGTGTATGGAAGTGAGAGTTCAACTGTGAAGAAGCTGAGCGCCCAAGAACTGATGCTTTTCAACTGTGGTGCTGGAGAAGACTCTTGAGAGTCCCTTGGACTGCAAGGAGATCCAACCAGTCCATTCTGAAGGAGATCAGCCCTGGGATTTATTTGGAAGGAATGATGCTAAAGCTGAAACTCCAGTACTTTGGCCACCTCATGCGAAGAGTTGACTCATTGGAAAAGACTCTGATGCTGGGAGGGATTGGGGGCAGGAGGAGAAGGGGACGACAGAGGATGAGATGGCTGGATGGCATCACTGACTTGATGGACGTGAGTCTGAGTGAACTCCGGGAGTTGGTGATGGACAGGGAGGCCTGGCGTGTTGCGATTCATGGGGTCGCAAAGAGTCAGACACGACTGAGCGACTGAATTGAACTGACCTGAAAGGCTGACATGTGTAGAGTCTTCTCTTGTGTTGTTGGAAGAGACTGTTTGCTATGACTAGTATGTTCTCTTGGCAAAACCCTGTTAGCCTTTGCCCTGCTTCATTCTGTACTGCAAGGCCAAATTTGCCTGTTACTCCAGGTGTTTCTTGATTTTCTACTTTTGCATTCCAGTCCCTTATAATGAAAAGGACATCTTTTTTGTGTTTTAGTTCTAAATGGTCTTGTAGGTCTTCACAGAACCATTCAGCTTTCACAACAACACAGGAGAAGACTCTACACATGGACATCACCAGATGGTCAATACTGAAATCAGATAGATTATATTCTTTGCAGCCAAAGATGGAGAAGCTCTATAAAGTCAGCAAAAACAAGACTAGGAGCTGACTGTGGCTCAGATCATGAACTCCTTATTGCCAAATTCAGACTTAAATTAAAGAAAGTAGGGAAAACCATTAGATCACTTGGGTATGACCTAAATCAAATTCCTTACGATTATAAAGTAGAAGTGAGAAATAGATTTAAGGGACTAGATCTGATAGACAGAGTGCCCGATGAGCTATGGATGGAGCTTCGTGACACTGTATAGGAGACAGGGATAAGACCATCCCCAAGAAAAAGAAATGCAAAAAAGCAAAATGGCTGTCTGAGGAGGCCTTACAAATAGCTGTGAAAAGAAGAGAAGCAAAAGGCAAAGAAGAAAAGGAAAGATATTCCCATCTAAATGCAGAGTTTCAAAGAATAGTGAAAGGAGAGATAAGAAAGCCTTCCTCAGTGATCAGTGCAAAGAAATAGAGGAAAACAATAGAATGGAAAGACTAGAGATCTCTTCAAGAAAATCAGAGATACCAAGGGAACATTTCAGGCAATGATGGGCTCAATAAAGGACAGAAATGGTACGGACCTAACAGAAGCAGAAGATGTTAAGAGGAGGTGGCAAGAATACACAGAAGAACTGTACAAAAAAGATGTTCATGACCCAGGTAATCATGATGGTGTGATCACTCACCTAGAGCCAGACATCCTGGAATGTGAAGTCAAGTGGGCCCTAGGAAGCATCACTATAAACAAAGCTAGTGGAGATGATGGAATTCCAGTTGAGCTATTTCAAATCCTGAAGGATGATGCTGTGAAAGTGCTGCACTCAATGTGCCAGCAAATTTGGAAAACTCAGCAGTGGCCACGGGACTGGAAAAGGTCAGTTTTCATTCCAATCCCTAAGAAAAGCAATGCCAAAGAATGCTCAAACTACTGCACAATTGCACTCATCTCACACACTATCAAAGTAATACTCAAAATTCTCCAAGCCAGGCTTCAACAATACATGAACCGTGAACTTCCTGATGTTCAAGCTGGTTTTAGAAAAGGCAGAGGAACCAGAGATCAAATTGCCAACATCTGCTGGATCATGGAAAAAGCAAGAGAGTTCCAAAAAAACATCTATTTCTGCTTTATGGACTAGGCCAAAGCCTTTGACTGTGTGGATCACAATAAACTGTGGAAAATTCCAAAAGAGATGGGAATACCAGACCACCTGACCTGCCTCTTGAGAAATCTGTATGCAGGTCAGGAAGCAACAGTTAGAACTGGACATGGAACAAAAGACTGGTTCCAAATAGGAAAAGGAGTACATCAAGGCTGTATATTGTCACCCTGCTTATTTAACTTATAGGCAGAGTACATCATGGGAAACACTTGGCTGGATGAAGCACAAGCTAGAATCAAGATTGCTGGGAGAAATATCAATAACCTCAGATATGCAGATAACACCACCTTTATGGCAGAAAGTGAAGAAGAACTAAAAAGCCTCTTGATTAAAGTGAAAGAGCAAAGTGAAAAAGTTGGCTTAAAGCTGAACATTCAGAAAACGAAGATCATGGCATGCAGTCCCATCACTTCATGGGAAATAGATGGGCAAACAGTGGAAACAGTGACAGACTTTATTTTGGGGGCTCCAAAATGACTGCAGATGGTGACTTCAGCCATGAAGTTAAAAGACGCTTACTCCTTGGAAGGAAAGTTATGATCAGCTAGACAGCATATTAAAAAGCAGAGACATTATTTTGCCAACAAAGGTCTGTCTAGTCAAGGCTATGGTTTTTCCAGTAGTCATGTATGGACGTGAGAGTTGAACTATAAAGAAAGCTGAGCGCCGAAGAATTGATGCTTTTGAACTGTGGTGTTGGAGAAGACTCTTGAGAGTCCCTTGGACTGCAAGGCGATCCAACCAGTCCATCCTAAAGGAGATCAGTCCTGAGTGTTCATTGGAAGGACTGATGTTGAAGCTGAGAGTCCAATACTTTGGTCACCTGATGCGAAGAACTGACTCATTGGAAAAGACCCTGATGTTGGGAATGACTGAAGGTGGGAGGAGAAGGGGATGACAGAGGATGAGATGGTTGGATGGCATCACCAACTCAATGGGCATGAGTTTGAGTAAGCTCTGGGAGCTGGTGATGGACAGGGAGGCCTGGAGTGCTGCAGTCCATGGGGTCACAAAGAGTCGGACAGGACTGAGCGACTGAACTGAACGGAAAGGCTGACGTGAATTGTTTTCTATCATTTCCATGTATCTGTCTTTTTTCCTCAAAAGGCTTCTATATTTTTAAAGAGTAGGGACAATGTGTTAATAATTCTGTTTCTCCCATATCATCATCTATCACAGGCCTGAAGGAACTTCATAAACGACAATCTGTAGGCTAATTTGGGAAATATAAATTGCCTCAATAACCTTTTATAAAAATTGTTGTTTTTCTGAATGGAGGTAAACCTGATGATATTAAAAAAAGAAAAACAAGAAGCACTACCCATGACATTTTTCACAGAACTAGAACAGATAATCCATAACTTATATGGAACTACAAAAGACCCAGAATTGCCAAAGCAATCTTGCGGAAAAAAACAAAGCAGGAGGCATACCTCTCCCAAACTTTAGACAAAACTGCAAAGCTACAGTGGTCAAAACAGTGGTTTTGGTACAAAAGCAGACAGATGGATCAATGGCACAGAATAGCCAGCCCAGGAATAAACCCATACACAAAGGTGGTGGTCGTGGTTTGGTCGCTGTGTCCTTTCCAACTCTTGAGACCCCATACTCTAGCCCACCAGGCTCCTCTGTCCATGGGATTTCCCAGGCAAGAATATTGGAGTGGGTTGCCATTTCCTCCTTCAGGATCCTGACCCAGGGACTGAACCCACATCTCCTGCACTGCAGGCAGATTTCTTATTGCTGAGCCACCAGGGAAGCTCACGCACAAAATGGAGGCAAGAATATAAAATTGGAAAAAAGACAGTCTCTTCAAGAAGTGGTGCTGGGAAAGTTGGACAGCTGCACATAAATCAATGAAGTTAGAACACATCCTCACACTATGCACAAAAATAAACTCAAAATGGCTTAAAGACTTAAACATAAGACATGACACCATAAAACTCCTACAAGACAGCATAGGCAGAACATTCTCCAACATAAATTGTACCAATGTTCTTCTTAGGTCAGTCCCCCAAGGCAACAGAAATAAAAACAAAAATAAATAAATGGGACCTAATCAAACTTACAAGCTTCTGCACAGCAAAGGAAACCATAAAAAACACAGATACACACAAACAAAAAGACAGTCTACAGAATGGGAGAAAATATTTGCAAATGAGACGACTAACAAGGACTTAATCTCCAAAATATACAAACAGCTCATAGAACTCAACCACCAAATAAAACCCAATCGAAAAACAGGCAGAAGATATTAACAGACATTTCTCCAAACAAGACATACAGATGGCCAGTGGGTACATGAAAAGATGTTCAACATCATTAATAATTAGAGAAATGCAAATCAAGACTACAATGAGGTACCACCTCATACCAGTCAGAGCGGCCGTCATTAAAATGTCTACAAATAACAGATGCTGGAGAGGATGTGGAGAAAAGGGCACCCTCCTTCAGTGCTGGTGCGAGTATAAACTGTACAGCCACTGTGGGGAACAGTATAGAGGGTCCTCAAAAAACTAAAAACAGAGCTACCACATGATCCAGCAATCACACGCCTGGGCACATACCCAGACAAATCTAGGATTCAAAAAGATAAACACAACCCTCTGTTTGTGTGTGCGTGCTCAGTTGCTTCATTTTTATCCAACTCTTTGTGACCCCATGGACTGTAATCCACCAGGCTCCTCTGTCCATGGGATTTTCCCAGCAAGAATAGTGGAGTGGGTTGCTGTGCCCTCCTCCAGGGGATCTTCCCAACCCACAGATCGAACCTGTGTCTCCTGCATCTCCTGCACTGCAGGCAGATTCTTTACCGCTGAACCACTGGAGAAGCCCACCCTAGGCTCATAGCAGCACTGTTTACAAGAGCCAAGACATGGAAACAACCTAAATATCCATGAACAGATGATGGATAAAGAAAAGGTAGTACATATAAACAATGGAATACTAGTCAGTCATAAAAAGAATGAAATAATGCCATTTGCAGCAACATGGATGCAACTGGAGATTATCATACTAAATGAAGTCAGAAAGGGAAAGACAAATACCACACGGTATCACTTATATGTGGAATCCAAAATACGGCACAAATGAAGCTACCTACAAACCAGAAACAGGTTCATGAACACAGAGAACAGACTTGTGGTTGCGAAAGGGGAGAAGGACCAGACTGCAGTTTGGAGAAAGTAGACGCAAACTACTGCATTTAGCATGAATACATGGGGTTAGAACATTTAGCATGAATACATGGGGTTAGAACATTTAGCATGAATACATGGAGTTAGAAGATGCAAACTATTCCATTTAACATGAATCCACCACCAGGTCCTACTCTATAGTACAGGGAACTACATCCAACCCCCTGGGATAAGCTATAATGAAAAAGAGCATTTAAAAAGAATGTAATTTAAAAGAGCAACTGAGCAAACTAACTGCTTTATAAAACAAAGCCATATTTAGGATATACATGAGTAGATTTATAACAATATCACTGTGACACTCGCTTTGTTAAACTTAGATGTGACAAAGTCAAGATGTTCTGCGTATGAAAAACTGTTGAACATTTTATTGGATCTGTGAGACCCCCCCAGAGTAGACAATTTTATCTTGTATTCCCTATTCCTTCTCTCAACTGGTCAGTTGTAGTTAATCTCACCTTAAACTTGCCATCTGATGAGAAGATGCTAACCCATTTGTTATCATAATCAGCAATGATTATGTCCCCACTGGGATGCACGGCTACTCCTGTGGGACGCTGCAGCTGCCCAGGAGAGCGTCCTCGTATGCCAAAACGACTTTTGAACTGTCCATCATTGGAAAATATCTGAAAAACAAAGTACATTCATTGCAATGTGAGCTAGCACAGAAATCATCAGGGCAAAAACAGGGAAGAATATTTGTCGTAAGGACTACAGGGCAGAACATACAAGCCCTATTTGAAGTAAAGCCTACACACACAAGATTAGCTTCCCTTTCTTCTCTTGCATCTTAGGCCTTAAGTTGGAGAAGGCGATAGCACCCCACTCCAGTACTCTTGCCTGGAAAATCCCATGGACTGAGGAGCCTCGTAAGCTGCAGTCCGTGGGGTCACGAAGAGTCAGACACGACTGCACGACTTCCCTTTCACTTTTCACTTTCATGCACTGGAGAAGGAAATGGCAACTCCAGTGTTCTTGCCTGGAGACGGTGGGCCGCCGTCTATGGGGTCACACAGAGTCGGACACGACTGAAGCGACTTAGCAGCAGCAGCAGGCCTTAAGTGGAAAACTGCACCTGTATCTACGTTATCAATACAAGTTGTTAAAGGTATACAATTAGGAGCCATACCTGCACACACTGGTTGTTACTGTCAGCAATCAGTATCTTTCCATTTGTAGATGCCGCTACCCCTTGAAGATTTGTGAATTCCCCTTTATTTCTTCCTTTGGTACCTAAAAATAAATGACAAAACCATAGACAATTAGGAATTTCCTTGGCGGTCCACTGGTTAAGACTCCGTGCTTCCATTGCAGGGGGCACAGGTTTGATTCCTGGCTGGGGGACTAAGATCCTACGTGATACATGGAGTAGCCAAAATAACAAAACAAACAAACAAATACCATAGAAAATTAAACAATAGAGAGTTAGATTTCTCAGCTATAGCAAGAAAATTATTCAGTCCTCTATAAGTAGCCTGAGAATGCAATGTTTTTTAAATTACACTTAAAAAAAAGAGGAACCCTTCCCACTGACCTAATCTATATTCTACTAAACTTGTCTTCCGGACCAATAAAGTATTTGCAACATCACATTATGGGGGGCAAATATCAATCTTTTCTTATTAAACTGTGGCTGCAGACTAATATGATTAAAATATATTTAGATTCCACAAAGACATGATTATAAAAACAAATATTACAATACTGAGGATATTTAGTAGCAAAGGGTCTTATTTTGGGGTTGTGCCAAAATTCCTTCTCCAATTCAGCATCTCTTAGAAACCTGGACACTTGACTTCGAGCACTTTTAACTAACCACAAGGCAACAGGTGTTACAAAACCAGCAGGCTGATATTCAACCACTGGAGTTATCTATGAACTATTTTCAAAGACTCAGTGTCTCATTAAGCTTATCTCTCCTATAAAAGATATCCTGATGTGCTTTCTAGATTAAATAACTAAGAAAGGCAAAAGAAAATTAATCAATGTAAGTAAAAGCCCCTCATCCTTCTTAGAGTTTTTTACTGAAGAGATGAAGAGGGAAAAAAAGCTTAAAGATGTCTACGGTTAACAGATGTTTGTTTTTATTTCAAAAGAAGTATTTATAACTTATTTTAGTAGGACCATGTAAATATTAACAGATGGAAATAAAAGGAACTTTGCTCAGAAATGACCGGGAAGGAGGTTTAAATTTTCACAGTTGGAGAGTGAGAGCTATGCCTCAGTTTTATAATTTCATTTACATTCAAAAGAGGAACTTGATATTTGTTTTTAGACATCAATGCAATTCCCCAGGAGAGCAAAAACAGGCTGCCAGTGGCCAATGTCAAGGCCCTATTGAGGTGCTTAAGAACAGGGAGACTCTTCAGAAACTGGCTTCTGCATTTAGGAAGTGAAACTGTGACAGAATTAAACTTAGAACAAAATCGACTAACAGAATCTCTGGGTGAATCATCTGATCAGCTACTGCTAACTGCTAAGTCACTTCAGTCGTGTCCGACTCTGTGAGACCCCATAGACGGCAGCCCACCAGGCTCCCCCATCCCTGGGATTCTCCAGGCAAGAACACTGGAGTGGGCTGCCATTTCCTTCTCCAATGCATGAAAGTGAAAAGGGAAAGTGAAGTCGCTCAGTCATATCTGACTCTTCACGACCCCATGGACTGCAGCCTACCAGGCTCCTCCGTCCATGGGATTTTCCAGGCAAGAGTACTGGATTGGGGTGCCATTGCCTTCTCCGGTCAGCTGGTTCTTATCAAATCCACAAGATAGTTGTTTTATTGAGATCCTGGGCCCTAACACGATGACTCATGATCTCTGTCTCTTTTTATAACATGAAATAAAAATCTGATCCTCAAAAGAACGTCTTGCACGCTGTAGGACAAACGGTTCTATTTAATTTCAGATGTTTCAGAAAAGATGATCTTTATACTTGATCTTCACAAAATCCCTTGAATATGAAGGTCCATGGGATCAGCTAATACTTTAAAAATGGTATGTTGATATCTGTTTGTGTTGGAGGGAGGGGCAGGAAAAGAGGTGGTAGGCCCTTAAAAGAGGTACGTGACAACTTGGTATTAGCTTTGGGGCATTGAAGTCTGAATAACAGCTGATTAACAGGTACAGCAAAACAAAAGGATGGACTAAAAGCAACAATTCTTCTAAAATGCTCAGTTTGTACTTTTTAAAAGGCAGTAGGGGCAAGGCCAGGGTCTCCAGAGAATAAAAGGTTAATTTATCAAGAACGCTGATAAACAAAAGCATGGAAGTTATTAGCAAGATAGGGAACTGAGGACCAAACAAAGAATCATAATACAAGAGTCCTACCAGTGGACTGGAAAAGAGGTGACGGTAAAGAAAACCCAGGCTGTTTTGTAAAACTGGAAGTTTACCCATGGCCCAGAGGGCATGCAGGCAGAGGAAAGAAATACTGAGAACAGGACGGGAGTAAGAAGCACGTGGACAGAGTAGACAGCACTGGTTTGCTGTTTAAACCCGCCTGCTGTCCTCTTTTCTTTAACTTTTGGCCCACGCTGCTAACAATGTGTGTGAGTCTCTCAGTACTGTCCGGCTCTTTGCAACCTCCTGGACTATACTGTCCATGGAATTCTCTAGGCCAGAATACTGGAGTGGGTATCCTTCCCTTCTCCAGGGGATCTTCCCAACCCAGGGACTGAACCCAGGCCTCCACACTGCAGGCAGATTCTTTACCAGCTGAGCCACAAGGGAAGCCCCATTCTGCTAAGACAAAGCCTATTCTATTCAGAGAAGGCTCTGCAGCCACCAGCAGTTGAGGTTTGAAAGGAAGGAAAAAACAGAGACTAGTGTGCTTCCATAGATGTTCAGCAGTTCCTCTGTCAAAAAGATTTAATTGTCCTTCTGAAAAAACGGAGGTGATGCAGAAGGAGGGAATATCTGAGCAAAAAAAATATGGACACCTTTTTTTGCTCTGCAGAAATAAACACACATTTTTGAGGGTCGGTAGAAATGGGAAACAACTGTATGAGGGACCACAATTTTAAAATTCAGTCAGACGTGTAATTGGCCTCTGTATCAACATTGTTTGGAACAAGGGGAAAGAAGCCTCTGCCAGTCTGAAATGGATGCGAGATGCTCCGTACAGGCTCTGAGAGGAAAGCATCTACAGTACAGAGGCCCACCCTGCTGGGGCAGGTCCTCCCACCCCCACCACGCCCAGGCTTCTGTGCGGGCCCAGCTGTCACTCTCGGTCTCAAGTTAACGAGAGAGCTTGAGTCTGCTGCCCCGCATGTCAATAAAACCCCAGGGCTGGAGGCACATCTGTTAGATGGCTTATATATTTTTAAAAAAATTAGATGGAACAGGCATTGCCATTTCCTGAGGATTAAAGGAAATCCAGCAACATACTTGAGGGACAACTCGTGTTGACTATATTTACGAGGAAAATCTTAATGGTGAGTAGCGATACGCACGGAATCATTATGCTGAAATGCCCAAAGTCCAAGTGTTTAAAAGTGTCTTGGGTCCAAAGGAAACAGAAATTCCAGAAGTTAGAAATAATTTGGAGTGATGCGTTCCTCTTCAATATAGTAAATAGTATTTAGTCCAGAGAAAAATGTCTAGCCCGCCACAAAGTATTCTAAATAAATAAGGAAAACCAGTTCTTTCATAACAAATATAAGTGAAGTATAAAACATATATAGTCATCATAAAATCTTTCCCTGTCTAATGGCTACATTTGGGCTAGTAAAATGAGTAATGTGAGTTTTTAAAGTAATTATAAACAATTTGGTAACAATTCCATAAGATAATTATATTTGTTTAATTATAATTATATTTGGTAACAATTCCATAAGATTTTAAACTAGCCTATGACGCACAGAATGACTTTTTATCAGCTTCTTATCCATGCTCCTGCCCATGCCTCTAGGAAGATTACAGAAGTAAGGTAATAAGTTCCTGGGCTGAAATAGGTGATCACAACTGCAAACTTCTTCCCACTCCCACTCCAACCTAGTAAGAAAATTAACGCTAAATAAACCTAGATACTTAAGAGTCGGATAACGCTAAAGGACGAAACCGCCAGACACAGGGTTTAACACAGGATCTTCAACCAAATAGGTGCTTAGCATACATTTGCTGAATGAATGGGTCTCTAAATGAATTATGAATGACTGAGTAAACGACAACCCACATTACGTCATGGGAAAAGGAAGTGTTCAGTAATATTGACAGCACTTTCATATACATTCTCTGATGCACTCCCTGTAACAACCCCAAGAGTCATCAGCAGGATAAATATTATCATTCCAGTTTAAAGATGAGGAATTGAAGCTAGACATATCACAGAGTTAGCAAAGAGACAGAGCAATGAATAAAACCTGGTTCTCCTAACCCTTTACAAAATACATATTTTTAATACATACATTGCTTCTCTCTAATTGGGTATCAGGTTTCTGAAGTGAGGACAATTATTCTTTGGGTTCACATGAGCCATGCTTGCTCCATAAAAATCTTTGAGGAAATTCTGTTTTAACTGGTTCACTGTCTCCCTCACTAAACCATGAGCTCCCCAGGGGAAGCTGCAACATCTGTCCTGTTCTCTGGAGCAGCTTACAATACAGCGCAGTGCCTGGTACTTGGTAAACAGCAGTGGCATCTTTCCACATGTGAAATGCAAGAGACGTTCCCAAGAATGAGTTTCTCAAGGAGTAGGTCAGGGTTCCTATAAAAACCTCAGATGCCAAATTAGCACACTCTCCTTCCTCAGGGATTTTAGAGAGGGAAGATGATGCCTTGCAGAAATGAGGCAGGGAAGAGGGGTATAAATTATCATATCTTCCTGTAAAGCCTCTGAACTCATGCTAAGTGATTTTATACAGCCATCTGCTCTCACAAGAAAGCACATTGATCTAGAGAACAAATGAATGGTTCATTCACCACTTCCCAAGGACTCATTAAGGTATGGTTGGATGAATTGCATAATTTGAAACAATTCATCTGTAATTCTTTCATTCCCTCCCACCTCTTCAGCTTCCCCTTTGTTCAATGCTTTTCTTAAATAGCTCACAAAACCACCTCATGGCTTTTAGTCAGCAAACTCTGACAGTGCAGGGAAAAACAATCTCTTGATGTTTTAAGGCTTTATCAACAGATGCGCTAAGCCACTCCCCTGTACTCCTTCAGGTTTATTTTGCAATTTAGCATTCAGTTTAGTTCACTTTAGTTCAATCGCTCAGCCGTGTCCGACTCTTTGCGACCCCATGAATCGCAGCACGCCAGGCCTCCCTGTACATCACCGACTCCTGGAGTTCACTCAGACTCACGTCCATCGAGTCAGTGATGCCATCCAGCCATCTCATCCTCTATCGTCCCCTTCTCCTCCTGCCCCCAATCCCTCCCAGCATCAGAGTCTTTTCCAATGAGTCAACCCTTCGCATGAGGTGGCCAAAGTACTGGAGTTTCAGCTTTAGCATCATTCCTTCCAAAGAAATCCCAGGGCTGATCTCCTTCAGAATGGACTGGTTCCTTGCAGTCCAAGGAACTCTCAAGAGTCTTCTCCAACACCACAGTTCAAAAGCATCAATTCTTCGGCACTCAGCTTTCTTCACAGTCCAACTCTCACATCCATATATGACCACAGGAAAAACCATAGCCTTGACTAGATGGACCTTTGCTGGCAAAGTAACGTCTCTGCTTTTGAATATGCTATCTAGGGTTGGTCATAACTTTCCTTCCAAGGAGTAAGCGTCTTTTAATTTCATGGCTGCAGTCACCATCTGCAGTCATTTTGGAGCCTCAAAAAATAAAGTCTGACACTTTCCACTATTTCCCTATCTATTTCCCATGATGGGACCAGATGCCATGATCTTCGTTTTCTGAATGTTGAGCTTTAAGCCAACTTTTTCACTCTCCTCTTTCACTTTCATCAAGAGGCTTTTTAATTCCTCTTCACTTTCTGCCATAAGGATGGTGTCATCTGCATATCTGAGGTTATTGATATTTCTCCTGGCAATCTTGATTCCAGCTTGTGCTTCTTCCAGCCAAGCATTTCTCCTGATGTACTCTGCATATGTTAAATAAGCAGGGTGACAATATGCAGCCTTGATGTACTCCTTTTCCTATTTGGAACCAGTCTGTTGTTCCATGTCCAGTTCTAACTGTTGTTTCCTGACCTGCATACACATTTCTCAAGAGGCAGATCAGGTGGTCTGGTATTCCCATCTCTTTCAGAATTTTCCACAGTTTATCGTGATCCACACAGTCAAAGGCTTTGGCCTAGTCAATAAAGCAGAAATAGATGTTTTTTTGGAACTCTCTTGCTTTTTCCATGATCCAGCAGATGTTGGCAATATGATCTCTGGTTCCTCTGCCTTTTCTAAAACCAGCTTGAACATCAGGAAGAGTAAGAATATAATTCACTCACTGTGGGCATATGTTACATTTTCACGTGTGGGAGGTGTCAAGTATCTCAACTTTGGAAAACTGCGGAAGTTGAAGGACATTTCAGATGAAGAGGAATTACTGTGCAATTAAAAAGGCAGAGGCCTCAGAGTCACAGGTGGCTTGGTTCCTACTCGGGCTCTCCCGAGCCTCCATTCCTTCAAAGCTAAGGATGATTATATGTTGTCCTGGTAATTTGGTTCATGAGGGTCAAGAGCTGTAGGGCTGGGGAGGAGCTCTGATTTCTACCACTAGCCCTTTCTACAGTGTAAGAGCTCCTTTCATGGCTGGTATCAATGAATTCAGTAAAGCTGCAGATACAAAATTAACATACAAAATTCAGTAGCATTTCCATACACTAACAATGAATTTTCTGAAAAAGAAACAAAGAACTTGATTCCACTGATAATAGCATCAAAAACAATAAAGTACTTAAAAATAAATTTAACTAAGGAGCTGAAAGATTTCTTATCTGAAATCTACAAGATATTAATGAAAGAAATTGAAAAAGACACAAAGTGGAAAGATATTCCATATTCATGGATTGGAAGAATTAATATTATTAAAATGTCAATACTACCAAACAACATCTATAGATTCAATGCAATCTCTATCAAGAGTCCAATGGTATTTTTTACAGATGTTGAAAAAACACTCCTAAAATTTATATGGAACCACAAAAGACCCTGGATAGTCAAAGAAATTCTGAGGAAGGGGTACAAAACAGGAGGCCTCACATCCCCTGATTTCAAGCTATAATATAAAGCTATTGAAATCAAAATAGTATGGTACTGGCATTAAAAACCAATAGACCAGAACAGGATTGAGCCCCGAAAAAATACCCAAATATACACAGTCAACTAATATTTTGACAAAGGAGCCAAGAAAAGACATTGGTTCAACAAATAGTGCCAGGATAACTGAATACTCACATAAAAGAATGAAACTGGACCTGTGTCTTCCATCATAGACAAAAGTTAACTAGAAAGGGATTAAAGATTTAAATATAAGTCCTGAAATCAGGTCTTATTTCTTCCTAGAAGAAAACACAGGAATAAAGCTCCCTGACATGAGCCTTGGTGAAGATTTTTTGGATAGGATACCTAAGGCATAAGCAAAGAATGCAAAAATAAACAAGCAGGACCATATCAAACTAAAAAGTTTTTGTTAGCGAGCAAAAGAAACCATCAGCAATGTGAAAAAACAAAAAACGGAATGGGAAGAAATATTTCAGACTATGTATCTAATAAGGGGTTAATATCCAAAATATAGAAAGAACTTACACAATTCAACAGCAAAAACCCAAATAACCCAATTAAAAACTGGGGGAAAGACCTGAATAGATATTTTTCCAAAGCACAGTCACAAAGGTCACATGAAAAGAAGCTCAGGATCACAGCGATCAGGGAAATGCAAAGCAAAACCACAATAAGACGCCCCTCATGCCTGTTAAAATGGTCACCATCAAAAGACAAGAGACAAAGCATGGTGGCATGCTCAGCTAAAGATCCCTCACGCTGCAATGAAGAGCTGGCCCAAATTAAACAAACGATGCGTGGATGTGGACTGCTGGTCCTCGTGCCCTCTTGGTAAACTGGTAAAGCCACTATGGAAAAACTGGATAAAGGATCTTTGAAAAGTAAAAATAGAACTACCGTATGATCCAACTTTTCCACTTCTGGGTATGTTCCATGTCTGGTTCAATAGTGTGACTACTATTCAGACATAAAAGAGAGAAAATCCTACCATTTGCAACAGTATGGGCGGATCTTGAATGCATTATGCTAACTGAAGTCAGTGAGACAAAGACAAGTACTGTATGATCTCACTTACATGTGAAATCTAAAGCAAAATAAAACAGGACTTCCCTGGTGGTACAGTGGGTAAGAATCCTCCTGCCAATACAGGGACAGAGGTTCGATCCCCAGTCTGGGAAGATCCCACATGCTGCAGGGCCACTAAGGCTGGGAGCCACAGCTCCTGAGCCCACGCTCTGGGGCCTGAGTGTGGCAACTCCTGAGCCCACGTCCCTAGAGCCTGTGCTCTGCAACAAGAGAAACCACAGCAATGACAAGCTTGTGCACCACACCTAGGGAGTGGTGTCTGCTTGTCACGACTAGAGAAACCCCTTGAGCAGCAATGAAGACCCAGTGCAGCCAAAAATAGTAAATAAATAAAATGAAAACAAAACAGAACTCACAAAGAGAGATCAGACTTGTGGTTACCAGAGGCAGGAGGGTAGGGGAGAGGCCACTGGAGATGAAGGAACTTCCCTGGTTGTGTGGCTGTGAAAGTGGCGCTGCTGGGGCTGGAACCGGGCCATCCAGCCCCCAGCCCACAGCCTTGACCATTCACTCTTCAAGCCCGCATTCCTGCATCACTGGAGTCAAACGGCCGGAAGCTCAGCTGGGTCCTAAACTCCTGCCTGCTCCCTCCTAAGGATGTTGCTGCTGCTAAGTCGCTTCAGTCGTGTCCGACTCTTTGCGACCCCAGAGATGGCAGCCCACCAGGCTCCCCCTCCCTGGGATTCTCCAGGCAAGAACACTGGAGTGGGTTGCCATTTCCTTCTCCAACGCATGAAAGTGAAAAGTGAAAGTGAAGTCGTTCAGTCGTGTCCAACTCTTTGTGACCCTATGGCCTGCAGCCTACCAGGCTCCTCCATCCATGGGATTTTCCAGGCAAGAGTACTGGAGTGGGGTGCCATTGCCTTCTCCGCCTAAGGATGTTAGGAATCTGCATTTCCTCTCCACTCGCTGCATCACTCAATCCTAGCACTTGTAACAGCTCACGTGACTGCTGCAACAGGAAGCAGGCCCCTGCCTCCGGGGGAACACTGCCAGTAGATCCCTAGGCTCTCTGGAAATCAGTATCTCAGTAAGTCACCACATCACACCATACTGTTCAGCACCCTCCCCTTCATCCACACCGTGACGGTTCTCAAACCTCAGTGCGTAGACGGGTTGTGGAGCTGGAGGCATGCAGGTTCCTGGTCCCTTCCCCAGAGATTCTGATTCTGTAAATGCAACTTGGAATCCAGCAATTCTCATTTTTGCCAAGCACCCCAAGGAACTCAAGTGGTTTATGGGAAACACAGGTATACAGATCAAAGTTTCTGCTTAGCAAGGAAACAGAACTTTGCTCTCTTCACTTTATTTCATGCTTCAGATAATGGAATCATTTTGGTTCTTCGAACTACTCAGTGTCTGATCTTCTTCCCCTTCACCTAAATCTCCCCTTTCCTCCTCCTAACTGGCAGACTCTTTGTCCTTCAAAGCCGGCTTAGGTTTAGGTGTCATCTCTAGAACCTTCCTTAACTCCCTGCTATCTGTCAGCCTCCCCATCCCGCCTACCTCTGAAGGTGCTCCTTCTGAAGGCACCACATCCGTCATGTCTGTCCCCTTCTAGACTGTGGCCTCCCCTAGGTCAGGCTCTGATCCCTCTCTCTACATCGCTGCCCAGCCATTTGTCAGGCACACAGCAGAAGCTCAAACAGCAGAGTCCCATTTAACTAGGGGCTGGGTGACGAGGGACAAGAGGGGAAAATGTAAGTCAAAACTACCCTGGAAGACCTCTTGTACTATCCAGAAAGTAACAGTTCACCTTCACAAATACACACAGGTGTTCAGGTATATACACAGCATATCTGTCATGTATCTGCCCTTACGTATCTGTTATAAGCTGAACTGTATCTCCACAAAATTCATATGCTGAAGTCCAGTCTCAACCTCCAGTACCTCAGAATGGAACTGCTTTTGGAGTTAAGATCTTTAGAGGTGATTAACTTAAAGCAAGGCCCTAATCCAGGATGACTGGTGTCCTTATGAGAAGAGGGAGAAACACCAGGAGTGTGTGAGCACAGGGGGAACCTTCAGAGGGCAAAGCAGCGAGCAGGCGGAGAGGCCTTCGGGGAAACCGAGTCCGACGCCTCCTTGAGCCTGGGCTTTTAGCCTCCAGAACTGGGAGAAAATCAGTCTCCTCCGGTTTGCCACACAGTCTGTGGTATTGTTATGGCGGCCCTAGCAAACTTAGACATCACCTTTACTTCATTAACAAACTTAGTGGACTTAGTGCTATATGCAGGGACTGTGCTAAGTGCCTCACAAATGTCTAAACATTTAAACACCTTCCCCCCAGCGCCAGTGAATCTCCAAGGGTGAGTGTCTCAATGGGTAGGAGGGGAGAAGAGGGGATCCCCTTCCCCTGGGGCGGGGCTGGGCATTCACAATATAACCGGGGGAAAAACCCCTAAGAGACATGTCTCTTTCCTCGGGTGACACTCATAGGTGGAATGGTGACGACTGAAAATAGTAAAAGGACGGCCATCTTTAACTCAGCAGTTACTGCACATAGGCAAATGCCAGCCCTAAGAATTCCTGCTTGTTTCACCCCCACGGCAACCTTAAGAATTAGGTAAGATTTCATTCCCTGTACGTTACCGGAGGAAACTGGGTTAAGAAGGGAGAATCAGAATCAGGCCCAGATCCGGCCCTCTCGCCACTCGGCACACTGCCTGGGAAGCGGACCCAGGAACTCGGCTGGGGGAGGGGAGATTCCAAATGCAAGACTGAGTTTGCTCTTGATGCAGATCAACGGGGAGCAGAAAGGTCAATTGTTTTAGAAGAAAAGGCAGCAGGGAACATCTAACAGCCTTAATAACAGCTCATGCAAAAACAATGGCTGTGGATGATTTAGCTCTTCCAATATGCCAGGCATTAAGCTTGGAACTTTGAACAGTTCTGAGAAGCAGATATTTTTATCTTTTCTTTTTATGGACATGGAAACTGAAGCCCAGGGAAGCTGGGAGACCTGCCCAAAGTTGAAGCAAGTGGCAGAACCGGAGTGGCAGGCCTGGGTAGCTCCAATCCTATGCCACCCAGCCCACCCCCTCTGCTTTGGCAGGTGTCTCAACAGCCTCTGCACCCAACCGCACAAATGGCCGTGAATGGACCAGGGTCTCCACACGCTGAGAAGGCAGCCTGCTTGCTATGTCACAGTCTTTACCAAGACTTATCCTAAAGAATAGTAAACATAATATAGAGTATTAAATAATAAAGAGGAATGAATAATAAGTGGAGCAGCTCTTGCCCAAGAATGTTCCAAGGAGCCTTATTTTCCCAAGATGTCCACAGGAGAAGTGCTATGGTCAGAAGAGCTTGGAAGTGCTGCCTATTATCCCTCCACTGCCTGTGAGACTTGCAGTGCACGTCAGCAGATTCTGAAGGTACTTCGGCCAAAAAAAAAAATCTGTTTCCCTCACTTAAGCTAAACTTTCCCCAATCTGTCTGAACCACAGAACTGTTTTTCTGCCTGTGTCAGTGGCCATAGCTTAAAGACCTTTTTAGAGATATTGCAGTGGAGGACCAAAGAGGCAGAAAGAGAAGCAAGTGGGAGCCACTTTTGGATACAGTAGCTAATGTACAGACTTTTTTTTTCTTAAGAATTATCAAATTGTGAGGACTTCCCTGGCTGTCCAATGCTTAAGACTCCATGCTATCAATGCAGGGGGCCTGGGTTCGATACCTGGTCAGCTAACTAGATCTCACATGCCACGTGGCATGCCACAAAATAAAAAAGAAAATTTTAATATATAATAAAAGAATTAGTAAAGTAGTGGTTGTTTACATTTAGTTTGTTTAGAAAATAAACAGCGTAAAAAAAAATTGGAGGCAATAAAGCTGACAAGGGAAGGACAATTTGCATTCCCAAATCTCTTGGCTCATCCTAAGCCTTCTTGCTTCCATCCCAACCCCATTCTATTCTCCAGGTTTCCACCCACCCTCTCCTCTTGAGGCTGCTCTCCAGCTACACGCAAATGGACATAACCACAGCTTGCAATGCACCATGCCCCTTGTCCCCAGGTCTTACAATGTGGAAGCAGTGACAAGCATCAGACCCTCTGCCCACAGTTACCTCCTGCGCTGGCACATTCCAGAGAAACCATGAAGTTATCTGATAGAAGCATGTCTCTGCCTTTGGATTAGGCAGAAGAACTCTAAAGACATTATTCCCATGGTGGGGGAAAGATTGCCAACATTTCCTTTAAAATGTGAAGATTATGTACACACTGTTATATTTAAAATGGATAACCAAAAAGGACCTACAGTATAGCAAAGGGAACTGTGTTCAGTATTATGTAACAAAAGAATCTGAAAAGAATAGATAGATACATGTATATATGTAACTGAATCACTTTTCTGTACACCCGAAACTAACATTGTTAATCACCTACATTCAAACATGAAATAAAAAGCTAAAAAAGAAAAAAAAAAAAAAACTGCTACCAAAAAAAAAGTCCAGATTATGAGTGCTGTATTTTTCTAACTCTCTTTTTGCTTATTTTCAGCTTCTGATTTTCCATAATAAATAGGAGCGCTGGCGTGGTGAAGGGGAGGAGAAGGAGGGGAAGAAAGAGGGAGGGGAGGGAGGAAGAGAGAGAAGGGAAGGAGGAGGGAAGAGGGAGCAGGAGAAGGAAGAGAAGGACACAAACATCCTCCGGAGAAGAAGCCTGCATGAGCTCACCTAATAAAATACACCAGTTTATCTCCCACACCATCAGCCCGAGCTGCGACCTGCCAAGTTGCAAGTCGACACTTCCCCAGTCCCGCCTTGAGCCAAGCAAAATCCCGCATGCGGCCGCATCGCCGCCCGCCCCTTACCCACTCGGAAGATCAGGTCGTCTTCGATGGGGTTCTCTTTTCGCTTCCCGGTGCTGTACATGCTGGCGGGCCTCTTGACAGCCTTCTGCTTCACATGGCCGCTGCCAGGGGACTTCACTCGCCGCTTCACGCCCTCGGTGGTGGGGGACACATCCGCCGAGCGGATCACCTTCAGCTTGAACGGGCTGCCGCGGATGTGCTGGTCGTAGAGCCGCAGCGACAGCGTGAAGTCGCCCTCCTTCTGCACGGTGTACAGGAACTCGTACGTGCCGTTCTTGTTGTCCAGGATCTCCCCATCGGCCACGCTGCCGTCGGGCGTGCTCAGCTCCGCCGTGAGGTAGGCGTTGCCCGTTTTGCACAGCTCGCCGTCTTTGTCCTTGGTTGTTATGGTAACAGACATGGGCTGCCCGATGATGGTCTGCCGCAGCCCCTCGCCCGTCGCCACCGTCTCGGAGGCGACGGCATTGGTGGTCAGAATCGTCCCGAGGTTGTGGATGGACTTCTTGAGCCCCTCGGTCTCCACGATGAAGTCCAGTTGGTCGTTTTCTCGCGGGTGCAGCGGGAAATCTTGGTCCGCCAGTTCATTGAGCTTCTCGCTCATTTGCTTCTTCACCAGCAGCACCTCCGTCTCCGTGCCGTGGTTCAGGGCCTGTGCCGTGAAGTTGCTGCAGCTCTTGATGCTCTCCTGCCCCTCGAGCAGGGTGTCCAGCTGTGACTGGAGGACCTGTGGGGAAAGCGAGCAGCTGAGCGCCGCCCACGGAGTGCCCCGGGGCGAGGTTCCGTTTAACCCAGTGAACCCGGCTGTAATGCTAAATCCTAAATTGCCTTCCCAGCCCCTTCTCTTTCCTGTCCTCCTCGCCTCATCTCTCCCACACACATATTTCTGGGATCATGTGTCTGGGGTGAGCTGAAACGTCACCCAGAGCGTGGCGACAGAGTGCTATGCCTGACATCTGAAGTATTCATTACTCAGTCTCTTTCCCTAATGTTCAAAGTTCTCCTGTCATCAGCTCAAGGAACAGAAACCAGACAAATGAAAGCGCCACATCTGAATATCAGAAGCTTTTATCCCTGGTTTTGTGATGGGACGTGCAGAGTTAAACAGAGGCTGCAGTCAGGGTTCACTCTGAAGTTGACTAACAGGTTGGTGTGGGTGAGAGAGTCATCAAGAGCCTATTAGACATTATAATTAAGGAAGGAAAACAATCCAGTTTAACCCTAAATCCTGAAAGTATTACTTTATATTCAACCTTGTCTTTTATGTAGTCAAGTTATAAAGTGGTACTTAAGGCCACAGAATCATAGTTTTGGTGAAAACAAGAAGGAAAACATAGCTGGAAACAGGAAAAAATATGCTGTTAAGTAAAAGCTGCTGCTGCTGCTGCTGCTGCTGCTGCTAAGTCGCTTCAGTCGTGTCCAACTCTGTGCGACCCCACAGACTGCAGCCCACCAGGCTCCCCCGTCCCTGGGATTCTCCAGGCAAGAACACTGAAGTGGGTTGCCATTTCCTTCTCCAATGCATGAAAGTGAAAAGGGAAAGTGAAGTCGCTCAGTTGTGTCCAACTCTTAGCAACCCCATGGACTGCAGCCCACCAGGCTCCTCCGTCCGTGGGATTTTCCAGGCAAGAGTACTGGAGTGGGGCGCCATTGCCCTCTCCAAGTAAAAGCTACTCTTTACCAACAACAGGGACACTTAAGAACCCATTTGAGTCCCCTTGCTGCTGGTGGAACAGTAAGCTGGCGTCAGGGAGGCCCAGGACCAAGCCTCCTATGGGATGTCCTAAGAATGGCTGGAGTCTTACTTTGTGTTTGAGGCCATAGTTGACTTCCAGCTCCATGAGCAGCACACTCTTGCGCACGTTTAAAGTCTTCTGGAGTTCATCAAAGGTAGAATGGATGTCATCCACAATACTGGCCTTCTGGTTGGTTAACTGATGGATGATTTCCGAGATGAACTGAAGAGCTGAATCTATTTCTGGGAGCCTGGAGGACAGTTGTCAGAGTTTGTTATTCTAGTAACATCCACAGGGAAATAGTAAAACAAAAACAAAACTATCCAAACACTATATTTTGTCAAGAAACATTTTCTATGCCTTGCATCATCTTTAAAAAGTAAAAACTGAAGAACAGAATCATAAGACATGCCATAATCACTGCCTTTGAGAAAAGAGATTTTGAAGATCCATGTCTTATTTCAATCTACCTCAGTCATTTATTTATAATAATTGATGGTACAAAACCTCAAAGCTCTCAGAACCCCTCGGCTTTTTCTCCCACTCTAAATCAGGCATACTCTACAGTGGACAAGCCCAAGGTCCCACTGTATAGCACAGACAGCTATATTCAAAATCCTATGGTACAGCAAAATGGAAAAGATTATTATGTATTACAGGATGTTTAACAGCATCCTTTCCTCTGCTCCTCCCTCACACACAGTTGTGACACCAAATTGTCTCCAGACATTGCCAGTGTCCCCTAGGGGATATCATGGCCCATGCCCAAGGACCACTGTTCTAAATAGACAGCTATATCTTTTTCCCCAATCACATGAAAAACTGACCCAAACTCAGAGTTTCCTGTGAACTTCTTGCAAGTTTCCAAATTCTTTCAATTAGTACAGAACAGCCACACTTTTCTCACTTCAACTATTGGTAAAGATTTATTTTCAGCTGGCTGTTTATTTCCTCCCTTTGATCTTTCTTATATCACACAGCTACCCTTGCCAAATAAAGAGCCTGGAGGCAAGGAAGCAGAAGGAAAACTGAGCAATCGCTGCTGAAGACCTTTTTGCTGGGCTCAAGCAGAGAGGAGCCAGTCACAGTTGGCATAATGGCCTGTAAGTGAGTCAAGAACAGTAGCTAAGAAAGGCTCTTCAGAAAGCCTGGTTTCAGGCACAAATTTCAGAGATCTGAGAGCATTTTCCTCGAGTATATTTTGTTCATTTAATCATACAAAGGTGCTTTACTTATAACAAGGGGACTGGAATTTTACCAAAGGGCAGGGGATCACCCTTATCGCTCACTAGTTTATGACCACAGAGCTGTGTTCAAAGGAGAATTTACTTAGGTGACATGAACCTTCTATCCCACTGGGACATGAAACCCGGAGGCCGCAGGCGGCCGGCCGTGCGCGCAGAGGGGGTGTGCACACCTTCTGTTGGCGGCGTCCAGCTGCACCTGGAGCGAAGCCTTGTGCTGCTCCACCACGTCCTTGAGGGGGACGGTGGGGTGCTCTGCGTGCTCCCCCTCTGTGCACTCCCGACACATGGCGGTCTCACAGGACTGGCAGTAGAAGTCCATCACCTGCGGGCGACACAAGAGCGGTTCCCGTTCTCCGCCACAGACTGAGCGCTGACCAGGCGCTGGGTCTTCCCCAGCATGTGCGCAGTAATTCCCACAGCCTCTCCAGGATCCAGCATCACAGGAGAAAAGGAAAGATAAACTTTTGTGTGCCAGGTCTCAAACAGAGGTGGATGGGATTCCAGAGCAGCTGCTACAGGCACAAACTCAGCTGTACTTGGCCACTGCCCCAAGGCAGAACAGCGCAATGCTGTGGTTCTCAGATATTTGAGTCTCAGGACTCCTTTGCACTCTTTATAAATGACTGAGAGCTCGAAATGCTTTTTGTTTATGTGAGTTATATCTACAGCTGCTTATATTAAAAGTGGAAACTGAGAAACATTCCAGATATTAATTCATCAAAAGCAAAACTAAGCCCCATTAAATGTGAATATAAATAATATGATTTATGAAAAGTATATTTTGCAAAACAGAAAATCCTGTGAGAAGAATGGCAGTGCTTTCCATATTTGAAAATCTCTTCAGGGTCTGGCTTCACAAAAGACAGCTGGATTCTCGTATCTGTTTGTGTTCAGTCTGTCCTGAAAGCACATGCCATACAACCTCTGGAAAATACCACTGTATACTCTTGAGAGATTGGGAGTGAAAAAGGTAAACAATGCTTAGTATTATCATACAGTTGTGATCTTGTGGATCCCCTGAAGTGGTCTGGGGACCCATGAGAGTTCCTGGATGGCACCTTGAGAACTGCTGCTGTTTGGGTAAGAGATGAGCAGGACAGAACACTTTCTGGCTCCATCACTTCCCATGACCTCACCGTGTCTCAATTTTCTCTCTGTCAAATGGAGACAATTGTGCAACCTACTAACCTATTTCACAGGGCTGCTATGAGGGTTCAGGGAGTAATTTGCACAAAGAACTCAGACGATGCCTGGCACTGACAAACAGTAAGTTCCTAAGCAGTAGCAGCAATGATAATGATGATGGTATCATTTGCTTACTTGAAAATAAAACCACTTTATCCTCATTAAAGATGAACTTTTGGTAATAATATAACATAAAGCCCAAAAGTTTCTTTGTGAAAGCATTCCCCTTATTCTCTCAAGCTGGAAATAACTTTTTCCAATATTGAATTCCCAAAGCACTTTGAAGGGGGGGATTTTTTTCTTGAAGTATAACACATATAAAAAAAAATGGCATAAATCCTAACACAGATTGATTGATTTTTTCATAAAGTGAATGCACGCACTAAAGCAATTTTATTCATATCCCTTTTATGAAATATTTATAAGATTTTAAGTTACTGAGCACTGAAACAACTCAGAGCCTAGGTAATTCCTTATACGTAGTAGCTATAATAATACTGCTGAATGTGTGAACTGTATGCTGTTTATAAGAGATTCACTTTCGGTTGAAGGTAAAAAGATGGAAAAAGATATTCCATGAAAATAGTAACCAAAAGAGAGCTGGAGCGGCTATTCTAATATTAGACAAAATGGACTGTAAGACAAAAGTTGTTATAACAGACAGGAAGAAAGAAAGAAAAGAAAGAAAGTGAAGTTGCTCAGTCATGTCCGACTCTTTGCGACCCCATGGACACCAGGCTCCTCCGTCCATGGGATTTTCTAGTCAAGAGTACTGGACTGGGTTGCCATTTCCTTCTCCAGGGGTATAACAGACAGAAAAGGACCATCAACTATACTTCAGTTAATAATGACAAAATGGTCAATCTGTCAAGAAGAGATGACAATTATTAACAAAACAAAACTGATAGAACTGAAGGGGGAAACGGACAGTTCAATAATAATGGCTGAAGATTTCAATATTGAACTTTCAGTAATGATAGAACTATTAGATGGAAGATCAGTAAAGAAATAGAGAATTTGAAAAACATTATAAGCCAACTTGATCTAACATCTACATATAGAACATTCTGTTCAATAACAATGCATTTTTGCCATGTACACATGGAACATTTTCCACAATAAACCATATACAAAAGTCTCAATAAATTTAAAATGATTGAAATCATATAAAGTATCTTCTCTGGCTATAATGGAATGAAATTAGAAATCAGTAACAGAAGGAAATCTGGAAAATTAACAAATACGTGGAAATTAAATAACATACACTTAAATAATGAGTCAAAGAAAAATTACAAAGGAAATTAAAAAATAGCTTGAGATTTTTTTATTTAAAAATAACAACATGCCAAAATTTGAGAGACAGTACTCAGAGCAAATTTTATAGCGGTAAATGTCTACAATGAAAAAGAAGATCTCAAATCAATAAACCTAAGCTTCCACCTGAAGGAACTAGAAAAAGAAGAACTAAACCCAAAGCAAGCAGAAGAAAGGAAACAAAGATCAGAGTGGAGAATAGAAAACGAATCGCAAAATCAATGAAACCAAAAGTTGGTTCTTTGTAAAGATCAACAAAATTGACATAATACTATGGACTGCTGTATGTAGGTCAACAGATTAAATAACCTAGATAAAATGGATAAATTCCTAGAAACACAGAATCTACTAAAACTAACTCCAAGAAGAAACAGAACATGTGAATAGACCTATAGTAAGTAAAGAGACGAATCAATATTCAAAAAACCTCCAACAAAGAAAAGTCCGGGCCAAGATGGCTTCACTGGTGATTTCTACCAGACATTTAAGAATAATTAACACCAATCCTCAAAGTCTTCAAAGGGAACATTCATTCATTCTAATAGGCCGGTAATATACTGACATCAAAGCCAAAAACATCATGGAAAAAGAAAATTATAGATTAATATTGCCTATGAATATAGGTGTAAAAATCCTTTACAAAATACTAGTAAACTTAATCCAGCTGCATATTAAAAGGACTAAACACATGACCAAGTAGAATTTATTTCAGAAATGCAAGGGTGATCCACATACAGTAATCAATATATGTAATACACCATGGTAATAGGATGAAGGGAAGAAAACCCATATGATTATATTAGCAAATGCAAAAAAAAAGTATTGACAATACCAACATCCTTTCATGATAAAAAAAAAACACACTTATCAAATTAGAAGGAAAATTCCTCAACTTGCAAACAGCAATTTACAAAAACCCACAGCTTCTTTAATGGTAATTCCCTAAGATCAGAAATAAGAAAAGGATGTCCACATTTGCCACTTCTTTTTTTTCTCATTTCTGTCACTTCTATAACAATGTACTGGAAATTTTAACCGGAGCATATAGGCAAGAAAAATAAATAAAATGCATCCAATTGGAAAAGAAGTAAAAATTCCTCTTTTCAGAGATGACTTATATATGGAAAATCCCCAAGAATACACACATGCACACACATACATACAATATTAGATCTAACAAATTTATTCAGTAAAGTTTTAGGATACAAGATCAAACAAACAAAAAACAGTTGTATTTCTATCCACTAACAATGAAAAATCAAAAAATGAATTTAAGAAAATTCCATTATAATAGCATCCAAAAGAATATAAAATATTTAAAGAATAAATTTACCTAAGAAAATGTTAAGACTAATACACTGAGAACTACAGAATATTGTTGGAAAAAATTAAAGAATAATGGAAATAAATGGAAAGATAACTTATGCTTATGCCTTGGAAGACTTAATATTGTTAAGAGCACAGTATTCCCCAAACTGATCTACAAATTCAATGAAACAGCTATCAAAATTCTAACTTCTTTTTTCACAAAAGTGAACAAGCTGTTCCTAAACTAACAGAGAACTGCACTGGGACCCTGAATAGCCAAAACAATCTTAAAAAAGAGTTTGAAGAGCAAAATTGGAAGGCTCATATTTCTAAATTTTGAAACTATGAAGCTAACGTAATTAAAATTGTGTGTTACCAGCATAAAAACAGGCATATAGATCAATGGAATAGATTTGAGAGTTCACAAGTAAAACAATACATTTATGGTCAATTGATTCTTGACAAGGATGCCAAGACCACTCAATGAGGGAAACAGTTTTTTCAAGAAATAATGTCAAAGCCACTGGGTATCTACATGTAAAAGAATGAAGCTGAAACCTTACTTCACTGCATATATAAAAATTAACTCAAAATAGATTAACAACCTAAATGTAAGGACTAAAACTATAAAAATCCTGGGAAAAAACCCATGGGGTTAAATCTTCATGACCTTGGACTTGGCAACAGATTCCTGGATATGAAACAAAAGCACAAGCCAAAATAAAAAAGATAAGTTGGACTTCATCAAATTAAAAATTTGTGTATCAAAGGGCAGTAACAGAAACATAAAAGGAACGGGGAAAATATTTCTTAGTTATACATCTGATAAGGATGCAGTATCCAGAACATATTAAAAAAACCCTGTAACTCAAGAACCCAATTCAAAAATTGTCAAAGGAATTAAATAGACTTTTCTTCAAAGAGGCTAAATGAAAGGCCAATTTTCACAGGAGAATACTTTCAACATCATTAGTCACTAAAAAATTGCAAATCAAAACCACAATGAGACATCACAGCACCTAGGAGGGCTAGACTCAAAAAATCAGATAATAACAAGTGTTGGTAAGAATATGGAAAATCAGAACTCTCATGCTTTGCTGTTGTTCAACTCTACCATATGACCCAGCAACCCATACGTGAATGTTTACAGCAGCTTTATTCATAACAGCTCAAAGTGGAAAGTGGAAACAACCCAAATATCCATCAACTCATGAACGGATAAATGAATTGTGGTAAATTATTTAGCCATAAAGAAACGAATGATGTTCTAATATTCACTACAATATAGATGAACCTTGAAAACCTTATGCTAAATGACAGAAGCGGGACTCAAAAGGCCACATATTGCAGGACTGCATTTATATCAAATGTCCATAATAGATCCTTAGAGACAGAAAGCAGGTGACAGGTGCCAAGGGTTGGGGTGGGGGGAGGGGATGAAGAATGACTGCTTAACAGGTACACAGTTTCTTTGGAGGATATAATGAAAAACGTCTGGAATTAGATAGTAGTGATGTTTACACAACCTTTTTAATATACTAAGAAGGACTTCAGTGGCGGTTCAGTGGTAGAGAATCCAGCTGCCAATGCAGATGTGGGTTTGATCCCTGGGCTGTGGGTTTGATCCCACGTGCTGTGGGTCAGCTGAGCCCACACGCTGCAGTTACTGCTCCACAAGAGAACCCACCGCAATGAGAAGCCCACACACCACAATGAAGAGGAGCCCCTGCTCGCCACAACAAAGACCCAGTGCAGCCAAAATAAAAAGTGATGAAAACAGGGACTTCACTGGCAGTACAACGGTCAACTCTCCCAATGCAGAGGGTACAGGTCAGGGATTTAAGATTCCACATGCCTCTTGGCCAAAAAGACAAAACATAAAACACAGTATTATAATAAATTCAGTAAAGACTTTTTAAAAAGATCCACATCAAGTAAAAATCTAAAAAACTAATAAAGTAGTTAGAAAGCTGAATTTTATGTTGAGTGATTTTTACCTCAATTTAAAAAAATTCTATCTTTGAAAAGACAGCAGCAGACCTGTGTAACTGTCCCTGGTACCGAGTCCTAGTTGTTTCCTGGGAAGCAAAGGCCCTGAAATCATTTTGAAACATCAACAACTAGTTATTCTCTAACGCTTGTCCTTGGTTCTGACAGCTTTGACTCAAGCTGAGACCTCACTGTAGGAGTGAGCAACCCAGCGGAGCTTGTCCATCTTGGGTGAGATTACTCTGGTGCTCCCAGTGCTGGGTGGCCTGGATGAGCTTGTGGCTGTTGACAGGTAGTCAAGTTTGGGTTCATTAGAAGAGAGGATGGCAGGACTATATGCATAATAGCGAGCTATAAAGGATGGTCAGGGCCTTGCAGCCAATCCAGAGGCTTTTGGAAGTGGGGGCTGATTCTTGGCAAGGAATTCTTCATGAGGATCTCTCCTTCACACCTCTTAACGTCCTCCTTAGTAAGGCACCGAAGCCAGCAACAACAGGGCTTAAGGATTATTTGTGCTTTGGGACTTTAAGGCATGAGCTCAAATGTCTGGTTTAAGTGCAAAGAACCTCTTAAATCACTGACCATTATTCCCATTTTTCTTTGTATCTGAACAATGCAGCAGTGGCAGTTTAATTAGAAGACAGTGTCACAGCACTTAAAGTAAATGACAGGCTTTCATCCACATGTGCTAACCGGCACCAGGCAGTTTATGACGGCAACATCCTGCTTCATTGTTAATTACCCGATTTTATTAACCTTCAGACGCTTGAATTGTTTTTAAAGATTTACCCATGGCAATTAACCGCAGCCAATTATCTGTAATATTGCATGTATTTGGCTTGAATATGTAATGAGGACCCCTGTTTCAAAGCAGCGGCAGTGAACTCCTAGGATCCATGATGGAACAACAGAATGATTAAAGAAGCGCAGTTCATTTTCCAAGGCCTCTTGCTGGTTTACACATCTTACGATTCCAAAGAATCATAATGACTCAGCATAGAGAAAGTGCTCAAAACACCTCCAGGAGGATCTGACTCTTTAGAGTTAATTTTCAATGTGATGTGATGTGATATTTTTGGTAGAGAAACAAGGGAAAGTTTCACCCAAAGGCTGCTTTACCTTTGCTGGAATTAGCATCTTTGAGAGTGTTTCTGCTTAGCAGCCTGTGACATCCAAGGGTCTCTATTGCTTAGGCATGATCAGAAAACAATCTCGAAGAATTATTTGTGACAGTTAACATTTATTTCCTCCTACGATTATCAACTGTTCATATCTCTTCTGCCTTTCTTAAAGTTCTGTGCTCATTTTCTTTTGTGATACTCATATTTTTCTTAATAAGTGCTCTTACATGGTAAAAGTTTGCTGGGGTATTTAAATAAGAATTGTACAGCTACTTTCATAAACTTAGTGACTCAAAGTTTTCTTATGTCTTCACTAGATTTTGGTGTCAAGAGTTATGAGTATATCATAGGTGAATTTGGGAGCTCCCTACCTTTTTTATGGTTCAGAAGTATACATACTACGAATCAGAATCATGTCTGTTTTATACAAGTTTGAAGGCATTCAGTGTTTGTTTGTTTGTTTTTTAATATTTTTACTTACTTGGCTGCACTGAGTCTTAGTTGTTCCTATGGGATCTAGTTCCCCCATCAGGGATTGGATCTGCCCCACCCCAACTCCCGCACTGCCCCCCACCCCGCCTGGGAGGGCAGAGTCCCAGCCTCTGGACCACCAGGGAAGTCCCCAAAGCATTCAGTTTTAAATTAACTTTCACCGGTTTCTTTTTTTTTTTTTTGAAGTTTTAAGTCACCTTGGGTTTTTTTGATCATTTTTAGTTTCCTAGGTAATGATCTATTTCATTCAGGCTTTCAATATCTTAGTCTTTAGCAGAGAATTGACTTGCTAATTTTAAAATCTTTTAATCTCTTTATTAGTCTCAATTAATTTATATTTACCATTTGGTGCTCTATCAAATTATTTAATTAATAAAAAAGAGTTCAGCTCTTGGATTTATTCATCAACACAATTGTTTCAGGATTTTCAAACTCTCCAAGGTTGTCTTTTTTATTTTCGTTTATTTTGTGTTCCATATATTTATTTTATTGTTCTTTCCCTAACTTCTTGAAATGGAATATTTTTAAATAAAAGAAAATACTTAAACCTATAAAATTTTCTGAGTATAGATATGACTTTATATTATACATTTAATAAAGTTTCCACTTTCAATATTTTGTAAATAATCTAATTTTTCTATTTTCTTTGGTTAAATAATTATAAGCTTTTAAAAAAGATTTGAAGTCTATATCATGTTGCTAATGTAATTTTAGTTCATTGTGGTGTGGGAACTTGGTCTATACAAGAGAAAATAATTTTTTTTAAGTGACTTATATGATCAATTTGAATTGCTCAAATTCTCACCATCTTAATAGCTTAATAGTTCAACACATTTTAGTATATGCCTTTTTATTTGTGGGGGGTTAGATTCTAAAGGGGCTTCCCAGGTAGCGCCAAAGGTAAAGAACCCATCTGCCAATGCAGGAGACAAAAAGATGTGGGTTTGATCCCTGGGTATGGGAGATCCCTTGGAGTAGGAAATGGCAACCCACTCCAATATTCTTGCCTATAAAGTTCCATGGACGGAGGAGCATGGTGGGCTACAGTCCATGAGGACTCAAAGAGTCAGACACGACTGAGCACAAACACACGCAGAGATGATCAAATAAAAGACTACTCTTTTCTCCGAAATTCATCCTTCATTCTCCAAATCCACTAATGCCCTTCTTGTTCTGTTATCATCTCTCATTTGGACAACTCAGTGCCAAACAGAACTGGTGTTGCAGCCTCCAATCTCTGCTGCTGTGTTCCTCCACAATGCCACATACCCATCTCCTGTTTAAAAGGTTTGAATGCTTCCTCACTGCCCATGGAGTGTAGGCCAGACCTTTCCTTGATGACACCCCCAGCCCATCACAATTTCTCTCCAGGCTCAGCCCTGTATTCTGTGGCCCACCAGTGTTCCACCTCACGGGCGCATCGCCATGCTCCAGTTGTGCTGCGCTGGGAGCTCGTTCCTGAATTCCACGACACACCTGGCGTTCCTTAGTGATGTAATCTTTTTAGCTACCATTATTTATCATTCCACACGGTTGTCTTTTATACCCCATTTTGGACCCAGGTCTACAGCAGTCTCCTAATGTTTCTAAAATGGTGCTTCTCTATCAAGTCAGATCTGCAGAAAGTTCCTTGCCTGGACTACACTTTAAGGAAATTCTTGTATGTGATAGAGACACCTTCTCAGACTAGTATTTAGAATGTGGGCCCCAGGAGGAGACAGCCTTAGCATTTACTAAGAGCTGTGGTTATAAGAAGGCACCCTTCAAGTTCCCTTGACAAAACTTACATGGTAATGCTCCCCTGGAGTACAGTGCACAGAAAACCTATAGTTATTGAGAGCATGGTATGGTTGCCATTTCTTTCTCCAGGGGATCTTCCCTGACCCAGGGATCAAACCCGGGTCTCCTGCACTGCAGGCAGATTCTTAACCAACCGAGCTACAAAGGAAGCCCATGCTTTCAATTAGATAATTAAAAATGTAACACACAATGTCTCTCTTGTTTTGGCTACCAAAAAACTCAGGATGCTATTTCCTCTCGTCTAGCATTTATGATGTGTCAACTAGCTGTGTGACTTAAACTGGTCAATTCTCAGTTTCTTTATCTATAAAATGAAAGTAACCAATACCTACTTTACACAAAGAAATGTGTGAGAAACCAAGCATGGTGTCTGGTCACTTGTTCAAAAATATGTACTCTTGGCTTCTGAGAAACTGAACACTACAATGCACAGTGGTTGGACCATGTAAAAACAGAATTCTGACCACAATCTGCCCAGGAAACCAACCCCTGCATCTCCAAGGAAACAACCCACACCAACCAGTATCCTCAAGGAAACACCTCAGACCAACCCCTGTATCCACAAGGAAACAATCCACACCAACCCCTGTATCCTCAAGGAAACAACCCACACCAAGCCCTGTATCCTCAAGGAAACACCTCAAACCAACCCCTGTATCCACAAGGAAACAATCCACACCAACCCCTGTATCCTCAAGGAAACACCTCAGACCAACCCCTGTATCCTCAAGGAAACAACCCACACCAAGCCCTGTATCCTCAAGGAAACACCTCAAACCAACCCCTGTATCCACAAGGAAACAATCCACACCAACCCCTGTATCCTCAAGGAAACACCTCAGACCAACCCCTGTATCCTCAAGGAAACAACCCACACCAACCCCTGTATCCTCAAGGAAACAACCCACACCAAGCCCTGTATCCTCAAGGAAACACCTCAAACCAACCCCTGTATCCACAAGGAAACAACCCACACCAACCCCTGTATCCTCAAGGAAACACCTCAGACCAACCCCCGTATCCACAAGGAAACAACCCACACCAACCCCTGTATCCACAGAGAAACAACCCACACCAGCCCTGTATCCTCAAGGAAACAACCCATACCAACCCTTGTATCCACAGGGAAACAACCCACACCAACCCCTGTATCCACAGGGAGACAACCACACCAACCCCTGTATCCTCAAGGAAACAACCCACACCAACCTCTGTATCCTCAAGGAAACAACCCACACCAACACCTGTATCCTCAAGGAAACAACCCACACCAACCCCTGTATCCACAAGGAAACAACCCACACCAACCCCTGTATCCACAAGGAAACAACCCACCAACCCTTATCACAAAACCCACCACCCTGTATCCACAAGGAAACAACCCACACCAATCCCTGTATCCTCAAGGAAACAACCCACACCAACCTCTGTATCCTCAAGGAAACAACCCACACCAACCTCTGTATCCTCAAGGAAACAACCCACACCAACCTCTGTATCCTCAAGGAAACAACCCACACCAACCCCTGTATCCTCAAGGAAACACCTCAAACCAACCCCTGTATCCACAAGGAAACAACCCACACCAACCCCTGTATCCTCAAAGGAACACCTCAGACCAACCCCTGTATCCACAAGAAAACAACCCACACCAACCCCTGTATCCACAGAGAAACAACCCACACCAGCCCTGTATCCTCAAGGAAACAACCCACACCAACCCTTGTATCCACAGGGAAACAACCCACACCAAACCTTGTATCCTCAAGAAAACAACCCAGGAAGCCAGGCTTCCATAAGTCACACTGCTTCTCTGGCAATAATCCCAAAAGCTAAATGATAACTTCTGCAACAACTGGCCCCTGAAGGCTAAGAGATATAACTGACATCTTTAATTTTTGTCTCTGCCTTCAACTTAGGACCAAGCTGAGAAAGTCAGATCTGCACCGGAGCAGTCACATAGAGTGCCCCCTTCTCATTAGTCCTCCTGCCTCCCCAGCTAGCCACTCCCCATCAGGGCACACCTGAAGCCTCCTCCTTTTTCCAGAGAGAGCTTCCCCACTCGTCTGCCTGACTCTGACAGAACACACGTGATGGTCCTGCTCTTTGTTTCAGCAAGTGCTGAGTAAGTAGCCTTTGCTTTGTCTCATCTGCCTGGCCTCTTTCTATACGTACACTTTCACGTGTAAGGCGCTGTGCTTACTGCCACCGGTATGATGAACAACACAGCCTCTCCCCCTGGGAGCTCACTCTCGAAGGAGAGCCAGCAAATACACAGATGGAGGCAGGCAGAACACTGAATGTCATGAAGGAAACCAAGACGGTGGTGAGCAGCGGGTAGCTGGGAGTCAGAGGTGGTCTGCCTCAGATGGTGGGCTAGACAGGACTGCTCTGTGGCGGAGAGCTGTGAGCTGGGGCACAGAGGGTGAGAATAAGCTGGCCACACAGACGGGGCAAAGAGCATTCCAGGCGTAAAGAACCAGAGAACAGTAAGGGCCCAAGGTGGGAAACCACTCGGCAGGTTCTAGGAGGCCAGTGAGACTGAGGCAAGGCGGGAAGAGAGTAAACGAACAATTATTAGCTATGGCTCATAGTTGTTGCTTTGCTAACAACCTCTGTTGCCTCAGTTCAGCTTGAAACACTCTGAAGACAACTTATCCATCTATCTATTCATGCGTTTGGCTGCCCCAGGGCTTTGCTGCGGCACTTGGGAGCGCCATCTCTGTTGCAGCGTGTGCAATCTCGTTTTTCAGCTGTAGCATGTGCCCTCGGCACTGGGCGCTCAGTCTTAGTCGTTTGACCGCCATGGAAGTCCCAGTTTCACACACTTTTGAAGTGGTCACTATGTTTTTGAAAAGTGAAGTAAGTCATTGTGTATGTGTGTTAGCTGCTCAGTGGTGTCTCTGACTCTTTGTGACCCCATGGACTGTAGCCTGCCAGACTCCTCTGGCCGTGCAACTTTCCAGGCCAGAATACTGGAGTGGGTTGCCATTCCCTTCTCCAGGGGATCTTCCCAACCCAGGGATTGAATCCACATCTGCTACATCTTTACCCTTTACTGTCTGAGTCACCAGGAAGCCATTATTAATTAGAAACAATTTCAATAGCTAATATTTATCGAGAGCTTACTGTCTATTTTCTAGGACTTAAATATTTAATTCTCTACTTAATCCTGTATGGTAGACTACTATTACTTTCTTTCTACCGATGAGGAAGTGGAACAGAGAGTTTAGTAAATCTGTCAAAGCTTTGCCAAATCCGACATAGGAAATGAGTTGCAGAGCAGGATTTGAATCAGCTGGCCGTCAGCTGCTGTGCAGTGCTGCCTCTTCAGGCTACACAGCTCCTGTGAGTCCTCTTTTGATGAACACACAGGTCCTCCTGAATATGTAACAGTTACTATGCTTGCTGATGGCAGGACACAGTCTGGACTCCAGTCTATAATCTCTTATCAGGGATTCACATAACTTCAGATTATTTATGATTAAGTAACAGGATCTATGGAGAAGGCGATGGCACCCCACTCCAGTACTCTTGCCTGGAAAATCCCATGGAAGGAGGAGCCTGGTAGGCTGCAGTCCATGGGGTCGATAAGAGTCAGACACGACTGAGTAACTTCACTTTCACTTTTCACTTTCATGCATTGGAGAAGGAAATGGCAACCCAGTCCAGGGTTCTTGCCTGGAGAATCCCAGGGACGGGGGAGCCTGGTGGGCTGCCATCTATGGGTCGCACAGAGTTGGACACGACTGAAGCGACTTAGCAGCAGCAGCAGCAACAGGATCTAATGGAGCATGAGAAAAATTTCCCTCACAAGAAAAATAAAACACTGTAACATTCTAATAATCATTCTCAGTTTGCAGAACGTATCTACTATTTAATCTCTATCCATAATTTATAACACAGATGTTTCTATGGGTCAAACTATGCCCAGCTGGCAAATAGTTGTGAGTTTGCCCTCCTGGGGAAACACCAGCAATTAGTGCAAAGTGAACACAATGAAAATTGATTTTATTATTCACATAAATTTGGTCAGAGAAAGGAAGCAGGCAAAATAATCTGAGGATGGTAAAGGCATTGTTAACCACTCCTTTTCCAGGTGGAGTCCTGTTTCAGAGTTGATGCCCTCTGATTGCCCCAAGCCTCCCCCGTCAAGCAGCCCCTCAGTCAGGATTGACCCGCAGGGCCTCACTTACATTCCCATCGTGGTTTGGGCATGACAGAGGCTTCCCTGCAGCCACGGCGGTGACGGTCTCCAGAATGGAGGACTCCTCAGCGCTGCTGCCTGGAGATCGCTGCAGCACATCCATCAGGTTTGTGATGAAGAAGTTGTTCTGGAGCGCGGCCACCCCCTTCTCGGGCAGGATGGAGGTCTGGCGGCACACCGGGCAGGAGAGGGTTAAGCTGTGGGCGGGAATGTAGTTCTGCAGGCACCTGTCCAGGGCAGAAGCGGGGCTGTCAGCATGGTAGGGCTCCTGCGGTAGGCACAAAGCTGCTCTGCATAAACTTTCGTTGTGGTCTCCTTCACTAGAAAAAGTGCATTTCTGAAGTCAACAGGTCACATTACATTGGACTGGTCAGCCATCTGGACAAGTGATGCTCAAGGAAAATCTCATTGATTCCAGTACTCTTGCCTGGGAAATCCCATAGACAGAGGAGCCTGGTAGGCTACAGTCCAAGGGGTCACAAAGAGTCGGACATGACTGAGCAACTTCAGTTTAGTTTAGTTTGGTACTGTTTCCAAGAGCTTTGCCACACAAGCAAAGTATGGTCCATGCTGAGCATCACTGGCCTCACCAGGGAGCTTGGAAAAAATGCAGACTCCAACTCACAGGGCCCACTCCAGGTCTGATGAATCAGACTCCCAGGCAATCTGTATGCCCATTTGAGGTTAAGAACATTGGCCTAGAGTGGCTGGTATGGCATTCACGAATTTGTGGAATTTTACACAAATTGGGGGAAACATGTCACTTTTTGTTCTTGTTAGCATTGACACTCTGTACACACAAGATCATAAGCAGACTTCAGATATTAAAAACACATCGAAGTGGAAACGCTTTGTTTGAAATGGGGATGGGACATACCATCTCTTCTTACCTCTCTTTAAGAGCCATGAATTTCATTCACTTAATCAGCAAAGAAAGAAAGAGAGAGAGCGCCAAGTCGTGTCCAACTCTTGTGATCCCATGAACCTGCCAGGAGTCCGCCAGGCTCCTCCGTCCATGGGATTCTCCAGGCAAGAATACTGGAGTGGGTTGCCATTCCCTTCTCCAGGGGAACTTCCCCACCCAGGAATGAAACCAGGTCTCCCGCAATGCAGGCAGAAGCTTTACTGACTGAGCTACGCCACATTAATAATGATGGACCCACACACTTGTCACTAAATATAAAGTACAGTGGGCCCTTGCACAATGTGGAGTTAGGGGAGCTGACCCCCGGTGCAGTGGAAAATCCAAAAATCCACCCATGACTCAGAGCCAGCCCTTCAATTAGCCAGTTCCTACACATCCAGGGTTTACACCTACAGATTCAACCATCTGCAGATCTTGTCATTCTGTAGTATTAACTACTGAAAACAATATGCAAATGATAAACTCATGCGGTTCATGTGTTTGAGGGTCAACTATACTTCCAGTGATCCTGGGATCACTTTTAAATGTATGAAGAAACACAGGCAGAGAGAGGGTAGGCTACTTGCCCAAGGGACTTAGATGTCCAAACCCAGGCGATCTGGCCCCAGAATCTAAGCTTGCCATAACTACAATGTTTCCCAGCTTCTATGACAAACAGAATTTGAAAACCTCTTATTTCTCCCCATTTCTCTTATTTTGCAGATGGGAAAACTGACATCAAGGAGGTTAACTGACTTTCCCAATTTCACACAGGGATTCCCAGGAGACCCAAATAATAAAGAACCTGCCTGCCAATAAGACATAAGGATGTGGCTTTGATCCCTGGATTGGGAAGATCCCCTGGAGGAGGAAACGACAACCCACTCCAGTATTCTTGGCTGGAGAATCCCATGGACTCAAGAGCCTGGAGACCTACAGTCTGTGAGGTTGCACAGTCGGATACGACTGAAGTGACTCAGCACGCACGCACACATGTCACACAAGTAGAGAGCACTGAATCAGTATCAGGGATGAAATAACTTCTGCTGAGGTCACCAGCAACATTGAAATCTAACACACATTTTTCAATGCTGTCATTCATCAAGCTTGTCCACTCCCCCGCTCCCCACTCCTTTTTTATCTTTCCTTGCCTTATGATACCACACTCACCTGGCTCTCCTTCTGCCTGCTCTCTCTCTCCTACTGAAAGTCAGTATACTCTGGACTTCATCAAGGCTTATCATAAGCCCTCTTCTCTCCCTGGGGTATTACACTACATAACAATAAGCGTAACGCTCTCATATGTACGTTTCCTCCCATGGATGCCTCCTCTGAGCCCCATACCTGTACACCAACTGCTCTCTTGCATCTCTTCTTAGAGATCTCACAGGTCCTAAAACTCCACCTGTCCAAAACCAACCCCATGATCTTCCCACACTCTTTGTCCTCCTTCTTAGCAGTAAACTGCATCTCCATCCTTTCGTCTAAGCAAACCCAAACCAGGAGTGGTTCTTAAAACAGTAAGAATTCCCTTACTGGTCTTCAATGTTCATATCCAACCCATCACCGAAGCCCGAAAGTGTCTTTCCAGGCTGCCCAGGTCTCCTCATCTGTATCACACCACTCTTGCTTAGGTTTCTGCAGTCACCCTACCCCTGGTATACTGTCATCTACCTTGTATCCCCCTCATCGTTCTCCATATTCTAACCAGAGTGGGCTTCCCCAAATGTAAAGTTTAATCTCCTCCCCTCATATCTAAGATGAAAGCCTTCGGTGGCTTCCACCGTTCTTACAGCCAAGACAAGAATCCACACGTGAGGATGTGGGTTGCGCACCTATCTGATCTGGCATCTGCATTTTCTGTCTTCCTCTAATTTGCTGCACATCTGTCACCCGAGGCTTATTTAAGTTCTTCCAAAGGTGTCATGGTCCGTCTCACTCTACACCTCTGCAACATACCTGAAATTCTTTTCTTCTGCTTACTCTGCTTTGCTAAACTAATTTTTCTTCATCCTTGGGATTTCTGCCTAATCATCGCTTCTACAGGGAAGCCTTCTGCATTAGAGCCACATTTCCTATTATACGGTTGCCTGTGTACTTCAGGTATGTGGCCGTTGTGACTGGTTTAATTTCCTATTAATCTGAGTGAATAGGTGGCTAATGACTGGCTGCTTCTCTTGGCTGGAAGCTTCATAAAGCCAGGGACTGTGTCTGCATCCTCCAAGCCCCACTGATGGCATTCTGGAAGAAATGAGAGTAAGAGAGTGGCTGTCCACCGAGCAGCCAGTGTTTGCGCCCAGCAAGAGGTGGAGACAATGGTCCTGCGTCTTCCTGTCCTCTGGCAGTGAGACAAGCCGTGAATTTGTCTCTACGTAAAATGTTCTCATTAAGGAAAGTTGCCAACACCTTGCAAAGGAAATCAGTTCAGTGCACATGATGCTCGAACAACTTTCACGTGGCATTCCCTAGGGACTCGCTTTGCTGGCTCTTGAAAACCTCCAGCAGTAGCTATTGGATGTGGCGTGGAAGTGGCCTGGGCTAGACCTAAGAGACAGCGCAAGAGGGACAGCCAGGGCAGTCTGGAAATGCTGCTTCTCACCAGTCAGAGCAAGGGAATGGGAACCAGACACCAGCCTGAGCAGGTACCAAACCCCGGCGGCTCTGCCAGGCTCAAGCCAAGTGACTCTCAGCAGTGAGCGTAAGAGTGCCCAGCTGTCCTGATTCCTGAATATCACATATGACCTTCCCATGTGAGTCCAGGGGCATGTCACAGTTAGCTGGTAGTCATGTTTCAGCCATGTCCACTGAGTCAGGGAGAAAAACCACTCTCCTTGTTGCCATTTTGGAATATGAATTACAAAGTACTCAGTACTTGTAATTATGTTCATAATTATAAAATTATGAATAAAGTACAAAGTATCAGTGCCCTATATACCACCGCTTAAAACAAACAAAAAACTGTACATGCACTTGTGTGCATGCATGCACACGCACACACACACAAAACAACCCAAAACAAAGAGAGCAAAACAGAACACCACAACCACCAGTAACAAATCCACTTTCTCATCCATCCGTCACCACCAAGGGTGTGGCTATCCTATTCTAATTGAGACTTTCCAAAGGAAATCAACTCAAAGCATGTTCAGGGAGACAACAAGTGTACATTAAACTGGATGGCAAATGTAATTAGCATTGATTTGAAGTCACTGAAAACACCAATTTTCTGTTCTACCATAGGAGGTAGAAAATTTTAATTATGTGTATTAAATAATAAAATGCTATATTTGCTGTATTACTAAATGCTATAACACATAATTAACATTTGTTAAGAAAAATATGCCAACTTACTAGGGAAATACTAAAATTAGATCACAGATAAACTAATTACTAACAATATTTTTTATGCCTAATTGCTGGTGGGGTAAGCTGAACATGAAGGTAAAAATATATTGTGAAAACTGGTTAACTCAGTGGAAAAAACTATTCAAGAACGAATACTCAGGTAATTTACAGTTATTTCACACATACACACACACACACACCCATACACACACATATAGATTTTTCTTCATCTGAAATATCATCATGTTCAAATATACCATTACTATGTGTCTTCTGAAGTATGTCTGGAAGAAAACTCCCTCCTTTCAACTAACCCCTCATATACGCATGTATATTATCTGATTTGTTATGCTGGAGAAAATGATACATATTTAATTATGTAAATATAAACTCTTCACTCAGTTGTGTCTGACTCTTTGCAACCCCCATGGACTGTAGCCCACCAGGCTCCTCTGTCCATGGAATTCTCCGGCAAGAATACTGGAGACCGTTGCCATTCCCTCCTCTAGGGGATCTTCCCAACTAAGGGATCAAACCCAGGTTTCCCCTGAACTATGGGCAGATTCTTTACCATCTGAGCACCTGGGAAGACTTTTAATTGGCCCTCATCAAAGACTCTCTATGAGGGCAAAAATGGTTTCACAAAGAACAAAGGGAGAAGTTTAAAAACCTGAATCTTAAAATATGTAAAGCTCCATCTCCTGTGGAAATACATCAGTAGCTACTGGATTGCTTCCGCCCACTTGTAGTTCCTTGAAAGTAAATTCTTTGCAACTCATGATTACGTTTCTAGATGTCTATCAGAAGCACAAAAGACTTTCATCTCCCATAGGTAACTGAAGAATTCTGGACAGCACCCTTTGGCAGGTAGTAGAAAGTCAGTCTGTGAAACCCCTTCTCCGAGCACAGAGGCTTACCTCTCGCAGAAAGTGTGCAGACAGGGGAGAACCTTGGGATTCTTGTACCTTTCCAGGCATATACTGCAAATCAGAAACTGCTTGTCAATCTGGCGCACCACAGGACTGGGGATGTTGGTGGCTTCACTGGCCATCCTAGACCACTGACATGGGGGGCCGGCTGTCTTTGACCCTGCACGCTGCTGCTGTCAGACAGAAAAACCAAAACGGAGACACATGTGATAATCTGCAAATACAAATTAATCATTGCTTCATTTGCTAGGGGCACTACGCTCTGAATATGGGTAGGATTCCTTGTTGTGACCCCGGCGTAACCAACTGGCAGTGTTACAGAGGGTGTACAGTGAGGGGCCCGTTTTGTAAATCAATAAAATAATCATATGTCCACCAGGCAAACAAAACAAATTAGAATAAGGTAGCTTGCTGGGCGACTCACAGATATGGAGAACAAACCAGTGCTTACCAGTGAGGGGAGAGGCTGGGGGGACATATGGATACAGCAATGGGGAAGTGGAGGCTACAAACTATTGGGGGAAAGACAGGCTCAAGGATGTACTGTACAACATGGGAAATGAGCCAATATTTTGGAACCACTGTACATGGCAGTAACCTTTAAAAATTGTATTAAAAATTAAATTGCTACAAGAAAAAAAAAGAGCTATCTTGCTGGATTTCAAAGCAGGGGCAGCTGAAGGGATAGATACTCACATAGCTCTGCCTGTTCACACCTTCAGCCTCGACTATATCCGAATATATATTTATAGTCTTATTAAAATATAGTCTATTATAGTCTATATTAAATAGAATAGTCTTATTAGGATAGAATGTGTTTTCTCAATTATTATACTTGAAGGGGGTCAAAATATGACACCTCCAAATAAGCCACTATGACCTAAGGATTATTTTGAGCTGGAGTCAATTGAGAAATAGCAGATGAAGAAGAGCTCTCTCCCTCTGCCATCTGTCTACAAAGGCAGGGCACCCATTCCCATTTGTAAAGATGCCGGGTATCTTCAATACCAGGAAGAGAAGACGACTCTTAGTCACCAGAGTGGAGTCTGCACAACAGACTTGACTAAACAACCCTTATCCACCATATACATCCTGGTCACCTTCCCACAATTTACTGTCCCTAGGAGTCCAAACTTTTCCTTTGCCTAGCCAATTCTCCACAGTTTATGGTCTTTTACTGAAATAGTATATAAGCTCTTGAGTCTAACTGCCTCTTCTATTCTGTGAAGCTCCTATCAATGTAAAATTTTAAATATTCAATTGATAAAGTTCAATAAAACAAATTTTATCTTGAAAAAAAGAAATATCAATAAATGTGTATATCTTTTTCTTCTGATATCTTTTGCCACTTTAATTCACAGGCTTCAGGTATGAACTTAAGTGTATAGAAGAAAAATGGTTCCTTCCCTATATACTATTAATATGCAGGAATGGAATAATTAGAAGTTTTCAATAAAAATTTTGTATGTAGTTCAAAGCATTTTCTTTACAACTAAAGGTTTATAGGCTTCATACTAATATGTATTTGTCATGAAGCAGGGACAAAGGCTAGAGGCAATCTCTATTATTTTAAGCAGTGTCTGTTGGTGTTCGTGTGGGGGTATCTGAGGGATTGGTGAAGTGAATTAATCCAGAGGAGGTTTCAAAATGTGACAGTTCAGGTCAGCAAAAGAGAATTGGAAGAGGGTAACAAAGAAAGCAGAGGGTTATGAAAGAATAGGGGAGGGTAAAATTATAACATAAAACACAACTCCATTTATCACCTTAAAGAATTTCTGGCTTCTGTCCCACAGGGGTGAACCAAGGCTGGGCTAAAATTCACTTACTAATTGTCTAATATTTGCCAAGGTGTCCACAGCTCCCACCCCAAATCCCAATAAAAATGCTCTATTCAAAAAAAAAGTATGACCCTAGGTGGGAAGTAGGGAAGTACTTATGGATTGTTTAGGCTCAGTTAGGAAGTTTGCCAGAATGCCAAACCCATGACCTTTTCACCCTTTAAACCACTATAAGTCTCCTAGACTTGGGTTTTCAGAAGGCTGTGCTATGGAAGCTTGGTTTACATACATTTTAACTTGATCCAGGACCTGTGTTCACAGAATCAACAATTTCACACTTTCTAAAAGAAATGTTATTTTCCAAATACAAATGGTGTTTCTTCTTTCTCTCTACAAATCAACTTTTAAAAAGGTATGTCAGCTTTTCTGCAGAAATCTATTGGAGAACGGATACAGACATGACACGCCCATTTTCCAGCTCTATGCCTTCTGGGTAAGTTCTCTAAAGAGGATGATTAATAAATAGATGGGGCTCGTAAAAGCACCTGCTGTACAAGTGTCACGTTCCAATGGAACTCACTGCATTAGTTAAACGGCGTAGGTGAGACAGATCTAATTAGCCAGCATTATCTGCTAGACTTGCATAGAATGAAAGTACCAGAGTAGAGAGTGATACCCATTGACTGAATTAAATGCAGCTCTTTTCTCAGGAGCTCAAAGTGCTAGCACATCATCTACTTTTCTTTGACTGCATCCCTAAGATATCCCCAAGAATAGGGAAGGGATGGGTTTGTCTGGCCTTAAGATAAGGAAACCAAAGCCGGGGGTTTAAATGACTTGTCCAAGGTCATCCAGTAAAATCAGTGAATCAGAAAGTTTGGACTGCAAGCTTTCTGCCTTCTGATAAGTTCATGTTACCTAGTCGTAAGCAAGTTTAACACTTTACTGGGGTGTGTGTGTGTGCGTGTGACTTATAAAGATGATAGACTTCTCTTTTCAGCAGCATTTACACTGGAACAATACAGAAGACTGGTTTAGGCCCTGAGCAAGCATGACACACCAAGTGTTCCATATATATACATTTTAAATCATACTATATGGCTGATTCATGTTGAGGTTTGACAGGAAACAACAAAATTCTGTAAAGCAATTACCCTTCAATTAAAAAATAAATACGACTTCCCTGCCGGTCCAAGGGTTAAGATTTTACGCTCCCAATGCAGGGGGCCTCGGTTCAATCCTTGGTGAGGGAACTAGATCTCACATGCTGCAACTGAAGATTCCATGTGTGACCACTAAGACTCAGCGTAGCCAAATAAATTTAAAAGGTTTTTAAATAAATAAATAAAATAAATTAATAAAATTTTAAAAATCATACTAAACTTTTCAGTTAAAATCAGTTAAAAAGAATTTTATTTTGAATAGCTTTTGGAAATGTTCACGCTAAAATGGAGCAGGATCAAATGGCCCTTGCCCCCATCATGTCCTCTGCCTACCTTTTGCCTGCGGAAAACTTTAGTCAAAGAATAAGTTCAATCAGAGAAGTGAGACATGCTGGAACAAAAGAAAACTAAATAATAGTCAAAGAAGACTAAATAATAACAATGTCATTGAGCACAGTCAAGCCAAAGAGCATATTCATTGAAATAATCAGTCATGTTGAATACTGAAGTAAGCAGAAAGAAAACATCAAACTGGATTTTACTCTTTTTTTTAACCTTAAACTTTCAATTTTGGCAAGAAAAAAACATTTGTTCTAATCAAATGATCTATGCTGACTAAATGAAGTTTCCTGAGCAGACATTTTTATTCTCCAAAGAGGAAATAAAAAACATTTCATTCTAATTTTCACTCTAATTCCATGATAATTACTGTAGTGGGTGAGAGGGAGTCTTTGTTAGTATTGTTAATTTATATGGTAAATTAAGTTTATTCATTAACAGTAATTTAAAATCATGACAACATCACAATCAGTCACAAGTGAGCTGATGAAGACTTCTAGATCTTCAGGACTCCCAGAATCAAACAAAAGGTTTCCAACCCCCAAAGAGCTCCAAACCAAGACTTTGCCAAGATAATGATCATTCCCTGAATATAACCGGATAGCCACAGTAGAAAGAAATTTGACTGCTCCTGGAGGGAGAATGTGCTTAGAAAAACGGAGGCACAAAATGCACTCGTAAGCACTGTGGGACGCTTCCAACCATCTGAATATGCACAAGGAGTATCCACGAAACATCTGACAGCCTTTCTCCATCAAAGTATCTGGGCACAACTGCAGATTCTGGTCTCCTTGGATTAGAAAAGCTGTAAATACTTACTGGGTTTCCCTGGTGGCTCAGGGGTAAAGAATCTGCCTGCAATGCAGGAGCCATGGGAGACAAGGGTTCGACCCCTGGGTCAGGAAGATCCCCTGGAGGAGGGCATGACAACTCACTCCAGTATTCTTACCTGAAAAATCCCATGGACAGAGGAGCCTGGCGGGCTACAGTCCATAGCGTCCCAAGGAGTTGGAGATAACTGAAGTGACTTAGCACGCACGCATGTAAATACTTATCTAGATTCTCAGCTACTGTCCTTTCCCCTTCTTGGTTTCTGAACTGTCTGAGATCCTTCTTACATACATAACCAGCAGAAATTAAGAGCATGGTAACAAAAATCAGAATACAGAACTACTCTTTAGCTGGGGATCCGCAAGACACACATGAACACACCTGGCTGTGCTCTGTCTCTGCAGGAGCCAGCCTGCTTCAGGATGCAGGAACCAGCAGCATCTGTTCACAGGAGGCCGAGAGAGGAACTGATACGGACGCCAGGGCAGAGCGAGCCATTTTGAAACCACACCAACAGCCAACGTCAGTGTAGTACCGACACGAGCCAGCTGTGAGAGCTCTTGCGTGGGGAGACTAGCTGAGGGTCCTTGCTGGTGGAAAACCAACAGAGCTGCTCACAGCGGGGCTCGCTCCCCACTCAGATCTTTGCTTTAATGTCCCCATCTCAGTCTGCCCACTCTTTAAAACTGATGCCTGCCCCACTCTCCTAGCACTTAGCACCCCCGTCCTTGCTCCATTTTTCTCCCTAGCCCTCTGGTCCCTTTCCAATATAGGGTGCAATGTATTTATTGCAAATATTGCCTCCTGCCCACCCCACCCCCACACTACGACATAAGATTCACAAAGGCAGGGATTTTTATCTGATTGTTCTGCCGTAGTCCCAGCACCCAGAACTGTGCTTGGTACATAGTACACACATTTTAAAAAATCTTTTTAGTTTGTATTGGGGCATAGCCAATTAAGATGTTGTGACAGTTTCAGGTGGACAGCAAAGGGACTCAGCTATACATATACATGCATCCATCACTCCCATGCAGGCTGCCACATAACACTGAGTAGAAGTCCATGTGCTAAACAGTAGGTCCTTGCTGGTTATCCATTTTAAATACAGCTTCTCCATTTTAATATGGAGAAGGAAATGGCAACCCACTCCAGTATTCTTGCCTAGAGAATCCCAGGGATGGAGGAGCCTGGTTGGCTTCCCTCTATGGGGTCGCACAGAGTCGGACACGACTGAAGTGACTTAGCAGCAGCAGCAGAAGCACCAGTGTGTACATGTCCATCACGAACTCCGTAACTATCCTTTCTCCCCATCCTTCCCCCAGCAAGTTAGTTCTCTAAGTCTACGAGTCTCTTGACACATTTTTTAAGTGGACTGAATGAAAGTGTAACACGGGAATAGACTCAGTCCCAGCAGAAAAGAGCAGCACTTGCTAAATTACAAGATGAAGAGCATGGTTATTACCGGGCATTTGAACATTTTCACCTGAAATCAGACATTACCTGTCTTCCCATATAAGTCTAATGATTAGCAACATAAACCATGATCCAGAAGCTAAATATTTAGTGACATATTTGAACACTCTTACAAATGCAGGAAAAGAAATTGAGAACTACTAAAGACACATATGCATGGAAATAAAAAAAATCTAAGAAGGTTGACACATAAATTCCATGTTAGTGGGGGCTTGCCAATTAAACACAGCTTGTGTGGGTAAAAACAATGTAACCATCAGATAACAAAATCCTTGGGCAGAGAAAAATCCTGCCCCAGCATTTTCCTCCCCACATCATCTCTGGTATTTTGCCTGATTCACTTTCTCAAATCTACAACTTGGTGGAAATTACAACCAAATGGAAAAGAAGAATTTGATAGGAGGAGATGAAATGAAAGAAAAATGCCTGCACCCACAATCCCACAGTTGAAACCGTATCTCCCACTCCAAATTACACCACTGAGATCGGAAAACTATCCCAACCCTTTATTTCTGACGGTAGAGTGATGAAGAGTAGGGAGAGAGGATAGAAGAGAAAAACAGACTGAAAACGTCTTCTGGAGAAAGGGAGATTGGTGAAAGCTTGTCTGGCTGGTCTAAGAAACATGGTTGGGAAACAGGTCAAGAATCCTTTGCAAAATCAAATTTTAACATGTGATTTGTGGGTAGGCGGCAGCACATTTGATTATATGTCATCCTAAAGACACTAGACTCCATTTCCATTGTTTAATTTTATGGCATTCCTGGATTATGGCTTCTCTTTGTGGAACTTAAATGAATTTATTTATTAATATAGCTACTTTTTTTTAAATTTTTCTTGGACCAACAACAATGGTGCAGATGTGCTTAAATCGACTTCCCAAGAAGTTAAAAGTCTTCTTTTACATTTATAGGAAGGAGCTCTTGAACCACTGGGATTACCTATAAACTCACAGTAAACTACCTTTTACCTGCCAGAGCAGGTGGTACCTGGAGCTCAAGGTACGGATTAAAATACAATTCAAAAAACAAGGTACTTTTAATTTTTCAAATTTATGAGCATGTTATTATCCACTTGCAATGAAATCTGCATTGTTACTGAGGACTCAACTGGAGGAAAGAAAAGAGGACAATCTTCAGTGAAATTAAAACAGGGTGACCTATTTCCAGTTCAATCAAGCCTCTATCCCAAATGGGCCATTTTGTAAATGAGAAAAGCCAGATGCAGTATCTTTCTTGATGGGAGGAATGTGAGTGTGCGTGGAGGCAGGGCAGGGGGCCTCAGGAAGCCATCGGCTTTAACTTCTGTCTCCAGGGAGGCGTGTGCCCAAGCTTTCCAAGGGTTCTCCTTCCCAGGGTCAGATGTATGACAGCTCCCCTAGACTGCTGAGCTTGACCATATGGAAGCTGATTTTTAAGCCAAGCCCCCAACTTGTGATATGACAGTTATGCCTGTTTCCTCTACCTCTTTCTTTAGTTTGCCAACGTTTGCCATTGCCTTCTTCCTGAAAGTACTCACCTTCCGTAGTCAGTTCTTAAGATCTGCTTTGGGTTTTCAAAGTTCCAGAAGGCTGGGTCTGTGTGATGGGGAGTGTTAAGTCGTCAGGCTAATTGACATTCATCTGACAGTGCCCTGGGACAGTCAGGGTGAGTGGGGTCTCCTCTCCCCACATCCATCACCTTGCCAAGTCTCTTCCCTTGCTTTCCTTGGGGACTACACAAAGAGGCTGAATATTCTGGGGAAAGGCAGAGGGCAGCCAGGGCCCTAAGCCCCAGGAGGTGGGTGAGATTAGCAAGAAAGGGGAAGAGAAATCTATTCTACATCGGAACTTCAACAGACACAGGCGTATATAGCAGCAATACGTTTTTCACCCGGAAGCATATTATTTAAATCTGTTGTTGATTAGAATAAAGGTTTACTTAAACTAATAAGTTTCTAATAATAATAATAAAAGCACTTAGAAGAATGGAATTCTCAATAGAGAATATGAACGCAGAGTGGGTAAAGCAGAAAAGGGGAGCCTGGCAGGTAAAAAGCAGGAATGAATATCTCCTCCAGTGATGTTATTTGAATAATTACATTTGGTTTCTTTTCCCTCAGTATTTGGTCTAATCTGAACCTGCAAATTCTTCGAGGAAGCCTGATCTGGTCAATTCTGATAAACTGCATAATAATGATATTCAAAGAACCCTAATAGAGAACAGATCCTATAAATCTACACTAAAATTCTTATATAAGTAATAAAGGGACACAGATGGTATTAGATTTTTTTTTTTGAAAAGTAATCACGGGTGTGTACAAATGAGAATTTTACCACAATTAGAAGTAACTTGGTCACATTTTTTGAAAGAAAAAAAAATGACTGTAAAAAATTTGTGTCAATTTTTTAAGTTTGGAAGTATTTCTCTCCTATACATCTCAATAATACACATAAATATTTGGCTGAAGTCTTAGTTTTATCAGAGAGGTAATGAAAAAAAAGCACAAGGGAGTCTTAAAAATTAAGCTTAGTTAAATAAATAGCTACATGTTTAGGATTTTTTCTACTTAATAAGAATAGGTAAAAGAAAGTCCTGAGTTTAGAGAAATTAATGTCTAAAGAAATCCAAGTGAAGGACATTTTTACTTTAGTAAGACAAAGAATGAGTATTTTTTTTTACCATATTTCACAAGCAACAAAATCACTCAACTTTTGTTATCATATAAATAAAAAAATTAAGTCATCCCAGGATTATAACATTAACTATGGTGAAAATATGTATAGATTTTATTCTCCATTTAAAAATGTGTGGGTTATATATACGCTGTATTCTTGTTTCTTGAAACAGCACATTCTACCAGAGAACATTTTTACATTCAGCAGTGTTTTAACCTTTCCAATGCCAACCCCTCGTGTCTTTCTAGGAGAAAACTGGAAAGAAACACTTGGAGGTTTAGGAAAGGCCACTATTCACATCTCTGCAACAAAAAGCTGCTTTCTCCACCACGGCACACACGAAACTTCTCATTGTGTGCTCGCTCTGGAGGGGCGTGCATTACTTAACAACACAGTGGGTTAGGAAAGATGCTGCTAAAGCGTCTGTCCAAAAATACTGAAAGGCACCGGGAAACAGGTTCACAGTGGGCAGGAGTGAATCCTAATACTTAAGAAATCGATTGAAGAATCTGGGCAAACAAATGGCTTTCCTTACACAGTCTGATTAAAACAAAGCCGAGAACAAAAAACCACTCACAATTTACTCATGAGGAATAAAACTACTGTAAGATGATCTAAACCAAAGAATTGAACTAATAATTTTTAAAATGCCTCGTTCTGAATCTATGGACCTGTTCCTTAAAGCTGATAGTGAAACCATCTTTTCTTAAGACAGAAATATCATTTGACCTTTGGGTTCAGAAATCTACTAATTAACATTCCATTTTTAATTTAAAATAATAGCCTTCCTACTTGCTCTCCTAATCCCCTGCCCCCCACCCCAATAAGGAATAATGGCAGGGTGGGGCATCGTTGCACAAACAGCTCTTAGATACAAAAATGATGCCTACTGTTTCAGGAAGCAAACCTAAGGTCCAACCCAAGATTTTTTTTTCCCCTTTCTATGTAGTGCTGCCATTGAACTCCACCCAGATTTGAGTCTATTTCAAAGGCAGCAAAAAAAAAAAAAAAAAAAGTCAGAAAAGGCCCCAAATGTTCTCCTGCACATTTTCTGATCATCAATGGCATTCAGAATTCAGAGGGTCGAGTCATGCATTATGAATGACTGGGTTTCCAATGGTAACTGGGAACTGTGGCACTTAACCCCAGGGTTCCCTAACAGAGCACACAGTGGGGGAGGGTCGAATCACACAGTCTCCTCTACCCTGGGGTACCAAGGAAGGAATCCTGCAAATTAAACATTTCATCCCCATTTTTGTACCCAACAGCGAGATGCACAGGGAAAAAAATCTTATATTTAAAATAGGCCTATATACACACTAAAATAAAACTAGTAAAAATAAAGATCCAGTTAGATCACATTAGAAACTTGATAAGAAAAATCTGGCATGATGATCGCCCTATTCTTGCTAATTTGATGCTTTTGTTTAAGCAGAGTGGGTCTCCCTCTGACTGATAGTTACAGAGCATACTACATCACCATTAGAGAGAAGAGAGGGGTAAACGCCAGAACAGAGGCAGCAGGATGAATTAGTTATTCCCCTGGCCTAAGACTAAGCAGCATGAACACCGAGGACCTACCCATTTCTGCAGACAGACTAATGAACGAGGCAAAGAACGACATCTTCCCCCACCTGGCGCTGCAGCCCGCAGCCACCCAAAAGAACAATGCACATTTCTGCTCACGTCTCGAGTCTGGAAGCACCATGCAAAGAGACTGGTTAAAATTCCCTACCATGCAGTGCAGCCATCATCAGCAGCCCAGCATATCTTCTGCTCTATGGAGTGATGTGCCAGCTCATGAACAGAAGAGAGGAAGAGAAAAATGGAGGAGACAAGAGAAGGCTCAGGAAAGTCGGCAGGGACGTTTCTGGGTCATTAACAAGTGGGAGACCCCTTTCGGTATTGAAACCAATCAACCTTTATCTCCCAGGACATCTTTTTCTCACTCAGCGTCTGTTGAAAAGACTGCAGCAGACCAAGCAAGGGATTATGGGATCGGGATGCAGCAGCGAGCTGCAATGAGATTCGTGGGTGGCTTGCGCTCCCCTCTGAGTCAGCAGTCAGCTGTTTCCACGCTCCTGTGCTGGGCCGAGGCACCATCACCAGAACCGGGCTGCACGGTTACCAGGGGGAGGACTGTCTGTGCACAGCTCCCTGCGCTCGCAGCCGACAGGCTTACTAACCGGAGAGAGGGTGTGCCGCTAAGTAAGCAAAAGGGGATGCAGTGGCCAAAGATCCCAGGAAGAAATTAGGCACGCGGGAGCTCAGTAGGAAAAGTTCGAATTTAGAAGACTGTTTGGGTGGAGTGTGAGAGCACAAACTCACTTCCCTTAGTAAGGAAAAAAAAAATCTATTTCCTTAGATTTTTTAACTAGCTTGAAACACCAATGCAAGTTTTTTTTAAAATGCAAAACAGCCCAGTTCAACAAGGCTCTACTTTTTCCTTTTTGGTCTTACCCAGGAAAGGGTCTATAAAATACAGTTCCTCAAAGTCAAATCATGCAAATGATATTTCTCTGTTTTTTGTTGTTCTAATCATTCAGAAAAAAATCATGTAAGTCAATATTTATTTCAGGGGGCCAACAGAACCTTTTGTTTTTCTGATGACGCCAAAGTTCTCAAAGGTTAGAAACTTGTCAAACTTGACATATTAACATAACTCCTCTATCAGGTCATTTAACTGATCCTGAAAAGGCTTTGGTAACAAAAATGACCAGCAAGAAGCCACATAAAAAGTTAGGTCTTCATATTACAAACAATACTTTAGAATATAAAAATCCTATATATCAGAATGGAATCCATAATCATTCCCTTTCTATAGCAATGGAGCAGGGAAAGAAATGCATTGCTTTCTATTCCTTGGTTAGTTACTAGTTTAAAAGTAGACACTAATTATTTTATTTAAATGATAAAAACTGAATTTGCATGTTTAATAATATTAATATTCATTAAATCCTTTCCATGTAATCAGGCATTGCAGCAAGCCCGGTGAAGGGGCACTCATCTCTGCAGAGGGGCAGGAGGGGAAGGTCACAAAGAATTTGGTGAACTTGACAAATCCAGAAAAATGCAGAGACATGCCCAAATTGGCGTAGTACACAGTTCTCAAAAGCTCAGGTTAACACCTGCTTTAGAAGTTCTGTTTTTTAACAGCTTTATTGAGATATAATTCACATACTACACAATTCACCCACTTCAAGTGTACAGTTTTCATCATTTAAAAGTCTACAAACAATAAATGCAAGAGAGGGAGTAAAGAAAAAGCAACTCTCCAGCACTGCTGCTGAGAATGCAAACTGGTATAGCCACTATGGAGAACAGTACGGATACTCCTTAAAAAACTAAAAATAGTGTTGCCATATGCTCCTGCAATCCTGCTTTTGAGCATTGATCTGGAGAAAACTCTAGTTTGAAAAGATACATGCACCCCAATGTTCACAGCGGCACTGCTGACAACAGCCAAGACGTGGAAACAGCCTAAACGCCCATCGACAGGCAAATGGGTAGAGATGTGGTAACTATATACACATACATGCACCACAGAACATACTCAGCTATGAAAGGAAGGAATAGTGTCCTTAGCAGCAACATGGATGGACCCAGAGATGAACTACTAAGTGAAATCAACCAGATAGAGACAAGCATCATGTGATGTTGTTAGGGGAAGCACACTGATCGAAACCGCCCACCCTGGCCAGGCACCATAGTAACCATTTGCATGAGCTGTTTTATGACAGGAGATCCTGATAAGGAATACGGAACTAATAAGCCACCACCAACTGGAAGAGTTCGGGAAAGGTCGAAAGGAGACATCGCGTGTCCGTCCACTTCCCAGAATCCCTCTCGCTAGCATCCATCTTGGCTGAGCGATGCGTGCGCCACCAGGAAAGACTCTGAATTAGAATGATTGGCCAAAGACCACCTGGAAATTAATCCCATCACCATAAATCCAGACATTGAGAGCCACGTGGCAGAGCAGTTCTCCTGGTTTCCCTTACTCTACTGCTTTCCCCCTGGGTGCCCTTTCCCAATAAAATCTCTTGCTCTGTCAGCACATGTCTCTCCTCGGGCAATTCATTTCCCAGCGTTAGACAAGAGCCCAATTTCAGGCCCTGGAAGGGGTCCGCCTTCCTGCAACAATATCACTTATACATAGAATCTAAAAAAAAGATACAAATAAACTTATTCACAAAACAGAAAGAGACTCACAGACACAGGAAACAAACTTATGGTTACCAAAGGAGAGATAAATTAGGACTCTGAGATTAGCAGATACACATACAATTCTATATATTAGCAGATAGAAAATAGTTAAACAACAAGGTCCTACTGTATGGCACAGCAACTATATTCAACATCTTGTAATGAAGTATAATGGAAAAGAATCTGAAAAAAGTATAATTGAATCACTTTGCAGTACACTGGAAACTTAACACAACACTATAAATCAACTATACCTCAATTAAAAAAAAGTTTTTTAAAGCTGTTCCCTTTAGCTATTACTCCCTACTTTCCCATCCCCCACAGTCCTAAGCAGCCACTCATCTACTTTTTGTCTCTATCTGTTCAGTTCAGTCGCTCAGTCACGTGCGACTCTTTGTGACCCCATGGATTGCAGCACACCAGGCTTCCTTGTCCATCACCAACTCCCAGAGCTTGCTCAAATTCATGTCCATCGAGTTGGTCATGCCGTCCAATTAAACCGTCCTCTGTCGTCCCCTTCTCCTGCCTTCAGTCTTTTGTCCCTACAGATTTCCCTATTCTGGCCTGTTACACAAATGGGATCATATAATAAATATATGGGGAAACAGTGCAAACAGTGTCAGACTTTATTTTTCTGGGCTCCAAAATCACTGCAGATGGTGACTGCAGCCATGAAATTAAAAGACGCTTACTCCTTGGAAGGAACGTTATGACCAACCTAGATAGCATATTCAAAAGCAGAGACATTACTTTGCCAACAAAGGTTCGTCTAGTCAAGGCTATGGTTTTTCCTGTGGTCGTGTATGGATGTGAGTTGGACTGTGAAGAAGGCTGAGCGCCGAAGAATTGATGCTTTTGAACTGTGGTGTTGGAGAAGACTCTTGAGAGTCCCTTGGACTGCAAGGAGATCCAACCAGGCCATTCTGAAGGAGATCAGCCCTGGGATTTCTTTGGAAGGAGTGATGCTAAAGCTGAAGCTCCAGTACTTTGGCCACCTCATGCGAAGAGTTGACTCATTGGAAAAGACTCTGATGCTGGGAGGGATTGGGGGCAGGAGGAGAAGGGGACGACAGAGGATGAGATGGCTGGATGGCATCACTGACTCGCTGGACGTTGAGTCTGAGTAAACTCCAGGAGTCGGTAATGGACAGGGAGGCCTGGCGTGCTGCGATTCATGGGGTCGCAAAGAGTCGGACATGACTGAGCAACTGATCTGATCTGATCTGAATAATGTTGATCTAGGGGTCTGGCTTACTTCACTTACAGAACAGTTCCAAGGTCCATCCATGTGGCTTGTATCAGTACTTCATTCTTTCATACGGCTGAAAAATATTCCATTGTACAGATAAGCAGATGGATATTTTGTTTACGGACATTTGGGCTGTTTCAACTTTTTGGCTGTTATAAATAATGTTGCTATAAACATTCATATATGCTGCTGCTGCTGCTAAGTCGCTTCAGTAGTGTCCAATTCTGTGCGACCCCACAGACGGCAGCCCACCAGGCTCCCCCGTCCCTGGGATTCTCCAGGCAAGAACACTGGAGTGGGTTGCCATTTCCTTCTCCAATGCATGAAAGTGAAAAGTGAAAGTGAAGTTGCTGAGTCGTGTCCGACTCCTAGCATCCCCATGGACTGCAGCCTACCAGTCTCCTCCATCCATGGGATGTTCCAGGCAAGAGTACTGGAGTGGGTTGCCATTGCCTTCTCCGATAAACATTCATATATAGGTGTTTGCTAGAAGTTTACAATTTAATTAGAACCCACTCTGGTAACTAAAGGCAGGCACATCCCACGCCAAAGCCACAACGTCTTTTTCCTAAGACAGGCTATCACAACAGTCCCTGACTTCTTAAGACAGGCCTCTCCTCTCCTCTTGTGTTTCTGATGAAATTTACTGACCATGATGAATCCAGTAGCCAAATTCATCGAAATCTAGTCCTCCCCTCTGACATCATTTCTTCTGACCCCTCCACTCAACCCAAACTGTGGGGCATACACTTGGAGTGAGTCTCTGTTCTCACAGGACGGTGAAAAAGTGGGAGAGATCCTTGGTCTTGTTGCCTGGCTTGCAGTCAGAGAAGCTTCACCTACTCACTCAATCACTGAATGTCTAGCATGTGCCAGGCATTGAGCAGGCTCTGAGGATACAGAGACGGACAGAACGGTGGCTCAGCCTTCAGGAAGATCACAGCTCAGAGTGGGAGATAGATGAGTAAGCAGACAATTGCAGTTGGGAATGGTAAGTCCTTGACTAGTGGTTTGTTTAGAAACCACTATAGAAAGAAACTACAGATTCTTTCTGGGTTGGAGTTGCATTGAGACCTTCTGCAGCCAGAGGGTAAAGCCCCAGGAGCAGAGATGAGCCCGAGATCCTTGTGAGTCTGCTGCGTGCCATGCGGACTTCGGGGTGCTGTCTCATCTCTCCCCAGTGTTTCCCTCCAGTTGAATAGACGTTAGAGAGCTAACTGTCCTCAGCCAGTTGGACTGCGGTCACTCAGGAAGTATACAGACAGTGCACACGTGTAAGACACGAGAGGTGCTAATAGAACTGGGCTTGGCAGGACCCTGGGAGATAGAGAACTGAAATTTACTGATGGATTACGTGTCAGGTTCAATTCAAAGTCCTTTGTGTACAGTCTACTTATCTCCAATCAAGGACATCTCTGCTAGAACATAAACTTCTTAGGATGGCATTTAGGGCCATTTATGATCTGCCCTCTGCCTTCCACATTTTTTTTTCCTTGTTGTAGCCTTCCCAGTGACACTCTGGTTCCTAAGTCATGCCACCATGTGTTTTTAAGCAGAATTTCTCAACCAGGGAAGGGCACCGATCCCCCTAATGGAGCGCTGGGGTATGCATTCAGGAATGGGAAGGGGCATTTTTGACTGTCCTACTGATTATGTGTCTGGGGCCTGGGGGTGGGGAGATACTACTGAGGTTTAGTGCCTGAGGCAGGATGCCTGCCATCCCCCAGCACACGGGAGGGTCTCCTACAAGTATCTCTGTCCCCTCACTCTGCTGAAACCAATGCAAGAAACATACTGCTTGTTCTGAGAGGAACGCGCAAGCTCTTCTGACTCCTCTCCTGGGTTAACTCCTTCAAGTCCTCCAGAACCCCACAAAGACAGCCGCATTTTAGGAAGGATTCCCTGTGGCTCCTTCCATCCCAGACCCTCCCATCCCCATGTGGACTGGATGTCTGCTCATGAGCTCCACAGCATCCCTTGCTGGAAATTACTGCCAGCTCCATCTCTTACCTCTAACCCCACAGCCCCTATGCAGTGCCTGTCACATAGCAATCAGCCAGGAAGCAGATGTGCAGTGACAGAGCCCTACAAACGGATGAGTGATACAGCATCATGGAAAGGTTCTGCTCATCTCAGAGCTGGAAAATAGATGGATCAGACACCATTATGGAAAGGCAATTCTTCGCACCTGCTTTGTGGTTTAGAATTTAGAAAGCACCTTCATAATACAAAGCAAAGCAAACCCAGAGACAGAATTTAACAGGGAAGGACAAATCTGACTCCATATTGGATCTGTTTTTTTTGCTTTAACTTTTGTATTCTATTGCCTTTGCTCTAAGTTAAGAAGGCTGTCTACAGGCCTGAAATATACAGGATGGCCCTCTCTCAAGGTTCTGGCCTTTAAAAGTATAACACGTTTCCATTCATATAAGATAAAAAGTTGCAGAACAGAGAATAATGTCTTTTAGGAGGTTTACAGGAACATTTTGACTGGATAGCTGCAAGAACAAAGGATTCCGGCACCAAAAGGTTTGCTGCAACCAACCACACCCCTTCCCTTTTTAGTAGAAAAGAAGCCCGGGGAATTCCCTGGCCACCCAGTGGTTAAAACTCTGCACTTTCACTGCTGTGGGCCTGGGTTTGATCCTGTCAGGAAACTGAGGTCCCTCAGTCTTGTCCGACTCTTTGCAACCCCATGGACTATAGCCCACCAGGCTCCTCTGTCCATGGAATTTTCCAGGCAAGAATACTGGAGTGGATTGCCATTTTCTCCTCCACGGGATCTTCTTAACCCAGGGATTGAACCTGGGTCTCCTGTGTCTGCTGCATTGGCAGATGGATTCTTTACCACTGAGCCACCTGGGAAGCTGGAATGGTATAACCAAAAAATAGATAAATAAAACAAAATAAGGACTCTGTTGGAAAAAAAAAAAAAAAAAAGCCTGAATTCTAACGGGGAAGATGGTTGTTTGGGGCACTAGTCCATCATCTTGACCTGCTGGCTTTCTGAATACAGTTGCTGCTCCTCGCCCCAACAACCTGCCTTACTTATCAGCCTGTCATGCTGCGGGCAGTAACAAGAGCAGGTATCTTATTACTTTAGTGGAAACCGAGGTTCAGAAGGTTTACAAGACCAGCCCAGAGTGCAGCGGCCATTGGGCAGTGAGCTGAACTAGAGTTCGGGCCTTATGGCTGGCATAGCTCTTCTTTCACGGTGCCACAATGCCCCTCAAGGATGGGCAAAGGCCGGGACAGGGGTCAGCCAATCCCACAGTGCAACAAACCCAGCTGGTTAGAGACGGGATGTCTTTCAGGGAAAGATAAACGCAACCAACTAGGAGGAGGCAGCCTAAAACTAGGCGCCTATAAAGTCGACCTAATAAAATCGTCATTTAGTTTAGTTGTTGTTTTGTTTTATTTTATAATCTTTGTTTCCAAAAGCCTTTCTGAATATTGTTGCCAAATGGTCTTCTGAAAGAAGATGGTAAGGAATGATTATTTCCAGTCCAGGGTTGAGTGACTGGAGAAGAGATATTGTTAGGATGGATTTTACAGATCAGCACCCCACAAGTGACCCCTCAGAACCAGGCTCTTCTTGTCAGTCCAGACTCTTGCAACCAACTTGAGTGAATGGTTTGGCTTGGGCCCCAGGAGGCAGTCCTCTCCTCTCCTTTGGCAGAGGCAGCACAGACTGCTCACCCTGGAGTCTAGGAGTCATTCTTCAGTGGGGTGGAGAGGTCCTATACCAAAGAGGACTGTTTGAAAATAATGGTTGATGAAGCAGAAACGATCTTCCCTATAAAAGTGTTCTTGCAAAGAGAGATGGTCCAAGTTGGCCTTAACCTAGTGGGGTTCTGTGGATGAAAACAGAACTAGCTGACCCAGTTAAAGCCCAGGAACTCACACCAGAACTCATCTTGGAATTACCATTTAATTTTTTGTGGGGGAGGGGAGCGGGGGTTACCATTTAATGTCATACATTTTACATATAATTATGTGCCAGGTGGTGTACTAGGCAGTGATGACCCAAAAATACATGAGACATGAGCAGAACCTCTCAGAAGCACTCCTGGGGACAGAGTTTCCTGCCTCCAAGTCACAGGCATGTTGATTGGGTCTCAGGTGTCAGGACGGCCCTTCCTAGACAGGCCACACCCAAAGGTAGTGGGGTTTGCAACTTGAACATACCTTTTTGAGGGAGGTAATTCAACCCCTAGCCTCTACTATGGGTGAAAGGCTACCACAAGGCCTGGGCTGATGCAGACCCACCTGAGAAGGGCCTGGCTTTCCCGTAGCAGCGTTCTCTCATGAACAGAGTTGAGATACATGGAAGAATGTTACATCTGCCTCGTTCTGGTGTGCATGAGCGGAACTCCGAGGTGGCTGCACAACTGGAGTGGTGTAAAAGGTGGGTGGGAAAAGGGGCTACGACTTGTGCTCTCCTCCGCGGGCTTTTATCTCTGGTACACATCCCAAGTAGGGGAGCGGGGCAAGAAGCTCTGAGCCTCGCAACATGGTGAAGGTGCTATGCTGCCTGCTTTGCCTCCTGTGCCGATGATTACTAACCATACTATAATATTAAAATCTCTGTGTCTTGTGGGTCTGGTTGGCAGCTTGAACCCACAACCACGCTGTGTTGCTGGCCTTTCCTTATCTGAGTTTCTTCTTGCCCTCAGAAGCCCCTTCTCAGCCCAAAGATGTCCTTCACACAAAAACTGAAGCAGAACACGATTCTGCAATCCATCAGACATCCCAGCAGCATGCTAACCCTTCCTTATTCTTTGTCTTGCTCTATGACAAAAATAACAAGCAAAAGCAAGCAAACAAAATGCTCTTTTGTTTTACTGTTCTTTGGCCTCACTAAGTTTAAGTCGACCATCTGTCCTGAGCATCCCCGGAAGAGAAGCTCCCAGTCCTAACTCTGGGTCCCTAATTACTGATGTCCATACTGATGAGCACATCAAGACCGAGGGTTGTTTTTCTCTCCGCCAGTTTCACAATCACACTTTCCATTTGGACAATTAAACCCAAGGCAGCGCCAAGTTCCGGCTTGCCTCAGCGGTTTACCTTGTTTAAGTAATCACTGCAGTGGCTCTGACTACCAGGTTGGGATTTAGAGTCAGGGATTCTAGGTGGCAAATTTCCCCCAGTGACTGCCCTGCCAAGGCCGGGGCTGAGGCCCAGCCACGACCTGAGCTGGGAGGGGCACGGCCCTGACCTGAAGGTCCCGGGGCGGCTGCGCTGCTGGTAACACCTTGCTGGACCCGGACTTCCTCTTCCCCGCGTTCCTTCCTCTCTGTCCCATAAAAAGGATTATTTTTTAACCAAGATATAATTCAGAGAGAACCTTACAAAAGTTCATGTCTGTTGACCAGTATTTCCGCTTCCAGAACTCTAGTCTAAGGAAATAATCCCAGGTGGCGGCCAATCTCCCAGAGCCTGGCTTCCAAGGCCAGGCGGTGCCCGGAAAACAGCCATCGGTCCAGACACAGCCCCGCCGCGGTTCCTATGGCAACAGGCTCCGCCCCGAGGCGGCTAGCTCTGTAGAAGCATCCACCGCTCTGCTTGCACTCTGAATCTTTCTTTCTCTCCCTGGAGGCGTCCTTTTCTAACCTTATTTCTCACCAGGAGGCAAGATCACTGTATGAGATAACTGATTCATGTGGTGGTGATGGCAGCGCCGAGGAGGGCGGGGAGACTCAGGCTTTTTATTTGGGTGACAGCAATCAACGCTGTGACAGGGACCACCGAGGCCTGCCCCTCCTGCAATGCAGGTGCGCCCACTGCGGTTCTTTCCCATCCTCTGGGCTGCGCTTCACCTCTCCTGCCTTCCAGGCCGGCAGGCTTCTGCATCTGAGCTATCTTAACCAAGGTGCCACCGGGTCAAGGTGGGGTTTTCTCCTTTCACAGGCCTGAGTTTCCTGAGGTCAGTGCCCTAATGTGAAGGGTGGTACTCAAGGAGGAAGCTGGGCACCTTGGCAGAGGGAATAATCTGAGGATGGTGAAACTTGGCACCACCCGCAGGAAGCTGCCTCCCCCAGCACCTGTAACCAGAGGAGAGCATTTTCCTAAGCAGCCTGTGAGGCACACGCCACACTGGTCACCTTATTAGAATCATACTGCCAAAGTCAGCGTGCAGCTGTAATTTAGGCACTGGCTCTGGAGGCACATCTGTATTTGCTCTGTGCTCAGGCTGCTCATTGCCTCTGTAAGCTCCTTTGTGAACTGTCACTTCATAAGGCTGTCGTGATGATTCAATGATACAGCATGGAGGGGCCTGAGCGCCAAGCTCAGCGCACAGCATGCTCAGCCCTCAAGTCACTGCGACCAGGGCAGTGGCGGGGAGTGTGGGCTGCAGTGCCAGGATGGGTTTGAGCCCCCACTCTGCCACTGATGAGTTTGAGCAAGTCCCTGAGCCTCTCTGTGCCTCAACTTCCTCATCCATACAATGGGCACAGTAACTTGGCTCACTGGGTTTGTGTGGGAACCGAATGGTTTAGTCTATGAAGAGAACCCACCCCAGTGCCTGACGCACAGCAAGGAGTCCGTTCACATACTAGGAGACCAGAGGGGCTGGCAGTATCGCCTCTCCCAGGCTTGAGCTCCTTTAGGAATGACTAGTGACTCTCTTTTGTATTCCGAGAGCCTGGCTCATGTAGGGGCTCAATAAACATTGATTTTTTGGATGAAAAGTTATTTCTCTTCTTATGCCAACTAAAACAAGTCAGGAAACGAGAGTGGGCAGAATCATGGAAAGTCAGAAACGATGTAGCTGTCCACTTTTATCATCCTGGAAGGACAGCCTCCCTCAGCCTCAGCCACTTAGCAGTGGTGTCTCCCACTGGCTCTCACACATTTGAGGAAGAGGCTACAGCGCTACTCTGTTGCTCTGGGTGAGTCCTCACACTAACTCTTAAAGGTAGGCCAGCCCAGCAAAGAAGAAGGTCTCTGCTCCCGTCCATCTGGCTTGTTCTTATGAGAAAGAGCCCTGGTACTTTCTGCTGGTCAGCGGCCAGTGGACATGAGTCCTCACTGGTCAGCTGCTCGCCTTCAGACCCAGTAGCCTTCTTGGAAAGATAAGAAGAAAAAGGATTCCTTTTGGCACCTTTCCAGAGTCAACATTTCCCCTTTGAGGAAAGCCATCCTCTCTAGATGTGAGAATGGGGGCCCTCACTTCATGTCCTCCACTGAATGGACCTGCTCTAAACACTGACTCATCCAGCTTTCTCCCTCAGCAGTTAGCAGCATGTCTGGGCTGGGTGCCAGGAAACCACAGAGCAACCAGAGGTGAGGGGAGCAGGGGCAGGAGAGTAGGAGCAGCCAGACCATAGCAGAGGGGGTGTATGCATGGGTCAGGTCAGGCCTGGCAAGTCGAGGGCACCCTGTATCTGGTGCGGTAGGAGTCAGCTTGGTGCCAGGTGGAACCATCCAGGGCATGACGGCCAATGCCAGGGGCATCCCCACTCTTCCTCGATAATGTCTTTCCTCTTCCTGTCTCTCTTCTCCCCCTGTTCTCCTGCCCTCTCCCCACTGCCCACCCACTTCCTTTACTCCACTAGCTTTTAATTTCCCTCTACTATGTCCTGGGTGCTGCGCTGGGGTCCACATTCAGTCACCATCCTTAAGGGACTTGTGCACTTTTATGTGATGCAAACATAAAGTCTCAATTAAACATAAATTAATGAAAATAAAAATAAATTTGATCTCAAACAACTTTTACCTATGGCCTCCACCTCAGACCCAGCAAGGATGCTCATGGGTGTCACTCCAGCTGACTGGGATGGCATTCTGCACTGGATGATATTCCAGACTCTGGAGTCAGACATGCTGCTGCTGCTGTTGCTACGTCGCTTCAGTCGTGTCAGACTCCGTGCAACCCCATAGACGGCAGCCCACCAAGCTCCCCCGTCCCTGGGATTCTCCAGGCAAGAACACTGGAGTGGGTTGCCATTTCCTTCTCCAATGCATGAAAGTGAAAAGTGGAAGTGAAGTCGCTCAGTCGTGTCTGACTCTTAGCGACCCCATGGACTGCAGCCTTCCAGGCTCTTCCATCCATGAGATTCTCCAGGCAAGAGTACTGGAGTGGGTTGCCAAGACATATGTGTGTGCAAATCCAACTCTGACACGGACCAGGGATGTGATGTGGGGGAAATTACACTGCTCTGACCCTCCTTCTCCTTCTCTGTAAAATAGTGATAGAAGAGTTGCACCTGTAGGGTTGTTATGAGAATAAAATAAGTGGATGCCTGAAAGATGCTGAGCACGGTGCCTGGCACATAGTCAGACTCAAAAGACATCACTATGGTGGTGGTTTTAATAACTGAAGTCCAGGGGTCAGAAAGCTTTCTCTGGAAACATTTTAGACTCTGTGGGCCACACAGTTCCGTGTTCTCTGTTACAACTACTCAGCCTTGCTGTAGAGTGAAGCAGCCACAGACAGAATGTGAAGGGCCATAGCTGTGTTCCAGTCAAACCGCCTTTATAAACACTGATAACATCTGTAAATTTCACACGCACAGAAAATTACTTTTCTTCTGACTTTTCTTCTCGAACCATTACAGCGCAGTGGGTGGATGCGGCCCGCAGGCCTTGGTTTGGGCACCCGGGAGCAAGCCTAATGAAAGGGTCGGCACTTCCTTTCACAGATTTTTGCCTCAAAGGGAAATCTAGTTGGTAGGTCCGTAATACCCACAGACAGTGTCTACTTCAAGCCCGGCTAACTTTAACAAGGGCACAGACCAACCCAGAGACAGGGAAAACCTCATAAAGGAAAAACAATACCTACCTTTATTTGTGCACAAGCAAAGACAAGTAAACAACACCTTCAATTTACTAGTGCCCAAGATCAAAGATCGGAGAAGGCAGTGGCACCCCACTCCAGTACTCTTGCCTGGAAAATCCCATGTGCGGAGGAGCCTGGTGGGCTGCAGTCCATGCGGTCGCTAAGAGTTGGGCAGGACTGAGCAACTTCACTTTCACTCTTCACTTTCATGCATTGGAGAAGGAAATGGCAACCCACTCGAGTGTTCTTGCCTGGAGAATCCCAGGGATAGGGGAGCCTGGTGGGCTGCCGTCTATGGGGTCGAAAGAGTCAGACACGACTGAAGTGACTTAGCAGTAGCCGCGGCAGCAAGATCAAAGATAGAAAAGACAATTCCCTCCTTAGGCACATGATCGCCCTGTGTTTTGTGGACAAAGGCAAGCTGTTTCCACAGGTGCGAGAACTGGCCCTGTGTGTACTTCACTTCTCAAGGCTGGGTGTGGAGACACCAGCTGTAGGAAATGTCACGGAGTGTCACAACACCCCTAAATTTTACACGGAGAGGATGAAAGACTACAGAATGGATGATGAGTGAAGAAGGCTGGGGAAAATGAGGGCAGGCAGGAGGGACCCGCAGGAAAACAGGCCCAGTCCCAAGCCCCCTGCAGATCAAAATGCAGATGATCCACTTGTACCACAGTCAGAGGCCCCAGTCGTGCTGGGCAATTCCTAGTCCCTGGCTCTCCCGCCTCCTCCCAAACTTCCTCAGTGTCTAAGGATGGAAACAGGAATGTGTGCTTCACTCTCCACTGCGATCTAGGATGGAGTTTATTCTCTAGTTCATATCAAATTCCTCGCAGGCCAGACAGTCTTTCTCGATGCTGTAAAAACACCATATTCCAGGTATACTGCAATTAACAGTTAACTTCTTTCCCTTGCTCCAGAGGAAATGCAAAGGCTTTCTTATAAAGCCATTCCAAGAATCCAATCTGTTCTTGTACATCTTTTAAAAACTATACACACTAATGTACTCAGTGCCACTGAACTGTACAGTTAAATATGGTTAAAATAGTATATTTTATATGATGTGACTTTTACTACAATAAAAAAACTTTAAACATACACACTCCTATATATAAAAAATAGATAACCAACAGAACATACTGTATAGCACAGGGAATGCTACTCAACAATATTTTTTAATAACCTATAAAGGAAAAGAATCTGAAAAAAACATATTCATGTATAACTGAATGACTGTGCTGTACACCAGAAACTAACACAACATTGTAAATTAACTATACCTCAATAAAAAATAAACTTCAAAAACAAGACTGTGTTATCTATGTTCTGGTCTCATTACTGGATGAAGAACCTACTAACCCTGACCCACTGAAGTGCTGACTGGCCCTCAAGGTCGGATGTCATGCTAACACCCTCTAGCTGGCGGGGACTCTCTAGCTGGCGGGGACTCTCCTTGGGAGGGGCACGGCCCAGCCACAGACACATACATAGTTCAAGTCATCCCTAACCTGCTGGCTCCCTGCAGAACTGCCTCTTTAACTGCTCTCTAATGTGGAAAGCAAGCAAGGCTTCTTTAGAAAGAAAAAACTGAGAAGCTGGGCTTTGGGAAGGAAACTTGGCCAAGACTGCACCAATATCCCTCCCCTCCCCACCCTGTGAGCACAAGCCCGAGGTCAAAGAACCTGGCCTTTTCCTTCACCTCTCCCTACCGCAGGGCGCGGCACAGGTTCTCTCTCCAGGGACATAAGCCATCCCTCTGTCATACAGATTGTCACATGACCTGGATCAAGGGCAGAAACTGTCATTTTCTAGTCCCCCTGGGGGCACAGGTCGTCAGCCCAGCTCTTGGCCTGAATCCTGGTCCACTTTCCGTCTTGCCCTGGCAGAGCCTCTCCCCCAGTGACTGGAAGCAGGAAGGCACAAGACTCTCATCCTTTCATAGAATCAGAGGTATTTAAAGTTGCAAAGGAGGGCTTCCCTGGTGGTCCAGTGATAAAGAATCCGCCTGCCAATGCAGGAGACACGGGTTTGATCCCTGATCTGGGAAGATCCCACCTGCCGCAGAGTAAGCCCATGCGTCGCAACTAGTGCGCCTGTGCTCTGGAGCCCGGGGGCTGCAACTCCTGAGCTCACACGCTGCAGCTACTGGGGCCTGCATGCTCTGGTGCCCATGCTCTGCCGCAAGAGAAGCCACTGCAACGAGCAGGCCATCCACTGCAACTATGGCGCCCCCTGCACAAATAGAGGAGAGCCCGCATGGCAACAAAGACCCAGCACAGCCAAAGGTAAATAAATAAAATTGTATATATATATAAAAAACAGTAGGAAAGGACCAGAGAGATGACACAGTCCCATAGTTGGAAAGCAGCAAAATACTTGCTCTAAAGACCTGGTCCTGATCCTAGGGACCCTGCCAACATGCTTGCCTCGCACTTTGCTGGGTCCCTGACTCCTCTCTTCGGGTCAGGGACCTGGAGCTCTGTGGTCCCTACAGCAAGGCAATATCCACTCCAGATCATCATCATGTAGACAGAGAAACTGGCCTGGGGAGGTGATGGAACTCCCCCCAGGCCATCAGTTAGCGCGGCCAAGCCTGACCCTGGGCATGCCTCTGTCTCTCCAGCTGCCCCCTGCCCTCTCCGCACAGGCAGACCTGCGGAGCCATTTTGCAGGCTGCCCGGGTTTGATTATGATCCCACCAGGTTTCATCATGATTCTGTTAGTTTTCTGGAGGCCGATCCCAACAGAGATGACTGCAAATATAAGCACAGGTGTATTTCTTGGCAAGTGAAAATAGAAAACTATACCGAGCAATAACAAACAGCTCTCATACTACAGCTGGCCTGCTTGAAGAGTCAAAGGTTCAGAATTTACGAATATGCAAACCCTGCAGTCAAACAGCAGGAGTTCTCAAGATAGCAGAGAAACAGGAAGCCGCCTCAAAGGACGAGAGTACTAAAAGGTTAAAACGCTGGCCGTCCACTTGGCAAAGGGCAGGGAAAAAATAAACCACGACATCCTGTTGGAAGGGGATTCACAGAGGAGGCAGGCTCCTGGGAATAGAAAGGAAAAAAAAAAAGATAGAAGACATAATAGAGGATTATCGACCAACTTTGCACAGCTAAAGGTGTGTATCTTCAGGATGACCTTGACCATAAAAATCTGACACTAAAATAAACACAGAAGAGTGGAAGTTAAATCGGGAGCTGCTGTGTAGACTGCTCAGGAAGCCCTGTAAGCTAGTCAAATTTGAGAGGAGCAGAAAGTGGTAAAACCACACACACAGATTTACTCAAGAGAGTGCGGCTGGCATCAGATGGCCAATGTGTTCCGATCCTTCTCTCTTCTGTTCCCCGATGGCCCCAGTAGAATTTCCATTCTATTTTAAAAAGCCATTAACTCATGCTTGCTTGCCCCCAGAAATGGAAGAACCTAGTCTTAATTTAGTCTTGCCCATAAAGCTGATTCATGATAAACACAGGTTTCATTTCTTTCTTTTAACAGTCAGGGCTCTCCTAGCAGCATTCTAGGACCTTCCTTCCCATGCCATCAGGTTTCTGCTCTTCCCTGCATCATTCTCTCTCCATGATTTCTGGCTTTTCAAGAGCCAGTGAACTCACCACCTCATGTCCAAATTTTGAGATTTCAAGGCCAGAGGAAGAGGCTGCTTTTCATTGGTAAATGGCAAAATGGGTCTTCAGGAGGGAGGAGTAAGCTCCCTTCAGGGCATGCTGAGCCCACTGCCTTACTGCTTGGGGCCCCCATCCCCAGATGCAAGCTTGTCCCTGTACCCTTGGCTCTCTGCCCAAATGATGCCTCCTCGCTGGGGCCTCCCCGACCCTCTCGTCATAAGTGGGTATCCCCTACCCTTTGTTTTTTAGCACTTTACTGTGTTGGAATGACACACAATTATTTGCACGCTTGCTTAGAGCCACCTTCCCCACCAACCTGTAAACTCCATGGGGACAGGGTCCTACCGCAACGATGGACAGGGTCCTACCCCAATGACGGACAGGGTCCTACCCCAACGATGGACAGGGTCCTACCCCAACGATGGACACGGTCCTACCCCAACGATGGACACGGTCCTACCGCAACGATGCCACAGCGCACACGCAGTCCTGACATGTAGCTTCCAAAACCACAGGCTGAAGACCGACCAAGAGTCAGCCTGCCCACAAGTTCCCTGGCTGGACCAGCGTGCCTCGGAGAATAGTCTCGCTGGCCTGGTTCTCCTGTAGAATGCCTTCAGAAATACTTGTTATGACTGAACCTCCGTTAAAGATACATTTGATATAGCTGATTCACTTCGTTGTACAGCAGAAACAAACGTAACATTGTAAAGCAATTATACTCCAATTTAAAAAGAAATAAAGATACCTTTGAGCTTTATTTGTAGAAGAGATCTGCCAGGAAAATGGTGTAAGCAAGACAGACGATCAGGACAGCCTAACCTGCTTAAGAGTTTACTTACTTACTTTCCAGGAAAAGAGTTTCATATCACTTACTGAAAATGTCTTCACCTGATCCTTAAGGTATGTGGGACTTCCCTGGTGGTCCAGTGGTTAAGAATCCTTGCTTCCACTGTAGGGGCACAGCTTCTATCCCTGGTCTAGAAACTAAGACTCCCCATGCCACAGGATCCAGCCGAAAAATAAATACATAAATAAACAAATCCAAAAAAAGTATGCTTTATAACACATTTACATGACTACTGAATTTTGATAAATGTGATAGTGTTAGTTGCTCAGTCGTGTCTGACTCTTTGTGACCCCACAGTCTGCCAGGCTCCTCTGCCCATGGGATTCTCCAGGCAAGAATACTGGGATGGGTCGCCATTCCCTTATCCAAGGGATCTTCCCGCCCAGAGAACAAACCCAAGTCTCCTGCTCTACAGGTGAAATCTGTACCATCCGAGCCACCAGGGAAGCCCTACATGACTACCGGATAAATGTAAATACTAGGAGTAATAAAAGTAAACAGGGTTTTTGATACTCTGTAACTCACTCTTGCTTTTTCACATATTCTCAATTAGTGAGCCCTCTCAACAGGCACAGTCCCAGAAGCAGCAGAGGAAAAGATACCACTGATCCCAGACTAAGTCCTTTCACAGTGGGTGAAGGTAGCCTAATTATTAAAAGTTATTAATATTTGATTTTGCTTTTTTAAGTAAGAGGAAAATACTTACTGCTTAGGCAAATACATCACTTTGAAAGAGTTGTTCAAACTACAGTGTAAAACCTCTTTCTTTAAACAGGGAGCCTAAAAACACGTTGGAAAGAAAACATGATCAAGTAAGATGTCGTGCCTCATTGTTTTTATTGGGCGCCCTTAAGTGTTTGTAATCTTATCATTTTCAAATATAGGCTTGCAATCCTTATGCACAGTCTGGCAGTAATAATCTTTTATATTTAGGCCAAATGAGGAAATATGGATGTGAAATTCAGCTTTTATTTAGTGATCCTATCATGGCAGGAAGTTCAGATGCATTTCACACTGCTCTAAAACTTTGCTTCGGGACTTCCCTTGTGGTCTACTGGTTAAGGATCTGCCTTCCAGCGCAGGGAACTAAAATCCCACACACCACGGGCAACTGAGCCCAGTGCCGCAACTAGAGAGAGGCCCACTCGCTGCATAGAGGACTCGGCACAGCCAAAAGCAAAGCATCATAATAACAAGAATAAATCAAACTCTGCTTCCGATTAAGCTAAAGATGAATGAGGGAGCTATTGATAACAGTCATGTTTTTGTTGAAAAGAGGAAAGTAAAGAGAACAGGAGAAGGGAGCACGGCAGGCCACTGAGACACGACGGCCACCGATCCCTTCTCTCCCTGCACGTTCATGCAGCAATGACGTCATCTACCAGGCAGAAGGGGCTTCTACACGGAAGAGGATACAAAACAGCATGATGATGATTCTTTGACCAGTACAAATGAGCAAGTAACTTTTTCTATAGATTAGAAGGGACTAGAGAGAGATTAAGAAAACAGAAAGGCAAAGGAAAAAAACCTACCTTTAAGAGGCACGCATGTTGTATGCTAAGTCACATCAGTCATGTCCGATTCTTTGCACCCCTAGAGACTGGAGCCCCCTAGGCCCCTCTGTCCATGGGATTCTCCAGGCAAGAACACTGGAGTGGGGTGCCATGACCTCCTCCAGGGCATCTTCCCGACTCAGGGATCAAACCCACGTCTATTATATCTCCTGCATTGGCAGGCGGGTTCTTTACCACCAGCACCACCTGGGAAGCCCATCTTGAAAACAATTCAATGAAAGTCAGTTACTTTCTAACTAGAAGATTGAGCACCAATCTCACCATGAGGGCCCCACCCTCATGACCCATCTATCCTAAGGACTTCCCAAAAGTCCCATCTATGACTGAGTACCAGCATATTAGAGGGTCACAGCTTCCAAATATGAATTTTGGGGAGATCAAACATTCAGTCCATTACAGGAGCCCTAAGATTTTGTACAAGAGGGTCTGGACCTCTTCGGCCTCTGGATCCGACCACCCCTGTGGTGACTAAAGCATCCAAACCGCTTCGGGTCGCTGGACACACTAAGAGCCCACGACCAACTGCACGACATCTATGTGCCGCAGCTGCAGAGCATGTAACTGGGGTTGGATTTGCTGCACTTGGTGATTCCAGGCTGGCCTCTAACAAGTGCTCTATAAAGGATTATAACTGCGCTCACTCTAGGCCTCCAGAGCCTCCCTGTGTCTTTTAAACCTTCGCATGCTTTCCCTCTGCCTGGAATCCTTTTCTTCTCTTGCTAGACATTCAATTGATGTGTCACTGCTATCCTGAAAACTCCCTGATAGCCCCTTCACTCAGGCAAGGTACTCAGCCCTCCTTGTATGTATTCAGGACATCTATTGCTGGACTTACCACTCTCTGCAGCAATCACTGGTTTAGATGTCTGTCTCTCCTACTAGAGAGTGAGCTCCTGGCCTGAGTCTTACTCATCTTTTTATCCCTGAATATAGCAGGGTCTAGATATAAGTAAGTCCTCAGTAAATTGCAGTCATTCAATGAATATTACTTTTCCCTTATATATATTCTGGTTCATGGTATGTGAAGAGCAAGGGAACTCACATTTATTTAGCACCTACTATGTACAAGGTTCTATGTTAAACACCCAATTTTATTCTTAAGATGTATTTGTAAGACAGGAATTGCTGGTCTGATAAAGCTGAGATTAAAGAACCATCTTATTAGAAATAAGAGTATTCAAAATATCTTGGGACCGATTTGATCTGTTTTGGATTAATATTTCTGGAGCTTAGTTAAAATGTTAGTCACTCAGTTGTGTCTGACTCTTTGCAACCCCATGGACTGTAGCCCACTAGGCTCTTCTGTCCATGGGATTCTCCAGGCAAGAATACTGCAGTGGGTTGCCATGGCCTTCTCCAGGGGATCTTCCTGACCAGGAACTGATTCCAAGTTTCCTGCATTGTAGGCAGATTCTTTACCACTGAGCCACCAGAGAAGCACTTAGTTATCTCAACTCCAAAAGAGCAGTGACTGAAAATGGGGCCTTACAATCTCACTCCTAGGCATATATCCAGACAAAGCTATAATTACAAAAGATACATGTACCCTTATGTTCATTGCAGCACTATTTATAGATGAGACATGGAAACAATCTAAAAGTCCATGGACAGAGAAACAGATAAAGGGGGTGTGTGTGTGTGTGTGTGTGTGTATGAATACTACTCAGCCATAAAATGAATGAAATAAAGTTATTTTCACATCATGGATGGACCTAGAGATTATCGCACTAAGTGAAATAAGTCAGAAAGAAAAAGGCAAGTATTATATATGATATCATTTATATGTAGGCTTTAAATATGACACAGGGACTTTCCTCGTAGGGAATCCGCCCACCAGTGTGAGGGAAGCAGGTTCAATCTCTGGTTGGGTAACCAGGATCCCACATGCCAGGGGGCAACTCAGCCTGCATGCCTCAACTAAGATCTGACGCAGCCAAGAATGAATAAATAAATACATTAATTAATTAACATTAAAAACTATGACACCAATAACCTATCCATGAAACAGAAACAGACTCCCAGATAGAGCAAACAGATTTGTGGCTGTGAAAGGCGGGGGAGAGGGAAGGACTGGGAGTTCGAATTAGCAGATACAAACTATTATATACAGGACAAGGCCCTCTGTACAGCACAGGGAACTATATTCAGTATCCTGTGTCAAACCACAGTAGAAAAGAATATGAGAAGAACACACACACACACACACATAAAACTGAATCACTTTGCAGTACAGCAGAAATTAACACAACAAATTTTTAAATAGTGCTTTAACAAGTAACATGTGTGTATAAATGACTGAAATTTAACATTTAGCATAGCTTGGACTTACCAAAACATGTAAATGACCAAGAACCACCTTGGCACTGACAGTTAAGACTGCCTTGTTGTCAGTGGAGTGGTCCACCATGATCCAGTCTACCCTGCATTCAAAGGACTGTGTTGTTACAACACCGCCCATTTGTCTTTGGAAGCTGGTGGATCACAGCATCCCCACTCATATTGTGCCTTAGTGCAAATATTCTTCAATTATCACACTGGCACAGTTTTAAAAACTGGATGAAAAACGTCTTTAAAAATAATTCCACTGTTTGGATGCTCCTGGTGTTCAGATGCCCAGATAAATAATCCGTTATTGCCCTGATTTTGTGATCCCCCAGAACCAACATCAAAAGTTCATAGAGGTTGTTTTTTGGTTATCACCAACATTTCCACGTGTCTCTGGTGGCTCCCTCTAGTCAAGGCTATGGTTTTTCCAGTGGTCAGGTATGGATGTGAGAGTTGGACTATAAAGAAAGCTGAGCACAGAAGAATTGATGCTTTTGAACTGTGGTGTTGGAGAAGACTCTTGAGAGTCCCTTGGACTGCAAGGAGATCCAACCAGTCCATTCTGAAGGAGATCAGTCCTGGGTGTTCATTGGTAGGACTGATGTTGAAGCTGAAACTCTAATACTTTGGCCACCTGATGCGAAGAGCTGACTCATTGGAAAAGACCCTGATGCTAGGAGGGATTGGGGGCAGGAGGAGAAGGGGATGACAGAGGATGAGATGGTTGCATGGCATCACAGACTCAATGGACATGAGTTTGGGTGGACTCCGGGAGTTGGTGGTGGACAGGGACCCCATGAACCTGCTGTGGTTCATAGGGTTGCAAAGGGTTGGACATGACTGAGCGACTGAACTGAATTGAACTGGTGGCTCAGACGGTAAAGAATCTGCCTGCAGTGCCAGAGACCTGGGTTCAATCTGTGGGTTGGGAAGATCCCTTGGAGAAGGGAATGGCAACCCACTCCAGTATTCTTGCCCGGAGAATCCCATGGACAGAAGAACCTGGAAAGCTACAGAGTCAGACACGACTAAGCAACTAACACAACACAACAACTCCTGTCATTAGGGCAGATGCGATATTTCACAATCTGCTTGGGTATAAACTGTGAAATGTGTTATGCCACACAGCATGCCTTAATCATTTTGGAAGTTAGGACTCATCAAAACATATATGCAACTTAGAACTGGCAAACTTTCCTTAAGAATTATGTGTTAATTTGGTTTGTAGATTTGGTTAATTTGTTTGTAAACTTGTTCCTGAGTCTTGTTTGGACTCAGACACAGAAAAGCTACAGGCACCACCACCTTAAGGCTCACCGTTACTCAGGGGTTAGATGGAAAGAGGGGCAGAAAGACAAACAAGTGAGAAGATCCAACCGTCTGGCCCTTTTGCTTTGAGGAAGGAGGTTCAGTTTCTTGTGGATTAAAGAAACTGAGCTTCAGACCATCTGCATCCAGACCAGCTCTGAAGGTCATTCCCCTGCCACATTCAACATGGCAGATCACCCGTAACACCTCAAGCTTCGCACAACCAGGAAAGCTGTAGATCCCAGGGGGATGGAATTGGAGAACAAACTACCAGTGGACCTTCTAGTCTTTGACAAAGAAAAGACAAATTAGGTTTCAATGTTGGTAAGCCACTCATAGCCTGTCCTGATCCTCCAACTTTTTGCTGGATAACGTAGAGGATTCGTGCGTGTGCACTCAGTTATATCAGACCCTTTGCAACCTCACGGACTGTAGCCCACGAGGCTCCTCTGTCCACAGAACTCTCCAGGCAAGAATACTGGAGTAGGTTGCCAGGCCCTCCTCCAGGGGATCTTCCCGACCCAGGGGCTGAACCCACATCTCTTATGTCTCCTCTATTGGCAGGCAGGTTCTTTACCACTGAGCCACGTGGGAAACCCAATATAGAGTATATGCACGTATATAAGCATATACCACTATCACCCCCCAATGTATGTGTGTATTAACAGTGCCACACTTCACACACTTTGACTCTTACTCCGTTTTATTAGTATGTATGCTCCTAAGTCACTAAGGCCCGTGAACAGTAGACTTGAAGGTATATTAGTTCTAAAAGTAACCAAACCACCAATTAATCATTAATTCATCGAACATGTTTATTGACACCTGGTACAATGTGGTTATAACATGGTGCCCATGTACAGCTAGATGAACTATATTTAAGAGTCTAAAGCCAAGAGTTAAACTCTAATCTCTCCTACCCCAACCCCCAAAGATAAAGCAGCAAGCAGGCAGAGGGCCCAGTGTGGCTGATTCTCATTTCTGATCATTCCCTCAAACAAGAGAAATGACAAGCAACTTGATGTTCCAGACGCTGTAAAGTTTACATAGAAGTTTAAGACCCAATTCTTGGGCTCAATAAACTTGCTGTCAAAACCAAATATGCAGATAAGCTGCTGAATAGAGGACAATCGACAACCTTCTCCAGGAGACAGTTTGCAAACCACAGAGATACTCAAGGGTACAAAGAAGATGGAGCAGATTCGCTTTTGTTTATTTAAAAAATGGATCAGAGGGACTTTCTGGTCACACAGTGGATAGGAATCTGCCTGCCAACACAGAGGATCCAAGTTTGATCCCCGGTCCCGGAAGATCCCACATGCTGCAGAACAAGGAAGCCCCTGCTCCACATCCACCGGGGCCGTGCGCCCAGGGCCAGAGGAGCCCGAAGCCCCTGCTCCACACCCCTCAGGGCCGCGCACCCAGGGCCAGAGGAGCCTGCTCGCCGCAAGGAGAGAAAACCCTGTGCACAGTGACGAAGACGCAGCGCCACCCACACAGAAAAAAGGAATAAAATTTAAAAAAAAAAAAAAAAATGGATCAGAAGAGGTTCTAGGATTGTCATGCAGTAAAACCGAAGGAGGCTTCACAGGGTTTGTGGGATGGTGAGAGGTAAAGATGAGGGGACGAAAAGTCAGCAGCTAAGGTGTTCGGTATTTCCAGGCAGAAAGAGCCAGCATGCGTAAGCACACAGGCAGTGCAAGCAGCCTGGTTTTCCATGGCATAAGGTGGAGGAAAAAAAATAGAAAAGTCTGGAACACTAAACAGAAGCCGTCTCGGGGGTGGTCCTAACTGCTAATGTTAGCAGACTACAGTGACTGGAGAAATGTGAGAAGCACAGGTAAATGACGGAATTCTAAGAGAACTAATCTAGTTGCAGTTAACACAATGAGTTTCCTGAAAGAGAGATGGCAGGAACACCAGTCAGGAAGTAATTACATCCATTCAGTCGTCAAGGATACATTTACGAATCATTAATATATTGTCAGGTATCTGCAAGTACTGAGGGACAGTTGCAGGAAGAAGAATGGGAAGGGTAATTGGTCAGCAGGAGCAGCTGGCGCAGACATTAATCGGACAACCAGACACGTTCGGGTCTGCAAGAAGCTCTGCTCCAGAGGAGGTAAACCGAATTTTAATTAAAAATTTATATTAAATAAACAATTATAATGTTATATAATTATAACGATAATTATATTAAATAAACAGTGAACAGCCATTTATTCATTAAGCACTTAGTATGTGCTAGGCATTGTTCTTTATACACAATCATTCATTTAATCCTCACAACTCTATGAGGGAGACATTGCTATTCCCATTTTACAGATGCATAAACTTACTTCAAGTGCCTCAGAAGTTTGCTTCTCAGAATCACACAGCTATTGGGATTAACATATACACTATTATATATAAAAACAATAATCAAAAATAACCTAGTACATAGCACAGGGAACTCTGCTCAACATTCTGTAACAAACTATATGGAAAAAGAACCTGAAAAAGAATATATATAAATATATGTGCTGTTGCTAACTGCTGCTGCTCCTGCTTCAGTCGTGTCTGACTCTGTGCAACCCCACAGACGGCAGCCCACCAGGCTCCCCTGTCCCTGGGATTCTCCAGGCAAGAACACTGGAGTGGGTTGCCATTTCCTTCTCCATAAATATGTATTTATATATAAATCACTTTGCTGTACACATGAAACACAGTGTTTTAAATCAACTATATTGCATATAAAATGGGCTTCTTGGTGGCTGAGATGGTAAAGAATCTGCCTGCAATGCATGAGACCTGGGTTTGATGTCTGGCTTGGGAAGATCCCCTGGAGAAGGGAATGGCAACCCACTCCAGTATTCTCGCCTGGAGAATTCCATGGACAGAGGAGCCTGGTGGGCTATGGTCTGCGGAGTTGAAAAGAGTCAAACATGACAGAGTGACTAACACTTTCACTTTCAATTTCCAATTTAAAAAAAATAATAATAAAGCAACCAAAACAAATGAAAAACAAAATAAAAATTCTTTTTAGTACTTAAAAAAATCACACAGCTGTTAACTATTGACTAGGGGATTCAAACCTAAGTCTTTCTCTGTTGAAAACCAACCTTGAGCCCAAATGACAAGTCAAAGTGGTAGAACAGAAAGGTGGAGCAAGCATTCTAGGCACAAGAAACCTCAAGGCATGCATGCAGGCATGGGCAGAAGAAGCTCACCAGGCAGGCTGTGTGAAGCCCGAGGCTGAGTGGGAGAGATGAGGGTAGGGAGAGACGAGGTCCAGGGCGCCGTGGGCCTCGCTTTGAATGCTGAGCGGTGTGAACGCTAACTTGGAATCCATGAGAGCCACTGAAGACATACAGACAGGACAGCCTGGAAGGGACGGTGGATACACAAGAGGCAAAGTGTGGTGAGCAGGGCAAGACTGTGGGCAGACTCTCACCAACCCAGCGAGGGTTGATGGGGACCTGCGCATAGAATTCTGCTCCTGGAAGAACGAGTAAGATGATGCTCAGACAGCCCGAGAGGACAGTGATGGACCCTCTCGTAGAAGAGTGGATTCCAGAGCAGAGGAGCCTGTGTGTTTGGGGGCAGGGGCAATGGGGCAGTTGGGGGCGGGGGGTGGCTTGGAGAGAGAAGGTGCTGATGCGTTTAAGTTTAGACTGTGGGGTTCATAGTTCCAGTCTCAGAAGAAAGGTCTGGGTAGGAAACAAAGGTCTGGGCTACAGATCTAGGTAGAAAAAGGAAGTATCATAATTGTGGACTATTAACCAGGAGCAGTCCATAATGCTTTGTACGCATTTTCTCTTTAATCTTTTCAACAATCATATGAAACAGATATTGTTATTACTAACATGCCCATTTTATAGACTACGGCTCCAACTAAGCCACAAAGACATTAGGTGACCTGCCAAGGGCCACACTATTGCTAAGTTACCTCAGTCGTGTCCGACTCTGTGCGACCCCATAGATAGCAGCCCACCAGGCTACCCCGTCCCTGGGATTCTCCAGGCAAGAACCCTGGAGTGGGTTGCCATTTCCTTCTCCTATGCATGAAAGTGAAAAGTTAAAGTGCAGCCGCTTAGTCGTATCCGACTCCTAGCGACCCCATGGACTGCAGCCCACCAGGCTCCCCCATTCCTGGGATTCTTCAGGCAAGAACACTGGAGTGGGTTGCCATTTCCTTCTCCGATGCATGAAAGTGAAAAGTTAAACTGAAGCCGCTTAGTTGTATCCGACTCCTAGCGACCCCATGGACTGCAGCCCACCAGGCTCCCCCCTTCCTGGGATTCTCCAGGCAAGAACCCTGGAGTGGGTTGCCATTTCCTTCTCCAATGCATGAAAGTGAAAAGTGAAAGAGAAGTCGCGCACAGACACATATTTTTCACTAAAACAAAAGTTTCATGATATCACACTTAGTTCCCTGCTGTCTTCCACCCTGTTTCTTTTTTTAAGTAGGCTGCCTGCAACCCACAACTTGGTTCGCAACCTGCTCATGAAACCTACAGTTTGAGAACAGGTGTTCAACACCCACTGTCTCCCGCACCTGAATCAGGCGGCCGAGGTGGAACCACAAAGGTGAGGAGCAGTGTCAGCCACACCCTAGACCACAGGAGAGAATCGACTGCAGGGTGACTCTGAGCCAAAAGCATAACACGATGAGACGTGACTCTCTTGCGCCAAATTACACCCGGAGGACATGTCTGTGGGAGCCAGCCCTTCGGCAGTGAGTCATCCACTGGCTGCAATACACGTTTATGGGGATGGAAGCTTTTTTTGGCTGCCAAGTGTTTCCACTGTATGGGACAGGAAAAGATGCTGAGGCCTTGACTTTGGAGAACGATGAAGTTGTTAGCTCTAAAGTTGCTACAGTATTCAGTGGCAGCAGACTGCGGGCACACAGCCCACAGCACACCAGCCCTGTGCCTGCCCTTCACTTTGATGTAATTCTTGCAGACAGTAATTGCAATAGGAAATCATACCTCCAAGGGGGAAGTTATGGAATATGGCATTTAACATCTTGCTCAGCAGGAAATGATTCTGCTGGCAGGACTGTAAGAATCCACTCCCCAGATAGATCACAGAACCTGAATGTACAGACTCTTCCTGCTGCTCCATAGGAAGACAGGAATGTTCCTTTTCAGTAGAATTAAACCTTTCTGAGTGGCTCCAGGGTCTCATTCTCTCAGTTAAGCCTACATTCTTCTTTACTGCCATCATTTTCTCCTTTAACATAATTTCCCTCCCTTCTGAGTTCAAACAAACCCTGTTGTTGTTGAGTTGCCAAGTCATGTCCGCCTGTCCATGACCCCATATGCAGCATGCCAGGCTTCCTTGTCCGTCACCATCTCCCAGAGTTTGCCTGAGTTCACGTCCATCGAATCAGTGATGCCATCCAACCATCTCATTTCTTCTGTCACCCCCTTCTTGTCCTGCCCTCAATTTTCCCCAGCATAAGGGTCTTTTCCATTGAGTCAGCTATTCCCATCAAGTGGCCAAACTACTGGAGCTTCAGCTTCAGCATCAGTCCTTCCAGTGAGTATTCAGGGTTGATTTACTTAAGACTGATTGGCTTCATCTCCTTGCTGGCCAAGGGACTCTCAAGAGTCTTCCTCCAGCACCAAATATGGAGAGCATCCATTCTTTATGGTCCAACTCTCACATCTCTACATGACTACTGGCAAAACCACAGCTTTGACTATATGGACCCCGGTTTCCTCTCAGAAAGTCCCTCAGCAGGACAGAATGTTAGGGGAGCAGAACCTGTTCTCTATCTTGATTGTGGTGCTTTGGGTGGTGGTGGTGGTTTCTATTCATAATCAATATGTTAAAAAAATTTGACTTCAAAATAAAACCCCCGACCGTTTTCTGAATCCTACTGCCCTGCGGCTACCATCTTTTCCTTGACACTTGCTGTCTCCAATGAATTCATCAACCCTGAATACTCATCGGAAGGACTGATGCTGAAGCGGAAGCTCCAATACTTTGACCATCTGATTCGAAGAGCTGACTGATCAGGTTCGAAGACCCTGATGCTGGGAGGGATTGGGGGCAGGAGGAGAAGGGGACGACAGAGGATGACATAGCTGGATGGCATCACCGACTCAATGGACATGGGTTTGAGCAAGCTCCAGGAGATGGTGAAGGACAAGGAAGCCCGGCGTGTTGCAGTTCATGGGGTCTCAAGAGTCGGACATGACTGAGCAACTGAAGAACAACAAAAATGCAAGTCTTCCCCAGGTTGACCCCCTGGTCAACTCTCCCCTAGTTGCTTTCTTGCCTCTACAGTGCGTGGTGCTGCAACTTTCTCTTCAGAACCTTGCTGTCTCTCCTCTACCTCTTTACACACTGCTGCTCCTCACGAGCAATGCCAGAATTCCCAGCCCACCACGCTCCCCTCGTGTGTCCGTTCCCTCGGGTATCTCACCCCATCTCCCAGGTCAGAGGCCAGCGTGTGTGCACCTGATGTCCGAATCCACTTCGAGAGAGAGGACAGCCGGCTCGGGTCCCCGTGACCCGCAGGTGCCTCCGCCCAGTCACTGCCTCACATTTGGCACACGCAGCTGCCCTCACCCGTGTGGATGGCTTCCCCGCTGGTCCTCCTCCCAGGCCAGAGCCCTGGGGTTCCAGACACGCTCATCAAGATCAACGCACGTAGCACAGCAGAAAGGCTCTGTAAACTGCCATGTTCTAGAATGATTATCCCTTCCACTCCTGAAAGCTGTTCAAATACTCCTTTGATATGTCTGTAGGTCTCACCTAATTTTTTGTCCAGCTTTTGCTACCCATCTGTATCTCTCTCCCTTGCCCCCAGGGTACTGTGTGTTCTGTTCTTTGTCTCTACTAAAATAACCTTTCCCCCTCTTACGCTGCAGTTCAAGACTCTTTAAAGGCTCCCGTTGTGTGTTGAACTGTGTCTCCCACACCCCTCCCCACAAAAGATATGTTTCTGAAGTCTCCTAGTACCTCAGAATCAGAGAAGGCAATGGCACCCCACTCCAGTACTCTTGCCTGGGAAATCCCATGGACGGGGGAGCCTAGTAGGCTGCAGTCCATGGGGTCGCTAAGAGTCAGACATGACTGAGCGACTTCACTTTCACTTTTCACTTTCATGCACTGGAGAAGGAAATGGCAACCCACTCCAGTGTTCTTGCCTGGAGAAAACCAGGGACGCGGGAGCCTGGTGGGCTGCCGTCTATGGGGTTGCACAGAGTCGGACACGACTGAAGCGACTTAGCAGCAGCAGCAGCAGCACCTCAGAATATGACCTTATTTGGAAACAGATCTTCACAGAGGTGACAAAGTGAAAATGAAGCTGTCAAGTGGACACTAATGCAATATGTCTGGTGTGTGCGTGTTCAGTCGCTTCAGTGGTGTCTGACTCTTTGCAACCCCATGGACTATAGCCCGTCAGGCTCCTCTGTCCATGGGATTCTCCAGGCAAGAATACTGGAGGAGGTAGCCATTTCCTTCTCCAAGAGATCTTCCCAACCCAAGGATTGAACCCAGGTCTCCCACATTGTAGGTGGATTCTTACCAGCTGAGCTACCAGGGAAGCCCCTAATATGTCTGATGTCCTTATAAAATTAAAAAAAAAAAAAAAGGCAGTTTGGACACAGAGAAGGAGGACAAAGTGAAGACACAGGGAGAGCCCCATCCATAAGCCAAGGAAGGCCTGCAGCTGCTGGGAGCCAGAGACGCACTCCCACTGCCCAGAAGGGGCCGGCCTGGCCCACACATTTGCTGCCATGTCTCTGTTTGGCCTTAAAATCTTTAATTCGACCCCTCCCTCTCCATCCAACCTTTATTCCCACAAGTTCCCTACTTCGGCCTTCCGGTCAGTCTCCGCACCAATCAGACGTGTCTCCCTCTAGTCCTTATCTGGAAATGGCTCTCCACCTTTGCTTGCGATGTCCCCCACCTGCTTCTCTCTGCCATCAAAACCTCACACATTCTTTAGCCTCTAACATCAGTCTCTCTTCCACCATCACAGTGTCACCAATCTTTCAGCCAATTGCCTTTTCGCCTTTCTCTAAACTGTCATTGTCAAGTCATCTGTATCTTATACACGGACACCCGATCACACTTGTTCACACAGTTCCCTAATGGTTTCTTTTGTGATGCTCTCAGGTCTTAAATCTCACATTTGCTCAAATGTGAGATTAAATCATGATTATCATTAATATTTGAGTTAAATTTTAAGTCCCTATTGGAAACCACTTTTCCAGACACCTCCCTAGATTTGTTTACTCAATAAAACATCTTTTTGACCAGAGCTTCCCACAGTTCTTCTATTATTTTATTACATAACATCTGATCAGACATTACTGAGCATTTGGGTCAATGAGGAACATCAAAGCTGTGAGTCCAAACTCTTCCTTTCCTCGAAAAGTCACTGGACTTCCTTACCTCTAAAATGTTACTTCTCAGAGTCCTTGTAAAGATAAGATGGAACAATTTACATGAAAGTGATTTTTAAAAGGTGAAGATTTGCTCAAATGTGAGATTAAATCATTATTATCACAGTGCCAGGTTAGCTCAGCTAGTTAGCTGCCCTGCTGAGGAAATTACGGGCTTGGGCCAAGTGAGCTGGCTCTTCTAGACCTGTGCCACAGCAGGCAATAAACTTCACAACTAACAGAGCGGGAGGAAGGATGGGGCAAACCACAGAGCACATCCAGGGGGTCAGCAGGGTTATCTTCATAAAGAAAAGACAGACAGTGTGCAGTCACCTCAGTCCCCCCGAGGGCACGCAGTACCCCAGGCTCTCCCTGACACACAGCTCTGGTGCAGTAAATCCACAGGTAACGCGTCATCCCCAAGTCAAGAGGTTTAACGCTGTATTCTGGTTTTATTTGGTCACTTAGTTCTACTGGTTTTATGACTGAAAGCTAATCAAAAATTGCCAAAACTGCTGAAATACAAAAAGCAGGTTGAGGACTTCCCTGGTGCTCCAGTGGCTAAGACTCCAGGCTCCCAGATCACGCAGCATGGGTTCTATCCCAAGCCAGGGAGCTAGATCCCACATGCCGCAACTAAGACCCGGCAGAGTCAAATAAATAAATTTTTTAAAAAAGCAGGTCGACCTCTGTCAATTTACAATCTCAATATGGTTCATTCCATGAGCATATCAAAAAAGCCAAAGTCCAGTTTCCAAAGAAGACACACTGTGGTGTTACATGGAGTCGATGCGTTTGGTGAGTATTCATGTTTCCCAGACCAGCAATCTTTCCGCAGGCATATGAATTTAGACTTGTTTTTCTTAATTGAACGTTTCTTTTTAAAAGGGATTAAATTAACTTCTTTCATTTCACCTTTGATATTTGTTTCACAAACTTTAAACCTTGGCCAACAATTTTGCGTGGTCGGTCTCAAGTTTCAGATGCCAAATACAGACTGCATGTTAGTAAGTATTGCAGCTGTTTTTTATGTGTAAAATTCAGAAAACTGGGCTCTGGGTCTCTACGGCCTGGAAAATAGATCTAGGAGACAAGTAGGAGGTCTGAGTGTCTCCACTGGGAGTGACGCCATCTCTCTGGTCTGTTGGTGACCTCCTGTCCCTACTGACCACCTATCAACAGGTCCCCACTGAATGGCTGAATAATGCAGACTGAATACTAAAGACCCAGACCTGGCAGTGCTTTGGTGAATGCCTTTATCCAAGGGACTTGATGGAGAGGAAATGGTTTCGGAAAAATATCTAAGAAAAGAAATCTATTTAGTTCTACTTAGATTTAGTTCCAGCATGGAGCATCCTGTGTGGAATGAGCCCCAAACATGCCAAGAATATCTTGTACTACGTTGCAAATGAAAACCAGCTCCCATGCAGACGGAATTCAGAATTTCATAACTCAACATATCTGGCCCTCTCCCATTACAGAAACTGCTTTTAACTATTCAAAGCAAATTCTTAATTATTTCCCATTCTTGACATGCAAAGGCTTTTTAGAAAGTAGTATGAATTTGATCTGTAATAGATGCTTATTAAAAATTCAGAAATTTTGTTTAAGCAGTTAGGTGGACTACAAGTAAAAGCCTTATAGAGGAAATCCCAGAGAGATCCAAATGATTTTTTTCTTTCAATGAGATCATTTTAAAAATGAATAAAACATACCTTCCCCTGTGGGGTCTGGAGCTGAAGCAAAGACATTAAGAGTAATGAGGCAAAAAGGAATACTTTGCACAGACTCCCTCCCCCCACCACCCTCCCACTTCTTCCTGTTTCAAGCTCCTAGATCTTCTCCTGTTGTCTGGGTGGGGGGTGGGGCTTGGCAGCTTCCAGTGGGTTGTAGCCTTTAGGCATCAATTTCTTTGTACTTCAGATTTCTGGACTGAGATATTTGGGGAGGAAGGGGATGAAGGCCACTTTAAGGGTAATTGCTACTTGATGGCTGAAAATAGGCAAAAAGAGAAGACCCCCCACCCCACCCCGTTAGCCTCTGCTCGTCCTTCTTCTAAGCATATGGCACCCAGTCACATCACTGCCTTGTACAGCAAGACTATGTGACTTCTGTGTGATCTGGGACGAAAGAAAGTATCTGTCATCTCAGGCTCGTTTGTTCTAGGGTGTGTGGCACAACAGGCTGATGGGCACTGCTTCTCTAAAATGGAAATAACTTAGTGAAAAAAGACTTCTTCATGGCACCAGGTATCTGGAGGCTACATTCTGTAGCTATTTGTTAAGTTTGCCCTTGATCAGTGGTTTCATCGTTGGCTATGATTTACCAGAGAAAGACATGTAATTTTTGCCATTTCTGTTCTGCTGCTATCAAGACATAAACATTCAGCCTATTTGAGTATCTTTTTATCCACTTCTCGTGGGTAACTTCTGACTGGTCATGCTAAAAGAAGGGGGATATCCCGGCTTGTGCTCACATTCCTTAAGAGGTTCACTTTTATTATCTCCTTCTTTGACCAATCTGGCAATTATTTTGCTTTTCATAAGCAGAATCCAAGGCAGGAATATCTAAATAGACATTTCTCCAAAGAAGACAAACAGAGGGTCAAAAAGCATATTTAAAGAAACTCAGTATCACTAATTAGTAGAGAAATGCAAATCAAAATGAGGTATCACTTCACACTGGTCAGAATGGCCATCATCAAAATGTCTACAAACAATAAATGCTGGTGGGACTGTAAATTACACAACTATTATGGAGACTAGTATGGAGGTTTCTTAAAAACTAAAAACAGAGCTACTATATGATCCAGCAATTCCACTTTAGGGGATACATCCAGAGAAAACCATAATTCTCAATGATACATACATCCCAATGTTCGTCTCAGCACTACTTACAATAGCCAAGACATGGAAATAACCTAGGTGTCCATCAACAGAGGAATGGATAAAGATGTGGCACATATACACAATGGAATATTACTCAGCCATAAAAAAGAATGGAATAATGCCATTTGCAGCAACATGGATGGATTATCATCCTAAGTGAAGTAAGTCAAAGACAAATATCATATGATATCACTTACATGTGAAATCTTAAAAAAAAAAAAGATACACATGAACTTACTTACAAAATAGAAACAGACTCACACAATATGGCTACAAAGGGGAAAGATGGGGGAGGGATAAATCAGGAGTTTGGGATTAACATATATAAGTCCCCTACCTACAAACTGTCAAGTTGTGAACTTTCAAAGATGTGATCACGCATTCCAACAATGTCAGGCATGAGACTGCAGCTTACCCTTCATCTCCTGTTGTTGATGGTCCTTCAGCTCTACCATCGCCCACCCTCCTCTGCCTCCTCCAATCAGTAACTCCTTGCCTGTTTACTCGATGTCAGACTCTGTATGCCAGCTGTTGTACTGTACTACTGAACATTTCAAGGTACTATACTGTAAGATTTAAAAATTTTTTTGCATTTTTATGTATTATTTGTGTGAAAATTACTATAAAACTATTACCGTACAGTACTATATAGCCCACTGTGTTGCTTGGGTACCCAGGCTAACTTTGTTGGACTTACAAAACCAACTGGACTTGCAAATGCGCTCTCAAAATGGAACTTGATATGTAGGGGGACTTACTGTTCACACTAGTATATATAAAATAGATAACAGATAAACAGCAAGGACCTACTGTATAGCACAGGGAACTCTACTCAATATTCTATAATAACCTATAGGGGATATAATCTGAAAAAGAATGTATATATGTATATGCATAAATGAATCACTTTGCTGTACACCTGAAATTAACACAATATTGTAAATTAACTATATTCCGTTATAAAATAAAAAATAAATTAAAAAAAAAAGAATCCAATGCAGGAGGTAGGCAGAGGGCGCCCTGGACATATGCTGAACAATGCCAGGGTGCCAGTGGACCCAAGCTTCACCAGGAGACAATTCACTCACCAACACGAGGGAGACGATGCACACCAAGACAGGCTGTGCTGCAGGAAAAGATGCTCAGCATCCCTATCACCAGAGAAATGCAAATCAAAACCATAATGAGGTATCACCTCACACCCGTCAGAATGTCCATCATCAAAAAGTCTACAGAGAATTCCCTGGTAGTCAGGGAGTAAGGGTTTAGCCCCTGGTTGGAGAACTAAGATCCCATAAGCTGTGAGGCACAGCCAGAAAAATAAAAATAATTAAAAATAAATAAAAAGTCTACAAATAAATGCTGGAGAGGATGTGGAGAAAAGGAAACCCTTCTACATTGCTGGGAATGTAAGTTGGTGTAGCCACTATGGAAAGCAGCATGCAAGTTCCCCAGAAGAGTAAAAATAGAATTTCCATATGATCCAACAAACCCATCCCTGGGCATACATCCAGACAAAACTGTAATTCAAAAAGATACATGCACCCCATCCATGGTCATAGCAAAAAATTCTCAATAGTCAAGACATGGAAACAACCTACATGTCCATCAACAGACGAATGGAGAGGAAGACAAGGCACATACATGCAATGGAGTAGTACTCAGCCGCAAAAAGAATGAAATAAGGCCACCTGCAACAACCTGGATGGACCTAGGGACCACCGTACGGAGGAAGTCAGAAAGACAAATACCATGTCACTTACACGTGGGATCAAAATACAAATAACCTATGAAGCAGAAACATAATCATGGACTTGTGGTTGCCAAGGGGGCGGGGTTTGGAAGAAGGATGGAGTGGGAGGTTGGGATTAGCAGAGGTAAGCTGTTACACGTAGAATGGATAGACAAGGTCCTACTCTATGGCACAGAGAACTACATTCGATATCCTATGATAAACCATAATGGAAAAGAATATTAAAAAAAGAATGTACATATATGTATGCATATGCAAAACTAAATCACTTTGCTGTACAGCAGAAATGAACACAACACTGCAAATCAACTATACTTGAATTAAAAACATATTAAAACTAAAGGAAACTGAGTTAACCTTGAACTACACAAAAAGGGAGGGGTCAGAACTGACCCCAAGCTTCCCTTCTTTTGAGTCCTGCAGGTTCCTGCCCTTTCCCGTCCCCTCCTGTGCCTCCAGTTCACTATCTCCACTCCCAGCAGAATTCTAACTGAGGCAGGCTGCCCAGCTACAAAGACAGCCAGGTGCCCTGCCATTGTGCCCAACAGCGAGGACATCCAGGCAAGCTAACAAGATGCAAATCCCCTGCAATGTGGCTAATGCCTTTTTTTTTTAATCCCTCAGTGAAGGCCCAGAAAACTCATTCTTTCAGATGGGTTTATAATATAGTCTTCACACCATGGTCGAATGTTTAACACTAATTTAAATAAATTGCATGTGGTCAGTAAAAGAGAACATTCTGTCTTTGTTTAGTCTGAGAGGCTGTTTTCAAGATGAAAGAGACCTGATCCTGTCCTCTAAATTAAGGCAAGTCTCAAGGATTGCTATGCCCCTATTATGGGTTATTTTGATATTAATGAACTGTTTGATGGCTGGGGAAGGAATATCACAGGAATGGAGCCATGTACCGGACTGGGGATCGACAGAAAGTGTCACTTTATCCAGGTCGTGTTGAAGGGCCAAGAACACAACTTTTGCTGCCAAAGGAATCAACTCGCAGGCATCTGAGCTGAATTATAGAGGGGGCTCCTAGCCCAGCCCTAGACCTGGTTACCCAGGTAAGGAAATCAGTGAACAGGTGGGAGAAGGATGATCATTGATGTCTAATGGCACCACCAAAGCTTGAAAATTCCTTCAAGGCTCCTGCTCCGCCTTTTACACTATTGTACCCCTTAGATCATAAAGCAGTGGGTTTGAAACATGATATTTGTTCAACAAATCCTGTTGGTTGACAGATGGGGCTTGAAAAAACAGCTTTCCTTTCTCCTACCTGATTGGACAGAACATTCTAAAACAAAACTGGGTGTAATCTTTCACATTTTTGGTCTTCTGTCAGATCTCTCTTTTCAGGAGTCTTAACCTGAGAGCCTTCCCGTGTTGTTTGTTTCCTGGTCCTTAAAACCAGCATGCTTGAAGGTCGGCAATGAAAGTTCTACAACGCCAGTCCTGAGCCTAGAGGGGGACAAGCAGGTCGGCCAGATTTTATGCCTCTCTAGATACTTTGGTTTAGAACAACTGAAACCAAAAAAGACATTGCTCAAACAGCAGACGTTCTAAACCTGAAAAACATTTCCCACAAAGATATAGTGATTTAAATGGCTAATCAACTTCCAGAACTCCAACTGCCTCCAGCATATTTGTGCAAATTGCTCTGGTGCCAGAAGTCTGCATGTTGATCATTGTACTGCAGGTAAGGCGGAAGTGAACCAGTTCCACAGCTTCTATCTGAGACCTTCTACACTGTCATAAATGAATAAAGATGCTGACCGACACAGTGTTTTTGTTTGACTCAAGGACACATCCTAATCTTTCTGGCCAGCTCTTCTGCCTAAATAAATTTCATCCAGACATCCAGTATGTTATGAAAAAAAAGAAAGTATCGTAAATTCTAGGGAGAGGACATTTCAGTTCTAGGATCAAGATGAGATTCAAAGAGAGGATATGCAAAACTAACAGTTTTACATAGCAAGGAGCCAGCATCCGTATTTGCCAAGGAGCTCACTTTCTGAGGTGGAATTACCACTCCACTCTTCAAAAATACATAAAAGCTGAGTGGCTGGTAAACAATTCGCTCAGTGTCATTAGATTTCCTCCCCTTCGTTTCCTCTCTAGCTACTTATCTCGAAGGCTGCATTTACCAATTCTTCTAACTCTAGGAACAAATACTAGCCATATCAAAGACTTACCATTTTCTTGCAGAGAAAATAAACTAAACTCTTAGATAACTGGCACTGACTTTTTTAGACCTGTCAACATGCAGGCCAGTCTTAAGGTCTGATATCTAAGAGGATAAGAAATAATGCTGGTGATGGAAAATGACAGAGCCTCAGCTCTGATACAAAATATTTAAGATAACAGTCTCAGAGAGGCCTCGCAAACAGATATCCACGAAGGTATTTTCTCATGAAACCCCAAAAGAAAACCATCACCGTTTCTATCTGCCTCATTAGCAGCAGCATCAAAAGCACCCTGCCAACACCTGCCAGCATCAACCTTCAGAACCTGTGCAAATCAAACTAAGGTCATCTTTGGGGGATTTACAATCCAAGATGGATTTACTGCAAACCAAGCAGTGTCATTTTCAGTAATAAGAGAAGGAGAAGGTTCTGATCATGTTATCTTCCCAGGTTTTAGGATTTCAGGATGGCACTTTGAAAGTGCCAATTACCAGACTGGGTTATATCTCTGTTGAGTAGGCCGAATTCTCATCAAGCAATAGCTGGAGTGGTCATGAGTAACTGCTGCTCAGACAAGGCCAAATAAACATATCACGCCTGAGCCCCAGGGTAAATATCCAGCCTCTTTCTAAAGCAAGCAGTGGACAGAAATCCCAAGGACAGAATTCAAGCCAAGGACAAACCAAATAAAAGGTCAGTGCGTATGCTCTGTTCAGTGTGAAGAAATGTGAGAAGAAAGGTGAGAAGTTCTTTCCATTTGTGTTTCAATATGAAGCAGGAACAAAAAGCTGACCAGGCAATCAGGAAACCATGCAAGTCAACATTAAAATGATGATGCCAGAAAAATAATTCAAGACCTATGGCACATACGGCTTCCCTGGTTGCTCAGATGGTAAAGAATTTGCCGGCAATGCAGGAGACACTGGTTCAATCCCTGGGTCAGGTTTACTTTTGAAAGATACAATGGAATTTCCAATGGAGGATTTGATAAAGAGTTTTCCAGGAAAACAAATGCAGGATTTGGGAAAATGTTCTAATACTGATAAGGGGACACAGTCAGCTAAACAAACTTGCCTCTAAAAGGTAGATATCCTAGATTCCATGAGCCAAAATAGAGTCATGGTATGTACCTAAATAAGACAGTATAAAAAATGGTGGAAAAAGGTAGGGTCCACAGAAAAGAATGTACAAACGTGGGCGTGAGTGAGGCTGGTGCAGTCCCACCCCTCCCCAGCCCAAAATATGAATTATCTCCACCATGAAGACACTTCCTTAGTGTAAGCGGCCATGCCCCACTCAACCAAATCTGGGTTTACCCTAAGGGAGGAAGGAGGTAGTTTTCTTTTAAAATTGTTGTTGTTTGTTGTTCAGCAGCTAGGTTGTGTCTGACTCTTTGGGACTCCATGGACTGCAGCATGCCGGGCTCCTCTGTCCTCCACTACCTCCTGGAGTCTCCTCAAATTCGCATCCATTATTGACTCTTAATTGCTAGATATATTTGAAGAGGAAGGAAACAAGGTAATGTGCGTCATAAAGAACTCAATCAAATCCTTCGCATCTTTGGTTCAGGTTGTGGTAGCCCAAGGGTTCTGAGTCATTTCTGCTCTTTTGTTCCTTTCAATCCAAAGGCAACTAAATTTGCCAGGGATGAAATCACGTGGCCATCTGAGACCGGAGGTCAAGAGAACGACAGGTAGTGAACCCAGCAAGCACGGTAAAGGACCCGGAAACACCAACGAGTCGCGCAACAAACCCACCCTATATCCTATGGATTGATGCAAAAGTTACAAAAAAAGCATTGGTGAGCGTTGTTCCTATGACAATAGTCCCTCCCACCCGAGGGGCTCACCTACTCTTTGGATGTCTAGGTGCTTAAAATTAACCACTTAAAAAGCATTTGAATCTAAAGCTGTCTCTGCTCTTAAGGTTGGTGAATCCTGAGGGGTGGGGAAGGGTGGAGAGAGAACTAGCTTCCTGTGGGATTGGATTACAGGTGGAAACTAATTTAGGGTTCATAGAAACATGGGATCTGACAGGCGCTTTATGAGACCAGCCTTCCTCCCCACTCCCACTCTTACCTAATTTGTCCGCACCATGCGGTTTTCAACATGGGGCATGTATTTTCAGAAGGTATCAATCCACAAAAGCCCAGAAAACCCTCAAAAATCAACATCTCTCTCCTCCAAGAAGCCAGACTTGCAGTATCAACTTGGGCAGAGGATCAGAGTGGAAGCTACTTAGGAAGGAACCCGGTTTCAGGAGTTGGTTGGAGGAAAACAACCGAAATGTAACGAGACAGAGAGAAGGAAATCCATCTTTTCGACAGTTATTAAATCGCGCGCTGTAAGGTTACAGAATATCTTTTTCTCTCAGTTGCAAAATGACTAGGAAAGCGAGCTGGGCTCGCCCCTTTCCGGACTGGCGGAGGGTCTCGGCCCCCGGAGAGCGGGGCAGGCGCGGGGCGGGTGGCGGGTTCCCGGCTCCCCCAGCACCAGCCCCCGCCCCGGCCGGCGGACCAGGGCCCGGAAGCCCAGTCTCCGCCGGCTCCGCGCTCCGCGATCTCCGAGCCGGCGCCCGGAGGGGCGGCTCCGGGTGACGCGGCCCAGCCCACGGGCGCAGCCGCCCACGCGCAACGCGGGCCGCCGTCCAGCAACCACGACTTACCGCGCGACGCAGACGCGCTCGGCGACTGGAGCGGCGTGCGCGGCCCGCGGCGGCTGAAGCCGCGCACCCGCCGGCGATTTCGGGCTCTAGGCTAAAGCTGCGAAAGCGGACGAGCCGAGGGAGCGCCGCCTCTCCGCTGGATCCCCGAGGGCCTGGACTCGGCGTCCTCGCTTCCAACAGGCTCTCGGGTCGGTCACTTCCATCCCGTGCTCAGGCCCGGGGCTGAGACATCTGTTTTCCATCAACCGCGCGGCCCCGGCAAATCCTGGATTACGCGCCGCCCGGCGCCCGCCGCTTTCCCGGCCCCGGCGCGGCGCTAATCCCCGCACAAAAGGCAGGCGAAGCGCACGCAATGCGGCGCCCCTGTCCAGACAGCTTCCCCCGCGCGCAGACTGCGGGCTCGGCGGCCGGCTCCCGGGGAAGGGCAGATCGCAGTCCTGGGGCAGGGGAAGGGTGGGCGCGGTCCTCGGGGCTGCTCCCGCGCACGCTTCCTCCCCCAGCTCTGTAAACACGCTGCAAAGTCTGTCCCTTCGGGGGAATGACTTCAGTTTGACGCGGCTGTAAAGGGCCAGCCTCCAGAACAGAATGGCTCATTATTCAAAGCGATCACAACCCCCAAAGGGAGAGAAGGAAAAAAACATCTCTGCGTTTAAGTAAATTCTGACAATGAGCACGGAAAACGAGGAGAAATTACTGTCTCAAGGTCTTCCATTTTATTCTGTAAATTAGATCGAGGTAGGGAATCTCCCCGCTCCGTCCCCTCCCCTTCCTTCTGCCTAGAAACATTTGTGTGCCTCCTCTGTGCCAGGCACGAGGCTGGGGAAACACTGACGGAAAAAACCTGAGGTCTCTACTCGAAAGTGCCTAACTAGTAGCAGGGCAGGGGAAGGGGAGTGGAAACCAATGATTTCAGCGGTTGTGAAACTGCTGTAATAGTCCATGTCCAGAGGGTTACAGGAACACTGAAATGGGTTTTGAATCATGCTGGAAATCAAGGCAGGCTTCCCCAGAGGAGGCTGCCATTGAGTTCTGAAGACTGAACGGGCATCAGGTGGAATGAAGAGGAAGAAGATCTGAACATCTGAATGACTGCAGAAAGCAGATGAGAGGTGCAATGGTGAGAGACGGGATTATGCAGGACAGCAAGGAGTCAGATCATAAAGATCTTATTGGCTCATTTCTGACCTTTGCACACGGCGAGGCCTCTCTGAAGAATTTTAAAGCAGATAAGTGACTTGATTTGATTTGCGTTTCAGAGAGATCGGTTGTGGAAGGTATCTAGAAGGAAGACAGTCTAGGAAAGGAGTGGAGGTGGGGCTGGGATGGATGAGAAGTACTCCAAAGATGTGCCACAGGTGGAACCTTTAGGATTTGTTGCCAAGACGCAAGGGGGAGCAGAGTTGTAGGCAGGCACTCAGGCTTCTGACATGGCCAGCGGGGTAGATGGAGGGTGCCCCTCACCGAGAGACAAATGAAGACGAGGAAACAAGTGGTTTCTGGTTTCTGTGGGCTATCCAACTGCAAATGTTGCAGCAGGCAAGGTTGCCACGTGGACCTATGCAGTATTTGGGGTATTACGGGCTAAAAATATAAATTAGACCATTTTCCATTTATAAGAGGGCTTCCCAGATGCCTCAGTGGTAAAAGAATCTGCCTGCCAACGCAGGTGGCGCAAGGAGACGCTGGTTCAATTCCTGGGTCCGGAAGATCCCCTGGAGGAAGAGATGGCAACCCACTCCAGTATTCTTGCCTGGAGAATCCCATCGTCAGAGGAGCCTGGTGGGCCCTAGTCTATAGGGTTGCAAAGAGTTGGACACAACTGAGCAACTGAACATGCAAACACACACCACTTAGAAGAAGAAGGTAAGTACAGGAGTAAAGGAAATACACAACATTTGTTAGAGCTTCCATACCACCAACGGAGTGGCTTAAACAACAGAAATTTATTGTCTCACAGTTCTAGAGGCTAAAGATCCAAGTTCAGTGGGTGAACAGAGCCATGCTCCCTTGAGGGCCCCAGGGAAGGATCTGTGCCAGGACTCTCCCCTGGCTTCTGATAGTTCCTGACTTGTGGCAGGATAACTTCAATCACAGGACTTTCTCCCTGTGTGAGGGTCTGCGTCCAATTGTCCCCTTTCTATAAAAACACCTGTGATACTGGATTGGGGCTTCCCAGGTGGTGCTCGTTGTAAAGAGCCTGCCTGCCAAGGCAAGAGATGAGACTTAAGAGACGCAGGTTTGATCCCTGGGGCGGGAAGATCCCTTAGAAGAGGGCAACCCACTGCAGTATTCGTTTCCTGGTGAATCCCATGGACAACTGAGCCTAACGGGCTACAGTCCATAGTGTTGCACAGAGTTAGACAGGACTGAAGGGACTCAGCATGCACCCTGGATACTGGATTAGAGGTCACCCCACTCCAGTATCGGAGAAGGCAATGGCACCCCACTCCAGTACTCTTGCCTGGAAAATCCCGTGGATGGAGGAACCTAGAAGGCTGCAGTCCATGGGGTCGCTGAGGGTCGGACACAACTGAGCGACTTCACTTTCACTTTTCACTTTCATGCGTTGGAGAAGGAAATGGCAACCCACTCCAGTGTTCTTGCCTGGAGAATCCCAGGGACAGGGGAGCCTGGTGGGCTGCCGTCTATGGGGTCGCACAGAGTCCGACACGACTGAAGTGACTTAGCAGTAGCAGCCACTCCAGTATTAACTCATTGTAACCAGTTACATCTGCCCTTATTTCTATCTATTTTGAAATTGTATTTGCATATAAAGTCACATTCTGTGGTACTGGCTGTGAGGATTTCAACAGAGGGATTTTAGTGGGACACAATTCAACCCATAACATTCACAGTGCAAATTAAGTTATCGAGTGGGATTCAATACAGAGTTGTAGAGAAACACCAGTTTGAAGTGGCTAAAAGAGCAGCTCTGGGTGGAAAGTGAGAAAAAGACGATTAGAAGGTACAAGAAGGATGACACAATGAAGAGACGTGTTGAGAGGAGCCATCAACATCGCCAAGTGCTTCCCAAGTCAGGCCAGACAGAGCTAGAAATCGCCATTGCCTCTGGCAGTGTGCTAGTCGTTGGACCAAATGGTCAGAACACATGAGCTTCAAATACTTTGCTCCAATATTTTGTGATCTTAAAATCATTGCCCAGGGAATTCCCTGGAGGTCCAGTCGTTAGGACTCAGTGCTGTCAGTGCCGGGGCCTGGATTTGATCCCTGGTTGGGAACCTAAGGTCCTGCAAGCCGCACAGGACCTCAAAAAATAAAAAATAAATCTAAAAAACCCCATCATTATCCAGCAAACTCCCGGAGGGAACTGGGGGTAGTGGACATCAGTTTGACTCGTCCCCACGCCCAGCCTGCTTTCTCAGCCTCCTTTACGGCCGGGGCTCGACACCGTGGCCTAGGCTCTGGCAGTCGGGTGGATAGTTGCTAGGCTTCAGTCTGGATGAAAGCCATATGGGAAAGCAGACTCCAAGGACGCTGCTTTCTGTGAGGTGGTGGAATCTGGTAGAAAGATATGGAGGCCCAGGGCCAGCAGGGGTGAAGGCCCAAGACGCACGTGCCCAGAGGAACAGTGCTGGGCTCATACCGGAACCTTCCTGTGACACAATGTAGGCATCGTTCTCAGTGGGGTAACCTCTAAGTCTAATTCTCTGGATTTCTCGGAGATTCTCTGAGCCATGTAATAGTCTTGAAAAAAAAAACCAAACATAACTGGCTTTATTGAGATATAATTCACACACTATAAAATTCATCCATTTAAACTGTGTAATCCATATATAGATGCTAGATAACCAACAAGATACATATATGTGTGTGTATATGACTGAATCTCTTTGCTAGACACTGAAAGTAACGCAACACTGTAAATCAACTATACTTCAATTTTTAAAAAATGAATCTTCAAAAAAAGGGTACAACCCAGTGGCTTTTAGTATATTCACAAGATTGTGCAAGCATCTAAGTCCACTCTCTACGTCCAGGACGTTTTCATCACCCTGAAGAGAAACCTCACGTGCACCCGTGATCACTCCCCATTTCCCCCTCCTCCCAGCCCCGAGCCACCACTAATCTACTTTGTGTCTCTAGGGATTTGCCTGTTCTGGGCATTTCACATGAATGGAGGCATATACCATGTGGTCTTTTTGTTTTTGGTTCTGGCTTCTTCAACTGATGAAAAAATTTTTTAAGATTTATCCGTATTGTAGCACGAATGAGTGCATCATTCCTTGTATTGCCAAATAATATTTCATTGTCTGGATATACTACATTTCGTTTATTGGTTCATCAGTGGATTGTTTTCACTTTTTGGCTAGTATGAATAATGCTGTTTAAACATTTGTGTGCACGTTTTTGTATGAACATATATTTTCATTTATCTTGGGTATATATCTAGGAGAATTACTGGGTCATAGGATAATTCTATGTTGAAAAATTTGAGGAACTGCCAGACTGTTTTCTAAAGCAGTTACATCATGTTACACTATCACTAGAAATACATTAGGGTTCTAATCTCCTAGTGGGCATAAAGTGGTATCTCATTGTGGTTTTGACTGGCATTTTCGTAATGACTAATTATGCTGAATATCTTTTCATGTGCTTCTTGACCATTTGTGTATCATCTCTGAAAAAATGTCTATTAAAATCCTTTACGTGTTAGGGGAACTGTCCCAAACCACCTGACCTGGCCAGGCACCATAGTAACCACCTGCACGAGTCATCCTGCAACAGGAGCTTCTGGTAAAGAACTTGAAACCAAGAGGCTGCCACCAACCAGAAGAATTCAGAACAGGTCCAAAGGACAGAGGAGATGCCAGTTTATATGTCCGGCCAAGCTCCCAGAATCCTTCTCACTAGGATCCATCCTGAGTGATGCTTGTTCCCCTCGGAAGAGCCCTGAGTCAGAATGACTGGCCAGAGGTAACCCGGCACCTAACCCGGGTTAGGGGGTTAGGTGGGGTTAGGTGGCTCACCTGAGACTGAGGCACGTGGAGCGCAGTCCTCCCGGGTCCCCCCGCCCTCTTGCTCTCTGGCCACGCGCCCCTTTTCCGATAAATGCTCTTGCTTTGTCAGCACAAGGGTCTCTCTGAACAATTCATTTCCAAGTGTTAGGCAAGAGCCAACCCTCAGGCCCTGGAAGGGGTCCCCCTTTCTGCACCATACCCATTCGAATTTTTGTAAATTTGCTAAAAAAAAATCCACAATAGTAAGCACTTTAATCATTTTTAAGTGCACAGTTCAGTGATATTAAGTACATTTATTCACATTGTGGTGCAACCATCATTCTTTGCCCATTCTTAATTGTCTTTTTAAATTTATCTTTTAGTGTTTAATTTTTATATCCTGGAAATAAGTCTCTTAATGGAAAATGATTTGAGAATATTTTTTCCCATCCTGTAGGTTATTCTTTCACAGTCTTGAGGGTGTTTTAATAAAATTCTTTAATAAATTCTCTTCATGCTCAAACTAACTAGAGTAGCATTGTCAGTATCTAAGAACATTGACAGATGCACTGGGTTGGGTTAAATACCATTTTTTCCCCCCAAAACAACCTGTCTCATATCACATCTTATATCCATTACTGACTTAGAACTTTGGGTTTTGTTATTTTTCCTAAAGCCTTCCCTATTTTATCTGAATCCCACCCTATGATATTGTGATTTATAAGAAGAAGTACACATTCGGTCTTCGTTCCATTTCTGGCACAGAGCTTCCTAAAACCCTTGAACTGTCCTGAGTGATAAGACCCATAAGTGTGTCTTGTTATGTTAATGAGGTGACTTGTGGATCACACCGGAAGGATAGAGGCTGGCTGGAATGCTCAGTCCCACACCCTGACTTCTAGGGAGGAGAGAAGGGCTGGAGGTTGATCAGTTTCCACTAACCTGTGATTTAACCAATCATGCCTATGCAATGAAGCCTCCACAAAAACTCACAAGGACATAGTTCTGAGAGCCAGGCTGGGGAGCACACGGAGATTCAGGGAGAGGAGTGTCCCTGGAGAGGCCCCGAGGCTCCTCAGCCTTCCCCCGCCCTCGCCCCGTGTCTCTATCCACCCATCTCTTCCTGAGTTATATCCTTCCATAATACTGGTGATCTAGTAAGTAAAGCGTTTCTCTGAGTGCTGTGAGCTGCTCTAGTAAGTGAACTGACCCTAAGGAGGGGGTCATTTAAACCCCCACCTGTAGCTGGTGGATCAGAAGCACAGGTGCTAACCTGGCCTTGTGACTGGCTTCAGAAGGGAGTGGCGGTAGGTGGGGGAGTGGAGGGTGCGGTCTTGTGAGACCAAACCTTTGGCCTGTGGGCTCTGATGCGTTCGCTCTCCAGCGATCAGTGTCAGAACTGAATTGAACTGTAGGACACCCTGCTGGTGTTGCAGAAAATTGCTTGGTGGTGGTGGTGGGAACTGCTGCCCACCCCCCACCGCCATACAAATGTAGCAAATTGTGCTCAGGACCCTCGTGTGCGACTCTTTTGCGACCCCGTGGATACTGTAGCCCACTGGCTCTTTTGTCCGAAGGATTCCCCAGGCACGAATACTGGGTGGGTTGCCAGTGCCCTCCTCCAGGGATCTACCCAACCCAGGGACTGAATCCAAGTCTCTTGTGTCTCCACCACCCAATTATTTCTCATCTCTCTCTGGTCCCACCCCAAACTGCAGTCCTGTACGGTACCCCCCGCCCCCACCCCAAACACACATATGCCTCCATCCCTCTCCAGTCCTTCCCTTCCTGCTATAAGGCTATAGTCTCTCGGAATCTAATGAATGAGATTGATGTCCTGTTTAATCTTTGGATCATCCTCAGCGCCCAAGACAAGGCTTTGTGAAAACTTGCAGCACAGTAAACACATGTTCAAAGGAACTTAATCTTATGCCTTATTTCCTTACTTTGTTTTATTCTAAAATTATATTTATGCAGTCCTTGATTTTAATCTTTTCTCTAAATGAACACCTCTGGGGGATCTGAAATGGGTTGCAGGGCAAATCTATGGTGTTCAGTTTATGATTGGAGAAATGGGATTCTTTGGGGAATTAATTAATCTCTACAAGTTTGTGAAACGGTGAGAGAAGGTAAAACTTCACAGATAAAGTTCTCAGGACCCAGAGAGGAAGTAAAGAGTAGTATTTGACACATCATGTGTCTAAGTTGAAGGTATTCCCTGGCAGATTCTTGTGGAGGGCTGGGCTTCCTGACTGCTACTGCCCAGTGCTTTGGGACATCTCTAACCTCGCCTTCTGCTCCTCTGCCTGTAGAGCAGTCTTCAACTCCTCAGAGCAGGCACTGACTGCTGGGTACTGTTGGAAACAGCTGGAAAGAGACCATGTTCATTCAGTTATAGGTCCATACACAGAAATCTGTCACATTTCTATACACTAACAACAAAAGATCAGAAACAGAAATAAAGGAAATAATCCCATTTACCATCACATCAAAAATAAAATACATGGACACTTACATTACCATATGTAAAATAGATAGCCAATGGGAATTTGCTGTATGACTCAGGGAACTCAAACAGGGGCTCTGTATCAACCTAGAGGGATGGGGTGGGGAGGGCGATGGGAGGGAGGGGACATATGTATACCTATTGATTCATGCTGATGTTTGACAGAAAACAACAAAATTCTGTAAAGCAATTATCCTTCAATTAAAATAAAATGCCTAGGAATAAACCTACCTAAGGAGGCAAAAGCCCTGTACTTCAAAACTTATAAGACATTGATGAAAGAAATTGAAGCTGACACAGAGATGGAAAGATATATCATATTCTTGGACTGGAAGAATCAACATTGTCAAAAGACTATACTATTCAAGGCAATCTACAGATTCAATGCAGTGCTCTCAAATTACCAATGGCATTTTTCACAGAACTAGGACAATAAAATTGTTAATTTCTATGGAAACACAAAAGACACTGCAGATTACCACAGCAATCACACAAAAGGAAATTGGAGCTAGAGGAATCAAGCTCCCTGACTTCAGACTATACTGTAAAGCTACAGTCATCAAACCAGTAGGGTACTGATGCAAAAACAGACACAGATCAATGCAGCAGGATAGAAAGCTCAGAAATGGATCCATGTGCATATGGTCAATTCATCTATGACAAACAAGGTAAGAATACGCAGTGGGAAAAAGACAGTCTCTTCAATAAATGGTGCAGGGAAAACTGGACAGCTAAATGTGAAGAATGAAAGTTGAACATTCTCTAACACCATACACATATAGGCACAGGTCCAACTGTCTACTGAGCACACACATCATACAAGGTACTGCTCTGGGCACATAGAGGAATAAGATTTGTTTCCCATAATCAGGAGTTGGATGACAAATAGAAGGTCAAGACAAACACAATTAACTATCATCCAAAGCAGAACGGGCCTCCAATAAAAGAGGCATAAAAAACTGTTTTGAAGACTCAAGGGAAGAAGAAATCACCCACTTTTTCAAGTAACAGGAAAGGCTTTATGGAAGGTGGGGAAGGAGAACTGGGCTTTTGCTCAGAAACTCAGGACCTCTAAGCCATAGTCCTTGTTCTCTGCTAGCTCCCAAACCAGTTGGGATGAATGTCATACATACAGCAGCTGCAATTCAAGACCATATATGTTAACACCAGTACAAAAGAATCACAGAAAAGCTAGAGATTGTTTCCTATTAGTCCAGGAAATTCTTTATGAAAGGGTGACTTGGGCCCTAAAAGATGAAACAGGTTTTATTAAAATGCTATTTTTGAATAAAAAGCAATTAAATGATCTAAAAATTTGGAAAACCCAGTAAGGTATAAAGAATAAAATAGAAATCATTTATAGGGCCACTACCTACAGATAAATACATTGCCATTCATGTAGTATGCATAACAAATATTTGTAATATAAATAAATATAATTTTTTTATTTTTTCCTCAAGTATATTTTTATTACATACATGATTTTGAGACTTGTTTTAAAAAACATATATTATGCAAACTTATCAGTAAAATTATTTGAAAACATTTTTAAACAGCTGAAGAGTATTCCATTAATTTATATATCATTTATGCAACCAGTTTTCAAAATGTTCACATTTAGATTGCTTCTAAACTTCCAATTATTATAAATTAAACTTCAATGGAATTCTTAAACACACACCTTTGTCGACACCTCTGTATTATCAGCATAGATTCCTGTAAGTGGGATTACCAAATCAAGGTATATTAACATTTCTGGGGCACTAGAGAGAGCAAAACACTGCACAATTACTTTCTAGAAAGGCTGTACCAGTTTACATTCTCATTAGTTAGGTGTGCCATGAGACACACTCCTTCACCAGCAGTATTATTTTAAGATGTTTGCTAATCTGATAAGGAGAAAATAGTAATTCAATGATTTTAAATTTTGTCTTTACTTGATCATTAGTGATGGGGACATTTTAAATATGCTTCTTTCCATGAATATTTCCTTTGTGTTGCCAGTTCATATATTTACATCAAGTGTTGTAAGTGAAATACATATTTGGAGGAGGAAACTTGGAAATAATCTACCGTTCTCTCAGTCTTGGTGCTCTGTGACCCCCTTTGGGTGAGTATCCTGCCATGGTCCGTGTGACCTTATTTTTCAAAGATGCACTCCCACCCATTCATTTTTCTCTCTCTCCCTCTCTCCGTCCCTTCTTTCTTTCCCTCCCTCCATTTTTTTCTCTCTCCCCCACAACACAGCCAGCTACACACTTCGTCTGGTGCTCAGTCAGAGAAACTGGTCTGTGGCAACACTGGAGGAAAAACTGCTGGTATTAGGGTTATTGAGACAAATGTCCAGACTGCCGAGGGCAACTTACTCAGTGACTCTTTTTAAGTGCTGATTTCAGAATTAACCTCCTCTTATACCATAAGACTGCTGATTTCCCTGGTGGCTCAGACGGTAAAGCGTCTGTCTACAATGCGGGAGACCTGGGTTTGATCCCTGGGTCGGGAAGATCCCCTGGAGAAGGAAATGGCAATCCACTCCAGTACTATTGCCTGGAGAATCCCATGGACAGAGGAGCTTGGTAGGCTACAGTCCGTGGGGTCGAAAAGAGTTGGACATGACTGAGTGACTTCATTTTCACTTATACCATAAGAGCAGACTCCACAGTGTTCTGTCCTGACTCCTCATTCTCAACCGAACTGCATACCGAACTTATACCATAAGAGCAGACTCCACAGTGTTCCCTCCTGACTCCTCAGTCTTAACTGAACTGCACTTCCCTGCCTCCATGGTGTCCGCTGAGCCTGGTGTGGTCTCGTCTACAGCTTCCCCAGTCCACAGCCTGCCTGTCCCTGATTGTGAAGGTCAGGTGGTGGCCTTTGGAGGAAGATACCCTTTTCCTCTGAATTCCATAGCACACTGCATTTTATTTAAACTATCTCCAGTCTCCAAGGTATTTTGGGTTTTTGTGCATGCAACTCATCTCTTTCATTACTTTATAGACTCCTGGAGGCATCTACTTGAGGAACGTCTGTGTCTTCTTTATGTCTGGATTCCCTTAGTACAGTCAGCAGAAACTCAAAAATGTTTTACAAAAGTTTAATTTAAAAAATGTTACTTTGAAAAGGAAAACAAAGTTTTGTTTGTTTGTTCTTGGCTATACTGTCTGGCTTGCTGGACCCTGTTCCCCAGTGAGGACTTAACCTGAGCCTAGCAGTGAAAGTACTGAGTCCTAACCACTGGATCGCCAGGGAAGTCCATGAAACAAAGCTTAATTTTAATTGTAGTGACTCTGATATGGAGAAGGAAATGGCAACCCACTCCAGTATTCTTGCCTGGAGAATCCCGTGGACAGAGGAGCCTGGTGGGCTGCTGTCCATGGGGTCGCACAGAGTTGGACATGACTGCAGCAACTTAGCAGTGACTCTGGTAAGGCTATGGACTGAGCTGTGCCCTCCCGTAAATTCATATTTTGAAGCCCTTACCCCAGTTATTGCAGGGGTGTTTGGACATGGGGCCTTTTAGGGAAGTAATTAAGTTAAATGAGGTCATAGGTGAGGTCCTAGTCCAATAGGATTAGTGTCCTTATAGGAAGAGGAAGGGACACGGGAGCTCTCTCTCTCTCCAGAGCAAAAAGGCCATGTACAGACAGTGAGCAGGCTGCTTCTGCTAACCAGGAAGAGGGCTCGCATCAGAACCTGCTCCTGGAGGCACCTTGATCGTGAACTTCCAGTTTCAGAACTGAGAGAAAATTCATTTCTGTTATTTAAGCCACCCAGCCTGTGGTGTTTTGCGACGGCAGCCTAACACAGAGGTAATGGTGAGATATTAGGTAGAAATGGAAGAAAGTCAGCTCAAATAAAGGAATACTGGTAACTCAATCAAAGAACTCAAAGAATCTCATGTTGAGACACGGAGGGGTTAGAAACTAAAGGAAGAATCGGGAAAACATGGCTTCTTTTGTCTCTTCATGAAAGGCCCTCATCCTGAAGCCACTTTGGTCCTCTGTGGCAGAGGAATAAAAACGGATGAAAATTACAACTAGAGTCCAGGAACTAAGAAATTGAATGGGGTTAAACAATTAATTTTATATCAAACATAAAGTCATCAGAGGGAAATAAGCACTAAAATGATGTTTTAAAACAATTGGAAACTTAAGGAAATTGCTACTGGCTTCCATTAGAGTAAGAACGTACTTCCTTAGAATGTTTTCTTGAAAGGATGATATATTGATCTTCTTGGGCTGGATCCATTAGCCATGGAAAGATGTACCTGAGTCTTTAGGGACATTCCTGAATGCATCAGGCCATATCACAGAACCCACCACCTCAAAACCAAATATTAAGGAAGAACTTATTAGAAAAACAAGATACAGCACAACTCTCTCTAGGACTGTAATCATTGTTCTCAAGTCCTTGCCAAACCTCATTCATCATAACCTTGCATGCTTTAAATATGTGTCATACTTTGGAAGTTTCAAACAAAAAAACTTTCTTGGAGAAAACAAAGACAAAAAAGGGACTTTTTCTGAACTGCATTTCTTAGTACTATTGTGGTTTAATGTCTAATTCTTGCATTAGAAGTGGAAAGAAAGAAGGAATCATGAAACTTTCTTTTTAAATGTCCTTTTAGCCAACATGTGGAGAAAATATGACGGCAACTGAGTCATTTTCCTGTTCTTTACAATGGATTCCAATATGTTCTATCTCCTAACTTCCAAAAGGTTATATTTGATAGTTTGTTTAAAAATAAACTTTTATGGGTGGAACACATGTACACCATGTGTAAACCATGTACACCCATGGCTGATTCATGTGAATCTATGGCAAAAATTACAATATTGTAAGGTAATTAGCTACCAATTAAAATAAATTTAAAAATAAATAAAAACAAAAAGAATTTAGGCTTCAATCAGAGGCCTAAGGGAGGGGGGCTTTTAAGTATAAATTACAAACAGAAAAGTACACAAGTTCTAAGACAATAGCTTGATGGATTATTACAAGAAACCACAAAGGGTAAGCACTATCCCGACCAAGAAATAGAACATTGCCAGCACCCCAGATGCTTGCTTGAAAATGGAGTTTTGAGCCAGACATGTATTTTATTTTCTTAGAAATAATATTAATGATAGTTAATGCCCAGATTAACTGATACAAGTCCTAAAGGTACATAGACACATTGCTCAGAGGCTCATCCAACTTTTAGATTCCTTAGTCAATTGGACAGCATTCATGCGAACACAAGTTAGCTAACTAGCCTTGGCCTTTGAAAAATAAGTCTGTGATACGTATACAGATCCTTCCGGAGAAGGCAATGGGACCCCACTCCAGTACTCTTGCCTGGAAAATCCCATGGACGGAGGGGCCTGGTGGGCTGCAGTCCATGGGGTCGCTAGGAGTCGGACACGACTGAGCGACTTCACTTTATTTTTTCACTTTCACGCACTGGAGAAGGAAATGGCAACCCACTCCAGTGTTCTTGCCTGGAGAATCCCAGGGGCGGGGGAGCCTGGTGGGTTGCCGTCTATGGGTTCGCACAGAGTCGGACACGACTGAAGCGACTTAGCAGCAGCAGCAGAGACTCAAGAGCAGGGATGAGAAGAGAGGTTCGCGTCCTCCTGGGGGAGGGGGTGCACAGTGACAGCGTCCATGGAAAGGACTGAGAGCGGCTCTGACGGGACCCCCTTCCCCACCTGGCTCCTAGAGCCCTCAGCGGTGTGGACAGGCGGACGTGGTCTCCATTCTACAGGAGCGGATTTAGCACCAGCCTTGGAAACCCGGAAGGTACTGAGGCGTTTCTCTGAGCTCAGTTCATGGCAAGGTCAAGGATCCACGGCCCCAGTCCTTGCTTCCACCTGGTCCTGTTCCGCGCTGAGCCCAGGTCTCCTCCCTAGCAGCAGCTTCCCCGACCCCCGCCCCCGGGGGACCCTGCCCCTCGACAAGCGCACCAGGTCTGTGTTCAGACAGCAACGAGGGAACCCCGACGGGCAAGGAGGCCGGCGTTCCCTGAATGTCCGGGCCCACCTGGATGGGGGGAGCTGGGCCCGGCCCAGGCCCCCTCCGGCGCTGCTCCAGTGCCTGGGCTGAGAATGGGAAGATCACTGCTTTCCTCGGGCTGCCCCTGCCTTTCCTTGCCAAGTTCCAGCACGGCCTTGGGGGCTTTTTAGGGTCACTGCTGCCGTCTATAGGGTCACACAGAGTCAGACACGACTGACGTGACTTAGCAGCAGCAGCACCAGCAGCAGCGACCTTTCAAGAGCCTTTCCATTTTCTTTTCCTAATGGTCCAGTATTAATTAAGATTTATGCTTTACCCACTGCGTTCCCAGGTCACAGAGACTATCAGAAGACAATGGCTAGCCTCCCTGAGGGTATCCTGAAATGGGCCACATTTCTACGAAATCACTGATGGCTGCTATTTTCTGTTAAAAAATGCTCTTAATATACGGGGGAGGGAGGGTCAGGATGGGTGATTCATGTGAATGTATGGCAAAAACCACCATAATATTGTAAAGTAATTGGCCTCCAATTAAAATTTTTTAAAAAACCCATCGCAGTAATATCATGTACTTTTGCCACAGAATAATGCTGGTATGAGAAATAAATCGGATATGTCAAGTTCTAAAAAAAATAAAAATGCTCTTAAGATAATAGAATCATCCAGCGGTGATGAGCATGGGGCAAGACTCCTGTATTCCAGGGCCCTGGTTCTTGTCCCTTGGTCCACAGCGGAAGAACCTGTGTGTCAGTGACACAGCAAAGGGATTCAACTCTGCTGGGCATTCCCAGAAACTCGGAGATAGTCCCGGTGTCCCTGGAACCCTCCAGGACCCTGGAAGGAGCTGCCTTGCACATTTCACAGGACTTGTGCGGACAGAGGCGCCTCAGCAAGAGTCTGCTTAAAGTTCCTGTTGTTAAAATGAAATCACCCAGTGCTGCAACCAAGGAAACTATACTGACTTGAAATGACCTTGGTAAACACATGAGTAGGACTTCCCTGGTGGCTCAGATGGTAAAGCGTCTGTCTACAATGCAGGAGACCTGGGTTCGATCCCTGGGTCGGGAAGATTCCCTGGAGAAGGAAATGGCAACCCACTCCAGTACTCTTGCCTAGAAAATCCCATGGACGGAGGAGCCTGGTGCAGGCTACTGCCCATGGGGTCACAAAGAGTCAGACACGACTGAGTGACTTCACTTTAAACACATGAGTGCTCCTCATGGCACATAGTTCTGAGGCCAACTTACTGCTTCAAAGTTCAGCATGAACTCAGTTTTACCCCTCTGGAGCAGGAGAAGTCGGAGTGGGGCAAAAGCATGCAGTGAGAACTCTGTCTTTGGAGGGCCCCTGGAGGAATCTCAGTGAGGATAGACTTAGCTGCCTGACACCTCAAAAAACGCACACTGGACACGGCCTGCCCTGTCCAGGCTTATACCAAGGCTTTGAGGATGCTGCAGACTTAAATATCTTCCTCCTACACACCCATTAAAGATGGACAGCACTTGTCACCTTAGTTACAGAGGCTGGTGTCAAGAAGCATCTCTGGTGTTTGTGAAGTCAGAGGTTGGCCCTCTGCTTCTTGTGGTTTCTGTAGAGTCCACAGTTCGAGGGACTTTCCATTCTGCACAACCAACGTGACATGTGCTGTTCCCTCAGAGTCAACTCCTCAGGAACAGTACCAGAACACACCTGGTTGCTAAACACTTACATACCAGGAAACGCTGTCCTTGAAAGGAGACTGCCAGTGTGATAAGGGGTTGTGTTCCCAGGTGTGGCTTGAGATGAGATGATGCTTATCTAAATGGCTCCCAGGGGCTCCCCAGGGGATGAAATCTCAGTCTACTGTTCTGATTCCCTTTCCCTCTCTCTCCTTGGGACACTTTAATATCCAGGATGACCAAACCGCATGCTCATTAAGTGTGAGTGATGGTGGGAGTGGCACCTCACTTAAAAATTTAGACAGAAACTACATGAAATGCAAGGGCTTATAAACGCAAATCAAATGGGGCTCCATGCTTTAGGTAGGGAGGCTTTGGACAGCCAAGGTCATGGGGTTTCCTGTTCTTCAGCCACCTGCAGAGCTAACTTTCCTAAACTCACATGTCTGTGGTGTGGATGTTTCTCAGGCCACTCACCTAGCCCCAGACTTGCTTCCAGCTCGGACTTTGCCTCGCATGTTCTTGCTTCTGTAACTTTCAGACTATTTTGAGGTTCTCTGTTTGGAACTCTCTACAGCATCATCTAGGAACCTCAGTCAGAATGGATGAGTGGGAAAAGGGATGATCCCATGACATTCTATGGAGGGATGTCTGTATGGTCTATCTTTTCAATCCCCACAACAGCCCAGTGAGGTGGACGTTATTACTCCCATTTTCAGATGAAGAGAAGGAGAACTAGAGAAGTCCAGTGACTCGGCGAGGTCTCCAGTAGTCACCACACACCAGGAGACCTGGATCAAGTTCTGCTCTGTTTGAGCTATGTTCTGGTCTTGGTGCATCTATGGGCTAGCCTCCTTTTTACAAAAGTTATTAGTAAAAATGTAAACAAACACAGAAGTAGATGATGGGTCCCTACACATCCATCACCCTGATAAAACAGTTGTCAAGATCTTGCCGCTTACGGAACAGTTTTCTTTGGCTTCATTTTCTATCAGCTTTGTCTCATCCAGGACCACTTGTTCACTCACACGCCAGGTTTCAACCAGACTGAACAAGCTGTTTAGTTGTTCTCTGACTCTGGGCCTTGGCACATGTTGATCCCTTTGACTCGGTTGCTTCCAACCCTGGTACACAGCTGCCCACAAGACCCACCACTGACCGACCACGTCAGAAACTGCTGGCGCTAGGCACCCTTCCCTCCATGCCCGCTTGACCCACTCTTCTCATTCTTCAAGACTTCCTTCTAGAATCCCCCCTCTCTACAAAGCCTTCACCGATGTCCCCAGTCTGGCTAAAGGTGCTTCTTCCAATCTCCACTGGGCCTCGCACATGTTTCTATCACAGGCTGGAACCAGGCGTGTCTGACTCAGCTGTGTTCTTTGGCTCCTCTGCTGTGTCATTCCTTGCAGGGTCCAGTGCCACACAGCACAGGCCCACTGTGGTGGGGCAGGGCCAGGCCCAAGGGCCCCCAGCCCCACGGCTGGCCCTCCCTGGCACTTGGCTCGCTGGACAAGGCTGCTGTTCTTTGGTGCTCTCGCTCATTTAAAGGAAGTGGTTCTTGGCTTTCTTTCCCAGCCACCAATTACGTTCCCACAGGAGGTCACATTTTGGTTGCAGTGATGGATTCTTGAAAAACTGTGAATATGAATGCCAGCTCTATTCCACAGAAACTCCTCACTTCATAACACAAGGTGATGTGCTATGTACCTTCCGAATGATTCACATTTCAGGTCACTAATAAGCTGTGTGACTTTGGGCCAGTTACTTAACCTCTCTGTGCCCCAGTTTCTTTCTTTGTAAAATGAGAACTGTACTTCAAAGGGATTAGGGAGGACTGAGTGAGATAATGCGCGAAAAGGCCTGGCACATAGTAAGTGCTCAACAAATGATAGGTACTATTTCTGTTAGACTTTGTCATCATCATAGTATTTCATCCACACAGGCTTGTTTCTTTGGTTTCATAATAGCCCTCAGTATTGAAAAGCTCTAGAAGGCTTCCCTGGTGGCTCAGATGATAACGAATCTGCCTGCAATACAGGAGACTCAGGTTTGATCCCTGGGTCGGCAAGATCCCCTGGAGAAGGGAATGGCTACCTAGTCCAGTATTCTTGCCTGGAGAATTCCAGGGACAGAGGAGCCTGGTGGGCTACAGTCTATGGCATTGCAAAGAGTCGGACACGACTGAGCGGCTAACACACATACAGAGAGGATTACTACTCTGTATTGTAAATCTTCTATTTTTATCATAAGCATAAATTCTGTACCTAAAAATGATGCTGTGTCTGAGATTTCCAGAGTCTGGCGTGCCCACCATTCTGATAAAAGAAGGCAGGCAGAGGCTGTTTGTTTACATGGGATCTCCTGGAATTCACCCCGGGCTCTCACCACCTCCTCCTGGTTCTTCCTCTCTCACCATCCCCCGGGGGTGCTTGTGGGGTAGAAACAGGAGAATACGATGACCTGAAGGAAGCCAGGATTTGGGAGGCCTGAGGCAGGACAGGGTAATTCACACCTGTGAGCCCCACATCTCTGGGGCAGCACTGGCAGGGCCAGAAGCTCTGTTTCTGGATGAGAGCACCCACGGGGCAACTCGCCCCTTCCTCAGGCACCCAGACCATGGAAGGAAAGCCTGGGCGTTTGGAAATCACCAGGTGTCTTCACACACTGTGCTGAAACACTCATGATGCTCTGGGTCAGCTTCATTAAAAAAAAAAAGTTTGCATCTGATTTAAGTCTTCCAGGAGCCCTACATCATGTTGGTTTTAAACATGCTGTGTCTGGATAATAAGTACTGAGGCCGGGGATTAGGTGAGGTGGGGAGATTTATAAAGCACTAGATGCATTAAAGCCCCATAATTCACCCTTTGTTTTGTCTAAAAATTGACCCATACCCCTTCCCCTTTTCAGGCTCCCGTACATATCAAGCAGAGACTGGGTTCACTGACTTTGCACCGTGAGGCTCCTGTGAAAGGCAAAGAGACAAAAGCCTCCCATCAAAGCTGCCATAGTGAGTTTCTGTTCAGCAGGAGGCGGGAATTCTTGAAGCAATTCCCAGGGCTTTAGACGGCCCAGCCCCTGGCCCTTGCCTGCAGCCCAGTAACTGCGCACCTCCTCCCGGCTTGCCCCCTGTGGCCCTCTGCCCGAGGCGAGGTGCCTTGCTCCGCCTGAGCGGGGCGGGGGGCATCCACGATGCGGCAATCCGGGACCAGAGGCGGATGCCTGAAGGTTCTCCGCCCTCCCTCACTCACGCGGAAACCAGACAGAACCCCAGGAGGGCTGGCGCAGCCCCTTTCAGGGCTCACTCCCGCCTCTCACGTGAGGTCCTCAGGCCCCCCGGGTTTCTCTCTCGGCTAGTCACGGACAAATGCTCTCATCGCCCCAGGCTTTCCCTCATTCCCAAGCCCCACTGCCGCTGCCTTAGTACCCTCTGAACACCTTAATGGGGCAGTAAAAACTTTACAGCCTGCAGCTCTAAACCGTTCTCACGTTTCTATATAGAACTATTTATGGCACACAAGATTACCACGGTTCGCCCTTTGAAAACCCCAGCAGATCCCAGACGCATTCAAAGGGGGCTGACCGAGTTACACTGGCCAACAGCTGGCTTACAGAAATCCATAGTGGCAGAGCTGAATTCTGGCTGCGAACAGCTAAGTCAGAAGAGAAAACAGCCCTTGAATCTCACGGCATCACCGAGGCAGCCCCGCGCTTTGCCTCTTCCGTGTGGCTTTGGTGTCAAACCCGCTTGCGTGCGTCTCTCCCTGGATTTTTGCTTCCCTGCTCGGTTCTTGCCTGGGTCCACAGGGATCCCTGTGAGCTTCGTCAGCAAATCCAGAAATCCAATCTGTTCCTTCCGTCTTGAGCAGGCAGAAAATTAAAACCAGGAAAAAGCTAGCAACTCGATCACGACTCGTTTCTCCAAAACAGTGCCCAGGAGCCACCTGTGAGCCCAGAAAAGGCATCCCCGCGCCCTTAGAAGCGCCCTTACCGGTATTCCATATCCGCCTCTCCGGTGCATCAGAGACGGGCCCCAGCCTCCTTGGATGTGGGGCCTCGGCGCTCTGCAGCCCACAGACAATCGGGCCCATTATAGTCATCAGGCCGCCGAGTTAAAGGGTGGCCCTTAGAAAAATATAAACAGCTTGTCAGCGCCAGCCAAGGGGGCGGGGCTGCGGCATCAGGGGACAATGGGCGCCAATGACCAGCCTCTCTGGGCTCTGTTGGCTGAGGATATCGTGTTTCATTTTGAAGAAGGGGAGACAGAGAGCGAGGAACGCCGAATAAGAAGGGCCAGCCCCGCAGCATGAAAGGGGTCCGAGTTGAAAAGTTTAATCACTGCTCACAGAAGATCATTTTCAAGGAGGAGTTTGATGCCTCACACAAAATAATGCAAATTTTTAGAAGTCACAGACGTTCGTGTTGCATTAACCATCTCTGGTCTCCCAGGCTTAATAAATATAGTATTCACTGGGGTAGAAAGGACTTTTTCAATCAAACAACAAAGGAAAGGAACAAAGTCCAAGGAAGATGCTTTTATTACATGTTTATCTTTTTAAATAGAATATCAGATAAGTACTTACTACATTTACAGAAAAAATGCTTGATTTGATTGGTTTGTCTTCAGAACTCAGAGAAGTGGGCATATTTTATTCCCCAAATATAAATGCCTCATGTTAAAAAAAATACTCACAATCTGATCATACCTGCACACATAAAACAGGAGTTAACTCAGTGTATAGGGGAGAAGGCAAAGGCAATGGCTTTTTTCTCTCTTCTGAACTTAACTAAATCCTACTTGCAAAGCTACTAGGCCAGCTTAAACTGTCAAAAGCCTATGATAATAACCAAGAACCAGAAAATAAATTATGGCTTTTTAAAATAAAATTTCTAAATAATACACTGAAGTAAGAAGAAGGTTAAGAGCTATTTGGCTGATTTGTGGTATTGTGTAAATTACAGGCATAAAATCTTTGAGAAAAGCACAGTCTTTAAAATTGGGAATAGTTCTCTTATTTATAAAGGAAGCAAAACAGCTATCAAAATTCACTAGCAGAGAAACGGAAAAATATTGAAATATAAGCATTTCCACAAATTTTGTATTGGGCTTTTCTGATTTTGATTATAAAAAGAATAATGCAAAGACACTGTCCTTTCTGATCTATGGTAGTTTAAAAATATTTATGATTCTGCCACTGATGTTTAATTATATTAAAGTCAGACTCCTCTGGTGCGTGCATTCGTGCTAAATCGCTCAGTCCTGTCTGACTCTTTCGACCCCATGGACTGTAGACTGCCAGGCTCCTCTGTCCGTGGGATTCTCTAGGCAAGAATACTGGAACGGAATGCCATTTCCTTCTCCAGGGGGGTCTTCCCAACCCAGGGATCCAACCTGTGTGTCCTGCATTGCAGGCAGGTTCCTTACCACTAGCGCCACCTGGGAAGTGAGACTCCTTAAACTGAAGTGCAACTCACTTAAGTGAGACTCCCCTGCTAAGTCACTTCAGTCGTGTCCAACTCTGTGCAACCCCATAGACAGCAGCCCACCAGGCTCCCCTGTCCCTGGGATTCTCCAGGCAAGAACACTGGAGTGGGTTGCCATTTCCTTCTCCAATGCATGAAAGTGAAAAGTGAAAGGGAAGTTGCTCAGTCGTGTCCGACCCTCAGCGACCCCATGGACTGCAGCCTTCCAGGCTCCTCCATCCATGGGATTTTCCAGGCAAGAGTACTGGAGTGGGGTGCCATTGCCTTCTCCGGAGACTCCCCTGGTATTCATCTAAGTAGTGCTTTGAGGCTGCTTCGGGTCCTTCTGTTCTTCCACCGATTATAAAGGAGCTTCTTATATCTGTATTTGCATGGCTCTGGATTTTAAAGTAAAGGTTACCTTCTGGAAAAGATCTAGTTTTCCTTTAATACTAATCAAGACCCTGTCATAAAAACACCAAAATTATGAAAAACTTCAGAACACCAAAAGTATGAAAAAAAGGAAAAATAGATAAATTTGACTTCATCAATATTAAAAAACCTCTGTGCATCAATTCTATCATCAAGAAAGTGAAAAGATAACCCACAGGAGAAATATATCAACATCATATATCTGATAAGGTCTAGTATGCAGAATATATAATGAACTCCTATAATTAAACAACAAAAATAGAAATAACCCGATTTAAAAATGAGCAAAGTTCTTGTATAGAGATTTCTTCAAAAATGATATACCAATGGCCAACCAGCACATGAAAGATGCTCAACATCATTAGCCATTAGGGAAATTCAAATCAGAACAAAAAGAGGTACCACTTCACAACCATTCAGTTCAGTTCAATTCAGTCGCTCAGTTGTGTCCAATTCCTTGCGACCCCATGAATCGCAGCACGCCAGGCCTCCCTGTCCATCACCAACTCCCAGAGTTCACTCAAACTCATGTCCATTGAGTTGGTGATGCCATCCAGCCATCTCATCCTCTGCTGTCCCCTTCTCCTCCTGCCCCCAATCACTCCCAGCATCAGAGTCTTTTCCAATGAGTCAACTCTTCGCATGAGGTGGCCAAAGTATTGGAGTTTCAGCTTCAGCATCAGTCCTTCCAAAGAACACCCAGGACAGATCTCCTTTAGAATGAACTGGTTGGATCTCCTTGCAGTCCAAGGGACTCTCAAGAGTCTTCTCCAACACCACAGTTCAAAAGCATCAATTCTTCAGCTCTCAGCTTTCTTCACAGTCAAACTCTCACATCCATACATGGCCACTGGAAAAACCATAGCCTTGACTAGACGGACCTTTGTTGGCAAAGTAATGTCTCTGCTCTTTAATATGCTATCTAGGTTGGTCATAACTTTCCTTCCAAGGAATAAGCGTCTTTTAATTTCATGGCTGCAGTCACCATCTACAGTGATTTTGGAGCCCCAAAAAATAAAGTCTGACACTGTTTCCACTGTTTCCCCATCTATTTCCCATGAAGTGATGGGACCGGATGCCATGATCTTCATTTTCTGAATGTTGAGCTTTAAGCCAACTTTTTCATTCTCCTCTTTCACTTTCATCAAGAGGCTTTTGAGTTCCTCTTCACTTTCTGCCATAAGGCTGGTGTCATCTGCATATCTGAGGTTATTGATATTTCTCCCAGCAATCTTGATTCCAGCTTGTGCTTCTTCCAGCCCAGCATTTCTCATGATATACTTTGCGTATAAGTTAAATAAGCAGGGTGACAATATACAGCCTTGACGTACTCCTTTTCCTATTTGGAACCAGTCTGTTGTTGCATGTCCAGTTCTAACTATTGCTTCCTGACCTGCATATAGGTTTCTCAAGAGGCATGTTAGCTGGTATTCCCATCTCTTTCAGAATTTTCCACAGTTTATTGTGATCCACACAGTCAAAAGCTTTGGCATAGTCAATAAAGCAGAAATAGATGTTTTTCTGGAACTCTCTTGCTTCTTCCATGATCTAGTGGGTGTTGGCAATTTGATCTCTGGTTCCTCTGCCTTTTCTAAAACCAGCTTGAACATCTGGAAGTTCACAGTTCACGTACTGTTGAAGTCTGGCTTGGAGAATTTTGAGCATTACTTTGCTAGCATGTGAGATGAATGCAATTGTGCAGTAGTCTGAGCATTCTTTGACATTGCCTTTCTTTAGGATTGTAATGAAAACTGACCTTTTCCAGTCCTGTGGCCACTGCTGAGTTTTCCGAATTTGCTGGCATATTGAGTGCAGCACTTTCACAGCATCATCTTTCAGGATTTGAAATAGCTCATCTGGAATTCCATCACCTCCACTAGCTTTGTTCGTAGTGATGCTTTCTAAGGCTCACTTGACTTCACATTCCAGGATGTCTGGCTCTAGGTGAGTGATCACACCATCATGATTATCTGGGTTGTGAAGCTCTTTTTTTGTACAGTTCTTCTGTGTATTCTTGCCACCTCTTCTTAATATCTTCTGCTTCTGTTAGGTCCATACCATTTCTGTCCTTTATTGAGCCCATCTTTGCATGAAATGTTCCCTTGGAATCTCTAATTTTCTTGAAGAGATCTCTAGTCTTTCCCATTCTGTTGTTTTCCTCTATTTCTCTGCATTGATCACTGAGGAAGGCTTTCTTATCTCTCCTTGCTATTCTTTGGAACTCTGCATTCAGATCCATATATCTTTCCTTTTCTCCTCTGCTTTTCACTTCTCATCTTTTCACAGCTATTTGTAAGGCCTCCTCAGACAGCCATTTTGCTTTTTTGCATTTCTTTTCCATGGGGATGGTCTTGATCCCTGTCTCCTGTACAATGTCACGAACCTCCATCCATAGTTCATCAGGGACTCTATCTATCAGATCTAGTCCCTTAAATCTATTTCTTACTTCTACTGTATAATCATAAGGGATTTGATTCACAACCATTAGGATGGCTATTAAAAAAAAAAGCAAAAACAAGTGTGGAGGAGGATAAGGAGAAACTGGAATCTTTGCACAATGCTAGTGGGAATGTTGGGATTTTCCAGGCAAGAGTACTGGAGTGGGGTGCCACTGCCTTTTGACTACCTGTAAATAATGTTGCTATGAACATAAGTATACACGTATTTGTTTGAGTACCTGTTTTCGGGTCTCTTGGCTATACACCCAGGAGTGGAATTGCCAGGTCACATGGTAGTTTTATGTTTGACGTTTTGAAGAACTGTAGGCCTGTTTTCCACAGTAGCTGAGCCATTTTACATTCCCAGTGCTTGCTGCTGCTTAGTTGCTTTAGTCGTGTCCGACTCTGTGCGACCCCATAGACGGCAGCCCACCAGGCTCCCCCGTCCCTGGGATTCTCCAGGCAAGAACACTGGAGTGGGTCACCATTTCCTTCTCCAATGCATGAAAGTAAAAGTGAAAGTGAAGTCACTCAGTCGTGTCCGACTCTTAGCCTGGTGGGCTGCCGTCTATGGGGTCGCACAGAGTCGGACACGACTGAAGCAACTTAGCAGCAGCAGCAGCAGCAGCAGGGTTTATGTGGAGAAGGCAATGGCACCCCACTCCAGTACTCTTGCCTGGAAGATCCCATGGATGGAGGAGCCTGGAAGGCTGCAGTCCATGGGGCCGCTGAGCAGTTCCAAGGTAGACACAACCTACACACCCATGCCTGTGTGTGTGTGTGTGTGTGTGTGTGTGTGTGTTGTCACTTCAGCTGTGTCCGACTGAAACTGTATGGACTGTAGTCCACCAGTCTCCACTGTCGATAGACTTCTCCAGGCAAGAACACTGGAGTGGGTTGCCATTTCCCTCTCCAAAAGCAACTATAGAAAGAAAGAAAGTGACGTTGCTCGGTTGTGTCTGACTCTTTGCGACCCAGTGGACTGTAGCCCACCAGGCTCCTCCAACCATGGAATTCTCCAGGCCAGAGCACTGGAGTGGGGCGCCATTTCCTTCTTCCAGATAGAGATAGTAGTTGTACAACTGCGATATATTATACGCCACTAAACTGTTCACTTTAGATGGCTAATTTTATGTTTCATTTTACTTTTTATAGTTTCTTCTGGGTTCAATAGGAGGCTTCCTTGAAACGTCATCCCATGAGTATACTGAAGATTTTTTTTTAAGATTTATTCAATTTATTCAATCATTATTTGTGCATTGTTCAGTATGTGTTAAGCACCGGATACTGTGGGGCAGTGAGTACCAGGAGACCAATTTGCACCTTCTCTATTAAAGCTGAGAAAGAGCAGGATCATCCAGTAGGGAAAGGAACATGGCAGGCAGGGTGAGACAAGGAATATTGTGTAAACGGCGGCGACCTGCCAGGTCATCTCTCGCTTGATCTCATTTACTCCTCAGAACCACCGGGAGTGGAGGTGGTAGGAACGATTATTCCCATATTATGGAGATAGAAACTGAGAATCAGAGTTAACTGCCTTCCCAAAGTCACCCCGCCCGTAGGCACTGGAGCAGGCTCTTCCTCTTCTGCCAGCTGCTCCCTGAGCAGAGGTAAGGAGCAGAATCCATTCACAATGCACAAGGGAAAATATATAAACGACTTAAATTTACTAAGAAGCATTTTAGACATTAAAAAAAAAAAAAAAGGTAGGGTGGCTCTCTTTCTAGTGGGATAAAGACACAAACCAGGGAAAGAAATAAAATTGTCAAAGACTTACTCAGAAAGTTTCATTTTCAGAAAACAACCACATAACTTTAGACACAGAGGAATTTTCTAAGTAATCTGATCAGATACCCTTATATTTGTGATGGGAAATCTGATGCCCTGCAAAATTAAGTGACGTGCTCAGTTACATAGCAAAATAGCAGCAAAACCAGGGCTAGGAGTCAAGTTTCTTAACTCCTAGTCCAGCATTCCTTCTACTATGCCACACATGCAAAATTAAGAAACCAGTCCCAGTTTAACCTTTACTGAGCAGATCTCAAATTCTCTCTCTATATATAAATTAACAGACATAATAATTCCTACTCTCTGTAAACTCCAAGTGTAATGACCTATAGCACATATACAACATTCTCCAAGAGTCTACTATTTCTTTCTTCATATAGTTTGTTAAACACCAATAAAGAAGACGGCAATTCACAAGTTATAATTTGGGGAGGACTATATTCAGACTCAGTTGTTTTTAACACAGGTAAGCCTCTTGGAACAGGAAATGAACTGAGAACAAGGAGAAGCACTAGGCTCTGACAACCTAGAAAGAAAATTTTGCCAGGAATTTCATCCAAGAAAACACAACCACACAGGACTGAAGACCCTTGAGCACATGGCCCCACATCCCACTGAGGCCTGGTCTTTCCTGACCCCCATGTCCCTTGGCACTGACCTACTGCTGTTATTAAACACAAAATAATTACAGAGAGAGATGTATGTTCTTTCAAAAGAGGGGGAGATGACATCACTACTTTCTACATTTTAAATCACTTGATTATGCAATTCAGAAAATTGCCATATACCCTTTGAGAATGCTCATCATCCAATCAAAACTTTACCCTTGATCCAAAACAGCTGCCCCTTAGTCATCCACCTCTTGGCAACCTGAAGCTTCAATTACGCACAAGCAGAGAGCGTGTCACCCAACCCTCCGAAGAGCTGAGGCCCCACATCACTGACTTAGTTCAACATCCCCCAGCGCCCTCCTTATCAAGCTCTTGAGCTGCCAAAAAGCACTGTACTGAGGGAAAACTACTCAACGGTCTACTGATTTTCTTTTTCTTGACTGTACCACATGGCATGTAGAACGTCTCCCACCAGGGATGGGGCGGGGTAGGGCGGGGCGGGGGGAAGCACAGAGTCTCAGTCACTGGACCACCTAGGAAGTCCGGATATATATTTTTTTAATGCACATATAATATTAGATTCTCATGTTAGGACAGCATATAGTTAATGGAACTGAGTAGTCAAAACAGAGATCCTTTGGATAAAATATGGATGAATGGTCAGATCCCTTAAGTTTTCTCAGAAGATTCTGGAAATTATAAACTTCTAAGACTAAATCCTTTACTTTCTTTTTTCTGGAAATAAAGTGGTGAATAGGTATTAATCAGATCAGATCAGATCAGTCGCTCAGTCGTGTCCAACTCTTTGCGACTCCATGAATTGCAGCACGCCAGGCCTCCCTGTCCATCACCAACTCCTGGAGTTCACTCAGACTCACGTCCATCAAGTCAGTGATGCCATCCAGCCATCTCACCCTCTGTCGTCCACTTCTCCTCCTGCCCCCAATCCCTCCCAGCATCAGAGTCTTTTCCAATGAGTCAACTCTTCGCATGAGGTGGCCAAAGTACTGGAGCTTCAGCTTTAGCATCACTCCTTCCAAAGAAATCCCAGGGCTGATCTCCTTCAGAATGGACTGGTTGGATCTCCTTGCAGTCCAAGGGACTCTCAAGAGTCTTCTCCAACACCACAGTTCAAAAGCATCAATTCTTCGGCGCTCAGCCTTCTTCACAGTCCGACTCTCACATCCATACATGACCACAGGAAAAACCATAGCCTTGACTAGATGAACCTTAGTTGGTAAAGTAATGTCTCTACTTTTGAATATGCTATCTAGGTTGGTAATAACTTTCCTTCCAAGGAATAAGCGTCTTTTAATTTCATGGCTGCAATCACCATCTGTAGTGATTTTGGAGCCCCAAAAAATAAAGTCTGACACTGATTCCACTGTTTCCCCATCTATTTCCCATGAAGTGATGGGACCGGATGCCATGATCTTCGTTTTCTGAATGTTGAGCTTTAAGCCAACTTTTTCATTCTCCTCTTTCACTTTCATCAAGAGGCTTTTGAGTTCCTCTTCACTTTCTGCCATAAGGGTGGTGTCATCTGCATATCTGAGGTTATTGATATTTCTCCCAGCAATCTTGATTCCAGCTTGTTTTTCTTCCAGTCCAGTGTTTCTCACGATGTACTCTGCATATAAGTTAAATAAGCAGGGTGACAATATACAGCCTTGACGTACTTCTTTTCCTATTTGGGACCAGTCTGTTGTTCCATGTCCAGTTCTAACTGTTGCTTCCTGACCTGCATACGAATTTCTCAAGAGGCAATCAGGTGGTCTGGTATTCCCATCTCTTTCAGAATTTTCCACAGTTTATTGTGATCCACACAGTCAAAGGCTTTGGCATAGTCAATAATAACATGGCTTAATAAAGAGGAGAAGCTGAAGGTCTACCCATCATTGACACTGAAGGACTTTGCAGAGAGAAGGAATGAGAATTAAAATCTTTTCGTGACTTGACAAGGCTTTTGATTTTGTTCTGCTTAGCTGTTCCTCAATGCATTGTCAATTACGGACAAAAATCATTCATTCTTTGGTCTGCCCACAACTTGTCAAAGAGGTAAAAATTCTAAACACATTTCACTAAACTTTCATCATCCTCAGATACATTTGTTCTTTGCAGATGAAGCAGTTTATGACTAATATGTAGATATTCCATATTTATTATTGTATATGAATTATTTGTATTTCTCTGAGAAAGACAGCAATTTTAAGGATTAAGGACAGTTCATATGAAGTTAGGCCATTAAGAGGGCCCTGCTGACCACACATCAACATGAATGAACTTTATTTTTCCTATCATGCTGGTGGATTGTTACAAGCCTCATATAGTCTTTTGCTCTGTCCCCAAATGCCAAATGGCTCATATTTGCAAAATAATGCATGAAGTTAGACTCTAGCTGTGGAAATGACCAGTAAATCAACTTATATGGTGTACCAAGCAATGGCCTTGGGTCCATTTGCCATCACCCAGTCCACTGAGCTAAATCATGGCAACTTTTGACACCACAAAGGTGAAGATCAGGAGGGGACTCACTGAAAACCTAGCTCAGAGTTAATCCCAGGGCCCATAAGGAAAGGTCCTTCTAGGAATAGTGCAGTGTTTTCACCAATAACCCACATAATGGAGGCAAATGTATCACTAATTGTAAGGAAACTACAAGCTGACCCGTCCCTTTGGAAGCAGGAACAGAGGGTGGTCCAGTGCCTAAGACTCCGTGCGCCCAGTTCAGGGTCCTGGGTTCGGTCCCCAGTCAGGGAACTAGATCTCATATGTTGCAACTAAGAGATCCTGCAGACCACAGCTAAGACCTGGTGCAGACAAAGCATGTGTTAAAAAATAGGAGCAGAACTTCATAATGAGGAACAGTATGCGCACAGCATCTGCTGTATGCCAGGTGCTGTTACAAGAACATACATATGCATTAACTCATTCAATTCTCCCAGCCAGCCCCAGGCAGCAGGAACTCACAGTCATTTCCCAGACAAGGAAACTGAAGGTTAGAGAGGTTAATGAATAACTCTCTAGTACAAGCAGCCAAATGCTAAGAAAATAAAGTTCTAACAGCACTAATTCAGAGAAGGAAAAACAAACAGCAGAAATAAGATATGGGTGGGAGGGAGGGTAGTTCTCTGGCAGTCTGGTGATTAGGGACTTGGTGCCCTGGCGCCATAATCCCTGATGGGGAACTAAGATCCCACAAGCTGCGCACCACAGGCCAAAAAAAAAAAAAAAAAAAACCCCACCAAAAGAGAGAAATAAGATATAGCGTTAGAACTAAACTAAGGATAGTAAGGAATAAAAATACCTAGGGGCTCTGCACTAACATTCTAGGGCTGTTACAACACATTTCTATAAGTGTAAAACAAGACAAATTTATTATTTTACAGTTCTGGAGGCCTGCAGTCCAAAACCAAGGTGTTGACAGGGTTGCTTTCTTCTGGAGGCTTGGCGAGAATCTGTACCGTGCCTCTCCACCTTGCGGTGGGTGCCAGCAGCTCTTGGCTTGCAGCCACGTCACGCCAATCTCTGCCTCTGTCTTCACACTGCCTTCCCCTCGTCTCCTCCTTTGATGTCTTTTTAAGACCACGTGTTATTGGATTTAGGGTGGGCCCTAATCCACAGTGATTGCATTTTGATATCTTTACCTTAATAGTAGCTACAAAGACCCTTATTCCAAATAAGGTCATATTAAAATATTTATGTATGTATTTATATACTTGTACATTTATTTGGCTGTGCCAGGTCTTAGCTGTGGCACACAGGGTCTGGTTCCCTAACCAGGGATGGAACCCTGGCCCTCTCCACTGGGAGCATGAAGTCTTAGCCACTGGATCACCAGGGAAGTTCCAAAGTCATATTTGAGGTTCCAAGTGAATATATCTCCAGGGTCAGGGAGGGTTCCTCATATCGGAAAGGGATTCAGGGGCAAGTGTCGTCAACCCTCTACAAGGGGAAACGTGCTGCGCAAAGATGTTTCTGTGGGCCTGCGTGCACGTGTGCTAAGTACTGCAGTCGTGTCTGACTCTTTGCGACCCCATGGACTGTAGCCCACCAGGCTCTTCTGTCCATGAGATTCTCCAGGCAAGAATACTGGAGTGGGTTGCCATGCCCTCCTCCAGGGGGTCTTCTCCACACAGGGATCGAACCATGTCTCTTAAGTCCCCTGCACTGCAGGCAGATTCTTTACCTCTGGTGCCACTTGGGAAGCTCAACATTGTTTCTACCACTTAAATCCAAAACTAAAAAACAAAAACAAAAAAACAAAGAAGAAAAGAAATCATTTATTGAATCTTAGGAAAAGCCTTCAGAAAACAACCCCAAACAACAGATTTACAGGTTTGAACACCCCCAGTTTCTTGTGTCTATTTTGATAGTTTTGACATAAATGTGCACCTGTGAAATCGTTACCTCAATCAAGATAGGAAGATTTCCATTGCCTCCAAAAGCTTCCATAATCCATCTTCCTGCCCCTTCCTGCACCCCAGCCCCAGGCCCAACTAACCATGGATCTACTTTCTGTTACTATCGGTTTATTTGCTTATCTGCAGCAGCCATCATACAGACCATACTTTTCTGTTTGGCTTCTGTGTTAGTCCTCTCAGGATGCTGGAACACAATACCACAGACTGAGTGGCTTATAAACAACAGACATTTATTTCCCTCAGTTCTGGAGGCTGGAAGTCCAAGATCAGGGAGGCAGCAGCGTCGAGTGAGGGCCCTCTTCCTGGTCATGGAGGTCTAGCTGTACCCATATGGGGTGGAAGGGGTAGGAAAGTCTGAGGGAACTCTTTTATATCAGCACTAATCCACTCTCATGACTTAATCACCCTGCAAAGTCTCAGCCCTAACATCATCATCACATTGGGCATTAGGATTTCAACATATGAATTGGATAGGGGAAAAGACAAACATTCAGATCACAGAAGCTTCTTTTGTTCTGCATTTTTCTGAGGTTCGTCTGGGTTGTTGGGAGTATCAATAGTTGTTCAGTCGCTCAGTCGTGTGACACCATGGACTGCAGCACGTTAGGCTTCCCTGTCCTCCGCTATCTCCCAGAGCTTGCTCAAACTCATGTCCATTGAGTCAGTGGTGCTATCTAACCTTATCATCCTCTGCCTCCTTCCCCTTTTACCCTAAATCTTTCCCAGCATCAGAGTATCTTCCAATCAGTTGGCTCTTCGCATCAGGTGGCCAAAGTACGGGAGCTTCAGCTTCAGCATCAATCTTTCCAGTGAATAGTCAGGGTTGATTTCTTTTAGGATTGACTGGTTTGATCTCCTTGCAGTCCAAGGGACTCTCAAGAGTCTTCACTAGCACCACACTTGAAAACATCAATTCTTCAATGCTCAGCACTTTATGTGGCCCAACTCTCACATCTGTACATGATTACTGGAAAAACCATAGCTTTGACTATAGGGACCTATGTCAGCAAAGCAATATCTCTGCTTTTTAATATGCTGTCTAGGTTTATCATAACTTTCCTTCTAAGGACCAAGCGTCTTTTAATTTCATGGCTACAGTCACCGTCTGTAGTGATTTTGGAGCCCAGAAAATAAAGTTTGTCCCTGCTTCCACTTTCCCCTCCTTCTATTTGCTGTGAAGTGATTGGACTGGATGCCATGATCTTAGTTTTTTTGTTTTTAATTTACATATTTTAATTGGAAGATAATTACTTTACAATATTGTGGTGGTTTTTGCCATACATCGACATGAATCAACCACGGGTGTACATGTGTCCCCCATCCTGAACTCCTCTCCCACCTCCCTCCCCACCCCATCCCTCTGCGTTGCCCCAGAGAACCAGTTTTGAGTGTCCTGCCCCATGCATTGAACTTGCACTGGTGATCTACTTTACACATGGTAATATACATGTTTCAATGCTATTCTCTCAAATCATCCCACCCTTGCCTCCTTCCACAGGGTCCAGAAGTCTGTTCTTTACATCTGTGTCTTTTTTGGTGCCTTGCATATAGGGTCACTGAGATCTTAGTTTTTTTTAATGTTGAGTTGTAAGCCAGATTTTTCACTCTCCTCTTTTACTCTCATCAAGAGGCTCTTTAGTTCCTCTTCACTTTCTGCCATTTGAATGGTATCATCTGCATATATGAGGTTATTTATATTTCTCCTGGTAATCTTGATTCCAGCTTGTGATTCATCCAGCCCAGCATTTCACATGATGTATTCTGCACAGAAATTAAATAAGCAGGGTGACAATAAGCAGGAATCCCATCACCTCCACTCGCTTTGTTAGTAGTAATGCCTAAGGCCCACTTGACTTCACACTCCAGGATGTCTGGCTACAGGTAAGTGATCACACTATTGTGGTTATCTGGGTCATTAAGACTTTTTTGGTATAGCTCTGTGTATTCCTGCTATGTCTTCTTAATCTCTTCTGCTTCTGTTAGGTATCAATAGTTCATACTTTTTTTTATTGCTGTGATGTCCTATTATATGAACACAGCACAGTTTGTTTATTCACTTCTTAAAAGATTTTCAGTTAATGAATTAATCTGATATTGCAAGATTGGAGGAGCGATGAGGGAACATGAAGGGTAATTTCTCAGATCTGATCTGGGTTTTCTCTTTCTTTCCCTCCCTCTCCCTGCCTAACCTCCAGGTTACTCTCACATGCTCAGGCCATGCCCACACTTCCTTCCCCAGCCCTCATTGCTTCAGCCATTAGCCCAATGCTGGCCATTTGCTGCTAGATTCCAAATTGGAGTGAAGGGTCCCAGTTAGGCAGCAGTTGAAACCTCATTTAGATGCTTCTCATCAGCCTCTCCTGAGGCCTGCCCTTCTCCCCATGTCTGCCTGGGTCCCCCACACCCCTCCTCTCACGTGCATAGCCTTCCTTCCTCTATTTTCCTCTTCTGAGTTGCCTACGTCAACTCGCCAGCACTTGGATGGGGTCCACTGCCTCTTCTCCAGCATCCATGCTCAATAGCCTTGCCCAGAAAGCACCCTGTTGCTGGCCCCAGCCCACGTCCGCACAGTCTGGGGCTTCTGCTGGATATATCTCAGTCACTTAGTTAAGAGAGGCAGCGTGGTGGTGTTCGAGAGTGCCGAACCTGGGGTAGGCCACCGTGTCCCAGCTGTGGGCGTGGGGCACCTGTCTCCTCATTAACAGGCTGGGGACGGTGATAGTCCTACTTCATACGGCCATCATGAAGAGCTGAGATTTATTTGTGAATAACTTAGAACAGTATTTAGCACTTAATAAGTACTGCTGACAAAGGTCCATGTAGTCAAAGCTAATTTTTCCAGAAGTCATGTACAAATGTGACAGCTGGACCATAAAGAAGGCTAAGCACCGAAGAACTGACGCTTTCAAATTGTGCTGGAGAAGAATCTTGAGAGTCCCTTAGCATGGAAATCAAACCGATCAATCCTAAAAGAAATCAATCCTGAATATTCATTGGAAGGACTGATGCAGGAGCTGAAATTCCAATACTATATTGGCTACCTGATGTGAAGAGTGGACTCATTGGAAAAGACCCTGGGAAAGGGTCTGCTGGGAAAAGGGAAAAGATGCTGGGAAAGACTGAGCACAGGAGGAGAAGGGGACACCAGAGGATGAGACGGTTGGATGGTATCACCAACTCAATGGACATGAGTTTGGGTAAACTCCGGGAGTTGGTGATGGACAGGGAGGCCTGGTGTGCTGCAGTCCATGGGGTCACTAAGAGTTGGACAAGACTGAGCGACTGAACCACAACAAAGCATTATATATGTTTTCCATAAAATAAAGGTAAATGTTCAAGTACTCTTTCTCACCACAAATAATTCTATTTGTATTCACAGATTTATTCATCCAAAGATTATTTAGTGAGAGTCTCTCTGTGCCAGGGACTCTTCTAAGAGCTGGGGAATAAAGCAGTGAACACAACATAACACAAACTACTTTCTACTAGGGAAGAGAAACACACGAATTGACAACTAAAAATACAGACCATGTCTGTTAAGTGCTACGAGGAAACATATAGTAGTCTAAGAGGAGGACTTGGAATTCCCAAGGGTGGGTTGGAGTGGACTGGGCTGAACAAGAGGGCTATAGTTAGGTCAGTCGGGAGGGGTCTTGCTGGGAAGGCACTCTCTGAGGGAAGACCCGGATGTGCTCAGGGAGGGTGCCACGGGCTGTCTTTGGAAAGCGCATCCTTGGCAGTGGAAATAACAGGGGCAGAGGCCCAGAGGCCCTGGCACCCAGCGGTCCGGGGCCACTGCGGTTTGGCTGACTGTGGAGGGGTACAGTTTGCTGACTTTTCATTTCACATGTTCCACATGCTGTTGGAACCGCTTGACCTTGATGTTTACATTTAAAAATGACTTTTGACATTCTGCACCCCACCCCCAAATGTTTAGAGATTGAGACTTTGATGGAATTTAGAGCCTCCACACTTCTCAGCATACAGATACAGTGCTGGACACGGTGCTATGGAAATGCGGTGAGCCGACAGCACGGCACTGTGGTTACACCACCACCGCGATGCTGGGACGCCTGGGGAGCAGGGCCGCTGGGAATGATGCTCTTATCCCCAGGGCCTCACTAGATGACTGACTGCATCCAAAGAGGAATTTGGAGATAGTTGAGGAGCTTGGCAGAGAGTAACTAAGATAATAAAAGAATTGGAAAATAAATTCAGGGGGACATTTTAGGAGCGGAGCATGCAATTACTTAGCTGAAAGCAGAGATGCTTATGTGTTCTTATCCATTTCCACTGAGAACAAATCGGAAGAAAATTGGCTTAACTTGCAGCAAGATGACTTTTAGGATATTTGTAAAACCACCACCAAACAAAAACAAAACAAAACAAAAACACTGCAGACTGTTTGACTCCCAGCCTCTAAAATTACTGAAAGGAGGCTAAGTCACTTTAGCTGTCTCTGTCTGCGACCCCATGGACTGCAGCATGTCAGCTACCCTGTCCTTCGCCATCTCCCAGAGCTTGCTCAAACTCACGTCCATTGAGGTTAATGACGCCATCCAACCATCTCATCCTCTGCAACCCTCTTCTCCTTTGCCTTCAATCTTTCGAGCATCAAAGTCTTTTCTAATATATATACTTTCCCCTTCCTTTCAATACACACACACATATTTTTATCCGTAATTTTTAACCTTGTTATCAGATTATTTCTAGAGCTATGTATTATTAAGCAAATCAGTCATTTAAAAACTACAAAAAGTAGGAAGCTTAGCTAACATCTCCCTAGAATTCTGCCTAATAGCAGGAAATCTGAGTACATTTCTCCAAGTATAGCTTATTGGCGTTCCACTGAACCTCTGCGGTACACTGAATCAGTTATACACTATGCAATTCTAATTTTAAAAAATTTAAGCTTAAAGATACCCATGTTCCTCATTATTGTGTTTTAGACATCCACTTGGTGGTAGCGGCCCAATTCATAGTCATTTCTCCCTCTCTGGAATGGCCTGTGACACAGCAGTGGCCCCTGAGGAAGCTGGTCTTGCCCGGGCTTTGGCTGGGCTCGCTGGCAGATCTTCGGTAGCTTTGTCAGTCACAAGGAGGTAACTGAACTCTCTGACAATAGTCCGTGTTCACAGAGACCCTGCTGTGCCTCACACAGTTCTGAGATCCCTAAAGCATTATTCCCTTCTGCCTCACAACTTTATGAAATGGTGTTAGAAATGTAACATTGTACAGGTAAAACTTTAAAATACATGTGGTTGATTCATGCCACCGTATGGCAAAACCCATCACAATATTTGATGCATGAGACAGGGCGCTCAGGGCTGGTGCACTGGGATGACCCTGAGGGATGGGATGGGGAGGGAGGAGGTGGGGGGTTCAGGATGGGGAACACATGTACACCCATGGCTGACTCATGTGAATGTACGGCAAAAACCACTACAATACTGTAAAGTAATTAGCTTTCAATTAAAATAAATTAATTAACAAAAAAAGGAAGTAGAAAGGGAGAAAATATAACCCATGTTAATCCAATCTTTCAAAAGAACACAGAGTGCACTGAAAATCAGAGCTAGATCATTCATAAAAGTCTTCTGTAAGAAGCAACAAAGAAAGAAGTATAATAATTAAATTAACTTAGGAAAAACCAAAAAAGAGTAGAGAAATCAAAGAAGAATTAAATGTAAAAGTGTAGTTGTAAATACAACTAAATTTGAAATAAAAAATACATATGTATATGGATTTTTCCAAAAAGTTAAAAATATAAATATAAAAAATAAATAGGTGAAGGTTTGCTGAGCATTTTTAATACCAGGAAAATATCATTCAGTAATTTGAATGCCTTATAAAGCAAAAAGCACAAACAATAACAGGGGAAAACTGATAAATAGAACTGTATCAAAATTTAAACACAACTGGTCTTCTGGGGAATTCTTTGGTGGTCCAGTGGTTAGGACTCTGTACTTTCACTGCTGTGGCTCAAGTTCAATCTCTGATCATGGAACTAAGATCCCCTACAAACTGTGAAGAGTAGCCAAAAAAGAAAATCTAGTCTCTAAAAGACACCATTAAGAAAATTAAAAGGCAAACAAACCACAGATTGGAAGAAAATATTAGCAACTCTATCTGACAAAGAACTTGTATCCAGACCATATAAAGACTCTTACAACCCAATAATCAGAAAACAAATAACTCAATAAAAAAATTGGACAAAAAATTTGAACAGGCACCAGCAACAGAAAGTGTTGAACGGACAATAAGCACATAACGGGACTTCCCTGGTGTCCCAGTGGTTAGGAACCTGCCTTCCAACGCAGGGGAACATGGGATTTATCCCTGGTCAGAGAACTAAGGGTTTATAGCTTATAGCTCAGTCCGTAAAGAATCTGCCTGCAATGCAGAAGACTGGGGTTTGATTCCTAGGTCGGGAAGATCCCCTGGAGAAGGGAATGGCAACCCACTCCAGTATTCTTACCTGGAGAATCCCGTGAATAGAGGAGTCTGGCGGGCTACAGCCCATGGGGTCTCAAGAGCTGGGCATGACTTAGCGACCAAACCACCACCACCAGGGAACTAAGACCCCACACGCCTTGGAGTATATAAAGCTGCCTGCTGCAACTATGGTTCCATGAACCCGCAGCTAGAGAGAAGCCCGCGTGCTATAACAGAGATCCTGTGTGCCACAACTAGGGCCCGACTCAGCCAAGGATAAATAAACAATATTAAAAAGTAAGCACATAAGATGCTCAACACCATTAGCCATCTGGAAGATGGAAATTGAAACTACAATGAGAGATACCACTATATAACCACTAGAATAGCTAAAATTAAAAAGTTTAACATTGACATTACCAAAAGTTGTCAAAGATGTGGAGCTGGAATTCTTACACACTGTTTGTAGGAATAGAAAATAACACAACCACTAAAGGAAAATATTTTGATGATTTGTTATACAGGTGAACACATATGTATCATACAACCCAACAATTTCCACTCCTAGGTAATTACTCAGAAGAAATAAAGTCTTGTCTAGTAAAGATTTGTAACAGAATGTTCATAGCCCATGTCTGGAAAAAACCCAAATGTCCATCCATAAAAGGACATTGTGGAAAATAAACTATGGTCTAATCCTTGCAATAGAGCACTATCCAGCAATAAAGAGGAAGAAACTGCTGACATGCACAACATAGATAAATCTCAAAAATATTACACTGAGTGAGTGAAGCCAGACACAGAAGAATACATACTGTATGAATCCACTTGTATGAATGCCAATTAACCTGCAGTGGCAGAAGGGAGAAGACCAGTGCTTACCCGGGGCTGGGGGAGGATGCAGAATGGCAGTCAAGGGGCACAGGCGACTTTGGGGGATGGTGGAAGTACTGTGTGTGTTGATGGTGTGGGGGGTACACAGGTGTTGATAAGTGGACAAACAAAGCCACCTGCTCTAGGAGTAAACAAAGGATGCGACAGCCATCAAGCCACCAACCACTGCGGCCACCCTCATCTGGGCATCCTGAGGGGTCTGGGATGGAGAAATTAGGATACTGGTTCGAGATGGCTAAGGTCCTTCTCCAAGAAATGACCTCAACTAAGTCCCGATTCTTGCATCTTCCCATACATAGAAAAGCTCTAAGTTCATTAACTTGAGATGTCTGTTTTTCTTTAATCAACAGTAATTTGATGGTCCAACTACCTGGTTTTTGTTGCAAAAACTAGACATCCCAACCCACTCCAGTATTCTTGCCTGGAGAATCCCATGGACAGAGGAGCCTGGTGGGCTATGATCCATGGGGTCGTGGAAGAGTTGGACACAACTTAGTAACTAAACAACAACAAATAGCAACAAACTGTCAGCTTGGTGTGTAATCTTCCAGCATTTTTTAAAGTGAAAGACACTTAACTGTACAATACCATACACAAACACACACTCCTAAAATTGCCTTTTCATTCTTATTTTGGAGACCTTTCTATGTCACCAGGGATATATTCACCTCATTCTTTTTTTTTTTCTTGCTCTGAATTTTATTATATTTTCAGCTGTTACTTGCTTTTAATGTTGAACAGAGTAACAGTCTTATGAAATACAGCCGGAGATGTGATTGGGGCCTTATTTTAAAAAGACTTAGCAGATTGGTGACATACTTATATAAACACAAGCATGATTGAAGGTGTTTGATCTGGGTTATGGAAAGATGAATAAAATATTTTAAGATTGAAAAAAAACCCCAAATCTAGGCATCCTGGCTCCTCCCTTCCCTCTTCCGAACAATCTCTCAGAGCTACCTGAGGGGCTGGCTCCCAGACTTAGGTCCTCAGCTGCTGCTGCTAAGTCACTTCAATCGTGTCCAACTCTGTGTGACCCCATGGACTGCAGCCTACCAGGTTCCTCCGTCCATGGGATTTTCCAGGCAGTCTACCAAATAAAACATAATCCTCCACTTTTAGGCTGTACTTTTCTTTTTTCAGTCGACATACACTTGTCAAAGCTCAGTGATCTATGCACCAAAAACAGGAGCAGTTTATTGTAAGTTAGACCTCTTAACAGAGGCAATTTCACCTCTTCCAGTATGATGACAACCACTCTGACTCCTTGCTTTACTTAGGGCTTCTCCTTCCCTGGTTCCTTTATGCTTTCATCCTGGAAACCTGAGTGGAGCTATGAGGAAAGACTGAATTTTTTCTTCTTCTGGATTGTACTTCCTTCTCCCAGTGCTTGTGAGGTTTCTGACCTTCTAGAATTACCCCAAGGAGGGAGAATTGGGGAAAGATGGTCACAGGCTTTTGGTACAGATAGAATCGGACACTGGTACCCTAGGGGCCTGGCAGAGGCAGGGGCCTGAGGGTTGCTGGGTTGGGAGCCCCGGTTGGAATCCCCATGGTGTGGCTGCTGCTGAGCATGAGGGCCGCGTCACTCAGGGTCAGCCTCATGAAGACTCTCCCTTTGTCAAGGCCCAACCCCTCTTCCTCTCCCAATCATCCTCTCTGGAGCCAGGGCCTCTTGACATGGCTCCCACAGACCCTCAGGGGAGAGGGGCTGGCCCCACGGCTGGGGGGCAGCAGGACCCCCGATGTCACCGTCTCCTTCTCCCTCTGCTCTCACGCCAGTCCTTAGGCTCTTAGAGCATTTGCGATGAGCGTCAAATTTGGACAGGTCCCCTCCAATTTCCCTTTGTCACGTGGTAGTACTCTTGCCTGGAAAATCCCATGGATGGAGGAGCCTGGTAGGCTGCAGTCCATGGGGTCGCTAAGAGTTGGACATGACTGAGCGACTTCACTTTCATTCATTGGAGAAGGAAATGGCAACCCACTCCAGTGTTCTTGCCTGGAGAATCCCAGGGACGGGGTAGCCGGGTAGGCTGCCGTCTATGGGGTCGCACAGAGTCAGACACGACTGAAGCGACTTAGCAGCAGTAGCAGCAGCATAAGGTGAGCAAGAAGCACCCGGGCCCTCTGCCATGGGTGGGGGCTGGACAGGGAGGCTCACACGCTGATGACAAATCCAAAGAGCCAAAGAAGGCCTCGTGGTGGGTGACAGGCTGAGGGCCACGAGGCAGGCAAGCCCCCACCTTCATAGTCCATCCCAGAGAGCTTACCTTGCTTTTGCTCCTGAGTGTGGGTAGCATCTGCTGATTTTTTCTTGATGTTTGGAGCCTCTGATCTCACTAACACAGAAAGCATTCTGTGTTGGCATTTTAGTTACATCCATAAGATTGGTGACTGTAAATATCTACAAACAAATCCTGATACTTCCATGAAAATACTACTCCAACACTCTGAAATTCAAATGGATCATCTTTATGACATGGTAATAGATTCTTTACAGTTATCATCATATAGAATTTTCTCTTTGTAAACAGCCTGTTTTACAAGTATGATTTGAATTTTTAATATTGGAAACTTTTTTTTTTTTTTTACAATAGAAGAACAGTTCAGTTCAGTGGCTCAGTTGTGTCCGACTCTTTGCAACCCCATGAACCACAGCATGCCAGGCCTCCCTGTCTATCACCAACTCCTAGAGTCCACTCAAACCCATGTCCATTGAGTCAGTGATGCCATCCAGCCATCTCATTCTCTGTCGTCCCCTTCTCCTCCTGCCCTCAATCTTTCCCAGCATCACGGTCTTTGCAAATGAGTCAGCTCTTCGCATCAGGTGGCCAAAGTATTGGAGTTTCAGCTTGAACATCAGACCCTCCAATGAACATCCAGGACTGGTTTCCTTTAGGATGAACTGGTTGGATCTCCTTGCAGTCCAAGGGACTCTCACGAGTCTTCTCCAACACCACAGTTCAAAAGCATCAATTCTTTGGCACTCAGCTTTCTTTATAGTCCAACTCTCACATCCATACATGACCACTGGAAAAACCATAGCCTTGACTAGACAGATCTTTGTTGGCAAAGTAATGTCTCTGCTTTTGAATATGCTGTCTAGGTTGATCATAACATTCCTTCCAAGGCGCAAGCATCTTTTAATTTCATGGATGGAGTCACCATCTGCAGTGATTTTGGAGCCAGAAAAATAAAGTCAGCCGCCGTTTCCACTGTTTCCCCATCTATTTGCCATGAAGAGATGGGACTGGATGCCATGATCTTAGTACAAGAACAGCCTTCACTATAACTTTTTGCGCCAAGGGAATTTTCTTAGAATCAATTGCTTTTTCTGAAAAGTACCAATAATGTAATACCATCAATTTATTTGGGCAACTCTGACAATTCATGTATTCTTTAGACCAGCTTCTCCATGTAGGCAAATCTTATTTTCTCATTCTTTCTCTTCTGGTTGTTTCTTAGGGTCTGGAAGAGCAGGCTCCTTTAGATAGGAAGAGAGACGGGTGGCAGACAGGGAGTGGCTCTAATTCAGTCAGAACTCAGGGAAGAAAGGCCCTGGCTCTGGAGAGCCGTGTTCCCTTCCAGTGCCTTGGCAGCTGGGGCAGCACTTGAAAAGCCGCCTTCAGCTGCACTGGCGCCATCTTAGATTCTGTGTAACTCTAGAAGAGCCTGTCGCGGGCTGTCCCCGGAGCCCTAACAAGAGTTCCGTCCACAGTGACAAAGCATGAGAATGAGGCTCTTCCAGTGCCTCTTACAGGTTTTATAAAGAGGATATGCTTCAAGTTTTTATAGATTCGCCTGAGGTTGAAGCACTGTTTCCTTAACCCTCCACATTTCTTCTGCTTCAAAACCAGGAAATGGTGGAGATATCACATCCCATCTTTAATCTCCAGCTCCAGTCAGCCTCCCTGCATCACAGAATGTCAGAGCCAAACGTAACCCTAGAGGCCCTCACGTCACAGATCAGGAGACCGTGACCCAGGGAGGCCCAGTGGCCCAGTTCCCACGGGTCGGATCAGACTGCAGACTCACCAGGCTGTCCCCAGGGCTCTTGATACCTGTGCTGGAGAACTGTGCTGTGGGACTGCCCTGTGCACTGCAGGATGTTTAGCAGTATCCCTGGCCTCTCCCCACCTCTTCCCCCTCCTCCATGGCAGCAGCTCCACGTGTCTCCAGACACTGCCCAATGCCCCATGGGGGTGCGGGAAAAACCAGCCCTGGCTGAGAACCACTGGTCTAGCGATTCTGTCGGCCCTCTGCCCACGGTGATAAGGGATGCCCAGTTTTAATGACCACAGTCATCATGTGACTTTCATGACGACTGGTGGCTGTCAGTGGCTAAGTGGCTTATGTAGCCAGTGGCTAAGTGGTCCAGTGGCTAAGACTCTATCCTCCCAATGCAGGGGGCCTGGGCTCTATCCCTGGTCAGGGAACTAGATCCCACGTGCCACAACTCACGATCCCACATGCTGCAACAAAGACCAGGCACAGTCAAATAAAGAAACAGATCTTTAAAAATAAATAAATAACAATGGTTCAGAGAAGGGAATGGAAACCCACTCCAGTATTCTTGCCTGGAGAATCCCATGGACAGAGGAGCCTGGCGGGATGCAGTCCATGGGGTCACAGAGCATCGGACACGACTGAGTGGCTAACACACACACGACAATGGCTGCCTCCACAAGTGCCCCTTCTGGAGGCCCCTTCCCACAGCCAACTGCTAATGGAACCCAGTCTTTCTCATCCAGCTGCTCCTCAGTGAGAGGCAGCCCTGGGTGGGTTCAGAGGCCGGTGGGAGTCAGGTTTGCTCACATGGCCTCCTGTCTCTGTACAGCCTCCCCAACGCCTTTCTGGGCTCCGGGGAGTGGGGGTGTGCCCTCCCTGACAGTGTACCTCACCCCACGGCTGCCCCTACCGCCTTCAGGGCGAGGGACAAAGCAGAAACACACCAAGGCCACTGGCTAAACAGCTCTTAGGGAGGCTCAGCTCTGTTCAAAAACAAAGGCACAGCTGCTTGGATCACATGTGGATATCAGAGCGAAGGTGAAAGGATCACCCCCTGGAAAGGGACTGGAGGGCAGCCCGCTATGGCTCAAGACCCACAGAGCCATCCGGGACCCTGCGGGCCGTGCACTCCGGAGCGGGGTAGGGGGAGCTGGGTGGGGGTGCGTAAGGCCTCCAAGCCCGACATTCTCTTTTCACTTGATGTAAATGAGGCTGGAACTGAGTAAACCCCAGGTAAGAAGACCAATACAGCAAAAATGAAATCACTCCTGAGATTTCCAAGTGCACATGCTAAGTAAATAGCTGTACGGTGAGGAGTCTGTCACTTGAGGAATAACTATATTAGGTGTTCTTTCGGTCAGAAAGCTTGTATGGAACTCTGCTGTCAGGAGACTACAGCCAATGAAAGAAACGTTCATTCATTCACCCATTCATTTCGGAATTCATTGAATAAATACTCAGGAAGAATGTATGTGTAATTCCCTGGCTCACTGTGGAGCTGTGCTGCTGAGGCAACATCAGAATGCCCAGATGGGGAATTTATCTCGGAAAACGGTCACTGAAAATGGACACTACTTGACTCCCCAGACAAGGCACGGCATCCCCTCCACAGGGAAGGTAATGACGGGGCAGACGGTGCTCGGTGTGGCCACGCGACACCGGGTGTGAGGAGGGGGCTGCGCTTCTGCTGAGGGTCTCGTGTCCGAGAGACTCCACACCACCTCCTGAGGACTGGTGGAAGCATCCTGGATTCTAGAGCGCCCATCCTGGCCAAGCACGCCGGGGACTATCACTGTGAGGCCAATCACGGAGCACAATGCTGGACCCAGTCACACCTGGGTCCTCACACCCGGGATCCAGAGCCAATGCGGCCCCTCCCAGTGCCCAGGGGACCTCCTGCTCCTCAAGCTGCTCCTTATCCTCATGGTTGTGGAATATTTGTTTTCCCTGCTTCACTTCATACCTTGAAGCCCTAATTCCCGTATGGCCACATTTGAAGACAGACCCTCAAGAAAGTAATAAAAGCTAAAAGAGGTCATAAGGGTGGGTCCTGATCTGACAGAAGTAGTGTCCTCATAAGCAGAGAGCTCTGCTTTCTCTCTCTCCACTGAGGACACAGCAAGAAGGTGCCCATCTGCAAGCCAGGAAGAGAGAGAATTCTCCAGAACCCAGCCATGCTGGTACCCTGATCTCAGACTTATGAGAAAATAAATTTCTGTTGCTTAAGCCACCCAGGCTGTGGTATTTTGTTATGGTAGTCCTAGAAAACAAATACAGTCCAGGAATAACCCCTGCCCAAAGTAAAAGACCCTTGGTTGCCCCACTCCACTCCAGAAGCTCATCACCGTGCAGCCCAGAATTTACACTACTAAGTGGTCCTTCATGCTTTACCCTGATGCTCTACTGAATCTCTGTGAGGTTGGCAACTATTATGCTCACTTTGCAGATGAGGAATATGAAGCTTAAAACAGTTAAGAAAGTTTCCCAAAATAAGACTGACCTGAGCTGGAATTACACAGAACACAGTTGTGAAAGCTCCTATGGTCCTCTGACCCACACCTGCAAGGCACCTCTGTTGGGATGTCTTTCTCACTGTGAATCTCTGACTTTCTTGCTTATTCCTTCGTGGGGTGCCCTAGGCTCTCTCTCACCCACAGGCCAAGCCCCTGCATTCCTTGGCCTCTCTCCTAACTAAGCTTCCTACACAGCTGCAGACTCGGATTGCACTTATCTGACCCTGATCCCGCACCATCCTCTCCTTTCCTCTCCAGCCCTTTGGACCATCCTGCCTTACCCCTTGGGTGTAGCCCAGGTTCACAGCACCTGCATGCAGAGCTGCGGCCGAAGGTGTGGTCCCCATCCCTGTGTCGACCTTCGTCAGCACAGCCCTCCTCCAGCTCTCACGGATGCCCTCAGCAGACATCTCTTTCTTCTACTTTGCACAATGCATACCCTCCAAGAACATTCATCATCCTGCTGGGGCCATAGGGCTTTGTCATAGGAATGGAAAATAATGCAGTGGTGGAACATGCAGACGAGTGTGAGGGGGGGAAGCGGCCCATTCATCATCTCCCAGGGATGGTCGAGACACAAAGACTGTGTGTTCAGAGAGAGGGTCGCAGTGCTCCAGCACAGGCAGGACAGGTTCCGGAGCAAGTGGCTCTGAGACATCATCATATGGTGGGGCCCACACTTCGGGGAAAGACATCTGTTCATTCATGCATCAAATCTTTATTATGCTCCAGGTCCTGTGCTCAGTGTTGGCTATGCAGCAGTGAACAAGCTCCCTGGGGAAATCAGACAACAGTTCGGTCTGTGTCTGGACCGCAGACTGGGACAAGGGCTCTGCAGGACTAAGCAGGCTGATGTGATAGAGAGCCCAGGAGACAGGAGCGCATCAGGAGCAGCTGCGGGGAGGAGCAGGGCTCAGGTAGGAAAGCCCTTTTTCGAGCATGGGGAACACAAAGAAGCCGATGGTGCTGGAAGACAGTGACAGTTTTTCTAATTTAACTCAAGAATTAAATTATTCTGAAACACCTAATGCTTTGAGGTGGAAATCCACAAAATCTATATGAACCATTCTATATTGTACTCACCCCAGATACTGAAAATGAAGTTTAAAAAATCTGATTGAAATATGGTTGATTTACAGTGTTGTGTGTTTCTGTGACTCATACACACATATAACCGAACTCCCACTCTACCCCTCCCCCGGCCCTCCATGGCAATCACGATTCTGTGTCTGTGAGTCTGCTTCCGTTTCTTAGGTAAGTTCACTTGGGACATATTTTCGATTCTACGTATAAGTGATATCATATGGTATTTGTCTTTGTCTGACTTACTTCACTTAGTATGATCATCTCTGGGTCCACTCATGTTCCTGCAAATGGCATGGTTCTGAGAATGAGCTCTAGTTCATCTTCAGTAACGCTGACACTGTGTGAGTGCCTACTGCACAGCAGGCTCTGTGCTTTCTGCCTTCGTTTTCATTTAATAGCTCTCGTAATACTAATAACAGGCCTATGTGGTGGGCCCTACTCACAGAGGAGAAAACTGAGTCACAGGCACACACTGCCAAGGTCACACGGCTGAGGAATGGCAGACGGGGCTCAAACCCGTGCCTGCGCTCAGTCATCATACCGCCTCTCGCGTCTTCCTCTAAGGCCCTTGGAGAAGGGCAGTTACATTAAGAAGCATGTCTGTACTCCAATCGCTTCACTATTTCCAAGTTCTATGACCTCAAAAAGTACTCAGTACAACGGTTCAGGCTACAGCCTCAGGAGGCTCACCATCCTGGCACCCCACCGGTTCCACTCCTGATTCTGAACCACAGGGTTTCTTCTTCACCTGCTGCCACTCATCATGTGTTCAAGGGTCTCAGCTTCACCTGTAAAATGGGCTGTGAGTCCCCAGGTGGATAGGGAGCCTTCTTAGACCCTCCCCATCTCTCCCCTCTGACACCAGAAGGGGTCAGAGGCCCAGAGGAAGCAAGCTGCTCGTTAGGACCCAGTCACACCGTTTCCCAGAGAACGCCCATTTCTAAAGGCAGAGTGCTGCACTGCCAGACCCTCAGGGTGGGGAGCAGATGGCAGACAACTGTCTGGAGGGCGGAAACCCACGTCTCCCGACTCCTGAGCAGCACCTCCCCCAGGACAGGCTGCCCGGCGTCATCTGGGGACAGGCAGGCAGTAGCCATGAGCTGGGCCCTGGAAGGGGCAGGGCGGCCACCAAGCATCTGACAGCCCCAACCAGTGGGCAGCCATGCGTCTGCCAACGTGCAACCTTGGTCTGCGGGGAGGCTGCAGACTCGTCACTGCCGCATCTCCACCTTCGGCATCCTGGCCCCGAGTTCTTTTTTTAATATATTTATTCATTTGGCCATGCCGGGCCTCAGTTGCAGCACGTGGGATCTTGGAGTTTCACTGTGGCATGTGAGCTCTTAGGTGCAGCGTGTGGAATTTCATGGATCCTGGGGCCCCTGCGCTAGGAGCACGGAGCCTTACTGGCCTCTACTGCTTACCCTAGGTAGATGAGGAAAGGTTGAAAACTGTCTTCAGACTGGCAGGAGGCAGGGTGTGGGGCCACAGCATCTGGAAGGTCTTTGCTTGGCGTTAGTCTGCCTGATGTTTCCTTGGGGAAACAAAGAGCAGTGGATTTTTTTTAAAAAATATTTTTATTATTATTTATTTACTTGGCTGCACCAGGTCTTAGCTGCAGCATGTGGGATCTTTAGTTTCAGCATGCCAACTCTTCGTTGTGGCACTTGGGATCAAGTTTCCTGACCAGGGATCGAACCCAGGTCTCTTGCACTGGGAGCCTGGAGTCTTAGCCATTGGACCACAAGGGAAGTCCCTGGGCAGTGATCCTTCACCCTGCTCAGTGGCCTTCCCAATCTGACTCAGACCTTGGCCATCACACGGTTACTGCCTGTGTGCTGAAAACGCTGCCCTGGCCTGAAACTTTTGATCAGCTGCCCTGGCCTGAAACTTTTGATCAGAGCTCACAGGGCCTCCAGAATTGCCTCCTTCCCCTAGCCTGCCTCTTAAGGGCTTTCTGGAGAGGCAGTATGGTTGAGTGGTTAATGGGAACTGATTAGATGAGATCCCATCTCTTCTGTGAGATCTGGGCAGGTCACTGAACCCCTGTGGGCCTCTATTTCCTCCTCTGTAAAGTGGATTTAGCCATGGGATCCACTTCAGAGAGTGGTGATGAGAACACACAAGTTGGTACTTAGAAGGGGCAAGGCTTGCTATATGATGGTTAGCTCTTGTTATGATTATTACAATCACAAATGTTCATTCTCCTGTGGTCCTCTTCCTCAACTCTTGTCACACTCTACACCCCCAGAGGGCTCTATGGGACACTTGGGACAGGTGACAGGCACATCTCTGAGGGCTGGGCACCACTGGCACTCAGGACAATGCCTGGTACGGTGGGCACTTGGTATATATTTACTGAATGAATGAATGCAGATTTCTGCAGGATGCCTAGGATCTAGCAGGAGTAGGTACTCAGTATTTTTCCCAAGGGATTATTTTTGTTTTTTTAATTTATAGGCAAGACTGTGCCCCTCAAGCTGCCTTTCAAAGGCTTTCTGCTCGCACAGCTAAGACTTGGGACCAGGAACCCTGCCTTTGCTTACTGCCATGTCCCAATTAGTGCCAGAGCCTGTCTAGAGCCTCATTTTCCTGAGAAGAAGACTAATGCCCAACCCTAGGTCAAAAAGAATGAGATGACACAGGAAATGTGCCATGAGCTTCACAAAAGAAAACCTTACTATAATTATTACCATAAAGCGACATTATTTAGCATGCAACCCAAAACGCATTGAGTCAATGGGGCTGTTCATTTACTGAAGATCAAGGAGTCCCTTGTTTAGTTCCCTTCCCAGGGGCAAGGGTACAGTGTTCATAGCTAGCTCTCTGAAGATACAGCAAATCCACTGACTCACTGCAGCTTTCAAACGCAGGTTGAACAGACCTGTCCTCTTCTCCTCACCAGCTTAAGTAAACCTTAGTATGTACTCTGAACACTGGACACAGTTTGGAAGAGATTCCAGGGCTTCCTTGCTTGTAGGGTTAACTGTTAGAGATCTGGTGAGGACAGTCTTACAGATAAGGCTGTCTTCGCCCCAGGCTGGCATCCTGCACACAGGCGCGGCCATCCCCACTGCGGTCCCCAGCGGGTGTGCTGTGCACACCAGGTGTCCGGCCTTGCTGGACACTGCCACAAACAGGTGTCAATCTTCTGCACACTCCTTAGACACCACTGGAGTGTCAATCGACCTTGCCCACAGGACTGCAGCTTCTGTTGGCTTCCAAATTCAGCCATCTGAAAAAATCTTGTCATTATGCTTTAAAAGTGACTTATGTTTCATTTTCTGCACACTATGTACCATGAGAACCCAGAATCTTTGTATTAAGATGAAGCTAACAGCAGTTTAGTAAGGGCTTCATGACTCAATAGCATCCTTGATTTTCCAAGGTGGGCTCGATAGGACGGAAGCAAACAAGAGACAGCAGGAAAAATAAAAAGTTGGCAACAAGAAGGCTTGAAACAGGAGGGAAGGGGGCAGGGCACAACCTTTAAAAGAAGGACAGAGCTCGAGGACGAGACACAGGCTAGCCAGAACCAAACAGGCCCAAGATGGCGAACAAGCTGACTTCCACCAGACCTTGAGCCTCAGCATCTACACACTGGAACACATCGGTAAGATAGATGACACACCCACAGCCGCGTGTGACTGTGACAGTCCCACAGAGATCAAAAAGGGGGCCGCGGCCCAATTCCTCGAAGTCCCCGGCCCTTCCCCAAATACCGAAGAACGGATGTTTTTGAACTGTGGTGCTGGAGAAGACTCTTGAGAGTCCCTTGGACTGCAAGGAGATCAAACCAGTCAATTCTAAAGGAAATCAACCCTGAATATTTATTGGAAGGACCGATGCTGAAGCTCCAATACTTTGGCCACCTGATTCGAAGAGCTGATTCATTGAAAAAGAGCCTGATGCTGGGAAAGATTGAGAGCAGGAGGAGAAGGGGACGACAAAGGATGAGATGGTTGGATAGCATTATGAAGTCAATGGACATGTGTTTGAGCAAACTTGGGGAGATAGTGAAAGACAGGGAAGCCTGGTGTGCTGCCATTCATGGGGCTGCAAAGGCTGACATGACTGAGTGACTGAACAACAATTCCTCCAAGTCATTAGCCTATGAAATTATGCACTCCTATAAAAACTGACCACCTCATACCTTGGTGCAGCTCTTGCCTTCTAAGATGGCCTATACTCTGTGAAGTGTGTTTCTCTCTAAATAAATCCACTTCTTACCTATCACACTGTCTCTCATTGAATTCTTTCTGTGATGAGACATCAAGAACCCAGGCTTCATTAAGTCCTGTGACCTGGTGTGATCTCAGTTAAAAGACTGTGGGCAAGTCCCAATCTGAGTTACACCATTTCAGGCTGGGGACTTCCTTATGCAGAACTTCTCAGACCTTAGTGTATTATTACGTATTGTGACCCTCTAACAGAAGATTTGGAGAAGGCGATGGCACCCCACTCCAGTACTCTTGCCTGGAAAATCCCATGGATGGAGGAGCCTGGTGGGCTGAAGTCCATGGGGTCGAGAAGAGTCGGACATGACTGAGCGACTTCACTTTCACGCACTGGAGAAGGAAATGGCAACCCACTTCAGTGTTCTTGCCTGGAGAATCCCAGGGACGGGGAGCCTGGTGGGCTGCCATCTATGGGGTCGCACAGAGTCGGACACGACTGAAGCGACTTAGCAGCAGCAGCAGCAGCAACAGAAGATTATAGAGTACATGATCCTCAAGTTTGTTTGACCAGAAATCATTTTTCATTCCCCTTGCCTCAAAGCCAATGTCTCAAGGAACTATAAAAACTGCTTATTAGCATAGCAAACTTTCCCACAAAATAGGTCTTTTCACCCTCTACGAACTACAAAATGAATATTACTCTCATTTCTTGTAAACAGCCAGAAAAATATTACTCTTCTGCCCCAAAAGTATGGGAGGCAGCCAAGAGGCACTGAAGCCTTTCTTCTGACCCAAGAAATCCTCTTTAGTTGTTGTTTTTTAATGGTCTGTCCTCTTAGACCAAAGTCATTTCAGGGAATAATCAGAGTAACCGGTCATTGGCAAGTGAGTCTCCTACAAACGGTTCAGCTGAGTGGGGTTGAGGGGCTGGTGGAGTGCTGTTTGCAGTGGCAGAGGATTATGGCACCAAAAGCCTGCAAATAGCACCCACTGCCTTAGCTGAATTGTATCCAGGAGGGCCTGCCTCACCCAGCTAGGCCCTTGGGCCACAAGTTCATGGAGTTTGCTGGGCAGATGTTGTCTTTGTCAGGCGACCTCATCTGGTAAAGGCTGCTAATCGTTTGCCCAATGTCCATTGTCACTTTCTTTCATATATTTGAAGCCCTGATTTTTAAATGGATCCAGGAATACCTATAATACAGGCTTCATGTCACATGTTCTCTTGCAGCGAGGTGTGGCCAGAGACTACGTTTCCACGAATGAGATGTACACAGAAAGACTGAGTGATGGCTTCCAGGAGATCTTGCTTTAGGACAGGTGATAAAGACCCTTGTTTCCCCATCTTTTACTTCAAGCACTTCCCTTCCTCCTGGTTGGAATGTGGGGAAATGGCTGGTACTCAAGCAGCCCTTTTGGTCCATGAGGTGGAAAACAGTTACTGAGGGTACCCAGGAAACATAAGCAGTGGAGCCCTAGACTCCGGCAGTTTTATGAACTGGACTGTTCACCTCTGGATTCCTTTTATCTGAGAGAGAAATATATTTTCCTCTTGATTAAGCTATTGTGGGTTTTCTGTAACAGTTGAATTACATCTTAATTATACAGTAGATAATGCCTAAAATATTTTTCATTTAGAAATAATTTTAAACTTACAGAAAAGTAGCATGCCTATTACAGTGAATTCTGGTATACATTTTACGCAGATTTACCAATTTGTTAATATTTTGCCACATCTCTTGGTCTCACTTTCTCTTCATAGACACACACACAATTTTTAACCATTTGAGAAGGAATCATATACATCATGCTCCTTTTTTCTTAAATACTTCAGTGTGAACAAGGCTCCCATAAAACCATAGTCACCAAAGTCAGGAATTTTATTATTGGTAAAGTGCATGTATGCTAAGTCCCTTCAAGACTCTTTGTGACCCTATGAACCGTAGGGATTCTCCAGGCAAGAATGCTGGAGTGTGTTGCCATGCCCTCCTCCAGGGGATCTCCCTGATCCAGGGATCAAACCCACATCTCTTACGTCTCCTGCGTCGGCCAGCGTGTTCTTTACCAGGAGGTCCATCTAGGAAGGGCTACTGGTACAGTACTATTATCTAGTCTACAGTTCATATTCCAATTTTACCAACTGCCTCAATAATTTGTTTCCCAGTCCAAGATCCAATCAGAATCATATATTTATTAGTCACATCTCAGATAACCATTTTTAGAGAGTATTTCTCAAAAAAAAAGAAAGAAAAAAGAAAAATCCAAATTAAAAAGCAATCAGATTATTTGCATATCCATTCAGCTTACTGCCACTACCACCTCTTTACTAATTCACAAATCTGCCATTCTCCTGTGTCAAGCTCAATTCTAGACCTCTGCTTTCTGCCATCTTTCCCTGTTGCTATAACAGTGGGCATGAATGTCCTGGCTAAAGCTCTCAAGAATACCAACAATGCTGAAAAGAGAGGCAATTGCCAGGTGCTTATCAGGCCACACTCCAAAGTCATCATCAGGTTTCCAACTGTGATGATGAAGCTCGGTTCAGTCACTCAGTTGTGTCCGACTCTTTGCGACCCCAAGGACTGCAGCATGCCAGGCCTCCCTGTCCATCAGCAACTCCTGGAGCTTCCTCAAACTCATGTCCATCCATCCAGTCATTGGTGATACCATTCCAACCATCTCATCCTCTCTCGTCCCCTTCTTCTCCTTCCTTCAATCTTGCCCGGCATCAGGGTCTTTTCTAATGAGTCAGTTCTTTGCATCAGGTGGCCAAAGTATTGGAGTTTCAGCTTCAGCATCAGTCCTTCCAATGAATATTCAGGACTGATTTCCTTTGGATGGACTGGTTTGATCTTCTAGTTGTCCAAGGGACTCTCAAGAGTCTTCTCCAACACCACAGTTCAAAAGCAGCAATTCTTTGGTGCTCAGCTTTCTTTATAGTCCAACTCTCACATCCTTACATGACTACTGGAAAAACCAGAGCTTTGACTAGATGGACCTGTGTCAGCTTTTTAATACGTTGTCTACGTTGGTCATAGTTTTTCTTCCAAGGAGCAAGCATCTTTTAATTTCATGGCTGCAGTCACCATCTGCAGTGATTTTGGAGCAAAAAAAAAAAGAGTCTCTCACTGTTTCCACATCTATTTGCCATGAAGTGATAGGACCGGATGCCATGATCTTAGTTTTCTGAATGTTGAGTTTTAAGCCAACTTTTTCACTCTCTTCTTTCACTTTCATCAAGAGGCTTTTTAGTTGCTCTTCACTTTCTGCCATAAGGGTGGTGTCATCTGCATATCTGAGGTGATTGATATTTCTCCCAGCAATCTTGATTCCAGCTTGTGCTTCTTCCAGCCCAGCATTTCTCATGATGTACTCTGCATATAAGTTAAATAAGCAGGGTGACAATATACAGCCTTGACGTACTCCTTTCCCTATTTGGAACCAGTCTATTGTTCCATGTCTAGTTCTAACTGTTGCTTTTTGACCTGCATTTGGAATTCTCAGGAGGCAGGTCAGGTGGTCTGGTGTTCCCATCGCTTTCAGAATTTCCCACAGTTTACTGTGATCTACACAGTCAAAGGCTTTGGCATAGTCAATAAAGGAGAAATAGATGTTTTTCTGGAACTCTCTTGCTTTTTCCATGATTCAGCAGATGTTGGCGATTTACTCTCTGGTTCCTCTGCCTTTTCTAAATCCAGCTTGAATGTCTGGAAGTTCACGTACTATTGAAGCCTGGCTTGGAGAATTTTGAGCATTACTTTGCTAGCGTGTGAGACGAGTGCAATCGTGCAGTAGTTTGAACATTCTTTGGGACTGGAATGAAAACTGACCTTTTCCAGTCCTGTGGCCACTGCTGAGTTTTCCAAATTTGCTGGCATATTGAGTGCAGCACTTTCACAGCATCGTCTTTTAGGATTTGAAATAGCTCAACTGGAATTCCATCACCTTCACTAGCTTTGTTCATAGTAGTGCTTCCTAAGGCCCACTTGACTTCACACTCCAGGATGTCTGGCTCTAATCCAGTGTTCACACCATTGTGGTTATCTGGGTCATAAAGATCTTTTTTGTATAGTTCTGTGTATTCTTGCCACCTCTTCTTAATATTTTCTGCTTCTGTTAGGTCCATATTATTTCTGTCCTTTATCGAGCCCATCTTTGCATGAAATGTTCCCTTGAAATCTCTAATTTTCTTGAAGGGATCTCTAGTCTTTCCCATTCTATTGTTTTCCTCTGTTTCTTTGCACTGATCACTGAGGAAGGCTTTCTTATCTCTCCTTGCTATTCTTTGGAACTCTGCATTCAGATGCTTGTATCTTTCCTTTTCTCCTTTGCCTTCAGCTTCTCTCCTTTTCTCAGCTATTTGTGAGGCCTCCTCAGACAACCATTTTGCCTTTTTGCATTTCTTTTTCTTGGGGATGGTCTTGATCTCTGTCTCCTGTACAATGTCATGAACCTCCATCCATAGTTCTTCAGACACTCTGTCTATCAGATCGAATCCCTTGAAACTATTTCTCACTTTCACTGTATAATTGTTAGGGATCTGATTCATGCCATACCTGAATGGTCTAGCAGTTTTCCCTACTTTCTTCAATTTAAGTCTGAATTTGGCAATAAGGAGTTCATGATCTGAGCCACAATCAGTTCCAGGTCTTGTTTTTGCTGACTTTATAGAGATTCTCCATTTTCAGCTGCAAAGAATATAATCAATCTGATTTCAGTATTAACCATTGGTGATGTCCATGTATAGAGTCATCTCTTGTGTTGTTGGAAGAGAGTGTTTGCTATGACCAGTGCGTTCTCTTGGCAAAACTCTGTTAGCCTTTGCCCTGCTTCATTCTGTACTCCAAGGCCAAATTTGCCTGTTACTCCAGGTATCTCGACTTCCAACTTTTGCATTGCAGTCCCCTACGATGGAAAGGACATCTTTTTTGGGTGTTAGTTCTAGAAGGTCTTGTAGGTCTTCATAGAACCATTCAACTCCAGCTTCTTCAGCATTACTGGTTGGGGCATAGACTTGGATTACTGTAATATTGAATGGTTTGTCTTGGAAACAAACAGAGATCATTTTGTCATTTTTGAGACTGCACCCAAGTACTCCACTTCAGACTCTTTTGTTGATTATGTGGGCTACTCCATTTCTTTAAGGAATTCTTGCCCACAGTAGTAGAAATAATGGTCATCTAAGTTAAATTCGCCCATTCCAGTCCATTTTAGTTCACTGATTCCTAAAATGTCGATGTTCACTCTTGCCATCTTCTGTTTGACCACTTCCAATTTACATTGAATCATGGACCTAACGTTCCTGGTTCCTATGTATGGTTCTTTACAGCATCCGATTTTCTTTCCATCACCTGTTGCTGCTGCTAAGTCACATCAGTTGTGTCTGACCCTGTGCAACCCCATAGACAGCAGCCCACCAGGCTCCCCCATCCCTGGGATTCTCCAGGGAAGAACACTGGAGTGGGTTGCCATTTCCTTCTCCAGTGCATGAAAGTGAAAAGTGAAAATGAAGTCACTCAGTCGTGTCTAACTCTTCAAGATCCCATGGACTGTAGCCTACCAGGCTCCGTCATCCATGGGATTTTCCAGGCAAGAGGACTGGAGTGGGGTGCCATTGCCTTCTCCACCTTCTATCACCAGTCACATCCAAAACTGGGCATTGTTTTTGCTTTGGCTCCATCTCTTCATTCTTTCTGGAGTTATTTCTCCACTGATCTCCAGTAGCATACTGGGTACCTACTGGCCTGGGGAGTTCATCTTTCAGTGTCCTATCTTTTTGCCTTTTCATACTGTTTATGGGGTTCTCATGGTAAGAATACTGAAGTGGTTTGCCATTCCCTTCTCCAGTGGACCATGTTTTGTCAGAACTCTCCACCATGTTTCTGAGAACTCTCAGAAGCATGGTAGTATTGGCTAATTTGAAATCATTGGTGATCACAGGGCTGGGAAAATTGCTGTGAATCTCACAGGCAGGCTAAGTAAATGTGGAGTGGTCAGCCCCAGATTTGATGTGCATCTCAAAGATCCAAGAAAATGGCCAAATAACCTTCTCCCATCCCATCAGTTTGGTTTCATTGTACTGACAACCTCAACTGACATCATGGACCATGAAGAAGCAAATGAAAACACACAGGAGGGAAAATCCTTGGATTCTTTTCCTAGGGATGTAATGCATCCAAAGAAAATGACTCAGTGGACAAAAAAATATTATAGACCCCTGAATACAGCAGCACCCACTCACCCCCAGCTCATCCCAATGTGATTCCGTAGACCTACCCACATCTCCTTCCCCCATTATTCCCACCCTGCTTCCAGGAGTTCTGCCCGTCCAGGGCACAGCGAGGCCACAGTAATTGCAGTGTTAGAAATTCTCACATATGGAGTGTGGAGAGAGATCAGCCCATTACGCACACCATTTCCAATAACCGTCTAATGGACTCAATGTACTGGAAATAGTTGCAGAGGCGCTTGACAACGAGGTGGGCTCGGGGATCCTTTAAGCCTCCTGGAGGTAAACAGCCATTAAACAGTTGTCTGAGCTTTGCTCAGATGTAGCAGCAATCAATATCTTGAATGCATTTGATGAGGTTGACTTAGGAGGTATGATTTATTCGTCCTTGAGGGTTTATTTTCACTGTATCTGTCTCTATAGCAAGAATCACACTTGCTGACATTTCATTGCTGATGTACAGCAGAGCTCTCTGCACCTTCACTGGGCTTATTCTTTAGGCACCAGTCAATTCCTTGCATTTTATATAAAGAAAAGATAGGATTTTTTTAATAGTGAAATTTATTAAAAGGTATAGGTGGGTATATTACTAAAATAATCACCCTGTTCCCAGCAAACAGATCTTGAGGAATCAGAGTAGTAGTGGCTGGCTACCACCTTGTAGGGAGGCTGGCGACCTGATAAATAGGCTGACAAGGACTCCCTCCCTCGGACACCCTGGAGGATCCTGCTGATGAGCCAGGGAAGCCCCACATCTAATGATAACCCGACAGGCCGAGGGGACACATAGGCACTGTCTGTCTCCATTGAACTTGGGTCTCAGGCTGAAGCTGGAAAAGACAGGGGTGGAGGGGGGGGGTCATTTTTCTGGCAATGAAATGCACTGACTGCGCTTTCGGGAAGACCACCATCTGCATAATCGCCGTCACATTTTCAAACTGCAGTTTCGTTGATTCAGAATCACCAGGTGGGTGAGCAGATGGTGAGCGCAAATGTCTCCCCTGAGAAGGAGGCCGTCATACAGCAGTTTCTGCTGTAGCTGCAGAGAGAGCACCCAGGCCGGCTTTGGGGGGAGCAGGAATCTGGGCTGGAAGGTGGAGGAAGAGGGGGTGGGCTGCTCACTCCTGTGGCCTGGCCCTTCCAGGTCTGTTTCTCCTGAGACCACCGTGAGAAAGTGTCACCTGCATTCCTTTTTTAGGGCCCTGAATTTAATGATGGAGCCAGGGGTGCTCTGCCTTCTGTCCCCGTCCAGCTGTAGCCCCACCACGATGCTGCTGTATCTCCCGCATTGGATACAGGGCGGGCACATGGAAGCCCTCCAGTACACATCTGTGTGCTGGAGGAACAGTTATGAGCTAGCCCAGAATCCCATCAACAGAGACACCATCCCAGAGATACTGGGAGTGAAAAACGGACAACTGCGCACCATCAATACCCTCTAGGAAGTGTTTCCAGAGTCAGTTAAAAATCACTGAAATGAGTGGACTTTCCTGGCGGTCCAGTGGTTAAGAATCCACCTTCCAATGCAGGGGACATGGGTTCAATCCCTGGTTGGGGAACTAAGATCCCACATGCCTCGGGGCAACCAGGCCAGTGTGTCGCAACTACTGAGCCCAGGTGCCACAACGAGAGGAGCCACGCAGCCCAAAGAAGAGCCTGGGCACCGCAGCGCAGACCCAACGCAGCCAAATAAATAAATATCAAAAAACAAATGCCTGTTACTTTAAACAAAAACACTGGAATGAGAAGAATTCCTCGGTGGTCCATTGGTTAAGACTCCATACTTTCACTGCAGAGGATGAGGCGTGGGTTCGATCCATAGTCAGGAAACTAAAGTCTTGAATGCCACACAATATGGTTAAAAAAAAGAGAAAGAAAATCACTGTAATGGGACAAATTCCTTGGTTTCTAAGGGAAAATAGAAAAGAAAAAGGGAAGGAAGGAGGGAAAGAAGGGGAAGGAGGAATGGGAGGAAGGAAAGAAGGAAAAAGGTAGAGAGGAAAAAAGAAAAAGTTACTAAAAATAGAGGCCTTGGGGGGGAGTATAAGAGAAAAAAATACAAGACAACCAAACGCAACATGCAGGTAAGTTCCATTCTGATTCCACAAACTAAGTATTAAAAAATGCTTTGGTGGACTTCCCTGGCAGTCTAGTGGGTAAGAATCCGCTTCCCAGGGCAAGGGACATGGGTCCCATCCCTGGTCCGAGAAGATTCTACATGCCAAAGGGCAACTTCAAAGCCTGTGAGCCACAACTCCTGAGACTGCATGCTGAACTACTGAAGCCCCTGTGCCTGGAGCTCGCGCTGTGCACAAGAGAAGCCACCGCAGAGAGAAGCCTGCGGACTACGACTGGAGAGGAGCCTCTGCTCGCTGCAGCTGGAGAAAGCCCGAGCACAGCAACGAAGACCCGGCACAGCCAAAACCAAATAAATGCCTTTGTGACAACCAGTTTGAAGTATTAGATGATATGAAAATATTATTATTAATATGATTAGGTATGATAATTACATGGTAATTACGATGTTGTTTTTATGTCTTTGCTATTTATACTGAACATTTATAATTGAAATGACCTACCTGGGATTCACTTTAAAATATATCAGCAAAAACCAAAACTCAAACCAGGTCTCTGTATCCACCTAGAGGGGTAGGATGGGGAGGAAGATGGGAGAGAATTTTAAAAGGGAGGAGATACATGTATACTTATGGCTGATCCATGTTGAGGTTTGACAGAAAACAGCAAAATTCTGTAGAGCAATTATCCTCCCATAAAAATAAATTAATTTAAAAAATTAATCAGCAAAAACCAAAACAGCAAAAAGTTGGTAGGGAATGGACAAGGCTGGCAAAATGTTGCTAATTATCGACACTGGGTTTGAATTCATGTAGGTTCATTATACTATTCTTTCTATGTTGTATAGAAAGAAATTTACTTTTTATGTAACTTTGAAACTTTCAAAAGAAAAACATTTTACAAGCAGAACTCACAGTCTCTAACCCCTGAACCAAGATGTACCATCTTTTTTCTGTTAGTTAATTTAATGCATGTTTACTGAAACTCTGCTATGCAAAAAGCATTGAGGTAGGAGCTGTGAGGGATACAGAGCTATGTAAAACAAGATCAAATATCAAATATGTACAGGGTAAATATCTCTGATGGTTTATATTTGACTACCTGGGCACAGAAAACCCTGACTCTTCCCAGAAGCTAGGTATGCTCATCTGTAGCCAGCAGCCTCCTTTCTAAAGCTGGCCACACCCCTTACTAGCCAGGTCATCTTGGACAAGCCACTTACCTTTCCTAAGCCTCCGTTTCCTCGTTGATAAAAAGCTATTAATGGTAGGGACCACTTCGTGAGCTGGTTATGAGTATTAAGTACGATAATAACAGGCTTAGCCAAGTGTCTGCTTAGGCTATTGATAAAGAGCCAGTGACAACAGCTAGCATCGTGAGCTGGTTAGAGCAGCCTGTTTTTGACCAGTAGCTCTTTGAGCCATCAGGAAAAAGTACCCTTTTCTCAGGGCCATGAACAAGGGTGGAGGACTTGGCTGGTCTTAGCCCCTTGTGTAGGGCTCAATCTGTACCTCATATGTGGTGCCTCTGAAGATGTTTCCCAGACCCACCCTGATTCCTGTCAAATTTCCCAGAAGGAAGGAAAGCTCCAGAGCTTGCCTACAACTGAGCTTGTGGAAGAATGTGCTTAGCACTCAAAAAGCAGATGCTTGGCGCTGACCAACTTGTGTTTGGTGGTTGTTGCAGCAGGATAGCTGGGTTGAGAAAAAAACACCCCCCGCAGATGCTTTACAACGAACTCCCCGCAAACCCCCTCTTCTTCCACCACCAGCCTTCACCTCACTGAGCTGGGGTCCTGTTAAACATGCCATTGCTAGAGCTCAGTCCTCCTCATGCATTTTAAAACTGTGTTTTCATTTCTCCTCAGGGATGGTAACAGAAATAGTGACTAATGCAGATTAATGCTTAACATAGACTAATTGCTTGTTTCACTGGGAATGAAAGTTACTTTATCACTGGGCCTGATTACACCTTGTTTTATCTCCTCTTTCTCCTCCTTCTCCTCCTTCCCCGCAATCCTTCCCCCGCCTCCACTTTAATTAAAAGGCAAATAGTGTTAGCACCACCAATCAAGCCATTCACTTCAGCACGTATTTTGCTACGGGGTGGATTGAAATGTACCAGCCACATCCCAGCTGCAGGCACCATCAATGCCTCTGCGGTCACACAAACGCACATCTGTATTGGAGATGCAGATGAAGCTAGAGCCTGCCTGCGGGGATGCCTTTGTGAAGAGACACGTGCCTCATCCGTGCAAAGCACTGGGCTGCAGGGGAAATGTACATGGTTCACGTGCACCGTATCCAGGCACGGACAGACACCACATGCAGACCTTTGGGAGTCAGAAATTCAAATCCATTACAGACTATCTGGAAGGCTGGAGGAATACTTCACAAGGTTGGTGCTTTTGTCACTGTTCCGACCAAGGATTATAAGGAGCCTTCATTAATATTAACATCTTTACAAATACTATGAGTTAGGGCTATCTTCTCTACTAAAATGCCCTATAAATAAATATACATTTGTATACATCATCCAGTCCCATCACTTCATGGGAAATAGATGGGGAAACAGTGGAAACAGTGTCAGACTTTATTTTTTGGGGCTCCAAAATCACTGCAGATGGTGACTGCAGCCATGAAATTAAAAGACGCTTACTCCTTGGAAGGAAAGTTATAACCAACCTAGATAGCATATTCAAAAGCAGAGACATTACTTTGCCAACAAAGGTCCGTCTAGTCAAGGCTATGGTTTTTCCTGTGGTCATGTATGGATGTGAGAGTTGGACTGTGAAGAAGGCTGAGCGCCGAAGAATTGATGCTTTTGAACTGTGGTGTTGGAGAAGACTCTTGAGAGTCCCTTGGACAGCAAGGAGATCCAACCAGTCCATTCTGAAGGAGATCAGCCCTGGGATTTCTTTGGAAGGAATGATGCTAAAGCTGAAACTCCAGTCTTTGGCCACCTGATTCGAAGAGTTGACTCACTGGAAAAGACTCTGATGCTGGGAGGGATTAGGGGCAGGAGGAGAAGGGGACGACAGAGGAGGAGATGGCTGGATGGTATCACTGACTCCATGGACGTGAGTCTGGGTGAACTCCGGGAGTTAGTGATGGACAGGGAGGCCTGGTGTGCCGTGATTCATGGGGCCGCAAAGAGTCGGACATGACTGAGCGACTGAACTGAACTGATGGAGCTTCCCTGGTGGCTCAGACAGTAAAGAATCTGCCTGCAATGCAGGAAACCTGGGTTTGATCCCTGGGTTGGGAAGATCCCCTGGAGAAGGAAACAGCAACCCACTCCAGTACTCTTGCCTGGAGAATTCCATGGACAGAGGAGCCACTATAGTCTGTGGGGTTGCAAAGAGCTGGGCATGACTGAGCGACTAAGCATACACACACACATATACATCTATAAATTTTGGATTACATCAGAAGGATGACAGATAAAAATGCTTCCTCAAATAGTCAAATGAAAATAAATTCAAATTCATACACTAAGGTAGATTGTAATAGCACAGCATATTACACAGGGGGTTTTTTTTTTTTGGCCACTCCGAGAGGCATGTGGGATCTTAGTTCCCTGAGCAGGGATCAAACCCGCACCTCTTGCAGTGGAAGCACAGGCTTAACCACTGAGCCACCAGGGAAGTCCCACAGAGTTTTTCTTCGAGTAAATTACTAAGACTACTGTCTTCCAGATAACAAATATAGGGATAATTTTAAACAGCAAATAAGAAACGTTAAATCTATATTATAGTGAGAGTTTGTTTTCTGAGGCATGCCACTCACAATGACACACTTCTAAGAATCTGCCTGAAATATTGGCTCTAACTCTGTCAAAAGAGCAACCTCTCCACCCTTCAGTGTGGATTGATTTCTCAAAGAGAACAAAGTCCTTGCAGTGCACAGAATTTATATCAAATGAAAATCTTTTAAAGAAGTTTGAGTAAGTGCTAGATTAGAATTGGAAAAACCAATAATTTGGGAATACCATTTAATGATTTTTTTAACAATGCAATTGAATCAACCACTAGACTTTGTAATGTAAGAAACATTTTTATATCTTTAAGCCTATTAAACTGGTTTCATTTGAGAAAATGGAAAATGAACATTTTAAGTTCTTTCAAAGAAGTTCTCTATGATTTTAATTTCAGTCAATCATGATTCTCCACTAAGTGTATATTAAGGTCATTTTCTTCTAATTTTGTGCTTACCACTGCCAGCCTTTGGTCACTTTTTAGCCATATACATTTTTTTCTAGTTTCAAAAGCAATAAATGTTCTTTGCAAAAATTCAACTATCATCTATTATCCTACCACAGAGAAATGATTACTAGACAATTTAGCATCACGTTATATGCTTTTCTAGTCAAACATACTATTAAAACAGTGCTTATTAAAACAACATAATTCACAGTAATTTATCATTTCTTTCACATTGTACCAATAACATGTCATGGATAACTTCCCTTATGGAACTGTTTGGTTCTATAAGCCCAATTTTCAGTGCATGGTTGCAGAGTATGCTGTTTTATGGATGTAGCATAACTTACTTAACCAACCGTCTAATGTGGATAAAACAATATTATAAACAAATGGGAAAATATCCTTGTACAAACACCTTTTCAAAGTTCTCTTATTTAAAATGCTTTCTTTCACTCCAGTGTTCTTGCCTAGAGAATCCCAGGGATGGGGGAGCCTGGTGGGCTGCCATCTACGGGGTCGCACAGAGTCGGACACGACTGTAGCACCTTAGCAGCAGCAGCAGCTCACTATATTTTTGTGTTTTTTTAATCACCATAGATAAATCAAAAATTAAGTAAGTGACAACAAAATTGGCAAATGAGCCTTAGAAGGTACATGATTTCATATTTTAGATTTCATTCAAACCCTTCATATTTTCTGTGGTTCTGAGCCAGAAAATCTGCAGAAGAGAAATTCTAGGTCGAGGGGTTTAGGGCCACTTTCAGCACTCAGCCTAGGCTTATTGTGGGACAGAACCCCAGGCCTGTCTCCTCCTTGGATTGTGGTGTTAGGGGGTTTGGCCAGGATCTGCCTGCGTCTCTGCCCTCCTGCACTCTCTGGGGGCAGGTGCTCTGCTTCCATTTTTGCTGTGCTCCGTGTCAGGTTCTCTGCAGCCCACAGTCACACCTTTCCCAGAGGCAAAAGCAATTCAGCAGCTGAGGACTTGCCCATGATAATTCTAAGTACGGAGTGTAGTGGTGAACTGGAAACAAACGACTTGTTAAAAATTCTGCATATGAAAAACGAGTAAGGTTTCAAAATAAATATTGTTTCCTTGCCATTTTGTTGGACTGCTTTTGATCCTTTTGTAACACAAAATTTTCATTCAGGGCTTCTTCCCATGTTGCAATTTGCCATTGCATCATCCTCGTGTCATGGTGTATTTCTCAATGGGCTATTTGTTTGGAGACTTTTTCCTTTTCTTTTTGCCAAATTCTGTGAACAATGATTTACTTCAGTGGGAAACTCCACACCATCTTTGCAGAAAGATCATGTGTGCAATTGTATTCCTTTGTGCTTTCATTGGTTTGGTTGTATAAGAGAAATCATTTTAAAAATATAAAGTCAATAATTCAGGTTAAAGAGAAATAAAATTTCAACATGTTCTTTTTCCTCCCTGGGCATTGAACTGTTCACCTTTAGCATGGAGTCATGAACTACAGGACTTAGGGAACTTGAGTGAGGTCACATAGCTGGTAACCATTGGAACCAAGATTTGAACCCAAACTTTCTGGCTACAGAGTCCAAATTCTTAATATTATTATATGGCTAATTCCACTATACACACCCAGTCTTGCGGCTAGGGAAGAAGTTAAAAAATTATTATTCACAAGGAGTATTTAATTTGAGGTTACCAGACCAACTCCTGGGAGGTCAGAGCACACCAAACTGAAAGCTGAAGATTAAAACCAAGTCTGTATACTGAATGATAGGCATTCCAGATTCCATTCTCTTTCTTGCTCTCAGAATGGTGGAAATTAATTGTATCTATCCAAAGCAGAAGTATTCTTAGGAGATGTAGTCATAGAAGAAACCAAATATTCCCATTAAAGAAAAATTCTTCCCACACTGCCTTTAGGAGTCTCTCAAAGAAAAACTTGGCTCACTGCCAGATCATTCTTCAAAGAAGGTCTGCCAATTACCAAACCCATCACACAAAGCCTGCAATCAAAGGTCTTAGAGCTTCACTCTTAATGGTACGTGGACAGTCAAACTTCTCCAAACATGTGAGAACAGTCTGAAACAAACAAACAAATTGAAAAAATGGAACTCAGAGGCCACAGAAACAATACAGGGACGATAAAAAGGGTTTAAAAATGCACTGTATTTAACATCTTCGGAGCCAAACAAGAAGAGACTGCACACGTGAAATGACTAGATATTTTCTTAACAATTAAAAAAATAAGAATGACACTTTGGAAATGAAAAATTTGAAAACAAAGATCTCAGCAGCAGGAAAGATAAGAAAATCAGAAGATCAATTTAAGTGGTGTATTGTTCAGCTAAGCAGAGTTCCAGAACTGAAAACAGGAGAAAATGAAACAGAAGGAATTAGTTAAGTGAAAATAAAATACATTTTCTCAGAAATGAAAGGCATGAGTTTTCATATTAAAAAGGGCCAAATAATCAAAATAATTGATGAAAAAACACTCAAATCATGGCAAATCACAATACATAGGAAGAAAAAACACCGAAAGAGATGGAGAAAGGGAACAACAAAGGACTTTTCAGTAGCAAGAAAGGGTAGTGGAGGAGTCTTCAAAATTCTGGGAAAAACTATTTTCAGATAGGGATTTTATACCCAGCCAGACTATGAAATGCCTGGGGTAGAATAAAGACATTTTCAGAGATACAAGGACTCAAAATGTACCTTGCATGTACCCTTTCTTTAAAAACCCCTTGAGGAAAAAACAGAATTAAATCAAGAAAGAAGAAGATATTGGGCTCCAGAAAAAGAGACTCCAATGTGGGAGAATTGACAAAAGCAAGTCCCTAAACAACAGCTCACTGGGAGCGGAGAAAAAACAAGAGAAACCAAACAAAACAAAAACCAGCCCAAATTGGAGTAGAATACAGGCCATGTGACACATGTGCTGGAAAGTCGGAAAACAATATTAACAATAGGCTCATAGAAAATCTAAAGAAAAAACGAAGTGTTTATTAGCTCTGGGTAAAATGAAATGCGGTATATAAACTATGTGGCTTGGGAGTGACAACTTTTATACAGTCATTATAATATAAACAATGATTTAAGGAAGACTTGTCCCGTAACTAAGTTGTGGAGAAGGAAAGCAAGAAAACAGAGTATCAGAGAGAAAGCTAAATTCCCATCTCCTGTGGCTGAGTCAACAGATGATACCCAAGTTGACCAGTAAACAGTCGTGCATGTGTGCGAGACGGTCTCAGGAAAAATATCTGAGGGGTGAGGGATGCTGGCTGCCTGCAGGGAGGGGGTCAGAGAGATTCAGGAGCAGGGAAAGGAGACTCTTTATTGTTTTTACCCTTTTTCTTTTTCTTTTGAACTATGTTGATATATTACCTTTTGGAATAAAGAAAAGAAATAATTAAAGGAGAAATAGCAGAAAGAGGATAATTTTTTAGAAACAGGAAACAATAGAAAAGTGTAAGACTGTTCAAAGGGGTTGTTTTTAAGGAGGAGAACTGGGGGATGAAGTAAAAGGAAGATAAGAGACTGCTGTATGCATTATAGGTATAAGCTTTAAAAACTTCAATTTTATTTTTAAAATTAAGTGCACGTATTTATATAAATAAAAAGTTAAAATAATTTTAGAATATGCGAACAACTATAGAGGTAAACTTGGTGAGGTGATTTAAAACTGGCTACAGTAGGAATTTATGCAGATGTCAACCCTGAGTGAGCAAAATGCTAATGTCCTTAATAAAACTTTTTCCTCTAATCACTTTTTGTCCAAAAAGGTACAGTAGAAAGTGAATTTGTATGTGAATAACAAAAAGAAATACTACTTAAATCTCAAAGAAAGGACATGTTCCTCAGCTTCTTCACTTTGTAGCACATTTTTAACATGTGATCCCATGACATGAGTTATGATTTTAGAGAATACATAATCTACAAATTTCAGAGGTCTACAGTAACCACCAAATTACATTAAAACAACTAAAGAAAGTAGTCTTACATATGGCTACGTATACTTGGGTAACATAAAGGTTAATTTTTCCAATAGGTCTTGGAAAAGCTGGGTTCTTAACATGCTTTTATGATTCTGACTCCTAAAAAAATACTTACCCCTTAACTTGGAGAGCATGGGACCTGTATCAACCCCTTTAATTCACTTGATTCAGTGGTAACTGATCACTTGGATCCAAGGGACCCAAAGAAGGTTCTCTCAGAACCTTGGCATCAGAATCTGAGGTCTGTTGGAGCTGCCCCACAGGAAGAAGAGCCCTTTTTATTAGCAAGATGTCATTTTAACTGAAGTCTGCAGTAAGAGACCAATGCCTGACATTCCACTCGCTTTACCACAGTCCAGAAACTGCGGCTTTTCGTTCACTCATTGTGATGGTTAATTCTATGTGTCAACCTGGCTGGGCCAAGTGTGTCCAGATAGCTAGTCAAACATCATTCTGGGTGTTGCTACACTGTGTTTTTGGATGAGATTAACATTTTAATTGATAGAGTAAAGCACATTGCCCCCCATACTGTCAGTGGGCCTCATCCCATCAGTTGAAGGACCGAATAGAACAAAAAGATGGACCCTCCTCCAAGTAAGAGAGAAATTTCTGGCAGACTGCCTTTGGACTTCATCTGCAATATTGATGCTTCCTGCCTGATGGCTTTTACCTGGAACATTGGCTCTCCCTGGGTCTCTAGCCTGCTTCCTCCTTACAGATTGGACTTACTGACCTCCATAATCATGTAAGCCAATTCCAATCAATCAATCAATTCCTATTGGTTGTGTTTCTCTGGAGAACCCTAATACACTCATTCAAACAAGTGTTTACTTAGCATAAACTGTGTGCCAAGCAACAAGCTAAGGGCCAGGATAAACAGGTAAAACAATGGTCCTTATCCTTGGAAATTTAGAAATCTGACACTAATTATGACAATAAGAATCTCTCCTAACCAAGTGGCTCAGTGGTAAAGAAGCCACCTGCCAACGCAGGAGATGTGGGTTTGATCCCTGGGTTAGGAAGATCCCCTGGAGGAGGAAATGTCAACCCACTCCAGTAATCTCGTCCACATGCTGCAACTACTGGGGCCCCCACACACTAAAATCCCACGGACATAGGAGCCTGGAGGGCTACGATCTATGGGGTTGCAAAGACTCGGACATGACTGCCCAACAGTCAGTCATCCAGGAAACGTGTGGGACCTGCCTTGTAGTGCTTGGTTTATGAGAACTAGATGATTCAAAGAAAACCAGTACTGGTCTCGTCTGTGAGAGTTCTTTGAGTGTGAACCATTCACTCATTCAGTTCAGTTCAGTTGCTCAGTCGTGTCTGACTCTCTGCGACCCCATGGACTGCAGCACACCAGGCTTCCCTGTGCATTACATTCCCTCATTAGAGAACTCAAATGAAAGCCAAATCGGGGAGCAGAATATTCCAAAGGATTCTGCTCTGTATCTGCTGTATAGAGTACACTAAAGTCAGGCAGGTCTGAGTCAAACCCCTGCACCTTCTTCTTGGTAGTTGGGAACCTTGGAGAGCTGATCCAACCTCTCTGACCTTCGAAGATGAGGACCAAATACCTTCCCATAGGGTTCCTGTCAGGACTCAGTGGGATCACAGGTGCCTGGTGACAAGGAGAGTGCCTGCTCTCCATCACACGTGCTAACCCACGGCGGTTACCTTTCAACTTGCAGCGTTGGTGGATCTTTGATCCATCTCTGTGCTTGTAAAAGCAGCAGGGAGTGGTTATAAAAATCAGCTTGCAAAGTGTAGGATTACAGTTCTCATTTCAAAATTTTGTGTTGAGCTTTTTGAACAAAAGACCCATGTTAGTTCCAAGTACATCAAAACCTTTGCTACTCAGAAAACTAATGGGTGGGAAGTGGATGTCCAAAGAATCTGGTCAATGAAGAGTTAATTCACATTGGCAAGAAGATGGTGCCTGGTCTCTCTCTCCCTCCTGGAGAACCATAAATTTGAATGAAAGAAAAGAAAACGGATGCCTTTACTGTTTGTTAGGCAGAGAACTGGCCCCCAGCCCCCCTCCACCCTTTAAAAACAAAGCCTGGAATATAATCATCTTCTAGAAATCTCAATATTACCTCACAAAACTGATTTGTTTTCCTTTGGGGAAGCTAATGACATCAGTGGCTTTTTTCCCCCCCTGGATTATCTCAGAAATGCTTATTTCTAGGACCTTGGTGAGCAGGGAGAGTCAGATAACACAATTTACTCCACTTGAAGATTATGTTTAACAAAGACAAACTCAAAGGAATTAGGGAAAGGAAGGAGGGGAGGAGTAGGGAGCAAAATTTCAGAGAAACATTCCACTCAGAAGAGTTATAAAAACACTTTCAAAACCCCAGTGTGAAGATAGCAAGTGACTCACATTCTAAAAATTGCACCAAACAATTCTGGAAAATTGTAAAATAGAGATATAACAATGGAAACATATTGCTCATTGCCAAACCAAAAGCATAGTAGAGTTATAACTTTTACTTAAAAGAGCTAAAAAGGAAGGGAACTGGGAAAACGTCCAAGAATGGTCTACTAGTTGAAATTAGGCAATCCTATATATTTAATAAAGCTTTTTGAATATTGAATTTTCACAAGGTTCACCTGTCAAAGAAGTATTTGACAGAGTTTATCACATCATTAAACTCAGAGCTACTGTTAGCTCTCCAGAAAGGCTGGAGGCCAATACGATGCTCACCAGAGAGCGCACAGGTTACTGACAAATTATCATGGATCAGAGTTTCTCAAAGATTTAGGGGAGTCTATTTACATTCTGGTTAATTTGTTCAAGTATTTTAAGTTTGAATCACAAACACAAAAAGGAAGGGAAAACAAATCCAAGCAGAGGTTCAAATGGTCATATAAGAATCTGTAATAATCTAGTGAGCTTTTTGTATAGTGGTACAAGAAAGCTTTTTCCTAAAAGATTCTATAGTGGTGCCATATTGTTTTGGGAACAAGTTCAAAGTCTTCCCTCTGATACTGAAGTTGGGTAGAGTCTCATGTCTTTCTTGTTGACAATAATCACTAAAGGTTAATTATCTGGGTGCCATGAACCATGCTGGACCCATTCTATCAATTTATTCCTTAAGATACTGCAGTGGTTGTCCCCACTCCTGGACGAGGAAACTGAGACTGTGGGTTATGCAAATTGCTCAAGGTCGTACATCTTTGGGATACAAATCCTGATTATCTGCCCCCAGAGAGAAGGCCTGTTTTCTTTCTCTCCATTAACCATCCAAAATGAACTGCCAAAGTGAAAAGATGCTCAACATCGCCAATCACCAGGGAAATGCAAATCAAAGTATGAAATATCACCTCACAGCTGTCAGAATGGCCATCATCCCCGACCCTACAAAAAAAAGAAAAGAAACAAGAAAGAGAAAGAAAGAAAAAACTCCTTCCAATAATTATGAACTGTTTACCTTTTAAAAAAGAAAAGGAACACAACCAATTTTGGTTAAGGTGTGGAGAAAAGGTAACCCTCATGCACATAAATTGGGCACGTAAATTGGTGCAGCCACTATGGAAAAATAGTACAGAGGTTTCTCAAAAACCTAAAAACAATAACATATGACCCAGCAACTCCACTCCTGGGTATATAGCCAGAAAAAACCAAAAACATTAATTCAAAAAGACAAATGCATCTCCCATAGCCACACTGTATACAGTTAACCAAGATACGTAAGCAACCTCAGTGTCCACCAACAGATGAATGTATAAATAAGACGTGGTATATACAGATATGGGCTTCCCTGGTGGCTCAGAGGTTAAAGCGTCTGCCTCCAATGCAGGAGACCCGGGTTCGATCCCTGGGTTGGGAAGATCCCCTGGAGAAGGAAATGGTAACCCACTCCAGTATTCTTGCCTGGAGAATCCCCTGGACAGAGAAGCCAGGTAGGCTACAATCCACGGGGTCGCAGAGTCAGACATGACTGAGCAACTTCACTCACGACACTATATATAGATATATACGTTCATGTGTCTATATACGCACAACGGAATATCGCTCTGCATGAAAAAGAGTGGAACTCTGCCACTTGCAGCAACATGGATGGACTTGGAGGACATCACGCTGCGTGAATGTCAGGGAAAGAGAGGTAGGGTACGACATCACTTATATGGGGAATCTAAAAAGTACAACAAATGAGTGAATGTAACAAAAAGGAAACACAGAAATAGAGAACAAACCAGTGGTTCCCAGCGGGAAGAGGGAAAGGCGGACGGACAAAAAAGGTGGGGGAATAAGAGATATAAACTATTAGGTGTAAGATAAGCTACAGGGAGACATCATAAGGACGTCCCTGGTGGCCCAGTGGCTAATCCTCTGTGCTTCCACTGCAGGGGGTGTGGGTTCACCCCCGGGTGGGGAACTAAGATCCTGCATGCTGTGGCACAGCCCTAAACAGAAACAATTTTTAAAAAGGAGATGCTGTACAACATGGGGAGTATAGCCCAAGTTTTATAATAATTATGAATGGAATATAACCTTTAAAACTTTTGAATCTCTATACTGTACACCTGTAACTTACACAGTATTATACATGCAACTATGCTTCAATATTTTAAAGAAGTAAGCCGCCAAGTCCACGACTTTTGAGCCATTGCTTAAGCTGTCCGCCTTTACATGAAAAATACCTCCACCTTCTCTGCTTATCTTTCCAGTTCTAGACCACTCCTCAAAGCCCTGGAGCCATCTCAGAGTCCGTGATTATAACCACAAACATCAGTGTCCCCCTTTCTAGCCTTGGCATAGAACAAACTGTCTCTGTCACTGGCCCCCGCACTGGATTAGTCAGTCTAGCACTTCCCCTAACACTTCCTTCATTGTACTGTTTGTCTGTTTTTGTGTGTGTAAATCTTTCTTCTGAAAAAGATGGAAAGAGCTAGTTTTTAAAGTTATCACATGCTTCCTTCTTTTTTCATACTTAGTGGGAGAAACAGGGCAACTATTTCATAGATTTAATTTAAAATTTTCTGCATTTTGGCAACACTTAGAGATTACCATACTAAGTGAAGTAAATTAGAAAGACAAACACCATATGATATCACTCATATGTGGACTCTAAAATATGACACAAGCGAACCTGTCTAGAAAATAGAGACAGACGCAGAGAACAGACCTGTAGTTGCCAAGGGGGTGGGGAGGGAAGGATTGGAGCCTGCGGTTAACAGATGTGAACTAGTCTATGCAAGACGGGGAAATAGCAAGGTCCTACCGCACAGCACAGGGAACTGTACTCAGTGTCCTGTGATAAACCATAACGCAAACGAGTGTGAAAAAGAATATGTATATATATGTAACTGAATCGCGTTGCTGTACAGCAGAAATCAACACAACATTGTAAATCAATTATATGTCAATAAAATTTAAAAAATAAAAAAATTTTCTGTATCTTTGATCACCTACTATATATAACTATAGTAAAAAAGTGTTAGTCCCTCAGTCATGGCCAGCTCTTTGTGACCCCATGGACTGTAGCCTGCCAGGCTCCTCTGTCCATGGGATTCTCCAGGTGAGAATATTGGAGTGGGTTGCCATTCCCTCCTCCAGGGGATCTTCCCAACCCAGGGATCAAACCCTGGTCTCCTGCATTGCAGGGTGATTCTTTACCATCTGAGCACTAGGGAAGACCCACATTAGGAGAATTTACTTTACGATATGAGAATACTGTACTTTAAATTTTCCAATGGAACTGCTCTTTTTAAAACCCCTTATAGTTCATATTGAATCTTCCCTGGTGGCTCAGACGGTAAAAACGTCTGCCTACAATGCGGGAGACCCAGGTTCAATCCCTGGGTCGGGAAGATCTCCTGGAGAAGGAAATGGCAACCCGCTGTAGTACACTTGCCTGGAAAATCCGATGGATGGAGAAGCCTGGTAGGCTACAGTCCATGGGGTCACAAAGAGTCGGAGACAACTGAGCGACTTCACTCAGCAACTCAACTCACAGTTCATATCATTGTATAACTGAACTTAGTACTAACATTATCATTAATCTCATATAACAAGAATATTTGATCATGCAAGACAGATGAATTGAATAGTCATGAATATACAGCTGCATTTTAGCCAACAGTAGCAAATTTCCCCTTAATCAATTTTTCTACCATCATCCTGAAGTTCCAAAAAAGTGGAATGGACACACCAGGGACTCTCTGTCCCTGGACACACTTAGAGATCTTCTGTGAAGAGTGAATTTACTAAAAAGAACCAACAGGAAGTTTCTAGAATGGGAAAAAACTACCTGAAGGGAAAATACAAGCTGCTTGCATCACCCTGGTCAACAGCGTGCACGGGCCAGGCTGCTCCATAGGCAACCTGTCATTATCAAGCCAGAAATGGACGGGACTTGTTGTTCTGGCCGCTGGAGAGCAGGCAATTGGTACATACAACAGTCAGCCTGGGCTACGGCCGGAAGGAGGACAGACATTAAGGAAGGCTGATTCCAAAGTACACACTGCAGTTTGGTCCCAGGACTAAAAGGAACCTGAGTGGGAGCAGGCTTACCTACAGCCAATTGCTGGACCACAATTCTGGGATGCATGGTGGTGTGAGTCAGACCCTCAGAGGAACCTCACAGCACCCCGCCTTACATCCCACTCTTCTGAAGCTGGTCCCGGGCTAGTGGCAGAGACTGACAGTGGGGAATGTGTTCATATGGGATTCCAGGAGAATCAACCACTTTTTCTTCATGCAGACATTAGGGCTTCCCAGGTGGCTCAGTAGTAAAGAAGTTGCCTGCCAATGCAAGAGACGTGGGTTTGATCCCTGGATCAGGAAGATCCCCTTGAGTAGGAAATGGCAACCTACTCCAGTATTCTTGCCTGGGAAATCCCATGGACAGAGGAGCCTGGGGGGCTACAATGCATGGGGTTGCAAAGAGTTGGATACGACTGAGCGCGAGCACATGCAGATTATACCAGGGCAGAGCATCTCTGCCGCAGCCTAAGGCCTTGGTGGCTTGATACGAGAGTTGATGTAGCTTCTGTCCCTCTACGAAACACATTTCTGGGTTCTGGCATCCAGAATCCAGCCAAGCATGTGGATCCTGTCTCCTTCACCCTTTTCTGGGCCATTTCTACATTTTAACTTCAAATCTCTCTTTCGTTTTTCCTTGACGGTGAAATCTTTGATCATGGATGCTGCTTTTTAAAAATAATATTCTGGCTGTGCCACGTAGCATGTGAGATCTTAGTTACCCGACCAAGGATCAAACCCCTGCATTAGAAGCTTGGAGTCTTAACCACTGGACCACCATGGAAGTCTCAGGTGTTGTTTCTATGCCTGGAGAACCGAGAAGCTGGCAAAAGCACTGAAGACAGCGTGGTCATGGCTCTGGGAGGGTTTTCACAGCCTGCAGAGTGGAGCCACGCATCTGTTCAATCACTCTGGTTTTGCCTGTTCTACAGAGCCTATGGGGAGGGAAAATGGCAGCTGCTAAAGAAAGCTTTTTCCATTTATGTACAGTGCCACCTGGCTTAACAAAGCTGTTTTGAACAAAGCTGGCATCTGTTCATTGCCCTGGGCTAAGTGGTCATCCCCTCTCTGCTGAATCCCTGCCACTGTGCACACCCAGGTCTCGGTGTTAGCCTGGAAGGCTGCCTCATTTCTGGGAAGGGAGGCACCACCCTGGTCTCAGCACTGCGGGGCACGGAGGGGGCAGACAGCCAGAGAGAGGGCAGGTGTCCTGACTTCCCGTTACCTCACCTGCCCCTACATTCACACAAAATAACAGCAGTCCTAATTCAGAGAGAAGAGGCAGGTAGCATCCTGCCAAGTCACATTTTCAGGTCTTCTGAATTTCCCTACTTCTGGCTAGGTTCTCATCTGTGGAAAGTGGTGCTGAGTGCCTCTCCTTTGCTCATGGAGACACACCCTTTTCTGTTGTTTGTGCAGCTTAGGGAAGGTGAGAGGGAAATTCAAAAGATGTATGAACTGGGAACTTTTGAAAATTATGTTTCAGCATCAGAGCTGCTTATATGCACGGACCATGCCCCTCCTAACCCAAGTGATGCCAAAAAGCAGCTTCAGGACAGTTGCCAGATCTCCCATAGAATAGAGCCAGCCTCCCAGTCGTCATTCTCCTTACCTTCATAATCAGCAGAGCCAGAAACTCTGAGTGGGAGATGCTGGGCAGAGAGGACGCTGGCGACCTCTTACCACAGGGACCCATGATCACCATCCCAATCCCCAGAGCCAGCTCCCTTAACTTAGACCCAGGGGAAGCTTAGGGAACTAGAGGACATTTCTTCATTCAAATAATCAAGAGAGATCTATCAAAGTATACAAATAATAAATGCTGGAGAGGGTGTGGAGAAAAAGAAACCCTCCTACACTGTTGGTGGGAAGGAAAATTAATGCAGTCACTATGGAGAAGAGTAAGGAAGTTCCTTAAGAAACTAAAAATAGAGCTATCGTATGACCCAGCAATCCCATTCCTGGGCATGTATCTGGAGAAAACAATAATACAAAAACATACATGCACCCCAATGTTCATATAGCCAAGACACGAAGGCAACCTAAGTATCCATCAACAGATGAATGGATGAAGAAGATGTGGTACATATATATTAATACAGCAAAATATCAGTCAGCCATATAAAAGAATGAATTAATACCATTTGTAGAAACATGGATGGACCTAGAGATTATCATACTACAGAAACAAGCCAGACAAAGATAAATATCATATGATATAATTTAAAAGTGGAATCTAAAAAAATGATACAAATGAACTTTTATACAAAACAGAAATATATCCACAGACATAGAAAGCAAACTCAGGGTTACCAAAGGGAAAGGGGAGGAGGGATAAATTAGGAGTTAGGGATTAGCATATACTCACTACTATATATAAAATGGGATTTCCCTGATAGCTCAGTTGGTGAAGAATCCACCTGCAATGCAGGAGACCCCGGTTCGACTCCTGGGTTGGGGAGATCCGCTGGAGAAGGGATAGGCTACCCACTCCAGTATTCTTGGGCTTCTCTTGTGGCTCAGCTGGTAAAGAATTCGCTCGCAATTTGGGAGACCCAAGTTTGATACCTGGGTTGGGAAGATCCCCCGGAGAAGGGAAAGGCTACCCACTCCAGTATTCTGGCCTGGAGAATTCCATGGACTGTATAGTCCATGGGGTCACAAAGAGTCAGATAACCAGCAAGGCCCTATTGTATACCACAGGGAACTATACTCAATATCTTGTAATAATTTATTAGGGAAAAGAATCTGAAATAGATACACACACACAAACACAAAAAACACAAAACTGAATTATTTTGTTATACACCTGAAACTAACACTGTAACACAATTGTATTTCAATTAAAAATAATTTTAAAAGAATAAACAAATTTACTACAGTAACAAAACAAAGCAAAACAACAGAACTCAAACTAGAAGAGGCCCCAGAACAGCCCCTAGTCCAGCCCGGCTCCTCCCTGAGGAGAAGGCAGATGTCTGCGGCTGAGGTTGCCTAATCTGGCATGGGGACCAGTTTCAGCAGCTGTGTTTTGTTTGGCAAGCACAATACACTTTTAAATGTTTTACTCTTAATTAGTTGCAACCCTTAAAGATTTGAAGATTCCATATTTATCAGTAAATAACTGGATTTCCAGAAACTCTTGATGAAACAGGATCTGGCGAAGCTGGCTGACAGCCTGTGTGGATCACAGCTGTCTTCTCTGCAGCCATGGACCCTGCCCTCTTAGGCATGACCAAGGTTCTCCTACCTAATGTTTCACCTCAGGAACTCTGACAAAATATCCACACTCATGTTCAGACCAGTTAAATCAGAATCTCAGCCTGGGGAGGGACCCGGGCCTTAGAAGGATTTTAAAGTCCCCACGTGATTCAAACAGGCAGCCAGGCTAGGGAGCATTGGGGCTAGACCATGAAGGGCAGATGGGAAATTATTCTCTTTGAGAAGCTCCTCATTTTAATCTTTCACCATTTGAGATGTTCATTCTGTTCTATCAAACCTGGTTTTCTCTACTCCATTCTTTTCAGAAACTCACCCAGCCTCAGGATTTAAAAAAAAATTGTTTTTAAGCTTCTGCTTTTTCTGCTTCATTAAGTTAATTTGGTTGTCCATTCTGAACTCCTCCTCCAGTTTTTCCATATTCTTTTTAAAGTACAATGGACAAAATTAAAAACAACACCTAAAGCATTATTTTACTATAGTAGAATTCAGTAGGCGTATTTATTTCCAGTTCTATCATATTATACTTAGCATCTCAGAACCACATTAATTTTTTTTTTTTTTAACTTAATTATCATCTGGTTTTTGTAAACAAGAAACTCATTTGCAGAAGCCCGAGAAACCACACTGCAGGATGGAAAACCAAGTCTGGGAGCAAAGAAAAGCAAGCTTTATTTTCCTGTTAGATGTCAAACTTTCTTCAGGGTCACAACCTGATCATGTAACATTAAAGAAGGCATATGGGGAGTTCCCTGGTGGCCTTGTGATCAGGACTTTGGGCTTTCACTGCTATGGCCCAGGATCAATCCTGGTTGGCAAACAGGTCCTTCAAGCCCCACAGGTTGGCCAAAAAGAAATTCTAGAAATAAAGGGCTCATATGCGTGTCTATGACAGTTTTACTTCTTTACTTACAAATCAAGTAATTTACAACCAACAGGCTAGTCTGTTTTTAGGTTTTCTAAGCTAACTTGATAACCGCTTTTCTTAGGGCTATTTATGTGTTTTTCCATTTTGTAGGCTTTTCCTTTCCTTTCTTTTCTTTTTCATGAAGATAATCTCAACTATCAAGTTATAACAGAAAACCTGTTTAGTGTGGTGAGATCTGAAGACCAGCACAAACCTTAGTGCATCTCTGTGTTACTTTGTCATGCCCACTTTATAGATTAGGAAACTGAGGCCTGGAAACATTTAGCAGTTTGCCCACAGCTGACTGCCCACACACCTAAACTTCAAGGAGTCCTGGCTCTGGCCAGCCCCTGGGGAAGGTGACCCCTTCCATGGCCATCAGCTGCTGACACTGATGGCCAGACAACACAGCTAGAAGGCCAGACAACACAGCTAGAAGGCCAGCCACAGAGGCGGCAAGAGTGAGGCTTGAGATACTACCTCTCAGTATCCCACGTTCAGGCCTGAACCAGGTCGACATGGAAACGCACACGAAATAGTAAACATGATATTCTGGTGTCAACTGAGGCTGTTAGACACTCCTTGGAACCCCTAGGGGAAAGCCAAGGTTTTTAAAGAAATACACAGACCACCGAGAGATCCTGGTATGATGCCAGTTCCGTAATATGGGAAATCTTGTCCAGAAATATGTATGTAAATATATATATATATATATATATATATATATATATATATATATAAAAATCCGATGCTGAACTTCAAGATTCCCTCTAGCAATCGATAGTAAGGAAAAACACCACACCTCTTCACACTCATAACTTTGGGAAGAAAAGATGGAATTAAGGTCTCTTCGCCTTACTAGGATCTTCATAAAATGTCAGCCCAGTTAGAACACAGTGTTCGAGGAAGAAAAGGGAGGGAGCTCGCTCAGGGACTGGGGCCTGAGCCCCAAGAGGCTCTGAAATCCCCAAGGGATCCGGACGCACCGACCTCTGGAGGCGCGCGAAGCTCCCGGCGGCGCTGCCACACGGGGGTCCCCATGGGACTGGCCGAGATGCTCACCGCCAGCGCGCAAAGGTCCTCCGGGGCGGGGAAACACTGGCCTAACCTCATTGATTCGAGCCAACCGTAAAATGCAGCTTCTCCTCTCTCTCAAAAAGGACCGGAGGTCCTGGGGCAGCACAGGACTGTCTACACCGGCTGCCTAGGCCCGACGTCTTTGTGCATCTGACTCCAAACCACAGGCCCAGATCCCAAAGCGTGCTCAAGACACCGGGCGCTCCAGCCTCCTCTAGCAGCCGCCCGGGCTGTAGCCTCCTCGTCGCGCCGGCGCGCACCACCTACAGACCAGGCGTGGCGGCGCGCGGCCCTCCCACAGCCCGTCCCCCCGCGCGCCGGCCTCTCCTCTGCTGCCTCTGCGTCCCCGCCACCCGGCTGGAAGCCTTAGGAGCCGAGCCGCCGGCCCGCGGCGCTGAGCCACAAATACTCACGTTTCCCACTGTTTACGCCAAGTGCGTGACTCTCAGTGGCCACTGCTAATAGTGGCAGCCCGCTAATAGAAGCCAGAGAAAGCGCTCTGAAACCCGCCTTTCAGGCAGCGAGAAGTGACAAGCTGGTGCCCGGCTGAAAGCCCCTCATTTTCTGCAAGCTCACTCAAAATGCGCCTCGGTGCCGCCAACGCAGCTGCCAGGTTTAATAACTGTGTCAGACAGCCCCTCCCCTCCCGTCCCGAGAGACACAAAGATGACGGGCTAGGGACCAAGAAGCGCACGTTCGGCCGCGGCTTTCACCCTGCCTCAGCTCAGGCGATGCAGCAGCCGGAATGACTGCGCAGGCAAGGACCAGGAGAAGGGTCAAACGCCAGCCTTAACCTAGGAACTGTCCAGAAACCTCAGTTCTTCCCTAATCGCTCTGAGCAGAGATCTGATACTCTTCCCAACGATACTTGTAAAACAAAACAAGAGGCTAGTGCCTTTCCAATTAACCTAACCTGCGTCACAAATGTAAAGGGGACTTAACTTAAAGCAACACAGCAAACCTCAAACCTATTAATACTTGGTTTTTCTGGGCACTGGTAGAATATCCTGGCACTATGCAAAGGGCAGGAAGCTCATCAACCTGGGTTTCCCTCATGTTCTGTCGCGCACACGAACTCTCCAGCCTCTCCTGGCCAGCAGAATTATTGTTAGGGGAAGAGAGGGGAGGGCTCCTTTGCAGATCCTCCTCGATTTGGACCATCCCTAAAGCGCGGACAGCGCCTCGAGAGCGACTGGGTTTGTATCGAGACGGAAGGAATTAGTGGTTCTGTTCTGCCGGTGAAATAGCCCACCGAAGATAGTGCTTAATAAAATATGGTGCACACATAACCCATACCAGGCGCACGGGGCGGTCCTCCGCGCCCCGCCCCGAGGGCGCCTTCCAGCGCCGCCCGGCTGCGCCCGCCGCACCTGCTTCTGCCGCCAGTGGTTTCCGTGGAAACTCCGGAGAGCCGGCTCTTCCTTCAGACACGCTGTTACCGGGACAACTGCGACCTAGCATGAGGCGGTCCGAGCGTGGCAATGGACGCCTGCTTTAAATCAAAGATTTAAAGAGATTTTCTAAGGCGGGAGGGCAGAAACAGGAGGGCAGTGAGCGATGTTTGGGAATGGAGGCGGAGCCGCGGGAGCCTGCGTGGGGGTGGAGTTAATGGACGACGCAGACTCTGCGGACCGCGTAGCTCCCCTATGCACCCCCACTGAGTTCATACGTGGTTTTAGAAGCAGGTCTATCATTCTCTGCAGCATGATTACTTTTCTTTTCTGCTTAAGATACTACAAAGTTATTTTGCACAGACTGAGCACTAACCAGCTCCGGGTAGAAAGGAGGAGAGGCCCACAGAGATGAGTGACGCCAAGGGGAGACCTCTTGGGAATAATAATTGACTGCAGATGGTCTCTGTGAATAGTAGGTTACAATAAACACATGGTTACAAAATTAAACTGTTTCAGGTGATGGTTTGGGTGGGGAAAAGGAGAAGTGTGGATGAGACTATTCATATTTGTTCAAAGGTTCGTTCAGTGTTAGTACTCCATCTTGTTACTTTTGTGTGTGGGCATTTTATACTCGTCAAACCATAAGTAGGTATTCAAAAGTAAAGTGAAGCAAGTTGATGTGCTTTGTGCAAGGCAGTATAGGATTGCAGAAACAAACATAGCTAAGCTAAATCACTTTAGTCGTGTCCGACTCTGTGCGACCCCATAGATGGCAGCCCACCAGGCTCCCCCGTCCCTGGGATTCTCCAGGCAAGAACACTGGAGTGGGTTGTCATTTCCTTCTCCAGTGCATGAAAGTGAAAAGTGAAAGGGAAGTCGTTCAGTCGTGTCCGACTCTTAGCGACCCCATGGACTGTAGCCCACCAGGCTGCTCCGTCCATGGGATTTTCCAGGCAAGAGTACTGGAATGGGGTGCCATCGCCTTCTCCAAGAAGCAAACATACATACCCCATATTGGTTTCTCCTTACTCTAACTTCTATTTTTCAAATCTAAGTTTGAAGATTAGATTGTAAAGAAGGCTGAGCGCCGAAGAATTGATGCTTTTGAACTGTGGTGTTGGAGAAGACTCTTGAGAATGCAAGGAGACCCAACCAGTCCATTCTGAAGGAGATCAGCCCTGGGATTTCTTTGGAAGGAATGATGCTAAAGCTAAAACTCCAGTACTTTGGCCACCTCATGCGAAGAGTTGACTCACTGGAAAAGACTCTGATGCTGGGAGGGATTGGGGGCAGGAGGAGAAGGGGACGACAGAGGATGAGATGGCTGAATGGCATCAGTGACTCAATGGATGTGAGTCTGAGTGAACTCCTGGAGTTGGTGATGGACAGGGAGGCCTGGAGTGCTGTGATTCATGGGGTCGCAAAGAGTCAGACACGACTGAGCGACTGAACTGAACTGAACTGAAGTTTGAAATCAATGGTATATTTGAATTGATGAGATTTTACTACATAGATTGTAATAATATAATGATATTAATCAATCTCTGGGCTGAGACTGAAATACATATTTGTATATATACGTGTGTGTACACACAATCTCTTTAAAAGTCATAAATGCATTTCTATTAAAAGTTCCACATGAGCCTAATTTTCATAGAGGAAGTGATATTTCTATATTCTAAGAAAACAGTTTATGTGAAAGAAAACATACAAGTAATTTTTGTCATAAAGCAAAGACTTTCATCAAGAATAACTATTTAATTGACATGTTTTGAAAATCCACATTTTGTATCCCAAGTCTGCTTTGAAGCACATAATTTTGGAATCGTGTGACTGCAATGTTTATTTGCAAAAGATCTCTAAAACAAAAAACGTATAGTCAGCAATAGAATAGACATCCACTTCTCTCTCTTAGTACATTTCAAGTTTGAGAAAATAAAAATATCAAGCAGATTATCTTCACATGTAACAAAAATTAACAGTGAATACTGTAGAATACAGAAGAATAGGGATAAAGGTGTTAAAAAGGAGTATGTCGAGTCAGTATATTGTCACCCTGCTTATTTAACTTATATGTAGAGTATGTCATGGGAAATGCCAGGCTGGATAAATCACAAACTGTAACCAAGATTTCCAGGAGAAATAGCAACAACCTCAGATATTCAGCTGATATCACTCTAATGGCAGAAAGCAAAGAGGAACTAAGGAGCCTCTTGATGAGGGTGAAGAAGGAGAGTGAAAAGATGGTTTAACACTCAACATTCAAAAAGCTAAGATCATGGCATCTGGTACCATCACTTCATGGCAAAAATGAGGAAAAAATGGAAACAGTGACAGACTTTATTTTCTTGGGCTCCAAAATCACTGCAGATGGTGACTGCAGCTGTGAAATTAAAAGATGCTTGCTCCTTGGAAGAAAAGCTATGACAAACCTAGAAAGTGTATTAAGAAGCATAGACATCACTTTGCTGACATCGGTCCGTCTAGTCAAAGCTATGGTTTTTCCAGTAGTCATGTTCGGATGTGAGAGTTGGACCATAAAGAAAACTGAGCACCGGAAAACTGATGCCTTCAAATTGTGGTGCTGGAGACAACTCCTGAGAGTCCCTTGGACTGCAAGGAGATCAAACCAGGCAATCCTAAAGGGGATCAACCCTGAATATTCATTGGAAGGCCTGATTCTGAAGCTGAAGCTCCACTTGATATGAAGAACGAACTCATTGGAAAAAACCCTGATGCTGGGAAAGATTAAGGGCAGGAAGAGAAGCAGGTGACAAAGGATGAGATAGTTGATGACATCATCGACTCAATGGACATGAGTCTGAACAAACTCTGGGAGATGGTGAAGGACAGGGAAGCCTGGCATGCTGCAGTCCATGGGGTCTTAAAGAGTGGGACACAAATAAGCAACTGAGCAATAAAAAGGTTAAAAAAACACTATACAATGAACCATTAAAAATTTTGCTCCAAAAATAAAGAGCAAGATGATTATATTTAAAATATTATATTACTTAGTAATATTAACTGTAATGCAAAACAGTAGATAGTTATGATCCCAATTTTTTCAAAGTTATGCATGTGTGTATTTGTACATATGACAGTGATGATGCAGGGAAATTCTAGGCTTTACACTTGCCTATGTCACGTGTCTATATTTTCTTTACACTTGCCTATATTTTTCACAACAAATATTACCAGTGAAAGCAGTGTGGTAGACTGCTTGAGAGAAGAGGCTCAGAATCAAAAAGACTTGGCTTAAGTCCCAGCTGACACTTCCTGGCTATGTGTGTTTTCTCATTTGAAAAACAGGCTAATGACACCACCTTCCTCGTAAGGTGGATGGGGGATTAAGTGATGTAAGACTTGAAGAATACCTAGCACAGGGCCTGGCATGTAGAAGAATATGTCCATTACAGCAAATACATGAACCCCAATTGTTAGGTTATTTTTTCACCATGACTTTAATTCTATATTGGATATTTTTGACACTTCAATTAGACATTGTTATTTTATATGTGCAATATTGTTTGTATATTTGTCCATGAAAAGTGAAAGTGAAAGTTGCTCAGTTATGTCCGACTGTTTGCGACCCCACGGACTATACAGTCCATGGAATTCTCCAGGTCAGAATACTGGAGTGGGTAGCCTTTTCCTTTGCCAAGGGATCTTCCCAACCCAGGAATCAAACTGGGGTCTCCTGTATTGCAGGCAGATTCTTTACCAGCTTAGCTCTCAGGGAAGCCCCATATTTTACCATAGTCTTTACCTGTATTCTCATCATTCCTTTTTGCCTCTCAGAACTCCCTTCTGGGATCATTCTTCTTTCTCTTAAAGTACATCCCTAAGAACATTCATAGTGGGGGGTTTTGTTACTGAAATCTCAGCTTGGCTTGATAATGTCTTTCTTTTGATTTTATCCTTGAAATATGGTTTCGTTTGACATATAATTTTAGGTTCATGGCTATTTTCAATCAGCGCTTTGAAGATATTCCACTGTCTCCTGGCTTCACTGCTGGTACTGAGGAATCAGCAGTCTTGTAATTTTCACTTTTTTCTATTAATAGGTTATCTGTCAATTTGGAATGTTTCATTCTTTGTTATGTTTTTATTTCATTATCTTATCTAATATTTAAAAATATTAAACACACTTATTTAATATTCTACGCCCAATCATCCAGAATTGCTAGTCTTTATAGGTTTGACACAGCAGTTTATTGTCTCTTATGACTCTTATTTCCTTATTTGTGATTTTTATTTATTGTGAATTCATATACCTTGGAATTTTATCAGTGGGGTCCCTTTGAGTCCTGCGTTAGGTGGGCTGGGTGGGTGGGAGGTAGGTGGGCTGGGGAGGTAGGAGCACTTTCAACTTGGGACAACATCAAAGTAAATTTTATGTTTAAAGTTTTCAAGTCCATGTAGGAGATATAAATTTCAGGCTCAAACACTTTTGAGTAGAAGCTTAAGATTAGAAGTGCTTTGGACAGAGTTTTCTTCCAGTGCCAAGGCTGAGGTAGGTAACATCTCCTTAAGCAGGTAGGTTGTATCACCATTGTGTTATGTTTCAGGAATTCTGGCCTCCCACCCCACTTAAGCCCAGTGCTTTTTATCTCCTACCTCCAGGATGCAGTCATTCAAACTGAGACTCTGAGGTTGGCAGACACCCCGTCTCCTTCTCTCTCAGAGAAGGCCTGCTTTCCCTCCACTTTCCCCTTGACAGTCAAGCTTTTTCATAGTTCTGCCTTCTCTTCCCCTCACTTTCCCACCAAAGTACTACAGTACTTTGTAGTGCTCAAAATACTGTAGTACTTTGAAAGAGTAAGACAAAGTTTTTTCAATTTTTTTAAATGAGGAAAAAATTTAGACAGACATCTCACTGAAAAAGATATATAGATAACAAATAAGAACACGAAAAGATGTGAACATCATTAGTCATCAGGGAAAAGCAAATGTTGAAATGCCACAATGAAGTGGCACTACGAAAGAAGAGCTGAAAGACCGACAATATCAAGTATTGTCAAGAATGTGGGGCTACTAGAACTCTCAGACATTGCTGGTGGGCGCTTAAAATGGTGTAGCTACGTCGGGAATCAATTTAGCAGTTTCTTAAGTTAAACATGACACACTGAATGTACTAGCTTTTTATTGCTGTAACAAAACCACAAATTTAGGGCCTTAAAACTACATTTCTTATTAGCTCGTTAGTTGTGAAGATCGGAAGTCTGGGCGGTATGGCTGGATTGTCTGCTCATGGTATCACAAGACTGAAGTCAGATATTTGCCAGTATGGGTCCTCTTCTGGAGGTCTAGGATGAACTCTGCTTGCAAGCTCAGAGGTGTTGGCACAGTGCAGCTCCTTGTGGGTGCAGGACAGAGGTCCCTGCTTCTCTGTTGGCTGTTGGCTGACGGCTTCTCTTGGCTCCTTGAGGCTGTCCATCTTCCTTCTATCTTCAAGTCAGCGAGGACACATTGAATCTCCCCTGTGCTTACATCTCTCTGATTTTCTTTTTTGTCTAAAAGTTTTTAAAAGGTTCATATGATTATATTAGTCCCACCTGGATAATCTCCCTTTGCCATGTAAAGGAGGCAGTCATGGAGGCAATAGCTCATCATATTCACAGGTTCCACTGGCACTTAAAGGAGAGGGAATTAAGCAAGGATGAGGTCATTGGGAGTCTTCCTTAGAATTCTGCTTATGATGCCATATGAGCCAACCATTCAATTCCTAAATATTTACCCAAGAAAAGTGAAAATATATGTCTACTCAAAGACTTATAGGTGAATGTTTATATTCACTTATTCATAACAGCCAAAAACTAGAAAGAGCTCAAATATCAATCAACAGTTAAATTAATAAAACAGTTTGTGGTATATCCATTCAGTGGAACACTGCTTGCTCATTAGTAGAAAGGAGCAGACTCCTGACATGCACAACAGCATGGAGAAATCGCCAAAGTGTGGCACTGAGAGAAGATTTCAAATACTGTGGATCTGCTTTATTCTGAAATCTGAAACTGGCTCCTGTGCGCAGAGGGCAGGGACAGACTGAAGGAAGCGGCAGGTCACTTCAGATTGGTAGGTGGCCGGTTTAATCACCGAGGAAGCGTACAAGGCTTGTCTGGGGCAGCCACAGATGAGTACATCTTCAACCTGTCTGCCGGATTCTTAACAATTTATATACAGAGGCCTTAGCTGGGTTTCGGAGAAGGCAATGGCACCCCACTCCAGTACTCTTGCCTGGAAAATCCCATGGATGGAGGAGCCTGGTGGGCTGCTGTCCACGGGGTCGCTAAGAGTCGGACACGACTGAGCGACTTCACTTTCACTTTTCACTTTCATGCACTGGAGAAGGAAATGGCAACCCACTCCAGTGTTCTTGCCTGGAGAAAACCAGGGACGGGGGAGCCTGGTGGGCTGCAGTCTATGGGGTCGCACAGAGTCGGACACGACTGAAGAGACTTAGCAGCAGCAGCAGCAGTAGCTGGGTTTGGTCACGTACACTGTCTCAGTGGGCTCAGCCGCACATCACTATCTCCAGGCTTGCGTCCTTGGGCAGCTTCTAGAATGGGGAAGCAGGCAGAGCTCACGTTCCAAGGGCAGGGGAGTGGGTAGGGACCTTCAGCTGCCCAGGTCCTCTGGATGACCTCCTCTTACAAACACAAGAAACTACATACTGCATGACTTCATTAGAATAGGCAAAACTATAGCAACAGGATCAACGGTTGCCAGGGGCCTTAGGGGAGGGGAAAGAGCGGACTGTGGAGGTCATTCTGTGGGTTGATGGAAACGTACTATATCGTGGTGTGGTGCTGGTTACGTGACGCTATACATTTGTCAATGTTCATCGAATTGTTCAATTAAAATCAGTGAATTTCACTATATGTAAATAACACCTGAACAAAACTGATGAAAAAGATTACAGTTTTTTGACATTTTATCCAGCATTTAAAAGTGTTCTGTATTGAGAATTTTTCTAATCATTCCATCCACAAAATTCATCTAAGACTTTCTTGACTGTGCCTAAACGTGCAATTCCATTGAAAATCCTTACTCTCAGTGGAATTGCATGATCACTTGGGTATTGCTTACAGCTTCTGGGCTAGACCATAAACCAAAACTGATGAAAAAGATTATAGTTTTTTGACATTTTATCCAGCATTTAAAAGTATTCTGTATTGAGAATTTTTCTAATCATTTCATCCACAAAATTCATCTAAGACTTTCTTGACCTTGCCTAAATGTACAATTCCACTGAAAATCCTTACTCTCAATGGAGTTGCACGATCACTTGGCTACTGCTTACAGCTTCTGGGCTAGACCGTAAACCCCATGTGGACTGGGTCACGTTCACCACTGTACCCCCAGACCAGCCCAGAGTGGGCCTTGGATAAATATTTGTTGGATGACAAAAATATTTGATGAGTAAATGAATGGCCCCTTTCCCTGAGCAATTTGGAACGCTGGAAAATCTGATTCCACATCTTCCAGTTGATCTCTTGTTACCTTCAATTCTATTACTAAAACCATGTCTAAACTGTAATTGAAAGTTGGGAGTTAGAAACCATTCATTTAGCCCCATTACGTTATAGAAACCACTTATCCTGGCTCCTTTTTTCCGGGCTGGAAGCCCGGGGTGCACTCCGAGTGTCACCACGTGGGCTGAGAGGGGGAAGTAGGCAGCTGAGGCTTTGAGCTGCTCTGTCTGAGTGAGCACCATGCCAACACCTACTCCCATGTCCTGCCGTTTCCAGTCCTCTCTGGTCACAGCAGGCTAAGCACCGTCTTTCACTCCAAGCCTTAAACTCTTTTCCTTTTAAGGTACACACGATCCATCTAAACATTAAAAATATATGTCTATTAGCGTTAGACAGAGGACAATGTCATTTGAGATTGGGTGATCTCATTAACATGAACAGAAGCCAAAGAACACAGAGCCCTTTGGGCCAGAGCCAACAGCACCCTCAGAGGCGAGCAGGGTCGGGAAGGCAGCGGACAGGTTTCTTTGTTTAGGGAACTCATTAGGCCCTGCATTCATTTGACCTTGGCCTCTGGTTACTTATTTGTAAATGTCATGCTCACCTCCTCCCTTCCAGGACGGAGCCAAGGTGCAACACTGCCAAGCACTGAAAGCCTTCCTGGTTATTGTAGTCTATCAAAGGGCAAGTCAGCTGAGAAAGAGACATTTCCCTTGCCCTTGTTTTAATTTTATTTATTTATTATTGTTATTCCCTGCCACTGCATGGCTGATGGGTCAGCCAGGTGAGGGGGCGTGTCTGGAGCCCCTAGCCCAGGTGCTCAGTGTAGGTCTTGTATTTCAGCCTCCTGCGCTCTGGGATGCAGGCCCTATTCCCACTTTATGGAGGGGGAAACAGACGTCTTGACCTCTGCCACCCAGGGAAGAGCCAGGGCTGTGGCCAGGGACGGCTGGGAGGGCGCTGTGAGAATGGGGAGGGCTGTGGGTACCAGAGGCTTCCAGGCTTCACTCTGGAGCAGGAGGAGTGGCGGAGGGGACCACGTGCTGCAGTCAGGGGCAAGAAGTGGGGCGAGGGACTCAGGGCACGACAAGGTGTCAGAAGCAAAAGCAAACTCATTTTCCCTCCATTCTGTCCAAAGTGATTACAGCCCTAGCGGAACAAAGTCAGCGGGAGCTACTTGGTGAGGAGTGCCTGCTGCAGAGGACCAGCAGAAGTCTGTTTCTTGGAGCTCAGTTGGCGGCTTGCTTCCCACTCAGCAGGACCTCCCTCAATTCCTGTTAGACCTCGTTTCTCCTGGTTGTATGGACACGCGTTAAGTGTATTTACGACATTTTGTTTAATAAAACTTCATCCTCGATTCCCTGTCTTCAACAACCTCAACAAAAATGTGCCTTTCCGGAGATGGATTGCACAGCAATGTGAGTGGACGTGGGCCTGCACACAGAAAAATGGCTAAAACGGTAAATTATTCGTTATGCGTGTTTTCTCATCATTTTAAAAAGCTGATTACCGATGCGTTTATCAAGACTCTTCACTGACTTCTGTTTAGGCCCTGTGATTTTATGGTCGCACCCGAGGAGTCTGGAGCCTGGGCTTTTAGCTGTGCCCTCCTTCACACACTCCCCACCTCCCCCTAACCCCATCACCCCCACCCCCGACTCCTGAAGCCCAGCCGGTCCCAAGGGGGCGGGTGCAGTAGGAGTTCGTTGGTCTTGGCTCTGCCCTGTGCCTCCTAGGAAAGCCTTGTTGCCCGTGTCTGAGATTTTAGACATGACACTCATCAAGGCTCATCAGTGCCCGGCCTGTGAATGCACAGTGCGTGTGCTGAGCTCCGGGCAACATGGGCACCGCAGGGGCAGACACTGGGCACAAATTACTTTCCTGCAGATGCTGGAAGCAAAGAATTTCCTGTGTTCCAGCAGCCCGTGGTAGGAAACAACCCTGAGGGTGAAAACAGAGGCTGCCTTTGTTTTATAGCATCTGGTTTCTTCCTTTAATTCGTCGGGTATTAGAAAGATTCCTGTTCATGTCTCCTAAACTCTGTATTCATTGGTTTGTAAAATTCAGAAGTTGACTCAAAAGAGGCCAGAGTACTCACATGTTACAGATATGATTCTGTGTTACAGATGTATTCCCAAAGAGTGAGCAGTTGTTAAGCCTGATGATCACAGCTAACGTCTCCGGAGGGTTTTCCTGTACCGGGCACCCGGCTAGCCTTCTTCCCCTGCTTTGTCTTGGGCAGTCATCCCAGCAGCCCTCTGCTCAGAGCGCTCCTGAGGAAGTCTGGCAGAAAGCAACCCCGTAGCTCACACCAGATCCCAGCAAGTACACGGGCAGAGCCAGACTTGAGCTCAGAGCCCTACCTAATGTCAGAGCTCTTTCTTGTCATCAAAGTACAAAGGGTCAGTGCCTCAGTCGTGTCTGACTCTGTGTGACCCCATGGAACTGTAGCCCTCCAGGCTCCTCTGTCTATGGGGATTCTCCAGGCAAGAATACTGGAGTGGGTTGCCATGCTTCCAGGGGATCTTCCCAACCCAGACATCGAACCCATGTCTCTTCTGTCTCCTACATTGTAGGCAGACTCTTTACCGTCTGAGCCAGCACCAAGGAAACTTCTAAAAACCTGTAAAAGGAGTTTTGATAAAACCTTTCAGGGATAGGAGAAAGATTCAGCACTAAAGATGATTGGACCATATTCTTTTCATTCTGTGTATGTTCAGACATTTTTTAATTTATCCGATAGTAAGTGTAACACACTTTTTCATACAATTCACCTCAGATATTTTGTGGCACATTTAATATTTCATTGTCAAGACAACGGTCCTAATATGGTAATCCTTAGAACTTGGAAAGAGGAGCATGTATATCACCATCTGTAGAAGATAAGAGAGAAATGAGCATTTCTGCTACCAAATCCTTTTGTTGAAAAGAAGAGGCACTTAGCTGTCTGAGTCATAGAAGCCGTCTGTCCTTTTAGATAAGCTGCCAGCCACCGACCAACCAGAACCCAGGGGCCTGGGCCAGGCATCCGTGTTCAGATTAGGGCTGCACATGACCGGAGCAGGAAATGAAATAAAGCCTGAGAAGCAGTTCTGAGGGTGATGAGAAAGATGCTGATACTGATGAGATTGTTCGGCACTTTCTCCCTTGCAACCGGCACCAGGCTTTGTATTCTTGGCTGGAACTGGACCCTGGGCTGTTCCCGAGGAGATGCTGCCAGTCCGTGGAGTGCAGGGCGGGACCCACGACTTCCTCCCTGAGGAGGCTCTGTCCGCCCCGGCATTGTGGGTTCAGGGCTTGCTCTCACCCTCATCGCCCTCCTCCATACCTCCCCACCCACCACCAGCATTCTTTCAACCTCACTCCCCAACGCTCCTTCCTACAGACTCTCCTTCCTAATAACTCAGCCTCAGGGTCTCTGATGTTAAGCGCTTGGTATATATCTGTCGCTGAATTCACGCTGGGGAGGGGAACACCTCTTAAAAATTCAATAAAGTAGCGGAAGAAAGCCACCTCCTTTGAAAACTTCCCTTCCTTCTCTCTCCTGTTGAATCTGTTAGGTAGTTAGAATAGGAAAAAGGAGTCCAAAATGCTGGTGGCTAAAAGACAAAGAAAGAGAAAAGCCCGCAAAAACGGGACAAAGGAAAATCCACGGACTGGAGTGAGAACTTCAGGTGAAACAAACAGGCCCCCTTCTTGGCCAGCCCAATTTGCATAGGGCAGGCTCAAGGCGGGGAGGAGACAAATGTATAAAAGGAGGAAGCCAAGCCGGACTGGGGCCTCTCCTTTGGAGCTGGCCCACCCTCATGCCTCTAGGGTGTACTATCCTTTGTTTGCAGAATAAAGCTCTGAGCTGTAACACTGGTCTGCTGTTTCAAATCTTTGCTGTGGCAAGACAGAACTGAGGAAATTACACACTCCCCCCACAAAACCATTTTTACAAAACGTAAAAAGTTCCCTCAAGACATATTAAATAGAATTTGAGGAAAATTCCATTTTTTAGACACACAGCAATTCTGTATCTGTGTGTGAAGCCGAGTAGACACCATGGTCTGTCTGGCAGCCGCCTGAGAATCCTGAGTCATCTGCAATTCCTCACCTCAAAGTTTAGGGAGAAGCAGGGCATATGCCAGTAGAGCAGGGTTTGGAGAGTTTCAGACTCAGGAGGCTCCTAGAGTTTTGTTTATGGTTTTCAGATGTAGTCCAGCTAGGTAGGGAGGGAGTTCCCTGCAGCTCCTGGCGCTGCTCAGATGTAAGACTCTGTGTTCTGACACAGCTGGAAATGGAGGCAGGCAATGGGAGCTAGGAGCCAGGCTTTAGGGCACTGTTGGTGATGCTACAAGGATCAGAGGCAGATATATCTGCTGACGTGCTGGCTGACAGTCTTCTGAGATTAAGTCCAAGATTAAGTGAATGTCTCTTCCTTTCTTACACAGCTCACACTCTTATTCTGTCTGCATGAAGAGGGCAAATGGCCCACTTCCTCTGAAGCACAACTTCACTTCCACCTGTGTTAAAACCCCATGCTCTACCCTATGCGTGCGGTGCATCCTTGTCCTCGGTGGACTTCTGGGGCACTTACATCTATCATCTTCCTGCCCTCCGTGGCAAAGGGCCTGTGAATTGCCTGCTGCTACCCCACCCCCAATGTGGGCTGTTCCCTGGGTGTCTCTCAATGAGCAAAGATGCTCCTACCACTTGCTGAAGGTCTCATTATGGTTCTGGAAACACCTGCTTGGCTTTTCCCTGCTTTAGTTTCTGCCTCAAAATGATATGTCTGGGATTTATGCCACAATCATTTTCCTAGTCACTTTTTTCCTACTTTTCTCTTTTGAAAATCATCATGCTGGTGACGGTTTGAAATCCCACACTAGCACATATGAGGAAGGAAAGTGAATAAAAATCCTCATGGTGTCTACTCTCTGTGCCAAGAGCTTTGCTTATGTGAAAATGCATCAGAAAACTAGTGAGGGGTCATATGTCTGCATGCATGCAGGTATGTGTCTGGGTACATATGTACAGAATAACATCATTATTGAAAAGTAATAACAAAATAACCATTATCCTTCTGCTAATGTAAAAACTGTTTTCATAGTCGAGCATTCTATTCTCACCTTTGCCAAATACATGCATTTTGTATGTTAAGTCATAGAAAACACACAGTTTTATTTCTGACATAGGAATTCCTACTGACAGAGGCTTCTTTCTTTGCACTGCCCCTCAAGCATATCATATAATCCGTGCTTCTATTCTAGCAATTTTTTCCCTACACCACAATTAATATTTGTGTATCATTCTCTCCTGTCCCTAGAGGGGAGAGAGAAGGACCCATTTATCTTTGCTTTCTGAATGTTCAGCATGGTGGGTTTGCCTGGTGCATACTTGGCACTTGATAAGTGCCTGTTGAGGGAGTGATTACAAGAACAGCATGATCTGAGTAGATTAGCCTAGACTGGGGCTATTCTTGCTCTACGGGCTGCAAGTTTGTGAGTCCAGAGTTCATGGGACCCTAGACATTTAATATGTGGGATTAGAGGGGCCATGGAGAAGGCAATGGCACCCCACTCCAGAACTCGTGCCTGGAAAATCCCATGGATGGAGGAGCCTGATAGGCTGCAGTCCATGGGATCGCTAAGAGTCAGACACAACTGAGTGACTTGACTTTCACCTGTCACTTTCATGCATTGGAGAAGGAAATGGCAACCCACTCCAGTGTTCTTGCCTGGAGAATCCCAAGGACGGGGGAGCCTGGTAGGCTGCCATCTCTGGGGTCGCACAGAATCGGACATGATTGAAGTGACTTATAAGCAGCAGCAGCAGCAACAGAGGGGGTATCCTGAAAGTTTCAAAAAGCGTGCCCATAGTAAGTTTTCAGTAGATGTAGTTTGCAAGATGCACAGTAGGCATGCAAAGGGACCAGGAGAGATGAGCCACAGCTTGACCTGGTGCAGCTCGGCTCTTGATCAGAGGCCTTAGGTTGACTTGCTGCATCACTGAGGATGGCTGATTGCTGAATGGGATTTGAGAGAACCCCGAGCTCCCATAGCGTTCAGCTCTAATTAACCACAGTGAGAAAGAACATACACCATTGGAAGTAACTAATTATCCCCAATATAATTACCAGCCTTGACCTGAATCCATCTATGCAGACGAATCAAGTCAAAGCAAATAGCAAACTGAAAGGCAAATTAAACTTCATTGTGAAATGGTCTGAAAGGCAGTACGGTGATAGCATAGGTTTTTCATGACACCAAATTCCCCCGTGAAAGCAGAAAGGGCAACTAAGTAGCAAAACCAAAAACCCACGAACAACCTTTACAGTGAAACTGGAACTTAAACCATTATGACAAACCCCAAACTACAAGAGGGTAACACTGACAGACCTCTGAACAGGAGAATTCCCAGAGCACCAGGTGTTCACTGATGGCACGATGGGGCAGTCTGAGAGGGCAGATGGAACCAGATGGGGTCCATCCAGCCCGACCGGGGGGTGGGTCTAAGAGGGCCACTGTAAGCCCAGTCATGAATGACCAAACAGTCCAGCCAGAGCCCCCTTTAGACACAGAGCTCCACATGGAGGAGAAACCGTGCAGTCAAAATAGAACAGGACGTGGACAACAAAGACAAGGAGTGAGAAAGTCCAGATGAAAGTAATGAAATGGAACAGAGCCAGGAATTCTCAGAATGCAAGTCACACACACAGACACACACGTTCCAAAAGCAAGAGGGAGTTCTGTGAAGATAGAAAAGCTACCCTAGAAAAATTAATTTTTTTCTAAAAATGAGCAACAGAAAAACAAAGTCAAATTCTATATGAAGTTTTTAAGGGGGAAAACAAAGAGCAAATTCAAAAGAACAATATACAAACGTTGAAAGAGTGGCAGAAAAAAGGTCACAGGAATGATCACAGTTATAACTTTCTCTTTCAAAATCAGCTAAAGACATTCAGAAAATAATGCTGAATAAACATTCCTCCAAAGAAAACACAGAAATAGTCAATAAGCACATGAAATATGATTAGACATCAGGGAAACGCAAAGCAAAACCTCAATGAATAGTCACTTCACAGTCATCGGGATGGCTATAATCAAAAGACAGATAATACCAATTTTTGGCGAGGATTTGGAGAAATTGGAAACTTCATACGCTGCTGCTGGCACCACCAAATGGGGGAGCCACTTTGGAAAATAGTTTAGCACTTCCTCAAGAAGTTAAACATACAGTCACCATGTGACCCAGAATTTCTACTTTTAGGTGTTTACCCAAGAGAAATGAAAACATATGTCCACACAAAAACTTGAACATGAGTATTCACATCAGCATTGTTGATAGGAGCCCAAAGGTGGAAACAACGTAAATGACAATCAACTGATGAATGGATAAACTAATTGTGGTATATCCTCACAATGGAATATCATTTGGCCATAAAGAGGGATGAAGTGCTGATACTTGCTGCAATGTGGGTGAACATATGCTAAGTGATGAAAGTGAAAGTGAAAGTGAAGTTGCTCAGTCGTGTGGACTCTTTGCGGTTGCTCAGTCGTGTGGACTCTTTGCAGTTGCTCAGTCGTGTGGACTCTTTGCAGTCCCATGGACTGTAGCCCACCAGGCTCCGCCGTCCCTGGGATTCTCCAGGCAAGAACACTGGAGTGGGTTGCCATTTCCTTCTCCAATGCATGAAAGTGAAAAGTGAAAGTGAAGTCGCTCAGTCGTGTCCGACTCTTAGCGACCCCATGGACTGCAGCCCACCAGGCCCCTCCATCCATGGGATTTTCCAGGCAAGAGTACTGGAGTGGGGTGCCATTTCCTTCTCAAGTGATAAAGCCAGACGTTTCCTTCTCAAGTGATAAAGCCAGACACTAGAGACGACATAGTGAATGATTTCCACAGTGTGGAGTGCCCAGAACATGCAAATCTATAAAGCCAGAAAGTAGTATAGTTGTTGCCTCAGGAGCTGGAGGGAAATGGGGAGTGGTTGATCACCGGTATAAAGTTTCTTTCTGGAATAATCAAGTGCTCTAAATTGTGATGGTTGCACATTTCTGTGAATATAGTAAAGCCAATAAATTGTACACTTTAGATAAATAGATTATACGGTATGAAAATTTTATTTCACATAGTACTTAAGGGAAGAAAATTATAAAAGACATAAAAGAACAATATGACTCAGAATTCGACAAACTCAGAAATGAGGGGATAGAATTTAGAAAGAGTTAGAAATAAAAGAAAAATATCATTTCAGAAGTGAGGAATAAACTACAAGAAACAACAGATTGAATAAAATCTATAGATAAGTCTTTACGAGATATAGACGATGAAAAGGAATAAATTTTTGAAAATCAAAGGAAAATGAAGCATTCAAAATATTCAAGAGAAAATGACAAATAATACAAATAAAGGAGATCCAACATATAGAGAACAGAAGTTTCTAAAGAAAAAATATCAAGAGGAGAGAACAAACACTGAAAACTATAATTCAAGAAAACTTTCCTGAAATAGAAAAAGATTTGAAATTATATATTGAAAGAGCAGAGCACATATCTTGAATATTGATAGAACAACTGACACCAACATCCATTTTAGTAACATTACTGGACTTAAAAAAAAGAAAGATATCCCATTTTTTTTTGTTTTCATGCAAAACTAATAAGTGGCTTATAAAAGAAAAGAATTAGATTTTCACTGGAAGAAAGTGGAATAATATGTTTGTATTAATAAGTATATTTATTATTGTTTAAATACATAATAATATATTTCCTCAGGGAAAGAAAATGTGCCCAAAGATTTTATATCCAGCAAAACTGACTTTTGGGTAAAAGGTACAGACTGTTATCAACATCAGAGAATATTGTTCCCATGAGTTTTTCCTGAGGAACTGATTAGAGAAAGACTTTCAAAAATCCAGAATGATTAGAGATTCACTGATATATGGACTGATGGGAAAAGATTAAACATATAGAACTAAAACTTAGAGACGGTTTAAAAGGAAGAGTGTAAAGTATGTCATGGCTGAAAGTGTAAACAATCCGAATATAGATCAAGTATAAAAATAATAGAGGAGAATAGAGAGTATGTAAAATTTTAGACTATTCTCTATAATTTTACTGGTGATGGTAATAATGTTTCCAAGACCTGTTGTACATCTAATGTGGCCTAAAGCAAATGAATATTATGGGATACTAATTCTAGCATCCCTTAAAAACCACGATTGCTGTGTTTCAGTTCAATTCAGTTGCTCAGTAGTGTCCAACTCTTTGTGACCCCATGGACTGCAGCACACCAGGCCTTCTTGTCCATCACCAACTCCCAGAGTTTACTCAAACTCATGCCCATTGAGTTGGTGATGCCATTCAACCATGTCATCCTCTGCTGTCCCCTTCTCCTCCTGCCTTCAATGTTTCCCAGCATCAGAGTCTTTTCAAATGAGTCACCTCTTTGCATGAAGTGGCCAAAGTACTGGAGTTTCAGCTTCAACATCAGTCCTTCCAATGAACACCCAGGACTGATCTCCTTTAGGATGGACTGGTTGGATCACCTTGCAGTCCAAGGGACTCTCAAGACCACAGTTCAAAACCATCAATTCTTCTGTGCTCAGCTTTCTTTATAGTCCAACTTTCACATCCATACATGACTACTAAAAAACCAAAGCCTTGACTAGACGGACCTGTGTTGGCAAAGTAATGTCTCAGCTTTTTAATATGCTGTCTAGGTTGGTCATAACTTTTCTTCCTAGGAGTAAGCATCTTTTAATTTCATGCCTATAGTCACCATCTGCAGTGATTTTGGAGCCCCCAAAACAAAGTCTTTCACTGTTTCCACTGTTTCCCCATCTATTTCCCATGAAGTGATGGGACCAGATGCCATGATCTTCGTTTTCTGAATGTTGAGCTTTAAGCCAACTTTTTCACTCTCTTCTTTCACTTTCATCAAGAGACTCTGTAGTTCTTCTTCACTTTCTGCCATAAGGGTGGTGTCATCTGCATATCTGAGGTTATTGATATTTCTCCCGGCAATCTTGATTCCAGCTTGTGCTTCATCCAGCCCAGCGTTTCTCATGATATACTCTGCATATAAGTTAAATAAGCAGGGTGACAATGTACAGCCTTGATGTACTCCTTTTCCTATTTGGAACCTGTCTGTTGTTCCATGTCCAGTTCTAACTGTGGCTTCCTGACCTGCATATAGGTTTCTCAAGAGGCAGGTCAGGTGGTCTGGTATTCCCATCTCTTTCAGAATTTTCCACAGTTTCTTGTGATCCGCACAGTCAAAGGCTTTAGCATAGTCAATAAAGCAGAAATAGATGTTTTTCTGGGACTCTCTTGCTTTTTCAATGATCCAGCGGATGTTGGTAATTTGATCTCTGGTTCCTCTGCCTTTTCTAAAACCAGCTTGAACATCTGGAAGTTCACGGTTTACGTACTGTTGTAGCCTGGCTTGGAGAATTTTGAGCATTACTTTACTAGCGTGTGAGACGAGTGCAATTGTGCTGTAGTTTGAGCATTCTTTGGCATTGCCTTTCTTTGGGATTGGAATGAAAACTGACCTTTTCCAGTCCTGTGGCCACTGCTGAGTTTTCCAGATTTGCTAGCATATTGAGTGCAGCACTTTCACAGCATCATCTTTCAGGATTTGAAATAGCTCAACTGGAATTCCATCACCTCCACTAGCTTTGTTTGTAGTGATGCTTCCTAAGGCCCATCTGACTTCACATTCCAGGATGTCTGGCTCTAGGTGAGTGATCACACCATCGTGATTATCTGGGTCATGAAGATTTTTTTTTTCCTATTCTTCTGTGTATTCTTGCCACCTCTTCTTAACATCTTCTGCCTCTGTTAGGTCCACAGCATTTCTGCCCTTTATGGAGCCCATCTTTGCATGAATGTTCCCTTGGTATCTCTAATTTTCTTGAAGAGATCTCTAGTCTTTCCCATTCTATTGTTTTCCTCTATTTCTTTGCACTGATCGCTGAGCAAGGTTTTCTTATCTCTCCTTGATATTCTTTGGAACTCTGAATTCACATGGGTATATCTTTCCTTTTCTCCTTAGTTTTTTGCTTCTCTTCTTTTGTTGTGTTTAAGGATATCTAATTATAACAGATAAGAGACAATGTGAAAACCCTGAAGTCTTGAATTGAATTGGAAATAGTATGAATTGATGAGATATTTTAGCTCTATCAATCTATGTATCCATGTATATATTGTATGTATGTATGTACCTATCTCCTGGAGAAGGGCATGGCAACCCATTCCCGTATTCTTGGATTTCCCTGGTAGCCAAGGGAAGAATCAAAGTAAAGAATCTGCCTGTAAGGTAGGAGACTTGGGTTCAATCCCTGGGTTGGGAAGACCCCTGGAGAAGGAAATGGCTACCTACTCCAATATTCTTGCCTAGAGAATCCCATGGACAGAGAAATCTGGTAGGCTATGGTGCATGTGGTCACAGAGTCGGACACGACTAAGCAACTAATGCACAAAAATAAAATAAGAATAAAAACGAACTTAAAAAGGCATAACAAATGCTATCAACTAAAATTATGAAATATTTTTAAACCCATGGGTTCATAAGGACATCAAAAATTTCCCACTGGCCACCTTCAGAGGGTGATAAGGAACTGTTCTGATTAACTATTGTGTATAACAAACTCCCGCCAAGACTTACTAAAGTAGACAACAATTGTGTTATGCTTGTGTAGTCTACACGTCAGTCCCCCTTCAACAGGGTCTGGGGGGTACGGCTCCATGAAGCTTGGGGCCTCATCTGTGAAAACGAAATGGCTGGGGCCGAAATTATCTGGAGGCTACTTTGCTTGTATGTCTGGGTCTGAGTTAAACTGAATCCAAGCCTGTGCTTAGCTGGGGTCATCCCGGCGAGTCTGTAACACAGTCGTCTCAGAGTGGCTGCATTTGGTATAAGGCAGCTCAGGGCCCCGAGAGCATGCATTCTAAGAAGCAAGGCAGAAACCACATGATCTTTTATGCCTCAGTCATGGAAGTCACACCATGAAATTTCCATACTCTGTTGTTTGAAGAGGTCACATGCCCTCCCAGATTCAATGGGAGGGGACGCAGATCCTACCTGTTAAACTTGGAAGTGCCAGAAAATTCACAACCATGTTTTAAAACCATTCACCACAGGAAGAAATTCATTTTCTCAAAAACTGATGATTAAAGCAAAGAAAACTTAGTTTTTGCTACGTGATCGGTGCCACTGAGGAAGCAAACATAATATGAAGGGGAGCCACCCTTTACAAAAATATCCAACTAATAAATGAAAAATAAATGATGAAATTAGAATATCACCAATCTGCAGATCCCAGTGAATTAATGGAGCTAGATGTTGAGTAGCAGCTGCAAGTTACCCCATAAAAAGAGGGACAACCAGCCTTGTGAAGAAAGAAGACATCACCATCTGGGGTCCCAGAGAAGGGAGTGAATGCCATCTGATCCAGCCTCCGACCGGGGACCAATGTGTAAGACGGGCAGAAGGCAGGGATACTGAATTGTCCCATGAATCTACGGTTAGGGAAATACAGACTCTGAGGAGCTCTGTAGGCCAAACACCCCAGGTTCATTAACAGATCAATTGAAAAGGAAAGAAAGTGAGACAGGCTGGGACCTGGGACTCTTTGCTGCAGTGCATATACCTGGACAAACCTCTCCTTGAGCAACAAAATACAGAGAAACTTTAAGGAGCTAGAAATAGCCGCATGTGTCCAGAGTTGGGACGACAAGATACAAAAAGACCGAAACACCCAGCTGCCGTGGGAACAAAAGCAGGGTATCGTGCCGGAGCCCGGAACACAACCCTGAAGCAGTAGACGCACTCCCTAAGCCCCCTCTCCAGTCTGACCCCCGGACCCACTCCCATCCTCACAGCATATAAGGTACCACCGCGAGTCCCCTCGGGAGGCCAGTGAGCAAGGGAACCTGTTGCTTGTGTTTATTTCCTTTGTGCTGCAGCAGGAACACCAATGAAGACTGGCCTGAATTTCTTGTCTGACCTCTGATCAACTTCTATTGATTAAGGAGACCAAGAACCCTGCTCAATAACAAAAGGAACAGAGGGGAGCTTGTAGGTTAAACTCAAAAGATAAAAAGTGGAAAAATAAGGAGGAAGGCATAGAGGCATAGGAGCGCAGACGGAGGCACAGTGTGTCTGAGTATTTGGTTGATAAAACCACGAAGAAACAAGGAGGTGATTAGAATAAAAGTCAGCATGGTGGTTACTTTCCAGGGAAGGGAGACACTGAGGTCGGCACAGGGCCACAGAGAGGGGTCTGGGAGGTGAGTGCTTTTGGGTACATGGGGTTCACCTTATGATGACTCATTAAAACTCTGCATTTAGGTAAGGGGTTTCTATATGTTTGATGTTACAATAAAAAATTGAAAAAGAGGGAAGCAGAGGAAGACAGAAGGAGTGATTCTGATGATGGTGGTGCAATAACATTTATTGCACACTTACCGATTAGGTAGTGTGGCTGTTTAGTCGCTAAGTTATGCCTGACTCCTGTGATACCATGGACTAACCCATTAGGCTCCTCTGCTCACAGGATTTCCCAGGCAAGAATACTGGAGTGGGTTATCATTTCCTTCTGCAGGGGATCTTTCCAACTCAGAGATCCTGCATTGGCAGACGAATTCTTTACCAGGAAACCACCAGGGAAGCCCACTGATTAGATAAAGAATATCTAGTTTAATTCTCACTATCATCACCACTATTATTACCAATTTTCTATGGTGAAACTGAGCGTTTACAAAAGTTAAGTAACCTGGACAAGGTCTTAAGTTAGTGAGTGATATGACACACAAACCAAATATTCCCACAGATAAAGTTAAGGGAAGAGCAAGGCCATCTCCATGCTTTGTTCTCCTCTGTTGAGTGAAAAAAAAAAATACAGAGTATTTACTCTCTGATATTCATTATGGAGAAATTGTGAAAGGCACTCTTTCATTCTTGCCCAATAGCACTTTAGGGGAGTAAAGTTGTGCTAAGCATTTTGTGATAAGTGACTGGTACACAAGCCAATAATTCAATTTGAGATTTACAAAAACTTATTTCTCCTCTTATCGTGGTTTTAAATATCCAGCTCTCTTTACTGAAAGCAAATGCGCTCTATCCCCTTGCTATTCATCCTCTTTCTAATATTTAAAAGGGAAGCAGTTTTAAATCATATGCTTACAAATTTTATACAGAAAAAGAGAATGTCATTTGGTTTGTAAAATAAAATTTTGGCTATAACCTCTTATTTATTTATCTTCCAAGTTTTAAAAAATATTTTATTATGCATAAGAGATTATAGAAATTTCATGATATTTTAAAAAGGGTATTGGGGCTGACTTGGCTAAATCCCAGAAACCTAATGCGATAGGTTTTTTTATGTGGGGCTTCCCTGGTGGCTCAGTGGTAAAGAATCTGCCTGCAATGCAGGACACCTGGGTTCGATCCCTGGGTTGGGAAGATCCCTTGGAGAAGGAAATGGCAACCCACTCCAGTACTCTTGCCTGGAGAATCCCATGGACCGAGGAGCCTGGTGGACTACAGTCCATGGGGTTGCAAAGAAGCAACTTCGCACACACACACACAGGTTTCTTATACTTTGTGAGAGTGAAACTCAACTATTTTTTAAAGATTTTAAAAATTTTAACTTTTTTATTTTTTGGCTGCACTGGGTCTTTTCTGCTGTCTGGGCTGTTCTCTAGCTGCGCCGAGCGGGGCTCCTCTCTAGCTGCGGTGCCCTGGCCTCTCGTTGCATAGCTTCTCTCGTTGCAGAGCTCCGGCTCTAGAGCAAGGGCTCAGGCGTTGTGGTGCACGGGCTTGCAGATCCCACTGCTCCGTGGCATGTGCGATCTTCCCAGAGGAATCGAACCGTGTCTCCTGTATTGGCACGAGGACTCTTTACCACTGAGGTACCAGGGAAGCCCCAAATACCCAAACTTTCAAGACAGCATCTCAATCAAAACAGAGAAACCAAGCTTTGAAAGTATATACAGTATCCACTTTCCCAAGCAGCTTAATTTTAAATCAGTGACCCATGCAGTGAAGTGAAGTGAAAGTCGCTCAGTCATGTCCAACTCTTTGCTACCACGTGGACTGTAGCCTTCCAGGCTCCTCTGTCCATGGCATTCTCCAGGCAAGAATATTGCAGTGGGTAGCCTTTCCCTTCTGCAGGGAATTTTCCCAATCCAGGAATCGAACCCAGGTCTCCTGCATTATAGGTGGATTCTTTACCAACTGAGCTACCAGGGAAGCCCTAATTTTAAATCAGTGACCCATATTGATGCATACAATAAAACTTTTTTTTAAGTTAAAAAGGAGTATTTATTAGTGAATGAATAAAACTTGGCTGCACATTGCAATCACTCGGGACTGCAAGTGAGTACAAATGCCTAGGTTTCTCCCCAGAGACACTGATGTAATCATTCTAGGGTGTGGCTTGGACATCAGGTTTGTAAACATTTTTGCTTTAATTTTAAAACTTCTAGTTTTCACTTACGGAAGTGCAGCTGTTTTGTATGTCTGTGAGTCTGTTTCTGTTTTGTAAATACGTTCATTTGTATAATTTTTTCTTATATTCCACACAGAAGCAATACATGATGTTTGCCTTCTTCTGACTTTCTTCACTTAGTATGATTATTCTCTAGGTCCATCCATGTTGCTGTAAGTGGAATTATTTCATCCTTTTTTATGGCCGAGCAATATTCCATAGTATACAGGTATCACATCGTCTTTATCCAGTCTTCTTTTGATGGACATTTAGGTTGCTTCCTGGTCTTGGCTATTGTAAACAGTGCTGCTATGAACACTGGGGTGCGTGCATCTTTTACAATCAGAATTTTCATCTTTTCTGAATATATGTCCAGGAATGGAATTGCAGGATCATATGGTAGCTCTCGGAGAAGGCAATGGCACCCCACTCCAGTACTCTTGCCTGGAGAATCCATGGATGTTCGAGCCTTGTAGGCTGCAGTCCATGAGGTCGCTAGGAGTCGGACACAACTGAGCGACTTCACTTTCACTTTTCTCTTTCATGTATTGGAGAGGGAAATGGCAACACACTCCAATATTCTTGCCTGGAGAATCCCAGGGACCGGGGAGCCTGGTGGGCTGCCGTCTATGGGGTCGCACAGAGTCGGACATGACTGAAGCGACTTAGCAGCATGGTAGCTCTATTTTTAGTTTTTTGAGGAATGTCCATACTGTTCTCCACAGTGGCTGTACCAATTTACATTCTCACCAATAGGGTTCGAGGACTCCTTTTTCTCTGGACCCTCTCCAGCATTTATCACTTACAGACTTTTGGATGATGGCCATTCTGCCCCGTGTGAGGTGATACCTCATTGTAGTTTTGATTTGCATTTCTTTAATAATTAGTGATGTTGAGCTTCTTTTCATGTGCTTGTTGAGGTTATAACTTTTAAGGAAAAACTATTTAAGTAAGGTGTCTTCTTGTCTCTCAAAGTCACTTTGAAAATTACAAGACAAGATGTCTATCTTCTAAGATAAAAGTAGACCCTTTGACTACACAGGACCTATTAAATTTCTTTTGTGTTCTCTACCAAGTAAATCCAGAGTAGGCCCTGTCCATGGACGGAGGAGCCTGGTGGGCTGCAGTCCATGAGGTTACAAAGAGTCAGACACGACTAGAGTCGGACACGACTGAGAGACTTCACTTTCACTTTTCACTTTCATGCATTGGAGAAGGAAATGGCAACCCACTCCAGTGTTCTTGCCTGGAGAATCCCAGGGATGGGGGAGCCTGGTGGGCTGCCATCTCTGGGGTCGCACAGAGTCAGACATGACTGAAGTGACTTAGCAGCAGCAGGCCCTGTTTGCTCACCAGGCAGCTGCTTCCTGAATTTGCAATTAGTGGAATGTCCAGAAGAGGGCACTTGTTCCCCAGAACTTAAAGGAGCCACTCCAAGGACAAAAGGCGAGCAGCTATAAACAAAACAGACCTAATCCACCCAGAGGACTGAGAACAAAAGGAAACGTTTTTAAAAAACAAGAGAGCCTCAGTATTTAACGCTGCCTCCCCTAATCTCCACAAACAGCCTGGAACTAGTCACAACTTGTCGCAGACAGGCTGAATTCTGCCGCATAAAAAGTAAACTAGAAAATATCTGGTTTAAGAAAATGATATTGTTTGCTTAGTATAAAAAGTTCCATGCTCGTAATAGCTACTTGTTCAACAGCTGATCTTGCCTGACTTGTGTTTTCCCAGAATGAGATGCACTCAGGCTTTGCTGAACCCAAAACCAATAAATTTAAACATGAATCATGCATTTGGTGGGATAGAACTCTAGGTGCTCCTTTGGTAAGATATTGGTCAGACACAGCCCTTCCCAGGCAAGCCCCGTGTTATCCCTGGCTTTGTTCTGGCTTATCACCGAACACACATCCCATCCACATGAATAGCTTTGTGCAAATAATTATGCTCTTAAAAACTTAGAGCAACTTTCACAGTCTGTTTTTAAGAAAACAATAACAGTTCCTCAGCAAACACAAAGAGAGGAATATTTCAGAGCAAGCAACTCAAAGCAAACACACAAATGGAAAGCCAGCCCCTCATTTACTTACAGGTCTTTAAGCTTCTAATATTGACATTGGTTTCTGAGGTCTCCTGTGCATGTTCTCTTCTACAGCAAACAAGAGTGCTTGGATCTATAAAGAGGCAGATTTTGCTGCTCCAGAAAGATGGGTTATTTGTCCCCCCAAGGACAAAAGACAGTTTGGAAGAGCTGACGAGCTGAGTTGTTGGGAGCAATGGGCAAGTAGTCTCTGCTAGCCGAATAAGTTCCTTTGCATAAGCTATAGCGATACATTACAGAATCCAGGATAAAGACACAGAACCAGAGACGGACAGTCGGAAGATTTGAGAAGATATGAGAAGGATTCGGCTACAGCATTTTCTTAAGGTCTGTGTGAAAGAATTACCTTGAACTTCAGCTTGCCTCTCCAAAAGATATTTTTAGAAGCAATTAAGTTAAAAGCTTTGAGAGCCTTGGAGCTTTATCTAAACGGCTATCTCTTGGCCTAAGGGACCTTAAGGTATTGAAGTGAGTTTACTCCTAAAAACAAGAGCTTCCAAAGCTAAAGACAGCAGCCATGCATGCAGCACACAAGCTGGGACAAATCTGGAGAAGGCCAGGTGCATCTGGGGAGGAGGGGGGAGCTGTTACTGTTGGCAGTCTTTTTCCCTTATTCGATAAAAGATCAGGAGAGGGGCCTGTGCAGTCTTTTTATTTTTTAACTTTTATTTTATATTCGTGTATACTTGATTTACAAAGTTGTATTAGTCTCAGCTGTATAGCAAAGTGATTCAGTTGTACATGTATCAGTTTAGTTCAGTTCAGTCGCTCAGTCGTGTCTGACTCTGCGACCCCATGAATCGCAGCACGCCAGGCCTCCCTGTCCATCACCAACTCCCGGAATTCACCCAGACTCACGTCCATCGAGTCATTGATGCCATCCAGCCATCTCATCCTCTGTCGTCCCCTTCACCTCCTGCCCCCAATCCCTCTCAGCATCAGACTCTTTTCCAATGAGTCAACTCTTCACATAAGGTGGCCAAAGTACTGGAGTTTCAGCTTTAGCATCATTCCTTCCAAAGAAATCCCAGGGCTGATCTCCTTCAGAATGGACTGGTTGGATCTCCTTGCAGTCCAAGGGACTCTTAAGAGTCTTCTCCAACACCACAGTTCAAAAGCATCAATTCTTCGGCGCTCAGCCTTCTTCACAGTCCAACTCTCACATCCATACATGACCACTGGAAAAACCATATCCTTGACTAGACGAACCTTTGTTGGCAAAGTAATGTCTCTGCTTTTGAATATGCTATCTAGGTTGGTTATAACTTTCCTTCCAAGGAGTAAGCGTCTTTTAATTTCATGGCTGCAGTCACCATCTGCAGTGATTTTGGAGCCCAGAAAAATAAAGTCTGACACTGTTTCCCCATCTATTTCCCATGAAGTGATGGGATCAGATGCCATGATCTTAGTTTTCTGAATGTTGAGTTTTAAGCCAACTTTTTCACTCTCCTCTTTCACTTTCATCAAGAGGCTTTTTAGTTCCTCTTCACTTTCTGCCATAAGGCTGGTGTCATCTGCATATCTGAGGTTATTGATATTTCTCCCGGCAATCTTGATTCCAGCTTGTGCTTCTTCCAGCCCAGCATTTCTCATGATGTACTCTGCATATAAGTTAAATAAGCAGGGTGACAATATAGAGCCTTGACGAACTCCTTTTCCTATTTGGAACCAGTCTGTTGTTCCATGTCCAGTTCTAACTGTTGGTTTCTGACCTGCATACAAATTTCTCAAGAGGCAGGTCAGGTGGTGTGGTATTCCCATCTCTTTCAGAATTTTCCACAGTTTCTTGTGATCCACACTGTCAAAGGCTTTGGCATAGTCAATAAAGCAGAAATAGATGTTTTTCTGGAACTCTGTTGCTTTTTCGATGATCCAGCAGATGTTGGCAATTTGATCTCTGGTTCCTCTGTCTTTTCTAAAACCAGCTTGAACAACTGGAAGTTCATGGTTCACATATTGCTGAAGCCTGGCTTGGAGAATTTTGAGCATTACTTTACTAGCATGTGAGATGAGCACAATTGTGCAGTAGTTTTTTGGCATTGCCTTCCTTTGGGATTGTATACATGTATATTGAATATATATAAATACACACACACACACACATATATGTGGCTGTTGTTTAGTTGCTCAGTCATGTCCAACTCTTTTCAGATCCTATGGATCACCAGGCTTCTCCATCCAAAGCATTTTCCAGGCATGAATACTGGAGTGGGTTGCCATTTCCTCCTCCAAGGGAGCTTCCTGACCCAGGGATCAAATTCACGTCTCCTGCACTGAAGGCAGATTCTTGCCGCTGAGCCATAGGGGAAGTCTAAATATGTGTTGGCTCAGATGACAAAGAAACTGCCTGCAGAGCCGGAGACCCAGGTTTGATCCCTGGGTTGGGAAGATCCCCTGGAGAAGGGAATGGCAACCCACTCCAGTATTCTTGCCTGGAGCATCCCGTGGACAGAGAAGCCTGGTGGGCTATAGTCCATGGGTTCGCAAAGAGTCAGACATGACTGAATGACTAACCCTTCAAAAAAAAAAATCTCTGTTCTTTTTCAGATTCTTTTCCCGTATAGGTTACTGCAGAATGTTGAGTAGAGCTCCCTGTGCTATCTAGTAGGTCCTTGTTGATTATGTGCAGACTGTAAAGGGTTCGCCACTTTCAGGAGTGTGTCTAGGAGAGCCAGGCGGCGCAGGAGAGCCCTCTGCAGCTTCCTTTCCTTGTCCCGCTCGATTCCCTCTCTGGAGGAGCGCAGGCAGCCTGCCACCCCCACCGGCAGCCCCGAACCGCACTCAGCCAGGGTCGCCCTTCCCTCTGGGCACATCCTCCGTCTGTGCTGTTTTCAACATCAGTGACTTCCTGGTCATTTGCTAGTGCAGGAGGTTTTTATCCTGGGGCCTTAAGGATGGATAGGGTCTGAGATATCTTGAAGTCATATTTGAGAGGTGTGGTTACAAAAATGTCCACTGTCTATTCAGAACAGCCAAGACATAGAAATGTCCCTTGACAGATGAATGGGTAAAGGAGATATGGTATATACAGACACAATGGAATACTACTCAGCCAGGAAAAAAAAAATAAACAGAATAATACCATTCGCAGCAACATGAATGGACCTGGAGGTTATCATATTAAGTGAAGTCAGAGAAAGACAAATAGCATGTGACATCACTTGTATGTGGAATTAAAATACGACACAAATGAACCTATCTATGAAACAAAAATAGATTCCCAGACATAGAGAAGAGGCTTGTGGTTGCCGAGGGGGAGGGAGTTGGGGGGAGGTGTATTGGGAATTTCAGATTAGCAGAGGCAAACTACGTATATTGAATGGTTAAACAACAAGGTCCTGCTGTATAGCACAGGGATCTATGCTCAATATCCTGTGATAAAACATAATGGAGAACTTCCCCTGCGGCCCAGTGGTTAAGCCTCTATGTTTCCACTGCAGAGGGCCTGGGTTCAATCCCTAGCCGGGGAATGAAGTTCCCACATACTGCTGGGTGCAGCCAAAATGAAAAAAAAAAAAAAGCATAATGGAGAAGACTGTGAAAAAGAATATACATATGGGCTTTCCTGGTGGCTCAGATGGTAAAGAATCTGCCTGCATGCAGAAGCCCTGGGTTCATTTCATGGGTCAAGAAGATTCCGTGGAGGAGGGCATGGCAACCCACTCCAGTATTCTTGCTGGGAAAATCCCATGGTCAGAAGAGCCTGGTGGGCTACAGTCCATAGGCTCTCAAAAGACTGGGGCACGAATGAATGACTGCTGCTGCTGCTGCTGCTGCTAAGTCACTTCAGTTGTGTCCGACTCTGCGACCCTGTAGACAGCAGCCCACTAGGCTCCTCTGTCCCTGGGATTCTCCAGGCAAGAATACTGGAGTGGGTTGCCATTTCCTTCTCCAATGCATGAAAGTGAAAAGTGAAAGTGAATCACTTAGTCATGCCCGACTCTTAGCGACCCCATGGGCTGCAGCCTACCAGGCTCCTCCATCCATGGGATTTTCCAGGCAAGCGTACTGGAGCAGTGTGCCGTTGCCTTCTCCGAATGAATGACTAACAACATGTATAACTGAGTCACTTTGCTGTACAGCAGAAATTAATACAACATCGGAAATCAGTTTTACGTAAAAGAAGTTAAAGAAATAAAAATGTGCATTGTTTTCTTCATAGGATTAGCTTAAACTTTCATTGACTTCTCAGAGGGATTGACAGCTTCCAAAGGGCTATGGAAATCACCCCAGACGGATTGTGGAGGAACTGAGGTTGGAGAAGCTACACTGCCTCGGGGACTTGACAGGCAGATGATCCCCAGGAAGCTGACAGAGCTGCTCAGGAGGTCTAGGCAACCAAGGGACCCCAGAGGTCCTTCCTTTCAAGTCGGTGATTTTACAAATAAGGAAACTGAGTCTCAGAGCCATGCAGTAGGTCAGCACCTGGTCCCTAATTCTCCCCTGGGAGTTCCTTTCAGAATAGCACTCAGGACGATCAGGCTCTTCCAGTTCTAATCCTGGAAGTTGAGGGGAGGGGAGGCAGGAGAGAGGGGACTTCCAGCATCATCAAGGTAGGTTCAGACTTCACAGGTTTACATCAGCAGCTCATTGTTGGGGGTGTGGCTCTGCAGCATGGGTGTAGTCTTGACTCTGCCTCTTCTATGTGACTTTAGGAAAATCGTCTTCCTCCATGTGCCTCGAAGTGGGAATGATAGTAGCACACACCAGGTAAGATTTTTCGGTGAGGATTAAATGAGCACATCTTTTTTAAAAAATATAAATTTATTTATTTTAATTGGAGGATTGCTTTACAATATTGTATTGGTTTTGCCATACATCAACATGAATCTGCCATGGGTGTACACGTGTTCCCCATCCTGAACCCCCCTCCTACCTCCCTCCCTGTACCATCCCTCTGGGTCATCCCAGTGCACCAGCCCCGAGCATCCTGTATCATTCATCGAACCTGGACTGGTGATTCATTTCACATATGATATTATACATGTTTCAATGCCATTCTCCCAAATCATCCCACTCTCGCCCTCTCTCACAGAGTCCAAAAGATTGTTCAATACATCTGTGTCTCTTTTGCTGTCTCGCATATGGAGTTATTGTTACCATCTTTCTAAATTCCATATATATGTGTTAGTATACTGTATTGGTGTTTTTCTTTCTGGCTTACTTCACTCTGTATAATAGCCTCCAGTTTCATCCACCTCATTAGAACTGATTCAAATGTATTCTTTTTAATGGCTGAGTAATACTCCATTGTGTATATGTACCACAGCTTTCTTATCCATTCGTCTGCTGATGGACAAAATGAGCACATCTTATGTGCACAGAACAGGGTCTGACATGTATTCAGCATTGGCTTCATCCTCATCTGTTATTGATATTTTACAAGCGTTTATTGAGCCTTTCTTATATTCTGGCATTGTGCCAGACACTTAGGACAGTGATCAAGACAAAGACCCCATTTATTTCCTTCAGCCAGGAGTTGTGGGGAAACCACAGTTAATTAAAACGTATTGTGACAAGTGGCTGGCCCGACACCCTTGGTAATGGGGAGTGACACTAACATCCAGTGTCTTACATTTCTCCTGAGACTCAAAACGCAAACCTAGGAGTTTGTCGGGCGTTTGGCGGGAGCAATTGTTAGTGGGTGTCGCTGTCATGTCTGGTCGTGGCAAGCAAGGCGGCAAGGCCCGCACCAAGGCCAAAAAAAAAAAAAAAAAACGCAAACCTACAGGGAAACCACAGTCTGCTCTGTGGATCTACCTACTGAGGAACCCTGGAGCGATGCGGCAGTGCCATATGCCAATGCAAACACTAGGCGGAGGGCTGACAGGCACTCCAGGGGGCAGTTTGGGACTGGACACAGGAGCAGAGCTGGGGAGGAGGGCCACGGCTGGCGAGAACTGGGGTCAGGACCAGATGCTGCACAAGCTGCCGAGGCACCCTGGGATCTGATTACACCCCAGAGTTTATGGGCCAGCAGGAGCTAAGACAGAGAGGCAGCGCTGGGCTGACTTCCTCCCCAGTGACAGCGTATTCTGTGGTCTTTTCTGAAGGCATGCAGCCAGGACCCCATGCCTACCAACCCCCTGAGTTAAGTGTGAAGCCCTCTGTATTAGATGGGGTTCTGCAGAGAAACAGAACCAACAGGATGTGTATATACAGAAGGAGATTCATTTTAAGAAATTGGCCGTCCCACTGTGGATGCTGCGTGCGTGCTGAGTCACTTCAGTCATGTCCGACTCTTTGTGACCCCATGGACTGTAGCCTGCCAGGCTCCTCTGTCCATGGAATTCTCCAGGCAAGGATGCTGGAGAGGGTTGCCGTGCCCGCCTCCAGCGGATCTTCCCAACCCTGGGATGGAACCTGCACCTCCTGCATTGGCAGGCGTGTTCTTCACCATTAGCACCACCTGGGAAAGTCTAGAATTGCAGAGCAGGTCAGCAGGCTGGACACTCAAATGGGAGCTGAGAATGCAGTCGTCAGTCTCAGGCAGAGCTTCTTTTTATCAATGACTTAGTTTTAACTGGAGGACAATTGCTTTACGATTGGTTGGTGGCAGAATTTCTTTGCTGCCGCCTGGAGGCAGCAGTCTGTCCTCTTCAGGAGACCTCAGTTTCTGCTTTGCTTTTTCCTCAAGGCCTTCAACTGATTATATGAGGCCCACGCATGTTGTGGAAGATAATCTGCTTTTCACCAAGTCAGCTGATTTGAATGTTAATCACATCTAAAAAAAATACCTTCACAGCAACATCCAGACTGGTGTTTGACCAAACAACTGGGCATTAGTTCCATGGCCTAGCCAAGTTGATGTAAAATGAACCATCACATCTGACTCCAACACTCACCAAATGCCCTAAACCCACATGAAAACACAGGAAAAGAGAGCTTTTGGTTTAAAACCTTAACAAATCTGAACATTTTCTTGCAACTCTTCACCTCCTCTGCAAAGGTGCCCCCAGACCCCATGCCACGATCGTGTCCACATCCTCTGGGGAACCAGTGTCCATCGCCCGCCCTGTGACCCTGTCAGTTCTGGGCTGTAACCATGTTTATTCTCCTGACTCTGTATTTCACCCTTGGATCCTCAGGGTTCAGCTTTCCCTGCACCTACTGCACACAGCAAGCGCCCAACAAATGTTTGTTCAGTGAGGAAGTTTCTGCTTCTGAAATTCCGCCAGAGCCTCTAAGACCAAAGAAGAGAGGAATTCAGATTCCCTGACAAACCCTTGACGCCCAGAGAGCCCAGCATCTAAGACGGCAGGAGCCTGTGTATCTGTGTTAAACATTGAATTTACCCAAGCCCACGTCATGCCATGGCAATGAGAACAACTCTTCTATGTAATGTGCTAACAGAAACACACACTTGCCTTATTCACCATCAGATAGCAGCAATGAGTCACTTCCTTGGGAGTGGGAGTTCAAACCAAGTATCTTGATGTGGAAGGTTCCAGTTCTCTGGGCTTGTCTGTTCATTCTTTCCTTGACCCTAAAAGCATTTCTTGGATGCTGACTGCACCAGGAGCATAATCCCAATCCTCAAGGAATGTATGGCCTAGGGCTCGAGATTTCCCTTACATCTTCATAAAGAAATGCCAGATTCACTTGCTATTTGGCCATAAGGAAATGCAATGAATCTTGGGTCAAAATGTCATGCTTTTTCAATGACTTCATCTGTAAACTTGACACAAAGTCAAAGCTTGGTGAGGCAGGGGCCACTTAAGATTTGTGCTATTTCTTCTTTATTAGAATGTGAGATGGGCTTCCCAGGAGGCGCAGTGGTAAAGAATCTGCCTGGCAATGCAGGAGACACAAGAGACACAGGTTTGATCCCTGGGTCAGGAAGAACCCATGGAGTAGGAACTGGCAACCCACTCCAGTATTCTTGAAAAATTCCATGGACAGAGGAGCCTGGTGGGCTGTGTCCATGGGGTCACAAAGAGTCAGAGACGACCGGACGTGCATACACACACGCTCACATAGACTGCGAGATGTAATGGTGCCCATGCTGCTGCTAAGTCTCTTCAGTCGTGTCTGACTCTGTGAGACCCCACAGACGGCAGCCCACCAGGCTCCCCCGTCCCTGGAATTCTCCAGGCAAGAACACTGGAGTGGGTTGCCATTTCCTTCTCCAATGCATGAAAGTGAAAAGTGAAAGTGAAGTCGCTCAGTTGTGTCCGACTCTTCGCGACCCAATGGACTGCAGCCTACCAGGCTCCTCCGTCCATGGGATATTCCAGGCAAGAGTACTGGAGTGGGGTGCCATTGCCTTCTCCGAGGCTGTAAATTCTGACACTTTAACTACTTTAACTTGGAAAAACCAAGTCAGGGAAGAAAAGCCCCTGCTCTTCTCCTTTCTCTTGCCCATGTTTCCAAGTTGAACTTGGAAAACCAAGGAGAAATAGAGAAAAATTTCTTTTGTAATTATCACAAGATTAGCATACTGTGGAATTTTAGATTACAAACTAGAAAAGGATATTTGTCCAGAGTGATGCTTTATAAAACCCAGTATGTCTCAAAGTACAAAATACCCTTCAGCTGTACCTTGTGTTACTGAGCCCATCTGTACAACGTCACCTCTGAGACCCTCCCCCGCTTTTGCTGGCCATGTGCTGACAGATCATGGGAGGTGAGGGTTTCTTGGCATTTAGCCATTCCATATGGTGGCCTGAGGACATTTACTAGAAGTTTCCATCTCCATTCTATTTTCATTCCCACATCTGGCTCAGGAGAATGCAGCTCATGTAGTCCATACAGTATGAGCCACAAAGGAAAGAAACTCGATTTGAGATAGAAATTTCCCAAATAAAGTACAGTATTTAAAATACCCATCTATTTAAAGTCTAAAGACTTACATTTTAGCTGTAGGAATTAGATTGATATGGAATTTTAAGTCAACAGAATCTGGAGAGCAGTTTTGACAGCATGGCAGAGTGAGACAAGATGCCCTCTCCCCAATAGTGTGCTGGAAAATGTTGAACAACCAGCTCTTCCAAAAATGCTGTGTGTGTATATAAGCTTATTACACATTTTCTTGATTTAAGGGATATATGCCTGGGTGCTAAGTCCTTTCAGTCATGTCCTATGGGCTGTAGGACCTATTTGCAACCCTATGGGCTGTATCCTGCCAGGCTCCTCTGTCCATGGGGTTCTCCAGGCGAGAATACGGGAGTGGGTGGCCATACCCTCCTCTGGGGGGGTCTTCCCAAATCAGGGATGGAACCTGAGTCTCTTATGTCTCCTGCATTGGCAGGTGGGTTCTTTACCATTAGCATCACCAGGGAAACCCCTTCGAGGATGTATATAACATAAAATTTACAAATAACAGTTAAATATATAACACTCTTTGTGGTAGGTTTCATATCACCTCCTGACTCTCCCAGAACTCGCTTGTTGAGTTTTGCGGTCCAATCTCCGTTTGCCGTCCAACCATGATTTGACACATGGAGTTGCATTTTAATCTGCTAACTCATTTCCTGATAGATCTATTGTTATAACATTTGGTACGTGACTCACTGTTGAACTATTTCTCTTGCTTATGCAGATTATGCTGATCAAAGTGAAACCTCTTTCAGGCTCAGCGCTAGATTTGACATATTTTTAAGTTTAATCTGCATTACTAACATTTTCTCATCACCTTCTTGGTTCTAGGGTTTCCCTGGTAGCTCAGATAGTAAAGAGTCTGCCTGCAATGCCGGAGAACCGGCTTCCATCCCCAAGTCAGGAAGATGCCCTGGAGAAGGGAATGGCAACCCGCTCCAGTATTCTTGCCTGGAGAATTCCATGGACAGACCATGTGGTTGCAAAGAGCTGGACACAACTGAGCAACTAGCACTCTTAGCTCTAGACCAGGGATTGACAGACGGTGGCCAGTGGGCCAAATCTGGCTTGAAGCCTGTTTTGTAAAGAAAGTTTTATTGGAAAACAGCCACACGCATTTGTTTCCATGGTAGCTGTGGCTGCTTTTGCACTGCAAGAGCAGAGGTGAATAGTTACAACAGAAACCGTGTGGACCACAAAGCTGAAAATATTTACTGTCTGGCCCTTTAGGGAACAAGTCTGTCAACCTTTGAACTAGATGGCTAACAAATGATACATCAAGCCCTGATTTGTGGTATTAGCAGGTTTGTATGACGTAATAGGTACTCCCACTGCAGCCAGTTTCAAGCCACCACCGTGACGTCACTGAATGCAGAACTGGGAAGAACTGCTAAGATGTTCATCACACAGAAATCCGACACAGATGCAGCAGATGAAAAGGACAGCAAGAGCATAGAGAACAGTGAAAGTGTAGTCCAGTCATTTGCAAGTGACAAGTTTTGAGTTTTTATTGCCTGTGTTTCATTATAATGTATTTAATTGTGGGTTTCTATAATTTAGTTTTTAGTAATGGCTGTGTTTAGCAACTGGCTCATACAATTCCTAAAAATTTAGTCACTGGTTCTTATGAACTGATACAGGCCAACACTGGTACACTTCTGTCCCCTGCTAAAACTAGAACTCATGGAAATGCTAGCTAAACTGTAACGTATCAACTATAACAGGTGCTAGAAATAAGAAGGGAACTTGGAGCTGGAGCTGGATTGGTGAGTGAGCTAGAAATAGGAGAGTGGGCCAAAGGGCCAAGGGATGTCAAACCCTCAGGTTGGAGGGCTTGATACTCAACCAGGGATAAGAGCCACGTGTGGGTATGCACAAGAGTACTGAGACCCAGCATTAAACGGGGGCCCTGGAGGGTAGCCTCTATATAGAGATTAGAAAAACAACCCAGCAGCCCTGGTAATGGCAAGGAACCATATCTGCCTGGGCAGATTTTTTTTTTTTTTTAAGGCTGCCCAGACTAAAGGAACATGGGCTCAAGCCCGATGCTCAGAGAAGTCAATACTTAATGCAAGAGCTTTAGAGAAAAGAGCTTTACTGCAAGGCCAACCAATGCAGGAGGCAAGGTATCAGATCTCTCTTCAATCCAGGAGCCTGGGCAGATTTTTTTAACTTCGATTTTATTGGAATATATTGGTTTACAATGTTGTGTTAGTTCCAGGTGTTCAGCAAAATGTTTCAGTTATATACATACACATGTTCATTCTTTTTCAGGTTCTTTACTCATACAGGTTATCATGGGGCTTCCTTGGTGGCTCATTGGTAAAGAATCCTCCTGCAATGCAGGAGACTCGAAATAGACGTGGATCCGATCCCTGGGTCAGGAAGATCCTCTGGAGAAGGAAATGGCAACCCACTCCAGTATTATTGCCTGGGAAATCCCATGGACAGGGGAGCCTGGCTGACTACAGTCCATGGGGTCACAAAAGAGTCAGACATGACTAAAGAACAACAACATAAGTTATCTCAGACTACTGAGGAGAGTTCCCTGTTCTGTAAGTCGACCTTTATTGTTTGTCTGCTGCAGCTGCTGCTAAGTTGATTCAGTCGTGTCCAACTCTGTGTGACCCCATAGACGGAAGTCCACCAAGCTCCCCCGCCCCTGGGATTCTCCAGGCAAGAACACTGGAGTGGGTTGCCATTTCCTTCTCCAATGCATGAAAGTGAAAAGTGAAAGTGAAGTCGCTCAGTTGTGTCCGACTCTTAGAGACCCCATGGACTGCAGCCCACCAGGCCCCTCGGTCCATGGGATTTTCCAGGCAAGAGTGCTGGAGTGGGGTGCCATTGCCTTCTCCGATTGGTTGTCTATCTTATATTTAGTAGTGTGTGTATGTACGTTCATCCCAAATTTCCCCTTTGGTAACCTTAAGCTTGTTTTTGATATCTGTAAGTCTATTTCTGTTTTGTAAATAAGTTCATTTGTATCATTTTTTTTTAGGTTAGATTCCAATATGAGTGATGTGTGATATTTGTCTTTCCCTAACTTTATTTAGTATGATAATCTCTAGGTCCATCCATGTTACTAGAAATGGCATTATCTCATTCTTTTTATTCCATTGTATACATGCACCCCCATTATCTTTACCCATTCCTCTGTTGATGGACACCAAGGCTGCTTCCATGTCTTGACTATTATAAGTAGTGCTGCAGTGAGCATAAGGGTGCTTACATCTTTTTGGATTATGTTTTTCTCCAGATATAAAGGGAGATTTTTTAAAAGTCTCTTATGAGAAATCAGGCTTCCCTGGTGGCTCAGAGGTTAAAGCGTCTGCCTCCAATGTGGGAGACCCAGGTTCGATCCCTGGGTCGGAAAGATCCCCTGGAGAAGGAAATGGCAACCCATTCCAGTATTCTTGCCTGGAGAATCCCATGGACGGAGGAGCCCGGTAGGCTACAGTCCACAGGGTCGCAAAGAGTCAGACACAACTGAGCGACTTCACTTTCACTTATGAGAAATCAAAATCCCAAGCTTGTGTCCAGTGTAGATGTGAACCCAGTTTCACACTATCCGCAGGATGAGGGGATTTTAAGTTAAAAATTACTACAAAAATCATTCCTCGACCAACAGGATGCTAGGGCCCAGACAGAGGCTCACATTTGCCTCTGACAGATTTCAAGTTCTAAGTCACAGATTGAGAAAATGATGCAACCAATGAAGCTTGAATCCAGAAAAACAAAGCATTCTACAATTCAGTAAGAAATAGACAAGCAATTCAATGGAAAAATGAGCAAAGGGTGTAGAATGAACAATTTGCAGAAGAGGAAGTATTTATGGTCATTGGGGGAGAAGCTCTACCTCATCGGTAATGAAAAAAAACCCATAAATTAACATAAGAAGGCCCTAGCACTTCATACCCTATTGAATTTTCAAACATGTTAAAGATGTTAAAACCAAATGTTGGCAGGGGTGTGGGGAGGTCAGAAACCTCAGCCTGCACTGGTGAGAATGTCAAAGACACCACTTGAGGCATGAGCAGCTTGTTCTCATTGAAACAGCAGGAACGGAAAATGGAAAACCTCAATCCGTAGGGGTTGCTGGGTAAACTGTGGCAGTGTGCATACACTGGAATGCTATCTATCAGATGCAATGAACAAAACAGACATATTAATGTAGATATATTTGGAAGTACTAATGTGAAACAAAAAAAGGGTTCAAGAGGCTTTTGTACCTAAAAAGGAACAGATAGGACTTTCCCGGAATTCCAGCGGTTAAAACTTCGAGATTCTACTACATGGGGCTCAGATTTAATCTTTGCAGGGAAATAAAATTCCACATGCCACGTGGTGTGGCCAAAATAATTTAAATAAAGCTTGGAAAGAAAAAAGGACTAGAAACACCAAATAGTGTGGTATATAAATAAATATACCAAACAACAAAAAATATATATCAAAATCATAAAACCTTAGGTGAAGGACACATACTAGTTTCAGAGTCGTAACTTCTGGGGAGGAAGGAAGGAAAGGAGATAAATGGGAGGCGGTGAGGACTCTAGTTGTGTTTATCAAAATTTCTTTCCTTCCAAAAATGTGTGACGGAAATATTGCAAAATGTTAAAATGTGTGCAGTACTAATGTTTGGCATGTGGGTATCTGTTAAATTATTTTCTGTGACTTTTTGTGTGTGTGTCTGAAAACTTTTTTGAACAGTGTCTAGGAAGCACGCATGGCTAAATCCATCCACTTGATAAATTGCAAGAAATTGAAATAGAGGACTCTCCATCTCCATCTATCTGGCTCCCTTATTTTAGAAGACAGAAAAAACAATGAAGCTAATGCAGTTTTGACACGAAGAATTATCTGACAATGTTCTGGCACAGATTTTGCCCATTATAGCTGAGGACCGGATACTTGTGAAATAAATGGGAAATGCCCTCAGCGAGGGCTCCTTTGTTGTGCATCATTTTTATCGTCAGTTAACCCGGAAGTGTATCGGCCCAGGCCTGAGACTTCCGGTCCTGTCCCACTGCTAGTCCGGGCGCGGCTTTCACAGGAGAGCGCACAACTGTCCTCTGAGAACTTACTAAAAATGCAGTTTCCTTGGCTCTGCTGCCAAAGACCCTCGTGGGTTGGGTGGGGGATGGGTGGGCATGGGGATGGGTTATTTCTACCGGCCACGATGTTGCTGGGGCTGTGGCCTACAGGGCAACAGCTTCAGCCTTTTGGCCACATTTGCTAACTACCTGCCTGCTTTCCTCTTCTTTGGGGGAAAAAAAAAAAAAAACACGTATTAAAAGGAGGCCTGGCTTACTGCTGGTGAACATGAGACCTTAGAAACCAGGGCAAGGCTCATCATCCGGCCTGGTGGAAAAAAAAATACGGAATAGTTGCCAAAATGAAAGTAGATTATACACCTAGTTAGAAATGGAAGCGGCAAGTTTCCACTGTAAGTGCCAGGGTGCCGGTCATGTGGTAAGATAACGCTTGAAAGACGGGAGTCTGGTCCCCGCCCCCTCTTCTTGATGGCCGGAGGGAGAACGCAGGAAGAACCTGGCTGAGAAAGCTCCTGCTGATTTCTTCTCAGCGGGGTACTGCCTTCTTATCCCTTATTCAGGTTTGCAAAGTGCTCTCAGCCTCTCTGATAAAAAAGGGACAGAATATTGGCACCATGTTCATTATTATTACATCGTAGGAGAGGCCCAGCATGCCTGTGAAGATGGCCACTGACACCCCAAAGGCAGAACTTGGCAGCAGGATGGATGGACAGAGAGGACGGATGGGTGGCCAGAACCCCAAAATGACGTAAACTAAGCCTTACGTGACACATTCTCCATCCTCCGAGTCACGCTCCCTCTCCAAAGACTCAGATGGGGGCTGTAACCAGCCGCTGTGGCCGTGGCATCGGGCACCTTGGAGGTTGTTGAGTTTTGGGGGAGGCTGCTGAAATGACTCGTATGGGAAACCCACCAATTGGGAAGCCAGGGTACAGGCAGCGACCCACGCTGAGCCAGGCAGATCCATCTACCCGGGCTTGGACACTTGAGTTAGTGAAGCAAAGAATCAGGGGTGAGTGGCCTGCTTTTCGGGTAATGACCGTGATGGTAGCAGCACTGTGGCCATGTCCAGAGGGTGCTTGGGCAGCATGGTCCCAGCCAGGTGCTAGGGCATGATGCTGACCGAGCTCTGCTGTGGGCCGCCCTGTTCCCACAGTTTCCGTTCCTCTCCGTGGCTCTCCGTGAGTCACTCAGGGTCCTTTCAGTTCTTTTTTTTTTTTTTCCCTATCTGAGTCAGCCAATTTGGTGTCCATCTTTCACATCTAAGAGCCCTAGTGAATTCAACCAATACTTCAGAGACAGGAAGAGTTCCAGGTAAAGAAAAAGTGAAAAAAGGGAAAGTGTTAGTCATCAGTGTGTCTGACTCTTTATGACCCCGTGGATTGTAGTCCTCCAGGCTCCACTGTCCATGGAATTCTCCAAGCAAGGATACTGGAGTGGGTAACTCAGCCAAGGAATTCAGGTCTCCTGCTTTGCAGGCAGATTCTTCACCATCTGAGCCACCAGGGAAGCCCCCAGGTAAAGGAAACTGCTGCTGCTGCTGCTAAGTCGCTTCAGTCGTGTCCAACTCTGTGCGACCCATAGATGGCAGCCCACCAGGCTCCCCTGTCCCTGGGATTCTCCAGGCAAGAACACTGGAGTGGGTTGCCATTTCATTCTCCAATGCATGAAAGTGAAAAGTGAAAGTGAAGTTGCTCAGTCGTGTCCGACTCTTAGTGACCCCATGGACTGCAGCCTACCAGGCTCCTCCGCCCATGGGATTTTCCAGGCAAGAGTACTGGAGTGGGCTGCCATTGCCTTCTCCAAAGGAAACTACCTATTTAAAAAACAATCACCATAACTCACCCCAGAGATGATAAAGTCAGGTGCTTCAAAGCCTCATTTGTTATTCATAATGAATACATGCCAAAGATCTCTACACATTTACGAAGTGCTGTAAAGACTTTGACTCAGTATTTCCTATTCTCGGATCTAATCTCCAGAAACATTCCCACAAGGATGATGCTAGTTGTTGGGCCTGAGCTACACTAGCATGATGGTGGCACCATTATCTGGAGCCTGATGGAGGAGTTAGGTTGGATAGATGGGTGGGAATTGAGGATATCATTTAGGAAATGTCAAGTTTGAGATGCCCCTGAAGTATCTGAAGGAGGTACTAAACTGGTATTTGGCTGAGTGTAAGGGTCTGGACGTTAGGTGTATTCAAACAAGGGAATAAATTTGGACATTATCAGTAAATGGCTGGGGTTTCAAGCTATGGATGAAAATATCTAGAAAAAGAAACAGATAGACATGAACGAGAAGGTATATGTAGAGGTCAGGGAGAGAGTGACCAGGAGAAGGAGACTGATGAGAAGTGTCTGGTGGGATAGGAGCAAGCACTGAAGGCTACTGGATCAGGCCAACAAGAGATGGGGGGGCTTCCCAGGTGGTGTGAGTGGTAAAGAACCCGCCTGCCAATGCAGGAGACCTAAGAGATTCGGGTTTGATCCCTGGGTAAAGAAGACCACTTGGAGAAGGGGATGGCGACCCACTCCAGTATTCTTGCCTGGAGAATCCCACGGACAGAGGAGCCTGGTGTCCCTGGGGTCACAAAGAGTTGGACACGACTGAAGTGACTAAGCAAACAATAAGAGATGAGAGTGATTCAAGGAAAGGAAGCGGGCAGCTGTGTTTGTACCTCCCAGGATTGGTTATATTAGGTGCAGTTGCATTTGACAACATGGAAATCACTGATGACCTGATGAGAGGTGTTTCAAGGGAGTGATAGAGCCAGAATCCAGACTGAAGAGGACTGAAGACCTACCTACTCAATGGTCGTGATGAAGCAGAGGTAACAGTATATTGTAGACAACTTGGTGGAGGTTTGCTATGAAGGGGAGCAGAGAAAGGGGGGAAAGCTGAGGGCTTGTGGAGTCAAGGAGAGTCCACATCTGCATGTTAGTGAGAACGAGCTAGTAGGGAAGAGATCGATGGAACAAGAGAGAGAGCAGGAACGCAGGAAGGATGACCCCCTTCATCCAGCAAGCATTCGGTGTTGCTGCATGCTGGGCACTGTTCTGGGCGCAGGCCACAGAGCACTGGACTCTGAGTTTCCATTCTGAGGTGAGTTTAGGCGAAGGCGTGGCCTTTGACAGGTGGGAGACAGGTGTAGTTGTGGGTGCGTTTGCAGAGCTGGGGATGGGAGGAGAACTGGGCTCTATCTGACAGCTAAGGATAAAGCAGGTCATGAGCTGACATTGAAGGTGGGGCAGGAGGTCTTATGGGAGCCGTGGAGAGAGAGGAGAAGTGTGCTCCCAGCCCCTGGGGAAAGTGGACTCTACAAAAACCGACAGGGCAGCCAAGTCATGCCCACGCGAGGTGTGGGGTCATGAATTTACAGTGAAAACAGTCAGCTTGGTGGATTGTGTGATTGCTTTTCCTGTCAGGGTCAGTTGCTCAAGAGCAAGCAGGCTGTTGTTCAGTTACTCAGTCGAGTCTGACTCTGTGACCCCATGGACTGCAGCACACCAGGCTTCCCTGTCCTTCACCATCTCCTGGAGTTTGCTCAAACTCATGTCCATTGAGTTGGTGATGCCATCCACCTGTCTTATTCTCTGTCTTCCCCTTCTCCTCCTGCCCCCAATCCTTCCCAGCATCAGGGTCTTTTCTAGTGAAAAAGCAGGCAGGTTAAATCAGTCAGGGTTGGGCTTTTGCCACAAGAGAATGGCTTAGAGAAGAGATGAGCACAGGAGTGGAGGAGGTCTCCTGGCAAGAGGCCAGACTGATGGAGCCTGCTATCTGAGCAGGTAAGGAGGACACTGATGAAGGAGGCAGAGGATAAGACAAAGGTAGGGAATGTGGGGTCCTCAGTGAGAACAAGCTCTTGGGGTGGGGTCCTCAGGCAGGTAGGAGAGCTGGGCAGATAGGAGTTGGGGGCTGGGGAGGAGGGTGCTTGACTGATGTCTTAGAGGTGGTGGCATGCTCCTTGTGACAGGTCTATGGGGTGGCCGTGACACTGGAGGGGTTGAGTGGGGACAGGATGAGGTTAAATGGTAACCCTCAGAAGACACTTCCCAGATGGTGCTGGTGGTAAAGTACCTGCCTGCCAGTGCAGGAGACATAAGAAATGCGAGTTCAATCCCTGGGTGGGGAAGATTCCCTGGAGGAGGGCATGGCAACCCACTCCAGCATTCTCGCCTGGAGAATTCCATGAACAGAGGAGCCTGGTGGGCTACAGTCCATGAGGTCACAAAGAGTCGGACATGACTGAGCAACTAACACTCAGAAGATACGTCATGCCCTGGAAACTGACTGTGACCTAATTTTGAAAGAGTCTCTGCAGATGGAACTTAGTTAAGGATCCTGAATTATCCTAGTGGGCCCTGAACCCATGACGTGTGCTGATACTGAAAAAAAGAGGAGACGGATGTACAGGTGGAGCCGTGTGAAGAGACGGACGCATAGTTACAGCCACAGAACACAGGAGCCGCCGGAGCCTGGAAGGGGAAGGAGGGTCCTCCCTAGAGCCCTTGGGGAGACTGTGGCCCTGTCCGTACCTTGATCTGGGACTCTGGTTTCTAGAACTGTGAGAGATCAGTTTGTGTTTAACTCATTACAATAGCCCCGGGAAACTAACAGAGGACTTGGTCGCCGTGGTGCTGGTTGGCTCCTCAGCGTGGTTGTAAAAGTCGCTGAGGGTGATGACTGGGTAAAGCTGAGGGGCAGTTACTGAGTCAGGGCTGGAGTTATTCATGAAGAGGGGGAATGTCAGAGGCCGCTAAAGACAGAGAGGAGGAGAGGAGGCCATGATGCCCCAGCGTGGTGTTGCTGGGTAGTCAATCACTTGTGTGTAGCCTGCCAGGCTCCGCTGTCCACGAAACCCTCCAGGCAAGAATACTGGTGGGTAGCCATTCCCTTCTTCCGGGGATCTTCCCGACCCAGGGATCTAACCTGGGTCTCCTGCATTGGCAGCGGATGTTTTACTGTAGGGCCATTAGGGAAGCGACTGCATGACACACCTTGAAATAAATTGTGTCTTTTTTAAAAAAGAGAGAGAGAAATAACTTGGAAATGACAGTGGGGAAGGGCTCCCCGGGAGGCAGTGTCCTGGGGGACAGCCTGGTCTCAGTCCACACAGAGATGGCGGGAACACGGAGAGGAGGGTGTTATAGGTGTGGAATCCGCCAGTCACAGTGAAGCTGGGATGTGGTGAGAAGGGACAGTGGGTCCACTGAGGCGGCCATAGAGAGAGGAAGGGGCACAAGTCGGGGCCCACTGCCCAGAGGCCTGGACTTCTCCCAGGACCTGTGGCTAGGGGCCAGGGGCTTGTGTGTCTGAGTACCTCCCTCTGGGCCCTCTCGAGCATGGAGCTGCCTCCGTGGCTTCTCAGTCCATTCCTAAGGGCAAAGCTGAAGTGTTCGGGCTTGTTTGTCTAGATCAATGTCCAGATTATATGTCAAGATTTATATTGATGTATATCTGACAGTGAGAGGTCTGTTAAATAAATTATGGAAAGTTCTGTGGCCATTACAATGGAGTTGAAGAAAATAGAAGAAGACAGTTAAGTGCAAAAATTGGGTCACAAAACAAACAGTATGACCCCAGTTTGGCAAAGAAACAAACAAACAAAAGTTTATCTACAAGCGTATGTAGGCCTGGAAGGAGCTCTCCACGGAAACAGTAACAGCAGTCTTCTGTGGATACGAGTGTGAGAGTCTTAATTCTCTCCCTATTTTGTTTTCCAAAACTCACAATGAATGTTTATCACTTTTGTGATCCGAGGGATAAAAGAATGAACATTTGTCCTAATGGCATGTTTAAAAAATTTTTTTTTGCTCTCTCTCTGTCTGAGACGAGTATTTTAGAAATTTTTCCAAAAAAAAAAAAAAAAGAAGTGTTCCTGGTTCCTTTGGCTCACAGTGAATGTGAGGCTTCTTCTGGTCGCAGCTACTCTCTCCCACCTCGTGCCCTTTCCACCGAGCCCGCTTCCCTTCCAAACGAATCAGCGGCTCCTTGAACTTGACCCTGAGCCAGCCCTCCAGCACGGGATCAGCGGGCCTGGAGTTGGGCTGGCCACGGTGTTCTGGATCTGTGGGCCCTTTCTACGGTGCTCCAGGTGAGTGGCCTCTTGGACACGACCTGTTCCCATCTGGATGTAACACCCACCACCTGTGCAGTCAATGCTTTTTCCTCTAAGACTTGCCCTCTCTCAGCTGGTGGCTTTGAGGGAGCAGGCCTTTCACCCTTCATACCCCTGATGGTAGCTCTGGCTGCTTCCGAGTTGGGGCAGTGACCATCCTGGGCTCCCCTCCAGCAGCTCCCCCTGTTCTGACCCTGGGCCTCAGAGGCCCTTTCTGGCACAGCTTCTGCCCTTGGGACTCAGCCAGTGTTAACTCTTCTTGGGTTTGGGCTTAGCCTCTGACTCATTCTGCTTCACCCGCCCCAACAAGATGCTCCCACCTCCCTTGGACCCCTCCGGAGGATCCCTCTTGCCTCCTCCCTGGTTGGGTCTTTGAAATCAAGGAGAGGAGGAAGGTCTGGACAGACCTCTTTCTTTGTGTTGCCATTAATTTGCATTTGGTTCAAACTGGCCCATCTGTTACGAATTTTTATTTAATTCTGTTTCAAGCCGTTTACAAACATGGCTGCATGTTGTCTCTGCCCCTTTAAATAACATTGATGGGCTTGGTGAATGAGCTCAGAACAGAGGTTCAGGGCTCCAGAAAATTCCCACAGGACACAGTAATGAACCCATATGATATCAGTGACTCAGGCCTCATTTTTCTACAAGTGGACAAGGTCAAGGTTAAAAACCTTGCTGAAATCCCCGCAGAAAAACCTCAGCACTTCCCTGGTCTGCAGGCCACAGTTCTTCCTTAGTCTCTACGCTGCTGAAGAATGTGGAGCCTCACCCTTCCAGTCTATAGAGTAAGGAGGTGGAAATTCTGGTCTCAGGCTTCAGGGAAAGCGCTCGTGGCTCCTGATTTACAAGTATCACCCGATGGTGGTGACTGACAGCTGAAACCTACCAAGACAAGGCTGACAGGCTGGCGTGACTTGTTTTTGGTGATCTGTGCCCCTCCCAACAATCACGACTTCTAAATGCTCACAAAGCACCCACTGAATAATCTGTTCTAGGATGTTGCTAGGAATCTTTCTGTTTTAAATCATACTCAATGATCCATAGCTCATAAAAGAATCCTCTTCCCACTTTTGAAAGTTGAAGTAAACCTGCATACCCTGATGTGTCACTGACATGGGAATGCTTTCCAGATAATGTACAGAACTCCAAAGAATAAGTAAGTAAAAGATAAAAACCCAACAGAAAAACTGGCCAAGGGCACAGAGGAACAATCGATAGAAGAGGAAACCTAAATACCAAAGATGCTCCACCTCACTTGCAAGCAGGTAAATGCAAATTAAAATCATGATGAGAAACCATTTCTCACGCATTATGTCGGGACACAGAGGCCAGGAACTTCTCACACTGCAGTGCGGTGGGGTTGGGTGGCTCTGCAGAGCAGTTGGCCACATCTAGGAAAGTTGGAGGGGTGCAGGCTCCCCGGCCCCCCCACCTTCCACCCAGCAAGACGGAGCCTCGGTGTAGACCCCAGGTCAGTTCTTGCTCACACGCCCGAGGAGACATGGACCCAAATGTTCACAGCAGCATTGTTTACTAGGAGAAAAAGTTCAAACAACTTAAATGTCCATCAATAAACTAGACTTTAAAATCGTGGTATATTGATACAGTGGAATTCTACACTTGCAATGAAAATGAATGAGCACGTGAGGGTGTCCAAGGAAGGCATCTAAGCCCTGGGAATGGTCTGCGTACCTTTTCCAAGCTAAGTGATGGCTGGCTGTCGTTGCTGCTTAGTCACTAAGTTGTGTCTGAGTCTTCTGAGACCCCGTGGACTGTGCCCACCAG